>NW_027203337.1:0-600000 GCF_024711535.1 Dipodomys merriami
TGAGGGCTAGGCTTAGGCTTAGGGTTAGGCTGAGTGTGAGGGAGGGGGTGAGGATTAGGGTTAGGGTGATGGTTTGGGTTAGGGTTAGTGTTATTGTTTAGGGTTAGGATTAGAGTTACGGTGAGTGTGAAGGTGCCGGTGAGGGTTAGGGTTAAGGTTAGGGTGGGGTTTAGGGTTAGGGTTAGGGTTAGTGTGAGGGTGAGGTTTAGGGTTAGATATAGGGTTAGGGAGAGGGTTAGGGTGAGGGTTAGGGATAGGATTGGTGTTAAAGTTAGGGTGAGGGTGAGGGTTAGGTTGAGGTTTAGGGTTAGGGTTATGGTTAGGGTTAGTGTGAGGGTTAGTGTTAGGGTTAGGGTTAATTTTAGGGTGAGGGTAAGTGTTAGGCTGAGGGTTTGGGTTAGGGTGAGTGTTATGGTTAGGGTGAGTGTTAGGATTAGGGTTAGGGTTATTGTTAGGGTTAGGTTTAGGGTTTTGGTTACGGTGAGGGTGAGGTTTTGGGTTAGAGTTAGGATGAGGTTTAGGGTTTGGGTTAGGGTTAGAGTTAGGGTTAGGATGAACGTGAGGTTTACGTTTAGAGTTAGGGTGAGGGTGAGGGTTAGGGTTAGGATTAGGGTTTGGGTGAGGGTGAGTGTGTGTGTTAGGGTTAGCTTTAGGTTTAGGCTAAGGGTTAGGCAAAGGGTGAGGTTGAGTGTGAGGGTTAGGGTTAGGATTAGGGTTAGTGTGAGAGTGAGGGTGAGGGTTTGGTTTAGTGTTAGGGTGAGGGTTAGGATGAGTGTTAGGAATAGGGTTAGGGTTATGGTGAGCGTTAGGTTTAGGGTTTGGTTGAGGGTTTGAGTTAGGATAAGGATGAGGGTTAATTTTAGGGTTAGGGTGAGGGTTAGGATGAGGATTAGGTTTACGATTAGTGTTAGGGTGAGGGCTAGAGTGAGGGTGAGAACTAGAGTTAGTGTTAGGGTAAGTTTTGGGGTTATAGTTAGGGTTAGGGTGAGGGTTAGGATGAGGGTTAGCGTTAAGGTGAGGGTGAGGGTTATGGTTAGAGTGAGGATTAGGGTTAGTTTTAGGGTAAGGTTTAGGATGAGGATGAGGTTTAGGGTTAGTGTTAGGGTTAGGGTGAAGTGGAGGCTGAGTGTAAGGGTGACAGTTAATGTTAGGTTTAGGGTTAAGGTAAGGGTCAGGGTTAGGGTGAGTGTGAGGATGAGGGTTAGGGTTACCCTGAGGGTTAGGGTTAGGGTTAGGAGGAGGGTTAGGGTGAATTTTAGGATTAGGATTAGGGTTAGGGTGAGGGCTAGGGTGAGGGTGAGTTTTAGGGCTAGGGTTAGGGTGAGGTTTAGGTTTAGGGTTAGGGTGAGGTTTAGGGTTAGGGTTTGGGTTAGGGTTAGGGTGAGGGTGAGGTTTAGGGTTAGAGTTAGGGTTAGGTTTAGGCTTAGGGTTAGGCTGAGAATGAGGGTGAGGCTGAGGGTTAGTGTTAGGGTGAGGGTTAGGGTAAGAGTTAGGGGTTGGGTTAGTGTTAGGGTGAGGGTGAGGTTTACGGTTAGAGTTAGGGGTAGGATGAAGCTGAGGTTGAGGGTTTGGGTTAGGGTTAGTGTTAGATTTAGGGTTAGGGTGAGGGTTAGGTTGATGGTGAGTGTAAGGCTTAGGGTTAGGATTAGGTTTAGGGTAAGGGTTAGGGTGAGTGTGAGCATTAGGACTAGGGTTAGGGCTTGGCTTAGGGTTAGGCTGAGGGTGATGGTGAGGGTTAGGGTTAGTGTTAGATTAAGGTTTAGGGTTAGGGTTAGGGTGAGAGTTAGGGTTTGTGTATGTTTAGGGTTAGGGTGAGGGTTAGGATTACGGTTAAGGTGAGCTTGAGGTTTAGGATTATGTTGAGGATTAGGCTTAGGGTTAGGGCTAGGGTGAGGGTTAAGGTTCGGGTTAGGATGAGGGTAAGGATGAGGATTAGGGTTAGGATTAGGGTTAGGCTGAGGGCTAGGGTGAGGTTGAGGGTTAGGGTGAGGGTAAGTTTGAGGGTTAAGTTTTACCGTCAGGGTGATGATTAGGGTTAGGGTGAGGGTTAGGTTTAGGATTAGGGTTAGCCTGAGGATGAGTGTTAGGATTAGGGTTAGGGTTAGGGTTAGGTTTAGGTTTCGGGTTAGGATTAGTGTTATTGTTAGGGTTAGGGTTAGAGTTATGGTGAGGGTGAGTGTGAGGGTGAGGGTGAGGATTAAGTTTAGGGTGAGGTTTAGTGTTAGGGTTAAGATTAAGGTTAGGGTGAGAGTGAGGGTTCGGGTTAGTGTGGGTGTTAGGGTTAGGGTTAGGGTGAGTGTTAGGGTTCGGTTATGTTTAGGGTTAGGGTGAGGTTTAGGGTTAGGGTTAGGGTGAGAGTTAGGGTTCAGTGATATTTAGGGTTAGGGTGAGGGATAGGGTTAGGGTTACGGTGAGCATGAGGTTTAGGGTTAAGTTGTGGATTCGGCTTAGGGTTAAGCCTAGGGTGAGGGTTAAGGTTAGGGTGAGGGTGAGGGTAACGGTGAGGTTTAGGGTTAGGATTAGGGTTAGGGTGAGGGTGAGGTTTAAGGTTAGAGTTAGGGTTAAGCTGAGGCTGAGGGTGACTGTTAGGGTTAGGTTTAGGATTAGGATTAGGGTAAGGTTTAGGGTGAGTATGAGTGTTAGTGTTAGGGTTAGGCTTAAGGTTACACTGAGGGTGAGGGTGAGGGTGAGGTTAGGGTTAGGATTAGGGTTAGGGTGAGGGTGAGTGTGTGTGTTAGAGTTAGGTTTAGGGTTTGGCTTAGGGTTAGGCTGAGGGTGAGGTTGAGGGTAAGTGTTAGTTTTAGGGTGAGGGTTAGGGTAAGGGTTAGGTGGAGGGTTAGGATGAGGTTTAGTGTTAGGATTAGGGTTAGGCTGAGGGCTAGGGTGAGGGGGAGGTTTAGGTTTAGGGTCAGGATGAATTTTAGTGTTTGGGTTAGGGTTAGGGTGATGCTGAGGGTGAGGGTTAGGGTTTGGATTAATATTAGGCTTAAGCTTAAGGTGAGGTTTAGGTTGAGGGTTAGGATTAGGGTTAGGAGTAGGATTAGGGTTAGGGTGATGATGAGGATTAGGGCTAGGGTTAGGGAAAGGCTTAAGGTTAGGCTGAGGTTGAGGGTGAGGGTTAGGGTTAGGGTGAAGTTTAGGGTTAGGGTTAGGGTGAGTGTGAGGGTTAGGGTTAGGCTTAGGCTTAGGATTATGCTTTGGGTGAGGGTGTGGTTTAGTGTTAGGGTTAGGGTTAGGGTTAGGGGGAGGTTTAGGATGAGGGTTAGTGTTAGGGTGAGGTTTAGGGTGAGGGTGAGTGTGTGTGTTATGGTAGGTTTATGGTTAGGCTTAGGGTTAGTCTGCGGGTGAGGTTGAGGCTGAGGGTTAATGTTAGCGTGAGAGTTAGGATAAGGGTTAGGGGGAGGGTTAGGAAAAGGGATAGGGTTAGGATTAGGTTTGGGTGAGACTAGGGTGAGAATGAGGTTTAGGTTAGGGTTAGCTTGAGGGTTAGGATTATGGTAAGGGTGAGAGTTAGTGTTTGGGTTAAGTTTAGGGTTAGGTTGAGGGTTAAGGTAAGGGTTACGTTAAGGGTAAGGGTTAGGGTTAGGATGAGGGTGAGGGTTCGGATTAGGGTTAGGGTGAGCGTGAGGGTTATGGTTAGTGTTAGGGTGAGGGTTAGGATGAGGGTTAGGGTTAGGATTAGTGTTAGGGTGAGGGCTAGGGTGAGGGTGAGGTTTAGGGTTAGGGTTAGGGTTAGGGTGAGGTTTGGGGTTAGGGGTAGGGTTAGTGTTAGGGTGACGCTTACGTTTATAGTTAGGTGTAAGATGAGACTGAGGTTGAGGGTTAGGGTTAGGCTTAGTGTTAGATTTAGGGTTAGGGTGAGGGTAAGTTTGAGGGTGAGGGTTAGGATTAGGTTTAGGGTAAGGGTTACGGTGAGTGTGAGCATTAGGGCTAGGGTTAGGGTTTGGCTTAGGGTTAGGCTGAGGGTGAGGGTGAGGATGAGAGTTAGGGTTAGTGTTAGATTAAGGTTTAGGGTTAGGGTTAGTGTTAGGGTGAGGGTTAAGTTGAGCATGAGGTTTAGGGTGACGTTGAGGATTAGGATTAGGGCTAGGGTGAGTGTTAAGGTTAGTGTTAGGGTGAGGGTTAGGATGAGGATTAGGGTTAGGATTAGGGTTAGGGTGAGGGCTGGGGCTAGGTTGAGTGTGAGGGTTAGGGTTAGTGTTAGATTAAGGTTTAGGGTTAGGTTTAGGGTAGGGTGAGGGTAAGTTTGAGGGTTAGGGTTAAGGTCAGGGTGATGATTAGTGTTAGGGTTAGGGATAGGTTTAGGATTATGTTTAGCCCGAGGATGAGTGTTAGGATTAGTGTTAGTGTTAGGGTTAAGGTTAGGTTTCGGTTTTGGATTAGTGTTATTGTTAGGGTTAGGGTTAGAGTTATGGTGAGGGTGAGGGTGAGGGTGAGGGTGAGGGTTAGGTTTAGGGTGAGGTTTAGCGTTAGGGTTAGTATTAGCGTTAGGGTGAGGGTGAGGGTTAGGTTTAGGGTCAGTGTTAGGGTTAGGGTTAGGGTGAGAGTTAGGGTTCGGTTATGTTTAGGGTTAGGGTGAGGGATAGGGTTAGGGTTACAGTGAGCATGAGGTTTAGGGTTACGTTGAGGATTAGGCTTAGGGTTAATGCTAGGGTGAGGGTTAAGGTTAGGCTTAGGGTGAGGGTAAGGATGAGGATTAAGGTTAGGATTAGGGTTAGTGTGAGGGCTAGGGTGAGCTTGAGGGTTAGGATTAGTGTTAGATTAAGGTTTAGGTTTAGGGTTAGGGTTAGGGTGAGGGTAAGTTTGAGGGTTAGGGTTACAGTGATGGTGAGGATTAGGGTTAGGGTGAGGGTTAGGGTTAGGATAAGGTTTAGCATGAGGTTGAGTGTTAGGATTACAGTTAGGGTTAGGGTTAGGGTTAGGTTTCGGTTTAGGATTAGTGTAATTGTTAGGGTTAGGGTTAGAGTTATGTTTAGGGTGAGGGTGAGAGTGAGGGTTAGGGTTAGGGTTATGGTGAAGTTTAGGGTTAAGGTTAGGATTAGGGTTAGTTTGAGGATGAGGTTTAGGGTTAGATTTAATTTTAGTTGCAGGGTTAGGTCGAGGGTTAGGGTTAGGTTTAGTTTTAGGGTGAAGGTTAGGGTGAGGGTTAGGTTGAGGTTTAGGGTTATGGTTAGTGTTAGGGTTAGGATTAGGATGAGGGTGAGGGTGAGTGTTAGGGTTAAGGTTAGGGTAAGCCTTAGGCTTTGGGTTAGGCTGAGTGTGAGGGTGGGTGTGAATATTAGGTTTCGGGTGATGGTTAGCATTAGGGCTAGGTTGAGGGTTAAGATGACGGTTAGGATTAGGATTAGGTTTAGGATGAGGGCTAAGTTGAGGGTGAGGGTTAGGGTAAGTTTTCAGCTTAGGCTAAGGGTTAGGATGAGCATGAGGTTGAGGGTGAGGGTTAGGGTTAGGGTGATGGTTAGGTTTATGGTTAGGGTGAGGGTTAGGATGAGGTTTAGGGGAAGGGTGAGGGTTAGGGTGAGGATGATGGTAAGGGTAAAGATGAGGTTTAGGCTGAGGGTGAGGGTTAAGATAAGAATGAGGGTTAGGGTTAAGTTTAGGGTTAGGGTAAGGGTTAAGGTTAGGGCTAGATTGAGGGTTAGATTGAGGATTAGGGTTAGCGTTAGTGTGATCTTTAGGGTGAGGATGAAGGTTAGGGTTAGGGTCAGGGTGATGGTTAGAATTAGGGCTAGGGTGAGGGCTAGGGTGAGGGTGAGAATTAGGGTTAGGGTTAGGGTTAGGGTGAGGTTTCGGATTAGGGTGAGGTTTAGAGTTAATGTGAGGGTTAGTGTTAGGTTTAGGGTTAGCGTTAAGTTGCGGGTTATGGTTAGTGTGAGGGTTAGGGTTAGGTTTAGGGTTATTGTTAGGTTTAGGGTTAGGGATACGGTTATGGTGATGGTGAGGTTTAGGTTTACGGTTAGGGTGAGGTTTAGTGTGAGTGTTAGGATTAGAGTTAGGGTTATGGTGCGGGTGAGGTTTAGGGGTACAGTTAGGGTTAGGGTGAGATGTTAATGTTAGGTGCGGGTTAGCGTCGGTGTGACAGTAAGGGTAAAGTTGAGGTTTAGGCTGAGGGTGAGGGTTACAGTAAGGGTGAGGGTTAGGGTTAGGGTGAGGGTTAGTGTTAGCTTTAGGGTGAGGTTGAGAGTTAGATTGAGGATTAGTGTTAGTGTTAGTGTGAGGTTTAGTGTGAGGATGAGGGTTAGGATTAGGGTGAAGGCTAGGGTGAGGGTGAGGGTTGGGGTTAGTGTTAGGCTGAGGTTTAGGTTTACGGTGATGTTTAGGGTTAGTGTGCGGGTTAGTGTTACGGTTAGGATTAGTGTTAGGTTGAGGGTAAGTGTTTGGGTGAGCATTAGGGTTAGGGTGAGGGTTATGGTTAGGGTGAGTGTTAGGGTTAGGTTTATGTTTATTGTTAGGGTTTGGGATAGTGTTACGGTTACGGTGAGGGTGAGGGTGAGGGTTAGGTTTAGGGTGAGGTTTAGGGTTAGGGTTAGGGTTCGGGTGAGGTTGAGGTTTAGGGTAAGATTTAGGGTTAGTGTTAGTGTGAGGGTTAGTGTTAGCATTAGGGTTAGTGTTACAGTCAGGGTAAGTCTTAGGGTGAGGGTTTGGGTCAGGGTGAGGGTTATGGTTAGTCTGAGGGTTAGGATTAGGGTTAGGGTTATTGTTAGGGTTGCGTTTAAGTTTATGGTTATGGTACGGGCGAGGGTGAGGGTTAGTGTTAGGGTTAGGGTGAGGTTTAGAATGAGGGTGGGGTTTAGGGTTAGAGTTAGGGTTAGGGTGAGGGTTAGCTTGAGGGTTAGGGTTAGGGTTAGTGTTAGGTTTAGGGTTAGGGTGAGAGTTAGGAGGAGGTATAGGGTTAGTGTTAGGGTTAGGATTAGGGTTAGGGTGAGGGTGAGTGTGTGTGTTAGGTTTTGGTTTAGGGTTAGGCTTTGGGTTAGGCTGAGGGTGAGGTTGAGAGTGAGGGTTAGGTTTAGGGTTAGGGTAAGGGTGAGGGTGAGGTTTAGGGTTAGGGTTAGGGTGGAGTTAGGATTAGGGTTCGTGTGAGGGTGAGGGTGAGGTTTAGGTTTAGGGTTAGGATGAGAGTTAAGGTTAGGATTAGGGTTAGGGTGAGTACTAGGGTGAGGGTGATGGTTAGGTTTAGGGTGACGGTTACGTTTGCAGTTAGGGTGAAGTTTAGGATGAGGTTTAGGGTTAGGAGGAGGTTTAGTTTGAGGATGATGGTAAGGGTAAAAGTGAGGTTTAGGCTGGGGGTTAGGGTTAAGATAAGGGTGAGTGTTAGGGTTAGGTTTAGGGTTAGGTTAAGGGTTAGGATTAGGGTTATGATGAGGGTTAAATTGAGTTTTAGTGTTAGGGTTATTGTAAGGTTAAAGGTGAGGTTGAAGGTTAGGGTTAGGGTCAAGTTTAGGGTTAGGTTGAGGTTGAGTTTTGTGGTGTCAGTAGGGTTAGGGTGAGAGTTAGGGTGAGGGTTAGGTTTAGGGTAAGGGTTCGCGTGGGGGTGATGGTAAGGTTAAATGTGAGGGTTAGGCTGAGGTTCAGGGTTACAGTGGGGTGAGGTTTAGGGTTAGGGTGAGGGTTAGGGTTAGGGGAAGGGTGTGGGTGAGGGTTAGATTGAGGATTAGTGTTACGGTTAGTGTGTGGTTTAGGGTGAGGATGAGGGTTAGGGTTAGGGTGAGTGCTAGGGTGAGGGTGAGGGTTAGGTTTAGGTTTAGGGTGAGGTTTAGGGTTAGGGTCATGATTAGGGTTAGTGTGAGGGTTAGTGTTAGTTTTAGGGTTAGTGTTAGGGTGAGGGTTAGGGTCCGGGTGAGGTTTATGGTTATGTTGAGTGTTAGGGTTAGGGTTAGAGTTATTGTTAGGGTTAGGGTTATGGTTACGGTGAGGGTGAGGGTGAGGGTGAGGGTGAGGGTTAGGGTTAGTATGAGGTTTAGGTTTAGGTATGGGTTAGAGTTAGGGTTAGGGTGAGAGTGAGTTTTACGGTTAGAGTTAGGGGTAGTGTTAGGGTCAGTGTTAGGGTGAGGGTTTGGGTTAGAGTTACACTTAGGCTTAGGCTTAGGCTTAGGCCAAGCATGAGGGTGAGGGTTAGGGTTAGGGTTAGGGTGCGGGTTAGGGTTAGTTTTAGGGTGAGGTTTAGGATGAGGTTTAGGGTTAGGATTAGTGTTAGGGTGAGGACTAGTGTGATGGTTAGGGTGAGGGTTAGTTTTAGGGATAGGGTTAGGTTTAGGGTTAGGGTTAGGTTGAGGATGAGTCTGAGGGTCAATGTTAGGGTTAGTCTTAGGGTTAGGGTGAGGGTAAGGTTATGGATTTGGTTAGGGTGAGGGTGATGCTGAGGATTAGGGTTAGATTTAGGGTTGGGTTTAGTGTTAGTGTTAGGGTTAGGGTTATGGTTACAGTTAGGTTAGGGTTAGGGTTAGGCTTAGGTTTAGGCTGAGGGTGAGGGTGGGGTTGAGTATTAGGGTTAGGTTTAGGATTAGGGTTATTGTTAGTGTTATGTTTAGGGTTAAGTTTGCACTGAGGTTGAGGCTGAAGGTGAGGATTATGGATAATATTAGGGTTAAGGTTAGGGTTAGTGTTATTTTTAGGGTTAGGTTTAGAGTTACGGTGAGATTGAGGGTGAGTGTTAAGGTTAGGGTTAGTGTGAGGTTTAGCGTGAGGTTTATGGTTAGGGTTAGGGTGAGGGTGAGGTTTAACGTTAGAGTTAGTGTTAGGGGGAGGGTTAGGGGGAGGTTTAGGGTTATTGTTAGTGTTAGGGTTAGGGGATGATGAGGGTTAGGTTTAGGTTTAGGGATAGGGTTAGGTTTAGTATTAGGGTTAGGGTGAGGGTGAGTGTGACCGTTAGTGTGAGGGCTAGACTTAGGCTTAGGGTTAGGCTCAGGGTGAGGGTGGGGGTAAAGATTAGGGTTAGGGTGATGGTTTGGGTTAGGGTTAGTGTTATTGTTAGGGTTAGGGTTAGAGTTACGGTGAGGGTGAGGGTGAGGGTTAGGGTTAGGGTTAGGGTGAGGTTTAGGGTTAGTGTTAGGATTAGGGTTAGGGTGAGGGTGAGGTTTAGGTTAGATTTAGGGTTAGTTGGAGGTTTAGGTCGAGGGTTAGGGTTAGGGTTAGTTTTAGGGTTAAGTTTAGGGTGAGGGTTAGGTTGAGGTTTAGGGTTATGGTCAGGGTTAGTTTTAGGAGTAGGGTGAGTGTGAGTGTGAGGGTGAGGGTTAGGGTTAGTCTTAGAATTAGGCTTATAGTTAGGCTGAGGGTGAGGGTGGGGGTGAAGATTAGGTTTAGGGTGGTGGTTAGGGTTGGGGCTAGGGTGAGGGTTAGGATAAGGATTAGGATTAGGATTAGGGTTAGGGTGAGGTCTAGGGTGTTGTTGAGGTTTAGGGTAAGGGTTAAGCATAGGCTTAGGGTTAGGCTGAGCGTGACGTTGAGGGTGAGGGTTAGGGTTTTGATGATGGTTAGGTTTAGGGTTAGGGTGAGGGTTAGGTTGAGGTTTAGGGATAGTGTTAGGTTTAGTATTAGATTTAGGGTGAGGGTGAGTGTGACGGTGATGGTGAGGGCTAGGCTTAGGCTTAGGGTTAGGTTGAGGTTGTGGGTGCGGGTGAGGGTTAGGGTTAGGGTTAGGGTGTGGTTTAGGGTTAGGGTGAGGGTTAGTGTGAGGGTGAGGTTTAGGGTTAGATATAGGGTTATGGGGAGGGTTAGGGTTAGGGTTAGGGATAGGGTTACTGTTAGAGTTAGGGTGAGGGTGAGGTTTAGGTTGAGGTTAGGGTTAGGGTTATGGTTAGGGTTAATGTGAGGGTTAGTGTTAGGGTTAGGGTTAGTGTTAGGTTGAGGGTAAGTTTTAATGTGAAGTTTTGGGTTAGGGTGAGTGTTATGGTTAGGGTGAGCGTTAGGATTAGGGTTAGGGTTATTGTTAGGGTTAGGTTTAGGGTTTTGTTTACGGTGAGGGTGAGGCATAGGTTTAGGGTTAGGGTGAGGTTTAGGGTTTGGGTTAGGGTTAGAATGAGGATTATGATGAAGGTGAGGTTTGGGGTTAGAGTTAGGGTGATGGTGAGGTTTAGGGTTAGGATTTGGGTTAGGGTGAGGTTGAGTGTGTGTGTTAGCTTTAGGTTTAGGCTAAGAGTTAGGCTAAGGGTGAGGTTGAGGGTGAAGTTTAGGGTTTGGATTAGTGTTAGTGTAAGAGTGAGGTCTACGGTTTGATTTAGTGTTAGGGTGAGGGTTACGGTGATTGTTAGGATTAGGGATAGGGTTATGGTGAGCGTTAGGTTTAGGGTTAGGTTGAGGGTTTGGATTAGGGTAATAGTTATGGTTCAGGAAAACCCAGAAATGAACCTACAGACCTATAGCCATCTAATCTTCGATAAGGAAGCTAAAACAATAGAATGGAAGAAAGACAGCCTCTTCAGTAAATGGTGCTGGTAAAATTGGTTAACTACATGTAGAAAACTAAAGCTAGATCCTTATATATCACCCTGCACCAGAATCAACTCCAAATGGATCAAAGACCTTGAACTCAAAGCAGACACTCTGAAAACATTACAGGATGGAATAGGAGAAACCCTAGGTCTCCTTGGCTCAGGCCGAAATTTTCTGAATAGAGACCCAGAAACACAACAAATCAAAGAAAGTTAGGACAAATGGGATTGCATAAGGTTGCAGAGCTTCTGCAGGGCAAATGACATAGCTAGCAAGATCAATAGAAAGCCCACCGATTGGGAGAAGATCTTTACTAGCCATACAACGGACAAGGGTCTCATATCTAAAATATACTTGGAACTCAAAAAATTAAGCCACCCAAAAACAAATCCTCAAAGAAACAACTGCCCAATACATAAGTGGGCGAAAGACTTAAAGAGAAGCTTCTCTGAAGAAGAAAGAAGGATGGCCAATAGACACATGAAGAAATGTTCAACATCCCTAGCCATAAAAGAAATGCAAATCAAAACAACATTGAGATATCACCTCACTCCAGTTAGAACAGCAAAAATCAAGAACTCTAACAACAACAGATGCTGGAGGGGATGTGGACAGAAAGGAACCTTACTACATTGTTGGTGGGAAAGTAAACTTGTTCAACCACTTTGGAAAGCAGTATGGAGGTTCCTCAAAGACTTCACATAGATCTCCCCTATGATCCAGCAATCCCACTTTTGGGCATTTACCCAAATGTATACAAACAAGACCACACTAAAGCTACCAGCACAACTATGTTTATTGCAGCATTATTTACCATAGCTAAGATATGGAACCAACCCAGATGTCCCTCAGTAGATGAATGGATCAAGAAAATGTGGTATATATACACAATGGAATTCTATGCCTCCATCAGAAAGAATGACATTTCCCCATTTGTTAGGAAATGGAAAGGCTTGGAAAAAATTATATTAAGTGAAGTAAGCCAGGCCCAAAGAAGCATAGGTCCCATGGTTTCCCTTATTTGCAATATCTAGTATAGGTATGAGTCAAGCAGAAAAGGTCAGATAATGTGATGTTAGGAAAATGAACCCTTAGTTATGTATTTTAATGTTTTCGTTTCTTTCATGCATGTGTTTCTAACGCATTTATAAGATTATTTCTTTGTTGCTTTGTATGTCCCTCCCCCACAGTGTAACCCCCGCTTTCACTTTATTTGATGTCAGTATAACATGTGGAGGAGATGGGGAGAACAAGTCGTTTAAGGATTCAGGTGGACCTGTTGCAACAAGGAGAATTACAAAATGTCATGTCAAATCAAGCTTTACAATGTCGGTGTGGGGGGGGGAGGGGGTATGATTGGGTGGGGGGAGGGGGGAGGCTGGGAAGGGAGGTGAAGGGTAAACAAAGGAGGAGGCTGCAATGCTTGGTAAGAAATGTATGCATTATCCTGCCAATGTAATTGTAACCCCTCTGTACAGTATGTTCTCAAATAAAATTAAATTAAATTAAAAAAAAGAGTTAGGGTTCAGTTAAGTTCAGGGTTAGGGTGAGGGTTAGGGTTAGGGATATGGTGAGCATTAGTTTTAGGGTTAGGTTGAGGTTCTGGGTTAGGTTAAGGATTAGGGTTAGTTTTAGGGTTAGGATGAGGATTAGGGTTATGATTAGTGTTAGGGTGAGGGATAGGGTGAGGGTGAGAACTAGGGTTAGTGTTAGGTTAAGGCTTAGGGTTAGGGATAGGATTAGGGTGAGGGTTAGGATGAGGTTTAGGGTTACAGTGAGGGTGAGGGTTATGGTTAGGGTGAGGGTTAGGGTTAGGATTAGGGTTAGGGTTAGGGTGAGGGTGAGGTTTATGGTTAGAGTTAGGGTTAGGGTGAAGCTGAGGGTGAGTGTTAGGGTTCCAGTTAGTGTTAGGTTTTAGGTTAGTGTAAGTGTCAGTGTTAGAGTGAGGGTAAGGGTGAGGGTTAAGGTTAGGGTGAGGGTTAGGGTTAAGGTTAGGGGGAGGGTTAGGATGAGGGTTAGGATTAGGATTAGGGTTAGGGTGCGGGCTAGGTTGAGGGTGAGGTTAAAGGTTAAGGTTAGGGTAAGGTTTAGGGTTAGGGTTAGAGTTAGGGTTAGGGTGAGGCTGAGGTTTAGAATTAGAGGTAGGGTTAAGGTGAGGCTGAGGGTGAGGGTTAGGGTTAGGTTTAGGATAAGGATTAGGGTAAGGGTTAGGGTGAGTGTGAGGGTTTAGGGTTAGGGTTAGGGTTAGGCTTAGGTTTACACTGAGGGTGAGGGTGAGGGTTAGGGTTAGGATTAGGGTTAAGGTGAGGTTGAGTGTGTATGTTAGTGTTAGGTTTAGGGTTAGGATTCAGGTTAGGCTGAGGGTGAGGGTGAGGGTGAGGATTAGGGTTTGGGTGAGGGTTAGGGTAAGGGTTTGGGGGAGGGTTAGCATGAGGGTTAGTGTTAGGATTAAGGTTAGGGAGAGGGCTAGGGTGAGCGTGAGGTTTAGGTTGAGGGTCAGGGTGAGGTTTAGTGTTAGAGTTAGTGTTAGGGTGAGGCTGAGGGTGATGGTTAGGGTTAGGATTAATGTTAAGCTTAGGCTTAAGGTGAGGGTTAGGTTGAGGCTGAGGGTTAGGATTAGGGTTAGGAGTAGGATTAGTGTTAGGGTGAGGGTGAGTGTGAGGGTTAGGCATAGGGTTAGGGATAGGCTTAGGGTTAGTCTGAGGTTGATGGTGAGGGTTAGGGTTAGGGTGAGGTTTAGGTTTAGGGTTACAGTGAGTGTGAGGGTTAGAAATAGGGTTGGGTTTAGAATTAGATTGAGGGTAAGGGTGTGGTTAGTGTTAGGGTTAGGTTTAGGGTTATGTGGATGGTTAAGATGAGGGTTAGGGTTAGGGTGAGGTTTAGGGTGAGGGTGAGTTTGTGTGTTAGGGTTAGGTTTAGTGTTAGGCTTAGGGTTAGTCTGAGGGTGAGGTTGAGGCTGTGGGTTAGTGTTAGGATGAGGCTTAGGGTAAAGGTTAGGGGGAGGGTTAGGAAAAGGGATAGGGTTAGGATTAGGTTTGGGTGAGGCTAGAGTGAGGATGAGGTTTAGGGTTAGGTTCAGCTTGATCATTAGGATTATGGTAAAGGTGAGAGTTAGTGTTTGGGTTAAGTTTAGGGTTAGGTTGAGGGTTAGGGTAAGGGTTATGATGAGGGTGAGTGTTAGGGTTAGGTTGAGGGTGAGGGATCGGATTAGGGTTAGGGTGAGGGTGAGGGTTATGGTTAGTTGAAGGTTGAGGGTGAGCGCTAGGGTGAGGGTGAGGTTTAGGGTTAGGGGTAGGGTTAGTGTTAGGGTGATGGTGAAGTTTAGGGTTAGAGTTAGGGGTAGAATGAGGCTGAGGTCGAGGGTTAGGGTTGGGGTTAGTGTGACATTTAGGGCTAGGGTGAGGGTTAGGTTGAGGGTGAGGGTTAGGCTTAGGGTTAGGGTTAGGTTTAGGGTAAGGTTTAGGGTGAGTGTGAGCGTTAGGGCTAGGGTTAGGTTTTGGCTTAGGGTTAGGCTGAGGGTGAGGATGAGGGTTAGGGTTAGTGTTAGATTAAGTTTTAGGGTTAGGGTTAGGGTTAGGGTGAGAGTTAGGGTTCAGTTATGTTTATGGTAAGGGTGAGGCTTAGGGTTAGGTTTAAGGTGAGTGTGAGGTTTAGGGTTACGTTGAGGATTAGGGTTAGGTTTAGGGCTAGGGTGAGGGTTAAGGTTACGGTTAGGGTGAGGGTAAGGATGAGGTTTAGGGTTAGGATTAGGGTTAGGGTGAGGGCTAGGGTGAGGTTGAGGGTTAGGGTTAGTGTTAGATTAAGGTTTAGGGTTAGGGTGAGAGTTAGGTTGAGGGTTAGTGTTTTGGTGAGGGTGATGATTAGGGTTAGGGTGAGGGTTTGGTTTAGGATTAGGGTTAGTGTGAGGGTGAGTGTTAGGATTAGGGTTAGGGTTAGGTTTCGGTTTAGGATTAGTGTTATTGTTAGGGTTAGGGTTAGAGTTATGGTGAGTGTGAGGGTGAGGGTGAGGGTTAGGGTTAGGGTGAGGTTTAGGGTGAGGGTTAGGATTAGGGTGAGGTTAAGTGTGAGGGTTAGGGTAAGGATGAGGGTTAGGGTTATGGTGAGGGTGAGAGTTAGGGTTTGATTATGTTTAGGGATAGGGTGAGGATTATGGTTAAAGTTATGGCGAGCATGAGTTTTAGGGTTACGATGAGGATTAGGCTTAGGGTTAGGGCTACGGTGAGGGTTAAATTTAGGGTTAGGGTGAGGGTAAGGATGAGGATTAGGGTTAGGATTAGGGTTAGGGTGAGGGTGAGGGTTACGGTGAGAATGAGGATTAGGGTTAGGGTGAGGGTTAGGGTTAGGAATAGGCCTAGCATGAGAGTGAGTGTTAGGATTAGGATTAGGGTTTGGGTTAGGTTTAGGGTTAGGATTAGTGTTATTGTTAGGGTTAGGCTTAGAGTTGTGATGAGGGTGAGGGTGAGGGTGAGGGTTAGGGATAGGGATAGGGTGAGGTTTAGGGTTAGGTTTAGGATTAGGGTTTGGGTGAGGGTGAGATTTAGGGTTAGATTTAGGGTTATTTGGAGGGTTAGGTCGAGGGTTAGGGTTAGGGTTAGTTTTAGGGTTAAGGTTAGGGAGAGGTTTAGGTTGAGGTTTAGTGTTATTGTTAGGGTTAGGGTTAGGATTAGGGTGAGGGTGAGGGTGAGTGTGAGGGTTAGGTTTAGGTTTAGGCTTAGGCTAGGGTTAGGCTGAGTGTGAGGGTGGGGGTGAAGATTAGCTTTAGGGTGATTGTTAGGGTTAGGGCTAGGATGAGTGTCAAGATGAGGGTTAGGATTACGATTAGGGTTAGGTTGAGTTCTAGGGTTAGGGTGAGGGTCAGGTTAAGGGTTAGGCTTAGGCTTAGGGTTAGGCTGAGCGTGAGGTTGAGGGTCAGGTTTAGGGTTAGGGTGATTGTTAGGTTTACGGTTGGGTGAGGGTTGGAATGAAGTTTAGGTTTAGGGTGAGGGTTAGGGTGATGGTGATAAGGGTAAAGGTGATGTTTAGGTTGAGATTGAGGGTTAAGGTAAGGGTGAGGGTTAGGTTAAAGTTTGGGGTTAGGGTAAGGGTTAGGGTTAGGGTTAGGGTGAGGGTTAGATTTAGGATTAGGTTTAGGGTTAGTGTGAGATTTAGGGTGAGGATGAAGTTTAGGGTTAGGGTGAGGGTGATGGTTAGAATTAGGGTTAGGGTCAGGGTGAGGATTAGGGTTAGGTTTAGGGTTAGGGTGAGGTTTAGGGTTAGTGTGACTGTTATTGTTAGGGTTAGCGTTAGTGTTAGGGTGAGGGTATGTGTTAGGGTGAGCGTTAGGGTTAGGGTGTGGGTTATGGTTCTTGTGAAGGTTAGGGTTAGGTTTACGGTTATTGTTAACTTTAGGGTTAGGGTTACGGTTATGGTGAGGGTGAGGGTTAGGTTTAGGGTTTGGGTCAGGTTTAGTATTAGGGTTAGTGTTAGAGTTAGGGTTATGTTGAGGTTGAAGTTTAGGGGTAGAGTTAGGGTTAGGGTAAGGGTTAGGTTTAGGGTGCGCATTAGCATGGGGGTGACAGTAAGGGTAAAGGCGAGGGTTAGG
Source organism: Dipodomys merriami (assembly GCF_024711535.1). Taxonomy (NCBI): domain Eukaryota; kingdom Metazoa; phylum Chordata; class Mammalia; order Rodentia; family Heteromyidae; genus Dipodomys; species Dipodomys merriami. The sequence continues at coordinate 16,010 of NW_027203337.1, forward strand.
CTGAGGGTGAGGGTTACAGTAAGGTTGAGGGTTAGGGTTAGGCTGAGGCTTAGTGTTAGCTTTACAGTCAGGTTGAGAATTAGATTGAGGATTAGTGTTAGACTTAGTGTGAGGTTTAGGGTGAGGATGAGGGTTAGGGTTAGGGTGAAGGCTAGGGTGAGGGTGAGGGTTGGGGTTAGTGTTAGGCTGAGGTTTATGGTTCGGGTGATGTTTAGGGTGAGTGTGAGGGTTAGGGTTCGGGTTAGGTTTAGGGTTAGGGTTAGGGTTAGGGTTAGTTAGGGTGAGGTTGTGGATTAGGGTTAGATTTAGGGTTGGTGTTAGTGTGAGGTTAGTGTTAGCATTAGGGTTAGTGATACGGTGAGCGTAAGTCTTAACTTGAGGTTTTGGGTCAGGGTGACAGTTATGGTTATTGTGAGCGTTAGGATTAGGGTTAGGGTTATTGTTAGGGTTCGGTTTAAGGTTATGGTTATGGTGCGGGTGCGGATGAGGGTTTGGGTTACTGTTAGGTTGAGGGTGAGTTTTAGGGTTACAGTTAGGGTTAGGGTGAGGATTGGGATTAAGGTTAGGTTTGCCTTAGGCCGAGCATGAGGGTGAGTGTTAGGGTTCGTGTTTGGGTGAGTGTTAGGGTTAGTTTAGGATTAGGGAGCATGTTAGTATGAGGTTTAGGGTTAGGATAAGTGTAAGGGTGAGGGCTAGGCTGAGGGTTAGAGTGAGGGTTAGGGTTAGGGATAGGGTGAGGTTTAGGATTAGAGTTAGGGTGATGGTGAGTGTGAGGGTTAGGATTCGGGTGAGGGTTAGGATTAGAGTTAGGATGAGGGTTAGGGTTTGGTTTAGGGTGAGGGTGAGTCTGAGGATTAGGGTTAGGTTTCGGGTTAGGTTTAGGGTTAGTGTTAGTGTTAGGGTTAGGGTTAGGGTTACAGTGAGGTTTGGGGTTAGGTTTAGGGTTAGGCTTAGAGTTAGGGTGAGGGTTAGGATGAGGATTAGGTTTACGATTAAGGTTAGGGTGAGGGCTAGGGTGAAGGTGAGGATTAGGGTTAGTGATAGGGTAACGTTTAGGGTTAGGGTTAGGGTTAGGGTGAGGGTTAGGATGAGCGTTAGGTTTACGTTGAGGGTGAGGGTTAGGGTTAGGATGAGGTTTACTGTTTGGATTAGGGTTTGGGTGAAATTGAGTGTTAGCATTAGGGTTAGGGTTAGGGTTAGGGTTAGATTTAGGGTTCGGATTACTGTTATTGTTTGGGTTAGGGTTAGAGTTATGTTGAGAGTGATGGTGAGGGTGAGGATTAGGGTTAGAGTTAGGGTTAAGTTTAGGGTTAGGGTTAGTGTTAGGGTGAGGGTGCGGTTTATGGTTAGAATTAGGTTTAGTTGGAGGGTTAGGTCTAGGGTTAGGATTAGGGTAAGTGTTAGGGTTAAGGTTAGTTTCAGGGTTTAGGAGGTTTAGGGTTAGGGTTAGTGTGAATTTTGGGGTGAGGATGAGGGTTAGGGTTAGGGTGAGGTTTATGTGTAGGGTGATGCTTAGGGATAGTGTGAGGTTTAGTGTTATGGTTAGGATTAGTGTTAGGGTGAGGGTAAGTGTTAGGGTGAGGGTTAGGGTTAGGGTGAGGGTTATGGTTAGGGTGAGGCTAAGGGTTAGGTTTAGGGTTATTGTTAGCATTAGTGTTAGGGTTAAGGTTATGGTGATTGTGAGGGTGACGGTTAGGGTTAGGGCTAGGATGAGGTTTAGGGTTAGGGTTAGGGTTAGTGTTAGGGTTAGGGTGAGTTTTAGTGTTAGAGTTAGGTTTAGGGTGAGGCTGAGGGTGATGGTTAGGGTTAGGATTAATGTTAAGGTTAGGGTTAAGGTGAGGGTTAGGTTGAGGCTGAGGGTTAGGGTTAGGGTTAGTAGTAGGATTAGGGTTTGTGTTAGGGTGAGTGTGAGGGTTAGGGTTAGGATTAGGGATAGGCTTAGGGTTAGGCTGAGGTTGAGGGTGAGGGTTAGGTTTAGGGTGAGGTTTAGGGTTAGGTTTAGGGTGTGTGTGAGGGTTAGGGTTAGGCTTAGGATTAGGATTAGCCTGAGGGTGAGGGTGTGAGTTAGGGTTAGTATTAGTGTTAGGGTGATGTTTAGGGTTTGGGTTATGGTTTGGGTGAGGTTGAGGTTTAGGTTTAGAGTTAGGGTTAGGGTGAGGTTTAGGTTCACGGTTAGGGTAAGTGTTATTTTTAGGTTTAGGGTTAGAGTGAGTCAGGGGGAGGGTTAGGGTTAGGGTTAGTGTTAGGGATAGGATTTGGGTTAGAGTGAGGGTGAGTGTGTTTTAGGTTTACGTTTAGGGTTAGGCTTACGGTTAGGCTGAGGGTGAGTTTGAGGTTGATGGTTAGGGTTAGCCGGAGGTTTTTGGATGAGGGTTAGGGTTAGGATTAGAGTTAGAGTAAGGGCTAGGGTGAGTGTGAGGGTGACGTTTAAGTTTAGGGTTAGGGTTAGGGGGAGGTTTAGTGTTAGGTTTAGGGTTAGAGTTACGGTTACGGTGAGGGTGAGGTTTAGGGGTACAGTTAGGTTTAGGGTGCGGGTTAGCTTGGGGGTGACGGTAAGGGTAAAGTTGAGGGTTAGGCTGAGGGTGATGGTTACGGTAAGGTTTAGGGTTAGGGTTAGGGTGAGGGTTAGTGTTAGCTTTAGGGTGAGGGTGAGGGTTAGATTGAGGATTAGTGTTAGGGTTAGTGTGAGGTTTAGGGTGAGGATGAGTGTTAGGCTTAGGGTGAGGGCTAGGAAGAGGGTGAGGTTTAGGGTTAGTTTTAAGGTGAGGTTTAGTGTTAGGGTGATGGTTAGGATTAGTGTGAGGGTTAGTGTTAGTATTAGAGTTAGTGTTAGGGTGAACGTAAGTGTTAGGGTGAGGGTGAGGGTTAAGGTGAGTGTTATGGTTAGGGTGAGGTTTAGGATTGTTTTTAGCATTAGGGTTAGGGTTACGGTTATGGTGAGGGTGAGGGTGAGGCTTAGGTTTAGGACTAGCATGAGGTTTAGTTATAAGGTTAGGGTTAGGGTTAGGGTCAGGATGAGGTTTAGTGTTAGAGTTAGGGTTAGGATGAGGCTGAGGGTGAGAGTTAGGTTTAGGATTAATGTTAGGGTTAGGCTTAAGGTGAGGGTTAGGTTGAGGGTGAGGATTAGAGTTAGGGTTATGAGTAGGATTACAGTTAGGGTTTGGGTGAGTGTGAGGGTTAGGTTTAGGGTTAGGGATAGGCTTAGGGTTAGGCTGAGGTTGAGGGTGAGGTTTAGGGTAAGGGTGAAGTTTAGGGTTAGGGTTAGGATTAGGAATAGGGTTAGGGTTAGGGTGAGTGTGAGGGTTAGGGTTAAGTTTAGGGTTAGGCTTAGGGTTAGGCTGATGATGAGGGTGAGGATGAGGGTTAGGTTTAGGGTGAGGGTTAGGGTTAGGTGTATGGGGAGGGTCAGGATGAGGGTTAGGTTTAGGATTAGTGTTAGAGGTTGAGGTTTACAGTTAGGGTCAGGGTGAGTTTGAGGGTTAGGGATAGGGTTAGGGTTAGTTTTAGGTTTAAGTATAGGGTGAGGGTTAGGATGAGGTTTAGGGATATGGTTAGGGTTAGGGTTAGGATTAGGGTGAGGGTGAGGGTGACTGTGAGGGTTTTTGTTAGGGTTAGGCTTAGGCTAAGGTTTAGGCTGAGGTTGAGGGTGGGGGTGAGGATTAGGTTTAGGGTGATGGTTAGGGTTAGGGTTAGGGTGAGGTTTAGGATGAGGGTTAGGCTTAGGCTTAGGGTTAGGCTGAGCATGAGGTTGAGGGTGAGGGTTAGGGTTAGGGTTATTGTTAGGTTTACGGGGAGGGTGAGGGTTAGGTTGAGGGTTAGGGATAGGGTTAGATTTAGTATTAGGCGTATGGTGTGGGTGAGTGTGACAGTTATGGTGGGGGTTAAGCATAGGCTTAGGGTTAGGCTGAGGGTGAGGGTGGGCGTGAGGATTAGGGTTAGGTTGACGGTTTGGGTTATGGTTAGTGTTATTGTTATGGTTAGGCTTAGAGTTACTGTGAGGGGGAGGGTGCAGGTGAGGGTTAGGGTTAGAGTGAGGGTGAGGTATAGGGTTAGAGTTAGCGTTAGGGTGAGGCTGAGGGTGAGGGTTAGAGTTAGGGTTAGTGTTAGAGTTAGGGTTACGGTGAGGGTTAGGGTGAGGTTGAGGATAAGGCTTAGTGTTAGGATTAGGATTAGGGAACTGTTAGGGTGAGTGTGAGGGTTAGGGTTAGGGTTAGGCTTAGGCTTAGGGTTAAGTTTAGGGTGAGGCTGAAGGTGAGTGTTAGGGTGAGGGTGAGATATAGGGGTAGGGTTACGGTGAGAGTTAGGGTTCGGGTTAAGTTTAGGGCCCAAGTGATGGTTAGGGTTAGGGTTACAGTGAGGTTGAGGGTTAGGGTTAGGTTGAAGATTAGGGTTAGGCTTAGGATTAGGGTGAGGGTTAGTGTAAGTGTTAGGGTGAGGGTTAGGGTGAGGATTAGGGTTATGATTAGGGTTCGGGTGAGGGCTAGGGTGTGGGTGAGTGTTAGGATTACTGTTTGGTTGCGGTTTAGGGTTAGGTTTAGGGTGAGGTTTAGGATAAGGCTTAAGGTTACAGTGAGGGTGAGGGTTAGGGTTAGGGTGAGGTTTAGGGTTAGTATTTGGGTTAGGGTGAGGGTGAGTTTTAGGATTATATTTAGGGTTAGGGGGAGGGTTAGGTCAACGGTTAGTGTTAGGGTTAGTGTTAGGGTTAAGGTTAGGTTGAGGGTTAGGTTGAGGTTTAGGTTTAGGGTTAGGGTTAGCATTAGTGATAGGGTTGGGCTATGTGAGGGTTAGTGTTAGGGTTAGGGTTAGGGTTATGCTGAGGGTGAGGCTGGGGTGAGGATTAGGTTTAGGGTGATGGTTAGGGTGAGGGCTCGGGTGAGGGTGAGGGTAAGGGCAAGGGTTAGGCTTAGGCTTAGGTTTAGACTGAGCATGAGGTTGAGGGTGAGGGTTAGGGTTAGGGTGATGGTTAGGTTTACGGTTAGGTTGAGGGTTAGGATGAGGTTGAGGGTTAGGGTGAGTATGATGGTAAGTGTAAACCTCACGTTGAGGCTGAGGGTGAGGATTAAGATAAGGGTGAGGGTGAGGTTTAGGGTGAGGATGAGGGTTAGGGTTAGGGTACGGGTGAGGGTTAGAATTAGCGTTAGGTTGAGGGTTAGGTATAGGTTTAGGTTTACGATTTTGATTAGTTTGAGGTTGAGTGTGAGGGTTAGGGTTAGGCTTAGGCTTAGGGTTAGGGTGAGGGTTAGTGTTAGGGTTTGGGTTAGGGTTAGGTTGAGGCTGAGGCTGAGGGTTATGGTTAGGGTGAGGATTAGGGTTAGGTTTAGTGTTATTGTTAGGGTTAGGCTTAGAATTACAATGAGGTTGAGGGTGAGGGTTAAGTTAGGGTGAAGTTTAGGGTTAGAGTTAGGGTTAGGGGGAGGGTTAGTGTGAGGTTTAGGGTTAGAGTTAATGTTAAGGTGAGGTTGTGTGTTTGGTTGAGGTTTAGGGATAGGCTTAGGATTAGGATTAGGTTTAGGGTGAGCATGAGTATGAGGGTTAGGTTGAGGGTTAGGCTTAGGCTTAGGGTTAGGCTGAGGGTGAGAATGGGGGTGAGGATGAGGGTTAGGGTGATTGTTAGGGTTAGTGTTATTGTTAGGGTTAGGGTTCGAGTTTCGGTGAAGATGAAAGTACGGGTGAGGGTTAGGGTTAGGGTTAGGGTGGGGTTTAGGGTTAGGTTTAGGGTTAGGGTGAAGGTGAGGGTGAGGTTTAGGGTTAGATATAGGGTTAGGGTGAGGGTTAGGGTTAGGGTTAGTATTAGGGTTAGGGTGAGGATGAGGTTTAGGTTGAGATATAGGGTTAAGGGGATGGTTAGGGTGAGGTTTAGGGTTAGGGTTAAGGTTAGTGTTAGGATTACAGTGAGGGTGAGGGTGCAGGTTAGTGTGAGGTTTAGGGTTAGAGTTAGGTTTAGGGTTAGGCTGATTGTTAGGGTTAGGGTTAGTGTTAGAATTAGGGTTATGGTGAGGGTTAGGGTGAGGGTGAGGGTAAGGCTTAGTGTTAGGATTAGGATTAGGGTAAGCGTTATTGTGAGTGTGAGGGTTAGGGTTAGGGATAGTGTTAGGCTTAGGGTTAGGCTGAGCATGAGGATGAGTGTGAGCGTTAGGGTTAGGGATATGGTGAGGTTTAATTTTAGGTTTAGGGTTAGAGTTAGGGTTAGGTTGAGGGTGAGGTTTAGGGATAGGTTTCGGGTCAGGGTGGGGGTTAGGGTTAAGGTGAGGGTTAGGGTGAGGGTCAGGGTGAGGGTTAGGCTTAGTGTGAGAGTTAGGGTTCGGGTTAAGTTTAGGGTTAGGGTGAGGGTTAGGTTAATGTTTACAGTGAAGGTGAGGATTAGGGTTAGGTTGAGGGTTAGGGTTAGGGTTATTGTTAGCTTGAGGTTTAGGATGAGGGTTAGGGTTAGGATTAGGGTTAGGGTGATTCCTAGGTTGAGGGTGAGGTGTTGGGTTAGGGTTATTGTGAGGTTTAGGTTTAGGGTTAAGTTTAGCATTTGGGTGAGGGTTCGATTGAGGATTAGGTTTCGGGTTAGGGTTAGTGTTAGGTTTAGGGAGAGTATGTGGATAGGGATAGGGTGAAGTTTAGGGTTAGTGTTAGGATTAGGGTTAGGGTGAGTGTGAGATTTAGGGTTAGATTTAGGTTTATTTGGAGGGTTAGGTCGAGGGTTAGGGTTAGGGTTAGTTTTAGGGTTAAGGTTAGGGAGAGGGTTAGGTTGAGGTTTAGCGTTATGGTTAGGGTTAGGGTTAGGATTAGGGTGAGGGTGAGGGTGTGAGGTTTAGGGTTAGGGTTAAGCTTAGGCTTAGGGTTAGGCTGAGTGTGAGGGTGGGGGTGAAGATTTGGTTTAGGGTGGTGGTTAGGGTTAGGGCTAGGATGAGTGTCAAGGTGAGGTTTAGGATTACGATTAGGGTTAGGGTGAGGTCTAGGGTTAGGGTGAGGGTTAGTCCTAGGCTTAGGCTTAGGCTGAGCGTGAGGTTGAGCGTGAAGGTTAGGGTTACGGTGATGGTTAGGTTTACGGTTAGGGTGAGTGTTGGGATGAGGTTTAGGGTTAGGGTGAGGGTTAGGGTGATGACGACAAGGGTAAAGTTGATGTTTAGGTTGAGGTTGAGTATTAAGGTAAGGGTGAGTGTTAGGTTAAAGTTTGGGGTTATGGTAAGGGTTAGGGTGAGGGTTAGGGTGAGGGTTAGATTTAGGATTAGGATTAGGATTAGGGTTAGTGTGAGGTTTAGGGTGAGGATGAAGGTTAGGGTTAGGATGAGGGTGCTGGTTAGGATTAGGGTTAGGGTGAGGGCTAGGGTCAGGTTGAGGATTAGGGTTAGGTTTAGGGTTAGGGTGAGGTCTAGGATTAGGGTGAGGTTTAGGGTTAGTGTGAGGGTTAGTGTTACCTTTAGGGTTAGGGTTACGGTTATGGTGAGGGTGAGGGTTAGGATTAGGGTTTGGGTCAGGTTTAGTATTAGGGTTAGTTTTAGAGTTAGGATTATGTTGAGGTTGAAGTTTCGTGGTATATTTAGGTTTAGGGTAAGGGTTAGGTTTAGGGTGCGCATTAGCGTGGGGGTGACGGTAAGTGTAAAGGCGCGGGTTAGGCTGAAGGTGAGGGTTACGGTAAGGGTGAGGGTTAGGGTTAGTTTAAGGGTTAGTGTTAGCTTTAGGGTGAGGTTGTGGATTAGATTGAGGATTAGTGTTAGGGTTAATGTGAGGTTTAGGGTGAGGATGAGGGTTAGGGTTAAGGTGAAGTTGAGGTTGAGGGTGAGGGTTGGGGTTAGTGTTAGGCTGAGGTTTATGGTTCGGGTGATGTTTAGGGTGAGTGTGAAGGTTAGGGTTAGGGTGAGTTTTAGGGTTACGGTTAGGGTTAGGGTTAGGGTGAGGTTGAGGTTTAGGGTTAGATTTAGGGTTAGTGTTAGTGTGAGGTTAGTGTTAGTGTTAGGGTTAGTTTTATGGTGAGCGTAAGTCTTAGGGTGAGGGTTTGGGTCAGGGCGACGTTTATGGCTAGGGTGAACGTTAGGATTAGGGTTAGGGTTATTGTTAGTGTTCGGTTTAAGGTTACGGTTATGGTGCGGGTGCGGGTGAGGGTTACGGTTAGTGTTAGTGTGAGGTTTAGGGTGAGGGTGAGGTTTAGGGTTACAGTTAGGGTTAGGGTGAGGATTGGGATTAAGGTTAGGCTTAGGCTTAGGCTTAGGCTTAGGCCGAGCATGATGGTGAGTGTTAAGGTTCGTGTTTGGGTGAGGGTTAGGGTTAGGTTTAGGGTTAGGTTGAATGTTAGGATGAGGTTTACGGTTAGGATAAGTGTAAGGGTGAGGGCTAGGCTGAGGGTTAGAGTGAGGGTTAGGGTTAGGGATAGGGTGAGGTTTAGGATTAGAGTTAGGGTGAGGGTGAGTGTGAGGGTTAGGATTCGGGTGAGGGTTAGGATTAGAGTTAGGATGAGGGTTAGGGTTTGGGTTAGGGTGAGGGTGAGGCTGAGGATTAGGGTTAGGTTTAGGCTTAGAGTTAGGATGAGGGTTTGGGTTTGGGTTAGGGTGAGGGTGATTCTGAGGATTAGGGTTTGGTTTAGGGTTAGGTTTAGAGTTAGTGTTAGTGTTAGGATTAGGGTTAGGGTTAAATTGAGGGTTGGGGTTAGTGTTAGGGTTAGGCTTAGAGTTAGGGTTAGGGTTAGGATGATGATTAGCTTTACGATTAGGGTTAGAGTGAGGGCTTGGGTGAAGGTGAGGATTAGGGTTAGTGATACGGTAACGTTTAGGGTTAGGTTTAGGGTTAGGGTGAGGGTTAGGATGAGCGTTAGGGTTACGGTGAGGGTGAGGGTTAGGGTTAGGGTGAGGTTTAGGGTTTGGATTAGGGTTTGGGTGAGGTTGAGTGTTAGCATTAGCGTTAGGGTTAGGGTTAGGGTTAGATTTAGGGTTCGGATTACAGTTTTTGTTTGGGTTAGGGTTAGAGTTATGTTGAGATTGATGGTGAGGGTGAGGATTAGGGTTAGAGTTAGGGTTAGGTTTAGGGTTAGGGTTAGTGTTAGGGTGAGGGTGAGTTTTATGGTTAGATTTAGGTTTAGTTGCAGGGTTAGGTCTAGGGTTAAGATTAGGGTAAGTGTGAATTTTAGGGTGAGGATGAGGGTTAGGGTTACTGGTTAGTTTCAGGGTTAGGTTGAGGTTTAGGGTTAGGGTTAGTGTGAATTTTAGGGTGAGGATGAGGGTCAGGGTTAGGGCGCAGTCTAGAGAGAGGGTGAGGTTTAGTGTTAGTGTTAGGGTGAGGTTTATGGTTAGGGTGATGTTTAGGGTTAGTATGAGGTTTAGTGTTAGGGTTAGGGTTAGTGTTAGGGTGAGGGTAATTTTTAGGGTGAGCGTTAGGGTTAGGTCGAGGCTTATGGTTAGGGTGAGGCTTAGGATTAGTGTTAGGATTATTGTTAGCTTTAGGGTTAGGGTTAATGTTATGGTGAGGGTGAGGGTGAGGGTTAGGGTTTGGGCTAGGATGAGGTTTACGGTTAGGGTTACGGTTAGAGTTAGGGTGAGGTTTAGTGTTAGAGTTAGGGTTAGGGTGAGGCTGAGGGTGAGGTTTAGGGTTAGGATTAATGTTAGGGTTAGGCTTAAGGTGAGGGTTAGGTTGAGGGTGAGATTTAGGGTTAAGGTTAGGAGTAGGATTAGGTTTTGTTTTAGGGTGAGTGTGAGGGTTAGGGTTAGGATTAGGGATAGGCTTAGGGTTAGGCTGTGGTTGAGGGTGAGGGTTAGGGTTAGGGTGAGGTTTAGGGTTAGGGTTATGGTGTGTGTGAGGGTTTGGTTTAGGCTTAGGATTAGCCTGAGGTTGAGGGTGTTGGTTAGGGTTAAGCTTAGTGTTAGGGTGACGTTTAGTGTTTGTGTTAGTGTTAGAGTTAGGGTTAGGGTGAGGTTGAGGTTTAGGTTTAGAGTTAGGGTTAGGGTGAGGTTTAGGTTGAGAGTTAGGGTAAGGGTTAGTTTTAGGTTTAGGGTTAGAGTGAGAGTTAGGGGGAGGGTTAGGGTTAGTTTTAGGGATAGGATTTGGGTTAGAGTGAGGGTGAGTGTGTGTGTTAGGTTTAGGTTTAGGGTTAGGCTTACGGTGAATCTGAGAGTGACGTTGAGGTTGACAGTTAGGGTTAGCAGGAGGTTTAAGATTAGGGTTAGGGTTAGGATTAGAGTTAGAGTAAGGGCTAGGGTGAGTGTGAAGGTGAGGTTTAAGGTTAGGGTGAGGGTTAGGGTGAGGTTTAGTGTTAGGGTTAGGGTTAGAGTTACGGTCACGGTGAGGATGAGGTTTTGGGTACAGTTAGGGTTAGGTTGCGGGTTAGCTTAGGGTTGAAGGTAAGGGTAAAATTGAGGGTTAGGCTGAGGGTGATGGTTACGGTAAGGTTTATGGTTAGGGTTAGGGTGAGGGTTAGTGTTAGCTTTAGGGTGAGGGTGAGGGTTAGATTGAGGATTAGTGTTAGGGTTAGTGTGAGGTTGAGGGTGTGGATGAGGGTTAGGGTTAGGGTGAGGGCTAGGAAAAGGGTGAGGTTTAATGTTAGTGTTAGGGTGAGATTTAGGTTTATGGTGATGGTTAGGGTTAGTGTGAGGGTCAGTGTTAGGGTTAGAGTTAGTGTTAGGTTGAAGGTAAGTGTTAGGGTGAGGGTTAGGGTTAAGGTGAGTGTTATGGTTAGGGTGAGGATTAGGATTGTTTTTAGCATTAGGGTTAGTGTTATGGTGAGGGTGAGGGTGAGGCTTAGGTTTAGGACTAGGATGAGGTTTAGTTATAAGGTTAGGGTTAGGGTTGGGGTCAGGGTGAGGCTTAGTGTTAGAGTTAGGGTTAGGATGAGGCTGAGGGTGAGAGTTAGGTTTAGGATTAATGTTAGGGTTAGGCTTAAGGTGAGGGTTAGGTTGAGGGTGAGGGTTAGAGTTAGAGTTAGGAGTAGGATTAGGGTTAGGGTTTGGGTGAGTTTGAGGGGTAGGTTTAGGGTTAGGGATAGGCTTAGGTTTAGGCTGCGGTTAAGGGTGAGGTTTAGGGTTAGGGTGAGGGTTAGGGTTAGGGTTAGGATTAGGAATAGGGTTAGGGTTAGGGTGAGTGTGAGGGTTAGGGTTAGGTTTAGGGTTAGGCTGAGGATGAGTGTGAGGGTGAGGGTTAGGGTTAGGGTGAGGCTTAGGTTTAGGGTTATGGGGAGTGTTAGGATGAGGGTTAGGGTTAGGATTATTGTTAGAGTGAGGGCTAGGAAGAGGTTGAGGTTTAGTTTTAGGGTTAGTGTTAGGTTTAGGGTTAGGTTTAGGGTTAGGGTTATGGTGAGTGTGAGGTATAGGGTTAGAGTTAGTGTTAAGCTGAGGCAGAGTGTGAGGCTTAGGGTTAGGGTTAGGATTAGGATTATGGTAATGGTTAAGGTGAGGGTGAGTGAGTGTGTTAGGTTAGGTTTAGGTTTAGGTTAAGGGTTAGGCTAAGGATGAGGTTGAAGGTAAGGGCTAGGGTTAGGGTAAGGATTAGGGTAAGGGTTAGGGGGAGGGTTAGGATGAGGGTTAGGGTTAGGATTAGGGTTAGGGTGATAGTGAGGGTGAGGGTTAGGCTTGGTGTTAGGGTGAGGGTTAGGATGAAGTTTAGGATTAGGGTTAGGCTGAGAGTTAGGGTTAGGGTGAAGGTTAGGGTGAGGGTGAGGATTAGCTTTAGGGTTAGGACTAGGATTAGAATAAGGGTTAGGGTAAGTTGAGGGTTAGGGTTAGGGTTAGGTTTAGGCTTAGGTTTAAGCTGAGGCTGAGGGTGAGGGTGAGGGTTAGGGGTAGGGTTAGGGTGGTGTTTAGTGATAGGGTTATTGTTAGGTTGGGGATCATTGTGAGTGTTATGGTTAGGGTGAGTATTACGGTCATGATGAGGGTGAGGGTGAGTGTGATGGTTAGGGTTAGGGTGAGAGTTAGGGTTCGGTTAAGTTTAGGGTGAAGGTGAGGGTTAGGGTTAGGGAAAGCGTCAGTTTTAGGGTTAGGTTTAGGGTTAGGGTTAGGGTAAGAATGAGGGTTAGTGTTAGGGTTCAAGTGAGGGTTAGGGTGAGGATTAGGGTTGCGATTAGGGTTAGGGTGAGAGCTAGGGTGAGCGTGTGGATTAGGGATTGTTTTAGGGTAAGGTTTAGGGTTAGGGTTGGGGTTAGGGTGAGGGTTAGGATGAGGGTTAGGTTTACGGTGAGGGTGAGGGTTAGGGTTAGGGTGAGGTTTAGGGTTAGGATTACGGTTAGGGTGAGGTTGAGTGTTAGCATTAGGGTTAGGGTTAGGGTTAGGTTTAGGTTTAGGGTTAGGATTAGTGTTATTGTTAGGGTTAGGGTTAGAATTATGGTGAGGGTGAGGGTTAGGGTGAGGGTGAGGTTTATGTTTAGATTTAGGTTCAGTTGGAGGGTTGGTTCGAGGGTTAGGGTTAGGGTTAGTGTTAGGGTTAAGTTTAGGGTGAGGGTTAGGTTGAGGTTTAGGGTTAAGATTAGGTTTAGGTTTAGGATTTGGGTTAGGGTGAGGGTGAGTGTGAGGTTTAGGGTTACGGTTAGGACTAGGCTTAGGGTTAGGCTGAGGTTTAGGGTGGGGGTGAGGATTAGGGTTAGTGTGATTGTTAGAGTTAGAGTTATGGTGAAGGTTAGTGTTAGGATTAGGGTTAGAGTTAGGGTTAGGGTGAGGATGAGGTTTAGGGGTAGAGTTAGGGTTAGGGTGAGGGTTAGCGTTAGAGTGAAGGTTAGGGTGGCGTTGACAGTAAGGATATAGGTGAGGGTTAGGCTGAGGGTGAGGGTTACAGTAAGGGTGAGGGTTAGGGTTAGGGTGAGGGTTAGGGTGAAGGTTCAGCTGAGGGTGAGGTTTAGATTGAGGATTAGTGTTAGGGTTATTGTGAAGTTTAGGGTGAGGATGAGGGTTAGGGTTAGGGTGAGGGCTAGGGAGAAGGTGAGGTTAAGGGTTAGTGTTAGGTTGAGGTTTAGGGTTAGTTAGGATGATTGTTAGGGTTAGTGTGAGGATTAGTGTTAGGGTTAGGGTTAGTGTTAGGGTGATGGTAAATGTTAGGGTGAGAGTTAGGGTTAGGGTGAGTGTTAGAGTTAGGGTGAGGGTTAGGGTTAGGGTTAGGATTATTGTTAGCATTAGGGTTAGTGTTTCAGTTATGGTGTGGGTGAGGGTTAGATTTAGGGCTAGGATGAGGTTTAGGGATAGGGTTATGGTTAGGGTTAGGGTCAGGTTGAGGTTTAGTGTTACAGTTAGGTTTAGGGTGAGTCTGAGGGTGAGGGTTAGGTTTAGGATTAATGTTAGGGTTAGGCTTAAATGAGGGTTATGTTGAGGGTGATGGTTAGAGTTAGGGTTACGAGTAGGATTAGGGTTAGGATTGGGGTGAGTGTGAAGGTTAGGTTTAGGGTTAGGGATAGGCTTAGGGTTAGGCTGAGGTTGAGGGTAAGGGTTAGGTTTAGGGTTAGGGTTAGGGTGAGTGTGAGGGTTATTGTTAGGTTTAGGGTTAGGGTGAGGGTTAATGTGTGTGTTATTGTCAGGTTTAGGGTTAGGCTTAGGGTTACGCTGAGGGTGAGGTTGACGGTGAGGGTTAGCGTTAGGGTGAGGGTTAGGGTAGGGTTAGTGGGAGGGTTAGGAAGAGGGTTAGGGTTAGGGCTAGGGTTGGGTGAGGGCTAGGCTCATTGTGAGGTTTAGGTTTATGGTTGGGTTGACGGTGAGGTTTAGGGTAAGTGTGAGAGTTAAGGTTCGGGTTAAGTTTAGGGTTAGGTTGAGGGTTAGGGTAAGGTTTAGGGTGAGGGTCAGGTTTAGGGTTAGGTTGAGGGTTAGGTTGAGGGTTAGGGTTAGGGTGAGGGTGAGGGTGAGGTTTACGTTTAGTGTTAGGGTGAGAGTTAGGATGAGGGTTAAAGTTAGGGTTTGGGTGAGAATTACTGTTAGGTTATGTTTAGGGTTAGGGTGAGGGTTAGGGTTAGCTTTAGGGTTAGGGTTCGGTTGAGAGTTAGGGTTAGGTTTAGGGTTAGTGTTAGTGTTAGGGTTAGGGTCACATTGAGGGTTAGGATTAGGGTTAGGGTTAGGGTTAGGGTTAGGGTTATTGTTATTGTTATGGTTACTGTTAAGTTTGCGGTGAGGGTGAGGCTGAGGGTGTGGGTGACGGTGAGGGTTATTGTTAGGGTGAGGTTTAGGGTGAGGATGAGTTTTAGGGTTAGAGTTAGGGTTAGGGTGAGGGTTAGGTTGCGGTTTAGGGTTAGGGTTAGTGTTAGGGTTAGGGTTAGAGTGAGAGTTAGGGGGAGGTTTAGGGTTAGGGTTAGGGTGAGGGATAGGATTATGTTTACGGTGCGGATGAGTGTGTTTGTTAGCTTAGGTTTAGTGTTAGGATTAGGGTTAGGCTGAAGGTGAGGTTGAGGGTGAGGGTTAGGGTTCGGGTTAGGGTGAGGTTTAGGGTTAGGGATAGGGGTAGTTTGAGGTTTAGGATAAGGTTTAGGGTTAGGATTTGGGTAAGGCTGAGGGCTAGGCTTACATTGAGGGTTAGCATTAGGATTAGGGTTATGGTTAGACTTAGGGTTAGGCTGAGGTTGAGGGTGGGTGTGATGATTAGAGTTAGGGTTAGGGTTAGGCTTAGGGTTAGGGTTATTGTTAGTGTTTTGGTTAGGGTTAAGTTTGGGTGAGGGTGAGGCTGTGGGTGAGCGTTATGTTTATGGTTAGGGTTAGGGTTACGGTTAGGGTTAGGGTTATTATTATTGTTAGGGTTAGAGTTAGATTTACGGTGAGGGTGAGGATGCGGGTGAAGGTTAGGTTTAGGGTTAGTGTGGGGTTTACCGTTAGGGTTAGGATTAGGGTTCAGGTGAGGTTTAGGTTTAGGGTTAGATTTAGGGTTAGTGTTAGTGTGAGGGTTAGTGTTATCGTTAGTGTTAGTGTAACAGTGACATTAAGACGTAGGGTGAGGTTTTGGGTTAGGGTGAGTGTTATGTTTAGGGTGAGGGTGAGGTTTAGGTTTAGGGTTAGGGTGAGGTTTAGGGTGAGGGTTTGGTTTAGGGTTAGAGTTAGGGTTAGGGTAAGGGTTAGGTTGAGGGTGAGGGTTAGGGTTAGTGTTAGTGTTAGGGTTAGGGTGAGAGTTAGGGCGAGGTTTAGGGTTAGTGTTAGCCTGAGGGTTAGGATTAGTGTTAGCATGCGGGTGAGTGTGTGTGTTAGGGTTAGGTTTAGGGTTAGGCTTAGGTTTAGGGTTAGGGTGAGGGTGAGGTTTAGGGTTAAAGTTAGTGTTAGGGGGAGGGTCAGTGTGAGGTTTATGGTTAGGGTTAGTTTTAGTGTTAAGGGGAGGGTGAGGTATAGGTTGAGGTTTAGGGATAGGGTTAGGTTTAGTATTAGGGTTAGGGTGAGGGTGAGTGTGAAGGTTAGGGTGAGGGTTAGGCTTAGGCTTAGGTTTAGGCTGAGTGTGAGGGTGGGGGTGAGGATTAGGGTTTGGGTGATGGTTCGGGTAAGGTTAATGTTATTGTTAGGATTAGGGTTAGAGTTACCGTGAGGGTGAGGTTGCAGGTGAGGGTTAGGGTTAAGGTTAGGTTGGGGTTTCGGGTTAGGTTAGGTTTAGTGTGAGGGTGAGGTTTAGGTTTAGATATAGGGTTAGGGGGAGGGTTAGGGTGAGGGTTAGGCATAGGGTTAGTGTTCGGGTTAGGGTGAGGGTGAGGGTTAGGTTGAGGTTTAGGGTTATAGTTAGGGTTAGGGTTAGTGTGAGGGTTAGTGTTAGGGTTAGGGTTAGTGTTAGGTTGAGGGTAAGTTTTAGGGTGAGGGATTTGGTTAGGGTGAGGATTATGGTTTGGGTGAGGGATAGGATTAGGGTTCGGGTTATTATTAGGGTTAGGTTTAAGGTTTTGGTTATGGTGAGGGTGAGGGTGAGGTTTAGGTTTTGTGTTAGGGTTAGAGTGAGGGTTAGGATGAGGGTGAGGTTTACGGTTGGATTTAGGGTTAGGGTGCAGGTTTGGGTGAGGTTTAGGGTTAGGGTTAGTGTTAGGGTTAGGGTTAGGGTGAGAGGTGGAGGATTAGGGTTAGGTTAAGGTTAGGGTTAAGTTGAGGGTTTCGGTTACAGTGAGTGTGATGGTTAGGATTAGGGTTAGGGTGAGGGTGAGGTTTAGGGTTAGAATCAGGTTTAGGGTGAGGCTGAGGGTGAGGGTGAGGCTGAGGTTTAGGGTTCGGGTTATGATGAGGTTTAGGGTTAGGTTTAGATTGGGTGTGAGGGTCATGGTTATGGTTAGGGTTAGCCTTATGTTTAGGCTGAGGGTTTGGGTGAGGATGAGGGTTAGGGTTAGTTTGAGGGTTAGGGTTAAGGTTAGGGTGAGGTTTAGTGTTAGGGTTAGTGTAAGAGTTATGGTTAGTGTGAGGGTGAGATTTAGAGGTAGAGATAGTTTTAGGCTGTGAGTTAGTTTGAGTGTTCGGGTTAGGGTTAGAGTTAGGGTAGGGGTGAAGGTAAGGGTACACGTGAGGGTTAGGCTGAGGGTGATGGTTACGGTAAGGTTGAGGGTTAGGGTTAGGGTGAGTGTTAGGGTTAGGGTTAAGGTGAGAGTTAGGGTTCGGGTTAAGTTTAGGGTTAGGGTGAGGATTAGAGTAAGGGTTAGGGTGAGGGTGAGGTTTAGGATTAGGTTGAGAGTTATGGTTAGGTTGAGGGGTAGGGTTAGGGTTAGGGTTATTGTTAATGTTAGGCTTAGGGTTACCGTTACTGTGAGGGTGAGGGTGAGGGTGAGGGTTAGTTTTAGGATTAGGATGAAGTTTAGGTTTAGAGTAAGGGTTAGAGTTAGGGTTAGTGTGAGAGTGAGGTTTAGGGATAGAGTTAGGGTTAGTGTTATTGTTAGGGTTAGGGTTAGGGTGAGGGTTTAGGTTAGAGTTAGGCTTAGGCTTAGGTTTAGGCCACGCATGAGGGTGAGGGTTAGGGTTAGGGTTAGGGTGAGGGTTAGGGTTAGGGTTAGGGTGAGGGTTATGATGAGGTTTAGGTTTAGGATTAGTGTTAGGGTGAGGACTAGGGTGAGGGTTAGGGTGAGGGTTAGGTTTAGGGATAGGGTTAGGTTTAGAATTAGGGTTCGGTTGTGGGTCAGTGTGAGAGTCATGGTTAGGGTTAGGCTTAGGGTTAGAGTGAGGGTTAGGGTTAGGGTTTTGGTTAGGGTGAGGGTGAGGCTGAGGATTAGGGTTAGGTTTAGGGTTAGGGTTAGAGTTAGGGTTAGGGTTAGAGTTAGGGTTAGGGTTAGGGTTAGGTTTAGGGTTAGTCTTAGGATTAGGCTGAGGGTGAGGGTGGGGTTGAGGATTAGGGTTAGGTTTAGTATTAGGGTTATTGTTAGTATTATGTTTAGGGTTAAGTTTGCACTGAGGGTGAGGTTGAAGTTGAGGGTAATGGTTATGGTTATGGTTAGGATTAGTGTTATTTTTAGGGTTAGGGTTAGATTTACGGTGAGATTGAGGGTTGGGGTGAGGGTTACGGTTAGGGTGAGGTTTAGGCTGAGGTTTAGGGTTAGGGTTAGGGTGAAGGTGAGGTTTAGGGTTAGAGTTAGTGTTATGGGGATGCTTAGGTTGAGGTTTAGGGATAGGGTTAGATTTAGTATTAGGGGTATGTTGAGGGTGAGTGTGACAGTTAGGGTGGGGGTTAGGCATAGGTTTAGGGTTAGGCTGAGGGTGAGGGTGGAGGTGAGGATTAGGGTTAGGGTGATGTTTTGGGTTAGGGTTAGTGTTATTATTACGGTTAGGCTTAGAGTTACTGTGAGAGGGAAGGTGCTGGTGAGGGTTAGGGTTAGGTTTAGGGTGGGGTTTAGGGTTAGGGTTAGGGTTAGTGTGAGGGTGAGGTTTAGGGTTAGAAATAGGGTTATGGGGAGGGTTAGGATGAGGGTTAGTGATAGGGTTAGTGTTAGAGTTAGCGTGAGCCTGAGGGTTAGTTTGAGGTTTAGGGTTATGGTTTTGGTTAGGTTTACTGTGAGGGTTAGTGTTAGGGTTAGGGTTAGTGTTAGGGTGAGGGTAAGTTTTAGGGTTAGGGTTTGGGTTAGGGTGAGTGTTTGGATTAGGGTGAGGGTTAGGATTAGTGTTAGGGTTATTGTTAGGGTTAGGTTTAGGCTTTTGGTTTCCGATAGGGTGAGGGTGAGGTTTAGGTTTGGGGTTTGGATGAAGTTTAAGGTTAGGGTTAATGTTAGGGTTAGGGTTTGGGTGAGAGTTAGGTGAAGAGTTAGGGTTAGGGTTAGGCCTAAGGTTAGAGTTAGGTTTAGGGTTTCGGTTATGGTGAGGGTGAGTTTCAGTATTAGGGTTAGGGTGAGTGTGAGGATTAGGGTTAGAATTAGGGTTAGAGTGAGGCTGAGCGGGAGGGTGAGGGTTAGGGTTAGGGTTAGGATTAGGATTAGGGTTAGGGTTAGGGTGAGTGTGAGGGTTATTGTTAGGGTTAGGGTTAGCCTTAGGTTCAGGCTGAAGGTTTGCGTGAGGGTGAGGGTTATGTTTAGTTTGAGGGGTAGGGTTATGGTCAGGGTGAGTTTTAGTGTTGGGGTTATGGTTAGAGTTATGGTTAGGGTGAGGGTGAGGTTTAGGGTAGAGTTAGTTTGAGGGTGAGGGTTATGGTGAGTGTGAGGGTATGGTGAGGGTTATGGTAGGGGTGAAGGTAAGGGTAAACGTGAGGGTTAGGCTGAGGTTGAGGGTTACGTTAAGGTTGAGGGTTACGGTTAGGGTGACTGCTAGGGTTAGGGTTAGTGTGCGAGTTAGGGTACAGGTTAAGTGTAGGGTTAGGATGAGGGTTAGGGTAAGGGTTACGGTGAGGGTGAGGGTTAGGTTTAGGTTGAGGGCTAGGTTGAGGCTGAGGGTTAGGGTTAGGGATAGGGTGAGCGCTAGGGTGAGGGTTAGGGTGAGGGTTAGGGTTAGGGATAGGGTTAGGTTTAGGATTAGTGTTAGTTTGAGGGTGAGTGTGAGGGTTAGGGTTAGGGTTAGGGTTAGGCTTAGAATTAGGGTGAGGATTAGGTGTAGGGTTTGGGTTAGGGTGAGGCTGAGGCTGAGGATTAGGTTTAGGTTTAGGGTTAGGGTTATACTTAGTGTTAGGCTGAGGGTGAGTGTGGTAGTTAGGATTAGAATTAGGGTTAGGTTAGGCTTAGGTTTAGGGTTATTGTTAGTGTTATGGTTCGGGTTAAGTTTGCAGTGAGGGTAAGGCTGAGGGTGAGGGTTATGGTTAGAGTTACGGTTAGGGTTAGGGTTAGTGTTATTGTTAGGTTTAGGGTTAGAGTTACGGTGAGGTTGAGGGTGAGGGTGATGTTAGGGTTAGGGTGAGGTTTAGGGTTCGGGATTAGGTTAGGGTTAGGTTGACGGTGATATTTAGGTTTAGAGTTATAGTTACGCGGAAGGTTAGGGTGAGGTTAGGTTTATGGTTACGGTTAGGGATAGAATGAGGATTAGTGTTAGGGTTAGGGTGAGGTGAGGGTTAGGT
The DNA here is from genome assembly GCF_024711535.1 of Dipodomys merriami. Classification (NCBI taxonomy): domain Eukaryota; kingdom Metazoa; phylum Chordata; class Mammalia; order Rodentia; family Heteromyidae; genus Dipodomys; species Dipodomys merriami. Next base: position 35,363 of record NW_027203337.1, read on the forward strand.
TGAGGTTTAGGGTTAGGGTTAGGTTTACATTAGGGTTAGGGTGAGGTTTAGGGTGAGGGTTAGGCTGAGGGTTAGGCTTAGGCTAATGGTTCGACTGAGGGTGATGGTGGGGGTTAGGATTAGGGTTAGGGTGATGGTTTGGGTTAGGGTTAGGGGGAGTTTTAGGGTGAGGGTTAGGGTTAGGTTTAGTGTTAGGGTTAGGGTAAGGATGAGGGTTAGGTTTCAGGTTAGGGTTAGGGTTAGGGTAAGGGTGAGGTTTATGGTTAGGGTTAGGGTTAGTGTTAGATTTATGGTGAGGGTGACGGTGCGGATGAGTGTGAGGTTTAGGGTTAGGCTTACGGTTAGGCTTAGGGTTAGTCTAAGGGTGAGGGTGAGGTTTAGGGATAGGGTGAGTGTTAGGGTTAAGGTTATGTAGGGGTTAGGATGAGGGTTAGTGTTAGGATTAGGGTTAGGGTGATTGCTAGGGTGAGGGTGAGGTTTAGGGTTAGGTTAGGGTGAGGTTTATGGTTAGGGGTAGGGTTAGGTTGACGTTGAGGTTTAGGGTTAGAGTTAGGATTAAGGTGAGGCTGAGGGTGAGGGTTAGAGTTAGAGTTACATTAGGATTAGGGTAAGGGTTAGGGTGAGTGTGAGTGAAAGAGTTAGGGTTAGGGTTAGGCTTAGGGTTACACTGAGGGTAAGGGTGAGGGTTAGGGTTAGGGTGAGAGTTAGGGTTCAGGTTAAGTTTAGGTTTAGGATGAGGGTTAGGGTTAGGTTTAGGTTGAGTGTGAGGTTTAGAGTTAGGTTGAGAGTTAGGGTTAGGGTTAGGGTTGGGGTGAGGGTTAGGATTAGTGTTAGGGTGAGGTTTAGGGTTAGGGTTAGAGTTAGAGTGAGGGTTAGGATGAGGGGAAGGTTTACGGTAATGGTGAGGGTTAGGCTTATGGTGAGGGTTAGGGTTAGGTTTAGGGATAGGGTGTGGTTGAGTGTTAGGATTAGGGTTAGGGTTAGGGTTATTTTTAGGGTTACGGTTACGTTGAGGGTGAGAGTGAGGGTTAGGGTTAAGGTTAGGTTTAGGTTTTTAGTGTTAGGGTTAGGGTTAGATTTAGGGTTAGGGTGAGGTTAGGTTTAGGGTTAGTGTGAGGGTTAATGTTTGGGTTATGGTGTGCGTTACGGTGAGGGTTGTTGTTAGGGTTTGTGTTAGGATAAGGGTTAGGGTTACAGTAATGGTGAGGTTTAGGGTGAGCGTGAGGGTTAGGATTAGGTTTAGGGTTTGGGTGAGTTTCAGGGTTAGGATAAGTGTTAGGGTTAGGGTTATTGTTAGGGTTAAGGTTATAGTGAGGTTGCTGGTGAGGATTAGGGTTATGGGTACGTTGAAGTTTTTAGTTTTAGGGTTAGGGTTAGAGTTAAGGTTAGGGTGAGGTTAGGGTTAGGGTTAGTGTGAGGCTTAGTGTTTTGGTTAGGGTATGGGTTACGGTGAGGTTTGTGGTTTGGGTGAGGTTTAGGTTTAGAGTTAGGGTTATTGTTAGGGTTAAGTTTAGGGTTACGGTTACGGTGAGGGTGAGGTTTAGGGTTAGGTTTAGTGTTAGAGTTAGGTTTATGGTGAGATTTAGGGTGAGGGTGAGGGTGAGGCTTAGTGTTAGAATTAGGATTATGGTAAGGGTTAGGGTGAGTGTGAGGGTTAGGTTTAGGGTTAGCCTTAGGGTTAGGCTGAGCATGAGGTTGAGGGTGAGGGTTATTGTTAGGGATAGGGTGAGATTTAGTGTTAGGGTTAGGGTTAGAATTAGGGTTAGGTTGAGGGTGAGGTATAGGGGTAGGGTTAGGGTCAGGGTGAAGTTTAGGGTTAGGGTGAGGGTTAGCGTGGGGGTGACGGTAATGGTAAAGGTGAGGTTTGGGCTGAGTGTGAGGGTTATGATAAAGGTGAGGGTTAGGTTTAGGGTGAGGGTTAGGGTTAGGATTAGGGTGAGGGTGAGGGTTAGATTGAGGTTTAGTGTTAGGGTTAGTGTGAGGTTTGGGGTGAGAATGAGGTTTAGGGTTAGGTTTAGGGTTAGGATTAATATTAGGTTTAGGCTTAAGTTGAGGGTTAGGGTAAGGGTGAGGGTAAAGCTTAGTGTTAGGATTAGGATTAGGGTAAGGGTTAGGGTGAGTGTGAGGGTTAGGTTTAGGGTTAGGGTTAGGTTTAGGGTAAGGCTTAGGGTGAGGGTGAGGGTGATGGTTAGGGTTAGGGTGAGAGTTTGGGGTAGGGTTTTTGTGAGAGTTAGGGTTCGGGTTAAGTTTAGGGTTAGGGTGAGGGTTAGGGTTAGTGTTACAGTGAGGGTGAGGGTTAGGGTTAGGTTGAGGGTTAGGGTTAGGTTTAGGATTAGGGTGAGGGTTAGGGTTAGGGTTAGCATGAGGTTTAGGCTTAGGGTTAGGATTAGGGTGAGGTTTAGAATGAGGGTTAGGGTTAAGGTGAGGGTGTGAGTTAGGGTTTTTTTGAGGGTTAGCGTTAGGATTAGGGTTACAGTGAGGGTGAGGGTTATTGTTAGGGTTAGCAATAGGGTTATGGTTACTGTGAGGGTGAGGGTTAGGTTTAGGGTTAGGGTTAGGTTTAGGGTTAGGGTGAGGGTAAGAGTTAGGGTTAGGGTGAGGGTGTGGTTCAGGTTTACATTTAGGGTAAGGGTGAGGCTGAGGTTGAGGTTTGGGTTTAGGGTTAGTGTTAGAGTTAGGGTTAGGGTGAGGGTTAGGGCGAGGGTGAGGGTGAAGGTGAGGGTGAGGGTTAGGCTTAGGGTTAGGATTAGGATTAGGGTAAGGGTTAGGGTGAGTGTGAGGGTTAGGGTTACACTTAGGCTTAGGCTTATGGTTAGGCTGAGAGTGAGGGTGAGGGTGAGGGTTAGGGTTGAGGTGAGGGTTAGGGATAGGTTTAGGGTGAGAGTTAGGGTTCGGTTAATTTTAGGGTTGGGTTGAAGGTTAGGGTTAGGATTAGGGTTAGGTTGAGGGCTAGGGTGAGGATGAGGATTAGGGTTAGTGTTAGTGTAAGGTTTAGGCTTAGGGTTAGGGTTTGGTTTAGGGTTAGGATGAGGGTTAGGGTTAAGATTATGGTTGGGGTGAGGGTGAGTGATAGGATTAGGGTTAGGGTTAGGGTTAAGTTTAGGGATAGGATTAATGTTATTGTTAGGGTTAGGTTTAGAGTTATGGTGAGGTTGAGGGTGAGTTTGAGGGTAGGGTTAGAGTTAGATTTAGGGTTAGTTGAAGGGTTAGTTCGAGGGTTAATGTTAGCGTTAGTGTTAGTGTTAAGGTTAAGGTTAGGTTTAGGTTGAGGTTTAGGGTTAGGTTAAGGATTAGGGTTAGTGTGAGGGTGAGTGTGAGGGTTATGGTTAGGGTTAGGCTTAGGCTTAGGATTAGGCTGAGGGTGAGGGTGAGGGTGAGGATCAGGGTTAGGGTGATGTTTATGGTTAGGGTTAGGGTAAGGGTTAGGATGAGGGTTAGGGGTAGGATTAGGGTTAGGGTGAGGGCTAGGGTGAGGGTGAAGTTTAGGGTAAGTGTTAAGCTTTGGCTTAGGGTTAGGCTGAGCATGAGGTTGAGGGTGAGTGTTAGGGTTAGGTATAGGGTGAGGTTTAGTGTTAGGGTTAGGGTTAGACTTAGGGTTAGGTTGAGGTTGAGATTTAGGAGTAGGGTTAGGGACAGGGTGAGGGGTAAGTTAGGGTGAGGGTTAGGGTGGGGGTGATGGTAATGGTAAAGGTGAGAGTTAGGCTGAGGATGAGGTTTATGGTAACGGTGAGGGTTAGGTTTAGGGTGAGGGTTAGAGTTAGAGTGAGGGTGAGGTTTAAATTTAGGATTTGTGTTAGGATTAGTGTGAGGTTCAGGGTGAGGATGAGGGTTAGGGTTAGGGTGAGGGCTAGGGTGAGGGTTAGGGTGAGGGTTAGATTCAGGATTAGTGTTAGGGTTAGTGTGAGGTTTAGGGTGAGGATGAGGTTTAGGGTTCGGGTAGGGTTAGGATTAATGTTAGGGTTAGGCTTAAGTTTAGGGTGAGGGTGAGGGTGAGGTTTAGGGTTAGTGTTAGGATTAGGATTAGGGTTAGGGTTAGGGTGAGTGTGAGGTTTAGGGTTAGGTTTAGGGTTAGGCTTAGTGTTTGGCTGAAGGTGAGGGTGAGGGTGAGGGTTATGGTTAGGGTGAGTGTTAGGGTTAGGGTTAGCGTGAGAGTTAGGGTTCAGGTTAAGTTTAGGGTTAGGGTGAGTGTTAGGGTAAGGTTAAATTGAGGGTGAGGGTTAGGGTTAGGTTGAGGGTTAGGGTTAGGTTTAGTTTTACGGTTAGGGTGAGGGTGAGGGTGAGGGGTAGGTTTATTGTTAGGGTGAGGGTTAGGATGAGGGTTAGCGTTAGGATTAGGGTTAGGGTGAGTGCTAGGGTGAGGGTGAGGTTTAGGGTTAGGTTTAGGGTGATGTTTAGGGTTAGGTTTAGGGTTAGGGTTAGGGTGAGGTTGAGGTTTAGGGTTAGATTTAGCGTTAGGGTGAAGCTGAGGGTGAGGGTTAGGGTTAGGATTAGTCTTAGAGTTAGGTTTACTGTGAGGGTTAGGGTGAGGTTTAGGGTAAGGCTTAGTGTTAGGATTAGGATTAGGTTAAGTGTTAGGGTGAGTGTGAGGGTTAGGGTTAGGGTTATGGTTAGGCTTAGGTTGAGGGTGACGGTGAGTGTTAGGGTTAGGGTGAGAGTTAGGGGTAGGGTTAGGGTGAGAGTTAGGGTTCGGGTTAAGTTTAGGGTCAGAGTGACGGTTAGGTTTAGGGTTACATTGAGGGTGAGGGTTAGGGTTACGGTTAGGTTGAGGGTTAGGATTAGGCTTAGGATCTGGGTGAGGGTTAGTGTAAGTGTTAGGGTGAGGGTGAGGATGAAGTTTAGGGTTAGGATTAGGGTTCGGGTGAGGGCTAGGGTGAAGGTGAGATGTAGGGTAAGGGTTAGGGTGAGGTATAGGGTTAGGTTTAGGGTTAGGGTGAGGGTTAGGATAAGGGTTATGTTTAAGATGTGGGTGAGAGTTAGGGTTATGTTGAGGGTTAGCGTTAGGATTAGGGTTACAGTGAGGGTGAGGGTTATTGTGAGGGTTAGGTTTAGGGTTATTTTTACTGTGAGGGTGAGGGTTAGGGTTAGGGTTAGGGTGAGGTTTTGTCTTAGGAAAAGGTTTAGTGTTAGGGTTAAGGTGAGCGTGAGGTTTAGGTTTAGAGTTAGGGTAATGGTGAGGCTGAGGTTGAGGTGTTGGTTTAGGTTTAGTGTTAGAGTTAGGGTGAGGGTTAGGGTGAGGGTGAGAGTTAGGCTTAGGGTTAGGATTAGGATTAGGTAAGGGTGAGTGTGAAGGTTAGGGTTACGTTTAGGCTTAGGCTTAGGGTTAGGCTGAGTGAGGGTGAGGGTGAGGGTTAAGGTTAAGGTGATAGTTGGGTTTAGGTTTAGGGTGAGAGTTAGGGTCTGGTTAAGTTTAGGGTTATGGTGAGGGTTAGGGTTAGGATTAGGTTTAGGGTGAGGGCTAGGGTGTGGATGAGGTTTAGGGTTAGTGTTAGGGTAAGGTTTAGGTTTAGGGTTAGGGTTTGGGTTAGGGTTAGGATGAGGGTTAGGGTTAAAATTATGGTTGGGGTGAAGGTGAGTGTTAGGATTAGGTTTAGGGTTAGGGTTAGATTTAGGGATAGGATTAGTGTTATTGTTAGGGTTAGGGTTAGAATTATGGTGTGGGTGAGGTTGAGGGTGAGGTTGAGGGTTTGGGTTAGATTTAGGGTTAGTTGAAGGGTTGGTTCGAGGGTTAATATTAGCGTTAGTGTTAGGGTTAATATTAAGGTTAGGTTTAGGTTTACGTTTAGGGTTAGGGTTAGGGTTAGGCTGAGGATGAGGGTTAGGGTGAGGGTGAGGGTGAGTGTGAGTCTTAGGGTTAGGATTAGGCTTAGGGTTAGGCTGAGGGTGAGGGTGGGGATGAGGATTAGTGTTAGGGTGATGGATATGATTAGGGTTAAGGTGATGGTTAGGATGAGGTTTAGTGTTAGGATTAGAGTTAGGGTGAGGGTGAAGTTTAGAGTAAGGAATAAGCTTAGGCTTAGGGTTAGGCTGAGCATGAGGTTGAGGGTGAGGGTGAGGTTTAGGGATAGGGTGAGGTTTAGTGTTAGGGTTAGGGTTAGAGTTAGGGTTCGGGTGAGGGTGAGGTTTAGGGGTAGGGTTAGGGTCAGTGTGAGGGGTAGGGTTAGGGTGGGCATGTCGGTAAGTGTAAGGTGAGAGTTAGGCTGAGGGAGAGGGATATGGTAAGGGTGAGGGTTAGGTTTACGGTGAGGGTGAGGGTTAGATTGAGGATTAGTGTTAGGGTTAGTGTGAGGTGTAGGGTGAGGATGAGGGTTAGGGTTAGGGTGAGGGCTAGGGTGAGGTGAGGGTGAGGGCTAGGGTGAGGTGAGGGTGAGGGTTAGATTGAGGATTAGTGTTAGGATTAGTGTGAGGTTTAGGGTGAGGATGAAGTTTAGGGTTAGGGTTAGGGTTAGGATTAATGGTAGGGTTCGGTTTAAGGTAAGGGTGAGGGTGAAGGTGAGGTTTAGGGTTAGTGTTAGGATTAGGATTAGGGTTAGGGTTAGGGTGAGTGTGAGGTTTAGGGTTAGTTTTAGGGTGAGGCTTAGTGTTTGGCTGAAGATGAGGGTGAGGGTGAGGGTTATGGTTAGGGTGAGTATTATGGTTAGGGTTAGGGTGAGAGTTAGGGTTCAGGGTAAGTTTAGGGTTAGGGTGAGGGTAAGGGTAAGGGTAAATTGAGGGTGAGGGTTAGGGGTAGGTTGAGGGTTAGGGTTAGATTGAGGGTGAGGGTGAGGGTGAGAGTGAGGGTTAGGGTTAGGGTTAGGGTGAGGGTTTGATGAGGGTTAGGGTTAGGATTAGGGTTAGGGTGAGGGCTAGGGTGAGGGTGAGGTTTAAGGTAAGGGTTAGGGTGAGGTGTACGGTTAGGTTTAGGGTTAGGGTTAGAGTGAGGGTGAGGTATAGTGTTAGAGTTAGCGTTAGGGTGAGGCTGAGGATGAGGGTTAGGGTTAGGGTTAGTGTTAGAGTTAGGGTTACGGTGAGGGTTAGGGTGAGGTTGAGGGTAAGGCTTAGTGTTAGGCTTAGGATTAGGGTAACTTTTAGGGTGAGTGTGAGGGTTAGGGTTAGGCTTAGGGTTAAGTTTAGGGTGAGGCTGAGGGTGAGAGTAAGGGTTAGGGTGAGATTTAGGGATAGGGTTAGGGTGAGAATTAGGGTTTGGGTTACGTTTAGGGTCAGAGTGACGGTTAGGGTTAGGGTTACATTGAGGTTGAGGATTAGGGTTAGGTTGAAGGTTAGGGTTAGGCTTAGGATTAGATTGAGGGTTAGTGTAAGTGTTAGGGTAAGGGTTAGGATGAGGATTAGGGTTATGATTAGGGTTCGGGTGAGGGCTAGGGTGTGGGTGAGTGTTAGGATTTGTGTTTGGGTGAGGTTTAGGGTTAGGTTTAGGGTGAGGTTTAGGATATGGGCTAGGGTTACAGTGAGGGTTAGGGTTAGGGTTAGGGTGAGGTTTAGGGATAGTATTTGGGTTAGGGTGAGTTTTAGGATTATATTTAGGGTTAGGGGGAGGTTTAGATCAACGGTTAAGGTTAGGGTTAATGTTAGGGTTAAGGTTAGGTTGAGGGTTAGGTTGAGGTTTAGGTTTAGGGTTAGGGTTAGAATTAGGGTTAGGGTTAGGCTATGTGAGGTTTAGGGATAGGGTTAGGCTTAGGGTTAGGGTTATGCTGAGGGTGAGGCTGGAGGTGAGGGTTAGGATTAGGGTGATGGTTAGGGTGAGGGCTAGGGTGAGGGTGAGGGTAAGGGTAAGGCTTAGGCTTAGGCTTAGGTTTAGGCTGAGTGTGAGGTTGAGGGTGAGTGTTAGGGTTAGGGTGATGGTTAGGTTTAGGGTTAGGGTGAGGGTTAGGATGAGGTTGAGGGTTAGGGTGAGTATGATGGTAAGGGTAAAGGTGAGGTTTAGGCTGAGGGTGAGGATTAAGATAAGGGTGAGGTTACGATTAGGTTTAGGGTTAGTGTTAGGGTTAGAGTGAGGGTTCGATTGAGCATTAGGGTTAGGGTTACGGTTAGTGTGAGGTTTAGGGTGAGGATGAGGGTTAGGTTTAGGGTGAGGGTGAGAGTTAGAATTAGTGTTAGGTTGAGTGCTAGGGTGAGGGTTAGGGATAGGTTTAGGTTTACGATTTGGATTACGGTGAGGTTGAGTGTGAGGGTTAGGGTTAGGGTTAGGGTTAGGCTTAGGGTTAGAGTGAGGGTTAGTGTTAGGTTTTGGGTTAGGGTTAGGTTGAGGCTGAGGCTGAGGGGTATGGTTAGGGTTAGGATTAGGGTTAGGGTAGGTGTTATTGTTAGGGTTAGGGTTAGAGTTACAATGAGGTTGACGGTGAGGGTTAAGTTTAGGGTGAAGTTTAGAGTTAGGGTTAGGTTGAGGGTGAGGTTTAGGGTTAGAATTAGGGTTAGGGGGAGGGTTAGTGTGAGGTTTAGGGTTAGAGTTAGTGTTAAGGTGAGGGTGTGTATTAGGTTGAGGTTTAGGGATAGGCTTAGGGGTAGTATTAGTGTTAGGGTGAGAGTGAGTATGAAGGTTAGGGTGAGGGTGAGGCTTAGGCTTAGGGTTAGGCTGAGGGTGAGAATGGGGGTGAAGATTAGGGTTAGGGTGATGGTTAGGGTTAGGGTTAGTGTTATTGTTAGTGTTAGGGTTCGAGTTTCGGTGAAGATGAAATTACGGGTGAGGGTTAGGTTTAGGGTTAGGGTGGGGTTTAGGGTTAGGTTTAGTGTTAGGGTGAAGGTGAGGGTGAGGTTTACTGTCAGCTATAGGGTTAGGGTGAGGGTTAGGGTGAGGGTTAGGGTTAGGGTTAGTGTTAAGGTTAGGGTGAGGATGAGGTTTAGGGTTAGATACAGGGTTAGGGGGAAGGTTAGGGTTAGGGTTAGGGTTAGGATTGTGGTTAGGGTGAGGTTTAGGGTTAGGGTTAAAGTTAGGGTTAGAATTACAGTGAGGGTGAGGGTGCAGATTAGTTTGAGTTTTAAGGTTAGAGTTAGGTTTAGGGTTAGGCTGAGTGTTAGGGTTAGGGTTAGTGTTAGAATTAGGGTTATGGTGAGGGTTAGGGTGAGGGTGAGGGTAAGGCTTAGTGTTAGGATTAGGATTAGGGTAAGGCTTATTGTGAGTGTGAGGGTTAGGGGTAGGGATAGTGTCAGGCTTAGGGTTAGGCTGAGCATGAGGTTGAGTGTGAGCGTTAGGGTTAGGGATAGGGTGAGGTTTAATTTTAGGGTTAGGGTTAGAGTTAGGGTTAGGTTGAGGGTGAAGTTTAGGGATAGGTTTTGGGTCAGGGTGAGGGTAAGGGTTAAGGTGAGGGTTAGGGTGAGGGTCAGGGTGAGGGTTAGGCTTAGGGTGAGAGTTAGGGTTCCGGTTAAGTTTAGGGTTAGGGTGAAGGTTAGGTTAAGTTTTACAGTGAAGGTGAGGATTAGGGTTAGGTTGAGGGTTAGGGTTAGGGTTATTGTTAGGGTGAGGGTTAGGATGAGGGATAGGGTTAGGATAAGGTTATGGTGAGGGCTAAGGTGACGGTAAGGTTTAGGGTTAGGTTTATTGTGGGGTTTAGGTTTAGGTTTAGGGTTAAGGTTAGCGTTAGGGTGAGGGTTGGATTGAGGACTAGGGTTCGGGTTAGGGTTAGTGTTAGGTTTTGGGTGAGCATTAGGGTTAGGGTTAGGGTGAGGTTGAGGTTTAGAATTAGGCTTATGGTGAGTGCTAGGGTGAGGGTTAGGATGAGGGTGAGGGTGGGGATGAGGATTAGGGTTAGGCTTAGAGTTATTGTTAGGGTGAGGGTGAGTTTTAGGGTTAGAGTTAGATTTGGGGGGAGGGTTTGAGTGAGGTTTAAGGTTAGGGATAGTGTTTGGGTTAGGGTGAGGGTGAGGGTTAGGTTGAGGTTTAGGGATAGGTTTAGGTTTAGGATTAGGGTTAGGGTGAGCATGAGTATGAGGGTTAGGGTGAGGGTTAGGCTTAGGCTTAGGGTTAGGGTGAGGGTGAGGGTGCGGGTGAGGATTAGGGTTAGGGTGATGGTTAGGGTTAGGTTTAGTGTTATTGTCAGGGTTAGGGTTTGAGTTCCGGTGAAGGTGAGGGTGGGGGTGAGGGTTAGGCTTAGGGTAAGTGTGGAATTTAGGATTACGGTTAGTTTTCGAATGAGGGTGAGGTTTAGGGTTAGATATAGGGTTTGGCGGAGGGTTAGGGTGAGGGTTAGTGTGAGCGTTAGGGTTAGGGTGAGGGTGAGGGTTAGGGTTAGGTTTAAGGTTAGGCTTAGGGTGAAGTTTAGGGTTAGGGTTAGGGTTAGGGTTAGAATTTCGGTGAGGGTGAGGGTGCGGGTGAGTGTGAGGTTTAGGGTTAAGTTTATGGTTAGGCTTAGGTTTATGCTTAGGGTTAGGCTGAGAGTGAGGGTGAGTGTGAGGTTTAGGGTTAGGGTGAGGGTTAGGGTTAGGGTTATGGGGTGGGTTAGGATGAGGGTTAAGGTTGGTTTAGGGTTAGGGTGAGGGCTAGGGTGAGGGTTAAGTTTATGGTTAGGGTTAGGGTGAGGTTTAGGTTTAGGCTTAGGGTTAGGGTTAGGGTTAGGTTGAGGTTTAGAGTTAGAGTTAGTGTTAGGGTGAGGGTGAGGTTTAGGGTTAGAGTTAGGTTTAGGGTGAAGGCTAGGTTGAGGGTTCGCTTTAGGGTTAGTGTTAGTGTTAGGTTTAGAGTGAGTGTTAGGGAGAGGGTTTGGGTTAGGTTTAGGGTTAGGCTTAGGCTGAGGGTAAGGGTGAGGTTGAGGGTGAGAGTTACGGTTAGTGGGAGTGTTAGGATGAGTGTTAGGGTTAGGATTAGGATTAAGGTAAGGACTAGGGTGAGGGTGAGATTTAGGGTGAGGTTTAGCTTTAGGGTTAGGGTTAGGGATAGGGTGAGGTTGAGGTTTAGGGTTAGAGTTAGGGTTAGGGTGAGGCTGAGTTTGAGGTTAAGGTTTAGGGTAAGTGTTAGGGTTACAGTTAGAATTAGGGTGAGGGTTAGAGTGAGGTTGAGGGTTAGGGTTAGGGTTAGGTTTAGTGTGAGATTTAGGGTTAGGGTTAGTTTTAAGGTGAGGGTGAGGGTTAGGGTGATTGTTAGGGTTTTAGGGTTGGGGTGAGGGTTAAGGTTATGTTTAGGTTTAAGTTTAGGATTATGGCTAGGGTGAGGGCTAGGGTGAGGCTGAGGGTTAGGTTTAGCATTAGGGTGAGGCTTATGTTTAGGATTAATTTTAGAGTTATGGTGAGTGTTAGGATTAGGGTTATGGTGAGGGTGAGGTTTAGGGTTAGAGTGAGGGTTAGGGTTAGGGTTAGGGTGAGTTTTAGTGTTAGGGTTAGAATTAGGGTTAGGGTGAGGGTGAGGTTTAGGGTTAGAGTTAGGGTTAGGGTAAGGTTTAGGGTGAGTGTTAGGGTTAGGGTTATGGTGAGGGTTTGGTTTAGTGTTAGGGTTATGGTGAGGGTGAGGGTTAGGGATAGAGTTAGGGTAAGTTTTAGTGTTATTGTTAGGGTTAGTGTTAGAGTTACAGAGAGGGGGAGGGCGAGGGGGAGGTTTAGGGATAGAGAGAGTTTTAGGGTTATGGTTAGGGTTAGGGTGAGGGTGAGCGTGAGATTTAGGGTTAGAGTTAGGGTTAGGTTGAGGGTTATGGTGAGGGTTAGGATAAGGGTTAGTGTAATGGTTAGGGTGAGGGATAGGATGAGGGTTAAGTTTAGGGTTTGGGTGAGATATAAGGTTCGGGTTACAGTGAGGGTGAGGGTTAGGGTTAGGTTGAGGGTTAGGGATAGGATTAGGTTTAGGGTGAGGGTTATGGTTAGGGTTAGGATGAGTGTTAGGTTGAGGATTAGGGTTAGGATTAGGGTTAGGGTGAGGGCCAGGATGAGGGCGAGGTTTAGGGTTAGGGTTCAGTTGAGGTTTAGGGTTAGGGTTGTGGTGAGGGTGAGGGTTAGGCTGAGGGTTAGGGTTATGGTGAGGGTGTGGGTTAAGGTTAGGGTAAGGGTTAGGGATAGGATGAGGGTTAGGGGGAGGGTGAGGGTTAGAATTAGGGTTAGAGTTAGGATTATTGTTAGTGTTATGGTTATCATTATGTTTGCATTGAAGGTGAGGCTGAGGGTGAGGTTTATTGATAGGATTAGTGTTAGGGTTAGGTTTAGGGTTAGGATTAGTGTTATTGTTAGGGTTAGGGTTAGAGTTATGGTGAGGGTGAGGGTGAGGGTAAGGGTGAGAGTTAGGGTTAGTGTTAGGGTGAGGTTTAGGGTTAGGGTTAGGATTAGCGTTAGGGTGAGGTTGAGTGTGAGGGTTCCTGTTAGGGTTAGTGGGAGGTTTAGGGTGAGGTTTAGTGTTAGCGTTAGTGTTAGGGTTAGGGTTAGGGTGAGGTTTAAGTTGAAGTTTACGGTTAGGGTTACAGTTAGGGTTAGGGTGAGGGTGATGGTGAGGGTGAGTGTGAGGGTTCCTGTTAGGGTTAGGCTTAGGCTTAGGTTTAGGCTGAGTGTGAGCTTGGGCGTGAGGATTAGGGTTTGGGTGATGGTTAGAGTTAGGGTTAGGTTGAGGGTTAGGATGAGGGTTAGGGTTAGGATTAGGGTTAGGGTGAGGGCTAGGGTGAGGTTGATTATTAGGTTTAGGTATAGGCTTAGGCTTAGAGTTAGTCTGAAGGTGAGGTTGAAGGTGTGGGTTAGTGTTTGGGTGATGGTTAGGTTTAAGGTTAGGATGAGGTTTCGCGTGAGGGTTAGGGTTAAAGTGAGGGTGATGGTAAGCGTAAAGGTGAGGGTTAGGCTGAGGGTGAGGATTAAGATAAGGGTAAGGGTTATTGTTAGCGTGAGGGTTAGGGTAAGGGTTACGGTTAGGGTAGGGTGAGGGTGAGGGTTACATTGAGAATTAGGGTTAGGGTTAGTGTGAGGTTTAGGGTGAGGATGAGGGTTAGGTTTAGGGTGAGGGTTAGGGTTAGAATTAGGATTAGGGTGAGGGCTAGGGTGAGCATTAGGTTTAGGGTTAGGGTTAGGGTGAGGTTTAGGTTTAGGTTGAGGTTTAAGATTAGTGTGAAGGTTAGTGTTATGGTTAGGGTTAGTGTAAGGGTGAGGGTAAGTGTTAGGGTGAGGGTTAGGGTTAGGGTTAGAGTTCTTTTTAGGGTTAGGGTTAGGGTTACCCTTACAGTGAGGCTGAGGGTTAGGGTTAAGTTTAGGGTGAGGTTTAGGGTTAGGGTTAAGGTTAGAGTTTGGGTTAGGGCTAGGATTAGGATTAGGGTGAAGGCTAGGTTGAGGGTGATGGTTAGGATTAGGGTTAGGATTAGGGTGAGGGTGAGGGTGAGTGTGTGGGTTAGGGTTAGGTTTAGGGTTGGGCTTAGGGTTAGGCTAAGGGTTATGTTGAATATGAGGGTTAAGGTTAGGTGAGGGTTAAGTTTAGGGTTAGGGTGAGGGTTAGCATGAGGGTTAGGTTTAGGATGAGGGTTAGGGTGAGGATTAGGATTTGGATGAGGGCTAGGGTTAGGGTGAGGGTTAGGGTGAGGGTTACGGTGAGGTTTAGGTTTCAGATTAGGTTTATGGATAGGGTGAGGTTTAGGGTTGGAGTTACGGTGAGGGTCAGGTTTAGGGTTAGGTTGAGGATTAGAATTAAGTTTACGGTTAGGAGGGTTAGGGTTAGAGTGAGGGTGAGGGTTAGGATGAGGGTTAGGGATACAATTAGGGTTAAGGTGAGGGCTAGGGTGAGTGTGAGGGTAAGTGTTAGGGTTAGGGTGAGGTTTAGGGTTAGAGGTAGGGGTAGGTTTAGGGTTCAGGTTAGGGTTTAGGTTAGGGTTAGGCTTAGGGTGAGGGCTAGGGTGAGGGTGATGTTTTAGGTTAGGGTTAGGGTGAGGGTGAGGGTGAGCTTTAGGGTTAGAGTTAGGGTTAGGGTGAGGGATAGCGTGAGTTTTAGGTTTAGGGTCATTGTTAGGGTTAGGGTTAGGGTGAGGGTGAGGGTTAGGGTGAAGGTTAGGTTTAGGGTTAGGATTAGGTTTACGGTTAGGGTGAGGGTGAGTGTGACGGTTAGGGTTAGGGTTAGTGTGAGGCTTAGTGAAACGTTGAGCATGAAGGTGAGGGTGAGGGTTAGGGTGAGACTGAGGTTTAGGGTTAGAGTTAGTGTTAAGATGAGGGATAGTGTGATGGTTAGTGTTAGGTTTAGGGTTAGGGTTAGGGTTAGATTGAGGGTTAGGGTGAGGGTTAGGGTTAGTATAGGGTTAGGTTTAGGATTAGGGTTTTGGTGAGGGTGAGGATGAGGGTGAGGGTTAGGGTTAGGGTTCGGGTTAGGGTTAGCGTTTGGGTGAGAGTTAGGTTTCGGGTTAAGTTTAGGGTCAGGGTGAGGGTAAGGGTTAGGGTTATGGTGAGGGTGAGGGTTAGAGTTAGGGAGAGGGGTAGGGTTAGGATTAGGGTTAGGGTGAGGGTTAGGGTAAGGGTTAGAGTAATAGTTAGGATGAGGATTAGGGTTAGGATTATGGTTAGGGTGAGGGCTAGGGTGAGGGTGAGGGTTAAGGTTAGTGTTAGGGTGAGGTTTAGCGTTTGTGTGAGGGTTAGGGTCAGGGTTAGGATGAGGGTTAGGGTTACGGTGAGGGTTAGGGTTAGGGTTAGGGTGAGGGTTAGGGTTAGGATTAGTGTTAGGGTTAGGGTGAGGTTTAGGATTAGGGTTAGGGTTAGGATTACTGTTATTGTTATGATTATGGTGACATTGCAGTGAGGGGGAGGCTGAGGGTGAGATTTATGGATAGGATTAAGGTTAAGGTTAGATTTAGGGTTAGGATTAGTGTTATTGTTAGAGTTAAGGTTAGAGTTCATTGAGGGTGAAGGTGAGGGTAAGGGTGAGGGTTAGGGTTAGGCTTAGGGTTAGGTTTAAGTTGAGGGTGAGTGTGAGGGTTAGGGTTAGTGTTAGGGTTAGGCTTAGGGTTAGGGTGAGGGTTAGGACTAGGGTTTGGTTTAGGGTGATTGTGAGGTTTAGGGTTAGGGTGAGGTTTAGGGTTAGGTTTAGGGTGAGGTTTAGGATGAGGGTTAGGGATACAATTAGGGTTAAGGTGAGGGCTGGGGTGAAGGTGAGGGTAAGTGTCAGGCTTAGGGTAAGGTTTATGGCTAGGGGTAGGGTTAGGGTGAAGGTGTGGTTAAGGGTTAGGGTTTGGTTCAGGGTGAGCTTTTGGGTTATGGTGAGGGTGTGGGTTAGGTTTGGATTGAGGGTTATTGTGAGGACTAAGGTGAGGGTTAGTGTTAGGGTTAGAGTGAGGGTTAGGTTGAGGTTTATGTTTAGGGTTAGGGTTAGGCTTAGGATTAGGGTTAGTGTGAGGGTGAGTGTAAGGGTTAGGGTTAGGGTTATCCTTAGGTTTAGGGTTAGGCTGAGGGTGAGGTTGGGGATGAGGCTTAGGTTTAGAATGATGTTTCTGGGTATGGTTAGTTTGAGTGTTATGATGAGGGTTAGGGTTAGGATTTGGGTTAGGGTGAGGGCTAGGGTGAGTGTGACGTTTAAGTTTAGGTTTAGGCTTAGGGTTAGGCTGTGGCTGAACGTGAGGGTGAGGGTTATGGTTAGGGTGATGGTTAGTGTTACAGTAAGGGTGAGGGTTAGGATGAGGGTTAGGATTAGGGTGAGGGTTAGAATGAGGGTGACAGTAAGAGTAAAGGTGAGGGTTAGGCTGAGGGTGAGGGTTATGGTAAGGGTGACGATGACGGTAAGGTTTAGGGTGAGTGTGAGGGTTAGATTGAGGATTAGTATTAGGGTTACTGTGAGGTTTAGGGTGAGGATGAAGGTTAGGGTTAGGGTGAGGGATAGGGTCAAGTTGAGGGTTAGGGTTAGGGTTAGGTTGAGGTTTAGGTTTAGGGTGACGGTTAGCGTTAGTGTGAGGGTTAGTGTTAGTGTTAGTGTTAGGGTTAGCGTAAGTGTTAGGGTAAGGTATATGTTTAGGGTGAGGTTTAGGATTAGGGTTAGGGTTTGTGTTATGGTGAAGGTGGGGTTTAGGGTTAGAGATAAGGTTAGGGTGAGGGTTAGGGTTAGGGTTAATGTTAGGTTAATGTTAGGGTTAGGGTTAAGGTGAGGTTTAGTGTGGGGGTGAGGGTTTGTGTTAGGGTTAGGATTAGGATTAGGGTTAAGGTGAGGGTGAGTGTGAGTGATACGGTTAGGGTTAGGATTAGGATTAGAGTTAGGGTGAGGGTTATGGTTCGGGTGAGTGTTGGGGTTAGGGTTAGCGTGAGGGTTAGGGTGACGGTTAATCTTAGTCTTAGGGTTTGGGTGTGGGCTAGGGTGAGGGTGAGGGTTAGGGTTAGGGTTGGGGTGAGTGTTAGGGTAAGAGTTAGGTTAGTGTTAGGTTTAGGGTTGGTATTAGGGTTAGGCGAAATGTTAGGCTGAGGGTGAGTGTGAGGATGAGGGTTATGGTGAGGGTGAGAGTTAGGGTTAGTGTTAGGGTGAGGTTTAGTGTTAGGGTTAGGTTTAGTGTTAGTCTTAGGGTTAAGGTGAGAGTTAGCGGGAGGGTTAGTGTTAGAGTGAGGCTTAGGGTTAGCATTAGGGTTAGGGTGAGGGTGAGGTTTAGGGATAAATTAGGGTTAGGGTGAAGCTGAGGGTGAGGGTTAATGTTAGGGTTAGTGTTAGGGTTAAGGTTAGGGTGAGGGTTAGGGTGAGGGTGAGGATTAGGGTTAGGGTAGGATTAGGATTAGGATTAGCTTTAGGGTTAGTGTAAGGGTTAGGGTTAGGGTTAGCCTTAGGTTTAGGCTGAATATGAGGGTGAGGGTTAGGGTTAGGTTTAGGTTGAGGGTTAGGTTTAGGTTTAGGGTGAGGTTTATTGTTAGGGTTAGGGTTAGAATTAGGGTTAGGGTGAGGGTGAAGTTTATCGGTTAGGGATAGGGTGAGGTTTAGCGTTAGGTTTAGGGTGAGGTTTAGTGTTAGGGTTAGGATTAGGGTTAGGGTGAGAGTGAGGTATAGGATTAGATTTAGGGTTAGAGAGAGGGTTTTTCCCGGGTTAGGGTTAGGATTAGTGTTAGGGTTAAGTTTAGGGTGAGGGTTACTTTGAGGTTAAGGGTTAGGATTAGGGTTAGAGTTAGGGTTAGGATTAGGGTTAGGGTGAGGGTGAGTGTGGGGGTGAGGATTATGGTTGGGATGATGGTTAGGGTTAGGGTTATGTTGAGGTTTAGGATGAGGTTTAGGGTTAGGATTAGGTTTAGCATGAGGGCTAGGGTGAGGGTCAGGGTTAGGGTAAGGGTTAGGCTTGGCTAAGGGTTAGGCTGAGCGTGAGGTTCAGGGTGAGGGTTAGGGTTAGGGTGATGTTTAGGTTTACGGTTAGGGTGAGGGTTAGGGTGAGGTTTAGGGTTAGGGGTAGTATAATGGTGAGGATGATGGTAATGGTAAAGGTGAGATTTAGGCTGAGGGTGAGGCTTAAAATAAGTGTGTGTTAGTGTTAGGTTTAGTGTTAGGGTAAGGGTTAGGGTTAGGGTGAGGGTGAGGTTTAAATTGAGGATTAGGGTTAGGATTAGGGTTAGTGTGAGGTTTAGGGTGAGGATGAGGGTTAGAATTAGGGATAGGGTGAGGGCTAGGATGATGGTGAGGGTTAGGCTTAGTTTTAGGGTTAGGGTTGAGGTTTAGGATTAGGGTGAGGGTTAGGGTTAGTGTGAGGGTGAGTGTTATGTTTAGGGTTAGTGTTAGGGTGAGGGTAAGGGTTATGTTGGAGTTTAGGGTGAGGGTGAATGTTATGGTTAGGGTAAGGGTTAGGGTTTGGGTTAGGGTGAGTGTGGGGGTGAGGTTTAGGGTTAGATATAGTGTTAGGGGGAGGATTAGTGGGAGGGTTAGTGTAAGGGTTAGTGTTAGGGTTAGGGTGAGGGTGAGGTTTAGGTTGAGGTTTAGGGTTAGGGTTAGGGTTAGTGTGAGGGTTAGTGTAAGGGTTAGGGTTAGTGTTAGGGTGAGGTTAAGTGTTAGGGTGTGGTGTGGGTTAGGGTGAAGGCTATGGTTAGGTTGAGGGTTAGGATTAGGTTTAGGGTTTTTGTTAGGTTTAGGTTTAGGGTTACAGTTACGGTGAGGGTGAGGGTGAGGGTTAGGGTTAGGGTGAGGCTTGGGTTGAGGTTAAGATTTAGGGTTATGGTTAGGGTTAGGGTGAGGGTAAGTGTGAGGGTTAGGGATAGCCTTAGGCTTAGGGTTAAGCTGAGGGTGAGGGTGAGTTTTAGGATGAGGGTTAGGGTTAGGGTTACTGTTAGGTTTAGGGTTAGGATAAGTGTTATTGTTAGGGTTTGTGTTAGCGTTAAGTTCAAGGTGAGGGTGAGGGTGAGGGTGACGGTTAGGGTTAGGTTTAGGGTAAGGTTTAGGTTTAGGGGTAGTATTAGGGTTATGGTGAGGGTGAGGTTTAGGGTTAGATTTGGGTTAGGGGGAGTGTTAGTTCGTGGTTTATAGTTAGGGTTAGTGTTAGGGTTAAGGTTAGGGTGTGGGTTAGGTTGAGGTTATGGGTTAGGGTTAGGGTTAGGGTTGGGATTAGGGTTAGTGTGAGGGTGAATGTCAGGGTTAGGGTTAGGGTTAGGTTTAGGGTGAGACTGAGGGTGAGGATGGGGTTGAGTGTTAGGGTTAGGGTGATGATTAGGGTTAGGGTTAAGGTGAGGGTTAGGATGAGGGTTAGGTTTAGGATTAGGGTTAGGGTGAGGGCTAGGGTGAGGGTGAGGGTTAGGTTTAGGGTCATGGTTAGGTTTACAGTTAGGGTGACTGTTAGGATGATGTTTAGGGTGAGGGTGAGGATGATGGTAAGGGTAAAGGGGAGGTTTAGGTTGAGGGTGAGGGTTAAAATAAGGTTGAGGGTTACGGATAGGTTTAGGTTTAGGGTTAGGGTTAGGGTTAGGGTGATGGTTAATTAAGTGATTAGGGTTAGGTTTAATGTGAGGTTTAGGGTGAGGAATTGGGATAGGGTTAGGTTGAGGGTGAGGGTTAGAATTAGGCTTAGGGTGAGGGCTAGGGTGAGGGTGAGGGTTAGGATTAGAGTTAGGGTTAGGGTGAGGTTTAGGATTAGGGTGAGAGTTAGGGTTAGTGTAAGGGTTAGTGTTAGGGTTAGGGTTAGGGTTAGGGTGAGAGTAAGTGTTAGGGTGAGGGTTATGGTTAAGGTGAGGGTTAGGGTTAGGGTTATTGTTAGGGTTAGGGTTAGGTTTATGTTTATAGTGTGGGTTAGTGTGAGGGTTAGGGTTAGCTTTAGAATGAGGTTTAATGTTAGGTTTAGATTTAGAGTTAGGGTTAGGTTGAGGGTGAGGTTTAGGGGTAGAGTTAGGGTTAGGGTGAGGGTTAGGTGAGTTTTAGGGTTAGGGTAAGGGTTAGGGTTGGGGTGACAGTAAGGGCAAACTTGAGGGTTAGGCTGAGGGTAATAGTTACGGTCCGGTGAGGGTTAGGGATATGGTGAGGGTTAGGGTTATGGGAAGGATGTGGGTGAAGGTTAGATTGAGGATTAGTGTTACGGTTATTGTGATGTTTAGGGTGAGGATGAGGGTTAGGGTTAGGGTGAGGTCTAGGGTGAGGGTGAGGGTTAGTGTCAGGTTTAGGGTGAGGTTTAGGGTTAGGGTGATGGTTAGATGTAGTGTGAGGGTTAGTGTTAGGGTTAGGGTTCGTGTTAGGGTGAGGGTAAGTGTTAGAGTGAGGGTTACGGTTAGGGTGAGGGTTATGGATAGGTAAAGGTTTAGGGTTAGGTTTAGGGTTATTGTTATGTTTAGGGGTAGGCTTATGGTTACAGTTAGGGTGATGCTGAGGGTTAGGTTAGGGTTAGGATGAGGTTTAGCTTTAGGGTTAGGGTGAGAATTAGGGTTAGGTTGAGAGTGAGGTTTACAGCTAGAATTAGGGTTAATGTTAGGGTTAGGGTGAGGGTGAGGTTTAGGGTTAGGCTTAGGTTTAGGCTTAGGCTTAGGCTTAAGCCGAGCATGAGGGTGAGGGTTAGGGTTAGGGTTAGGGTGAGGGGTAGTGTTAGGGTTAGGGTGATGGTTAGGATGAGGTTTAGGGTTAGGATTAGGGTTAGGGTGAGGGCTAGGCTGAGGGTTAGGTTTAGGGATAGGGTTAGGTTAGGATTAGGGGTAGGGTGAGGGTGAGGGTGAGGGAGAGGGTTAGGGTTAGGGTTACCATTAGGCTTAGGGTTACGGTGAGGTTTAGGGTTAGGTTTTGGGTTAGTGTGAGGGTGAAGCTGAGGATTAGTGTTAGGTTTAGGATTAGGGTTAGGGTTACATTGAGGGTTAGGCTTAGGGTTAGAGTGAGGGTTATGATGAAGGTTATGGATAGGGTGAGGGTTAGGCTTAGGGTTAGGCTGAAGGTGAGTGTGAGGGTTAGGTTAAGAGTTTGGGTTAGGGTGAGGGTGAGGCTGAGCATTACTGTTAAGTTTATGGTTAGGCTTAGGGTTAGGTTTAGGGTTAGGGCTAGCGTTAGGTTGAGGGTTTGGGTTTGGGTTAGGGTTAGGCTTAGGTTTAGGATTAGGGTGAGGATGAGGTTTAGGTTAGAGTTAGGGTTAGGGGCAGAGTTAAAGTGAGGTTTATGGTTAGGGTTAGTGTTAGGGTGAGGGTGAGGGTGGGGGTTAGTTTGAGATTTAGGGATAGGGTTAGGTTTAGGATTAGGGATAGGGTGAGGGTGAGGGTTTGGGTTAGCCTTAGGCTTAGGGTTAGCCTGAGGGTGAGGGTGGGGGTGAGGATCAGGGTTAGTTTTTGGGTTAGGTTTAGGGTTAGGCTGAGTATGAGTGTGGAGGTGAGCATTAGGTTTAGTGTGATGGTTCGGGTTAGGGTTAGTGTTATTGTTCGGGTCAAGGTTATAGTTACAGTTAGTTTGAGGGTGAGGGTGAGGTTTAGGGTTAGGGTTTGGGTGGGGTTTAGGGTTAGGGTTAGGGTGAGGGTGAGGTTTCAGGTTAGATATAGGGTTAGGTAGAGGGTTAAGGTGAGGGTTAGGGATAGGGTTAGTGTTAGGGTTAGGGTGAGGTTGAGGGTTAGGTTGAGGTTTAGGGTTAGGGTTAGTGTTAGTGTTAGCTTTAGGTTGAGAGTTAGGGGGAGGTTTAGGGTTAGGGTTAGGGTTAGGTTAGCATTAGCGTTAAGATGTGGGTGCAGTTTAGTGTTAGAATTAGGATTTGGGTAAGGCTGAGGGTGAGGGTTAGGTTTAGGGTTAGTGTTAAGGTTAGGGTTAGGGTGAGGGTTAAGGTAAGGGTGTGGATTAGGGTAAGGGTTAGGATTAGGGTTATGGTTAGGGTGAGTGTGAGGGTTAGGATTAGGCTTAGGCTTAGCCTTAGGTTTAAGCTGATGGTGAGTGTGAGGTTTCGAGGTAGAGTTAGGTTTAGGGTGAGGGTTAGGTTGAGGATTAGGGTTAGGGTGAGGGTTAGGGTTAGGGTTAGGATGAGGGTTAGTTTGAGGTTTAGGGATAAGGTGAGGTTTAGGACTAGGGTTAGGGTGAGGGTGAGGTTGAGGGTTAGGCTTAGGCTTAGGGTTTGCTGAGGGTGAGGGTGGGGGGTGAGGATTAGGGATAGTGTTAGGGTTAGGTTTAGGGTTAGGCTGAGGGTGAGGGTGGCGGTGAGCATTAGGGTTAGGGTGATGTTTCGGGTTAGGGTTAGTGTTATTGTTAGGGTTAGGGTTAGAGTTACAGTGATGGTGAGAGTGTGGTTGAGGGTTAGGTTTAGGGTTAGAGTGGGGTTTAAGGTTAGGGTAAGGGTTAGGGTGAGGGTGAGTTTAAGGTTAAATATAGGGTTAGGGAGAGGGTTAGGGTGAGTGTTAGGGATAGGTTTAGTGTTAGGTTTAGGGTTACGGTTACTGTGAGGGTGAGGGTGAAGTTTAGGTTAGGGTCAGGGTGAGGATTAGGGTTTGGGTTTGGGTTAGAGTGAGGGTTAGGGTGAGGGTGAGGTTTAGGGATAGAGTTAGGGTTACGGTGAGGGTTAGGTTGAGGTTTAGGGTTAGGGTTATTCTTAGTGTTAGGGTTAGGTTGAGAGTTAGGGGGAGGGTTAGGGTTATGGTTAGTGTTAGGTTAGGATGTGGGTGAGGTTTAGTGTTAAAATTGGGGTTAGTGTGAGGCTGAGGTTGAGGGTTAGGGTTAGGGTTAGGATTAGGGTTAGGGTGAGGGTGAGGGTTAGGTTTAGGGTTAGGATAAGGATTAGGGTTAGGGTTAGGCTAAGTGTGTGGGTTAGGGTTAGGGTCAGTGTTAGCCTTAGGTTTAGGCTGAGGGTGAGGGTGAGGGTGAGGGTTAGGTTTAGGGTGAGGGTTAGGTTTAGGGTGAGGGTGAGGTTCAGTTTTAGGTTTAGGGTTAGAGTTAGGGTTATGGTGAGGGTGAGGTTTAGGGGTAGAATTAGAGTTAGCGTCAGGGTTAGGGTTAGGGGAAGGGTGTGGGTGAGGGTTAGATTGAGGATTAGCTTTAGAGTGAGGGCTAGGGTGAGGGAGAGTGTTAGCATTTGGGTTAGTGTGAGGTTTAATGTTAGGGTTAGGCTGAGGGTGAGGGTGGTTGTGAGGATTAGGGATAGTGTTAGGGTTAGGTTTAGGGTTAGGCTGAGGGTGAGGGTGGCGGTGAGCATTAGGGTTAGGGTGATGTTTTGGGTTAGGGTTAGTGTTATTGTTAGGGTTAGGGTTAGAGTTACAGTGAGGGTGAGGGTGCGGGTGAGGGTTAGGATTAGGATTAGGGTTGGGTTTAGGGTTAGGGTTAGGGTTATGGTGAGTGTAAGGTTTAGGGTTAGATATAGGGTTTGGGAGAGGGTTAAGGTGAGGGTTAGGGATAGGGTTAGTGTTAGGGTTAGGGTGAGGTTGAGGGTTAGGTTGAGGTTTAGGCTTAGGGATAGGGTTAGGGTTAGTGTGAGGGTTAATGTTAGGGTTAGGGTTAGTGGTAGGGTGAGGTTAAGTTTTAGGGTGAGGGTTTGGGTTAGGGTGAGGATTATGGTTAGGATGAGGGTTAATATTAGGGTTAGGGCTATTGTTAGGGTTAGGTTTAGGGTTACGGTTACTGTGAGGGTGACAGTGAGGGTTAGGGTTAGGGTAAGGGTTAGGGTTGGGGTTTGGGTTAGGGTGAGGGTGAGGCTGAGGACTAGGTTTAGGTTTCGGGTTAGGTTTAGGTTTAGGGTTAGGGTTAGGGTAACAGTGAAGTTTAGGGTTAGGCCTAGGGTTAGGCTTAGGTTTAGGCTGAATGGGAGGGTGCGGTGAGGATTAGGGTTAGGGTTAGGGTTTAAATTAGGGTTATTTTTAGTGTTATGTTTTGGATTAAGTTTGCAGTGAGGGTGAGGCTGAGGGTGAGGGTTATGGCTACGGTTAGGCTTAGGCTTATGGTTAGACTGAGGGTGATCTTGGATGTTAGGAATAGGTTTTGGATGATGGTATGGATTAGGGTTAGGGTGAGGGTTATGATGAGGGTTAGGGTTAGGATTAGGTTTAGGGTGAGGGCTAGGGTGAGGGTGAGTGTTAATGTTAGTCTTTGGCTTAGGCTTAGGTTTAGGCTGAGGGTGAGTATGAGGGTGAGTTTTAGGGTTAGGGTGATGGATAGGGTTAGGTTTAGGGTGAGTGTTTGGATGAGGGTTAGGTTTAGGGTGAGAGTTAGGGTGAGGGTGAGGGATAGATTGAGGATTAGGGTTAGGGTTAGTGTGAGGTTTAGAGTGAGGATGAGGGTTAGGGTAAGGGTGAGGTTTAGGGTTAGGGTGAGAGTTTGGGTTACTGTGAGGGTTAGTGTGAGAGTTAGGGTTAGTGTTAGGGTGAGGGTAAGTGTTAGGGTTAGGGTTAGGTTTAGGTTTAGGCTTAGGGTTAGCCTGACGGTTAGGGTTAGGGTTTGGGTAAGGGTGTAGGTGAGGCTGAGGTTTAGGGTTAGGGTTAGGGTTAGGTTTAGGGTTAGGGTTAGGATTATGGTGAGGGTTAGGGTTAGGGTTAGGCTTAGGCCTAGGGTTAGGCTGAGGGTGAGGGTGAGGGTGCGGGTGCGGGTTAGGTTTAGGGTTAGGGTTAGGGTTTGGTTTATTGTTAGTGTTATGATTAGGGATAAGTTTGCGGTGAGGCTGAGGCTGAGGGTGAGGGTTATTGTTAGGGTCAGGTTTAGTGTTAGGGTTAGGGTTAGTATTAATGTTAGTTTTAGGGTTAGAGTTACGGTGAGGTTGAGGGTGAGGATGAGGGTTTTGGTTAGGGTGAGGTTTAGAGTGAGTTTTAGGGTAAGGGTTAGGGTTAGGGTGAGGGTGAGGTTTAGGGTTAGAGTTAGGGTGAGGGGGAGGGTTAGGGTGAGGGTTAGGGTTAGGTTTAGTGTTAGGGTTAGGGGGAGGTTTAGGGTTAGGTTGAGGGTTAGGGATAGGTTTAGATTTAGGATTAGGGTTAGGGTGAGGGTGAGTATGAGGGTTAGTGTGAGTGTTAGGCTTAGGCTTAGGGTGAGGGTGGGGGTGAGGATTACGGTTAGGGTGATGG
The DNA here is from genome assembly GCF_024711535.1 of Dipodomys merriami. Lineage (NCBI taxonomy): Eukaryota > Metazoa > Chordata > Mammalia > Rodentia > Heteromyidae > Dipodomys > Dipodomys merriami. Next base: position 59,648 of record NW_027203337.1, read on the forward strand.
TTTGGGTTTGGGTTAGTGTTATTGCTAGGGTTAGGGTTAGATTTACGGTGAGGGTGAGGGTAAGGTTGCGGGTGTGGGTTAATGTTAGGGTTAGGGTGAGGGTTAGGATGAAGATTAGGCTTAGGGTTAGGGTTAGGGTTAGTGCTAGGTTTTGGGTGAGGGTGAGGGTTAGTGTTAGGGTGAGGTTTAGGGTAAGGATTAGGGTTAGGGTGAGGGTGAGTGTTAGGATTAGGGTTGGGCTTAGGTTTAGGGTTATGTTTAGGGTTATGGTTAGTGTTATTGTTAGTGTTATGTTTAGATTTATGGTGAGGGTGAGAGTATTGCTGAGGGTTTGGGTTAGGGTTATGGTGGGGTTTATGGTTATGGTTATGGTTAGGTTTAAGTTGAGGGTGAGATTTAGGGTTAGATATAGTTTTATGGGGAGGGTTAGGGTGAGGGTTAAGTTTAGGGTTAGTGTTAGGTTTAGTGTGAGGGTGAGGGTTAGGTTGAGGCGTAGGGTTAGGATTCGGGTTAGTGTGAGGGTTAGTGTTAGGGTTACTGTTAGTGTTAGGTTGAGGGTATTTGTTAGGGTGAGGGTTTGGGTTAGGGTGAGGGTTATGGTTCGGGTGAAGGTTGGGATTATTTTTAGGGTTAGGGTTAGAGTTACAGTTATAGTGAGGGTGAGAGTGAAGGTTATGTTTTGGTTTAGGATGAGGGTTAGTTTTAGGGTTAGGGTTAGAGTTAGGGTTAAGGTGAGAGTGAGGTTTAGGGTTAGAGTTAGCCTTAGTGTTACAATTAGGGTTACGGTGAGGTTTAGGGTTAGGATTAGGCTTAGGGTTAGGCTTAGTCCGAGAATCAAGTTGAGGGTTAAGGTTAGGGTTAGGGTGAGGGTTAGGGTTAGGGTTAGGGTGAGGGTTAGGGTGAGGTTTAGGGTTAGCATTAGGGTTAGGATTATGGCTAGGGTGAGGGTTAGGGTGAGGGTTAGGGTTAGGCTTAGGTTTAGGGTGAGGGTTAAGTTTAGAGTTTGGGTTAGGGTGAGGGTGAGGATGAGGTTTAGGATTAGGTTTAAGGTTATGGTGAGGTTTTGGGTTAGGGTTAGTGTTAGGGTTAGGCTTTCATTGAGAGGGTTAGTGTTAGGGTTATGGTTTGGCTGGGGGTGAGGGTGGGTGAGGATTAGGGTTAGGGTTATGGTTTAAATTAGGGTTATTTTTAGTGTTATGTTTTGGGTTAAGTTTGCAGTGAGGGTGAGGCTGAGGGTGAGGGTTATGGCTAGGGATAGGCTTAGGCTTAGGGTTAGGCTGAGGGTGATCTTGGGGGTTTGGAATAGGTTTTGGGTGATGTTTAGGATTAGGGCTCGGGTGAAGGTTATGATGATGTTTAGGTTTAGGAATCGGTTTAGGGTGAGGGCTAGGGTGAGGGTGTGGGTGAGGTTTAAGGTTAGGGAGATGGATAGGGTTAGGGTTAGGGTGAGTATTTGGATGAGGGTTAGGGTTAGGGTGAGTGATAGGGTGAGGGTGAGGGATAGATTGAGGATTAGGGTTAGGGTTAGTGTGAGGTTTAGTGTGAGGATGAGGGTTAAGGTTAGGGTGTGGGTTACGGTTAGAATTAAGTTTGGGGTGGGGACTAGGGTGAGGCTGAGTGTTAGGGTTAGGGTGAGGGTTAGGTTTAGGGTTAGGGTGAGAGTTAGGGTTACTGTCAGGGTTAGTGTTAGAGTTAGGGTTAGTGGTAGTGTGAGGGTAAGTGTTAGCGTGAGGGTTAGTGTTAGGTTGGGGGTTATGGTTAGGGTGACGTTTAGGGTTAGTTTTAGGGTTTTTGTGAGGTTTAGGGTTAGGGTTACGGTGAGGGTCATGATGAGGGTTAGATTTAGGGGAGGTTTAGGGTTAAGGTTAGGGTTAGAGTTAGGGTTAGGGTGAGTGTGAGGTGTAGGGTTAGAGTTAGGGTTCCGGTGAGGGTTAAGGATGAGGGTTAGGGTTAGGGTTAGTTTTAGTTTTAGGATTAGGGTGAGGTTAAGTCTTAGAGTTATGGTTAGGATTAGGGTTAGGTTGAGGGTGAGTGGGTGGGTTAGTGTTAGGTTTAGGGTTAGGCTTAGGTTTAGGCTGAGGGTTAGGTTGAGGGGGAGGGTTAGGGTTCGGGTGAGTGTTAGGGTTAGGGTTAGTGTGAGGGTTAGGATGAAGGTTAGGTTTAGGATTAGGGTTAGGGTGAGGGCTAGGGAGAAGTTGAGGTTTATGGTTAGGGTTAGCGTGAGGTTTAGGGTTAGAGTTAGGGTCAGTGTGAGTTAGAGGTTTAGGGTTAGAGATAGGGTTAGGGTGAGTGTTAGGGTGAGGGTTTGGCTTAGTGTTAGTGTTAGAGTTAGGGTTAGGGTGAGGGTTAGAGTGAGGTTGTGTGTTAGGGTTAGGGTTAGGATTAGGATTAGGGTTAGGGAGAGGGGGATTGTGAGGGTTAGAGATAGCCTTAGGTTTAGGCTGAGGGTGTGGGTGAGGGTGAGTGTTAGCGTTAGTTTGGGGGTTAGGGTTAGCGTTAGGATGTGGTTTAGTGTTATGATTAGTGTTAGAGTTAGGGTTAGGGTGAGGGTGAGGTTCAGGGGTAGAGTTAGGGTTAGGGTGAGTGTTAGGTTGATTGTTAGGATTAGGGTGAGGTTTAGGGTGGGGGTGACGGTAAGGGTAAACGTGAGGGTTAGGCTAAGGGTGACGGTTAGCGTTAGGGTTAGGGTGAGTGTTAGGTTTAGGTTTAGGGTTAGGTTGAGGTTTAGGATTAGGGTTAGGTTTAAGGGGAGGTTTAGGGTTTGGGTTAGGGTTAGGCTGAGGGTGAGTGTGGGGGTGAGGATTAGGGTTAGGGTGATCGTTAGGATTAGGGTAAGGCTGAGGGCTCGGGTGAGGGTGAGGGTTAGGGTAAGACTTAGCTTAGGCTTAGGGTTAGGCTGAGGGTGAGGTTGAGGGTGAGGGTTAGGGTTAGCGTGATGGTTACGTTTACGGTTAGGGTGAGGGTTGGGATGAGGTTTAGAGTTAGGGTGAGGTTAGGGTGAGGATGATGGTAAGGGTAAATGTGAGGTTTATGCTGAGGGTGAGGGTTAAGATAAGGGTGAGGGTTAGGGTTAGGTTTAGGGTTAGTGTAAGGGTTAGGGTTAGGTATAGGATGAGGGTTAGATTGAGGATTAGTGTTAGGGTTAGTGTGAGGTTTAGTGTGAGGATGAGGGTCAGGTTTAGGGTGAGGGTGAGGGTTAGAATTAGGGTTAGGGTGAGGGCTAGGGTGAGGGTGAGGGTTAGGGTTAGTGTGAGGGTTAGTTTTAGAGTTAGGGTTAGTGTTAGGGTGACGGTAAGTGGTAGGGTGAGGGTTAGGGTTAAGGTGAGGGTTATAGTTAGTGTGAGGGTTAGGGTTAGGGTGAGGGTAAATGTTATGGTGAGTGTTAGGCTGAGGGTTAGTGTTAGGGATAGGGTTAGGTTTAGGATTATAATTAGGTTGAGGGTGAGTGTGAGGGTTAGGGTTAAGGATAGGCTTAGGGTTAGGTTAGGGTGAGGGTTAGTTTTAAGGTTTGGGTCAGGGTGAGGGTGAGGCTGAGGATTAGGTTTGGATTTAGGGTTAGGTTTAGGGTTAGGGTTAGGGTTAGATTTAGGGTTAGGGTTAGGATTATGGCGACTGTTAGGGTAAGGGTTAGGCGTAGGCTTACGTTTAGGATGAGTTTGACGCTGAGGGTGAGGGTTATGGTTAGGGTTAGGGTGAGGGTTAGGGTTAGTGTAAGTGTTATTGTTAGGGTTAGGGTTAGAGTTATGATGAGGTTGATCGTGAGGTGAGGGTGAGGGTGAGGTTTAGGTTTAGGGTTAGGGTTAGAGTTAGGTTTAGGTTGAGGGGGTCGGAAATGTTAAAGGTAAGGGTTAGGCTGAGGGTGAGGGTTACAGTAAGGGTTGGGGTGAGAGTTAGGTTTCAGGTTAAGTTTAGGGTTATGTTGAGGGTTAGGGTAAGGGTTACGGTGAGGATGAGTGTTAGGGTTAGGGTGAGGGTTAGTGTTAGGATTAGGGTTAGGGTGAGAGTAAAGGTTCGGGTTAGTGATAGGGTGAGGGTTAGGATGAGGGTTAGGGTTAAGATTAGGGTTAGGGTGAGGCCTAGTTTGAGGTTGAGCTTTAGGGTTAGCGTTAGGGTGAGGTTTAGTGTTAGGGTTAGGGTTAGGGTTAGGGTGAGGTTTTCGGTTAGAGTTAGGGTTAGTTTGAGGCTGAGATAGAAGGTTAGGGTTAGGGTTAATGTTAGATTTAGGATTAGGGTGAGGATTAGGTTGAGAGTGAGGGTTAGGCTTAAGGTTAGGATTAGGATTAGCATAAGGGTTAGGGTGAGTGTGAGGGTTAGGGTTAGGCTTAGGTGTAAGGTTAGGCTGAGGGTGAGGTTGAGAATGAGGCTTAGGGTTAGGTTTACGGTGAGAGTTAGGGTTTGATTTAGTTTAGAGTTAGGGTGAGGTTTAGGGTTAGGTTTATGGTGAGCTTGAGTGTTAGGGTTAGGTTGAGGTTTAGGGTTAGGATTAGGGTTAGGGTAAGGGTTAAGGTTAGGTTTAGGGTGAGGGTAAGAATGAGGATTAGGGATAAGGTGAGGGCTAGGTTGAGGGTGAGGTTTAGGGTTAGTGTTAGATTAAGGATTAGGGTTAGAGTTAGGGTTAGGGTGACGGTTAAGTTGAGGGTTATGGTTACGGTGAGGGTGAGGATTAGATTTAGGGTGAGGGTTAGGGTGAGGATGGTAATGGTAAAGGTGAGGTTTAGGCTGAGGTTGAGGGTTAGGCTGAGGGTTAGTGTTAGGTTTAGGGTTAGGGTAAGGGTTAGTGTTAGGGTCAGGGTGAGGGTTAGATTGAGTATTAGGGTTAGGGTTAGTGTGAGGTTTAGGGTGAGGATGAGGGTTAGGGTTAGGGTGAGGGTCAGGTTTAGAAGTAGGGTTAGTGTGAGGGCTAGGGTGAATGTGAGTGTTATGGTTAGGGTGATGGTGAGGTTTAGGATTAGGTGAGGTTTAGGGTTAGTGTGAGGGTTAGTGTTTGGGTTAGGGTTAGTGTTAGGGTGAGGGTAAGTGTTGGGGTGAGGATTAGGTTTAGGTTTAGGTTTATGGTTAGGGTGAGGTTTAGGGTTAGTGTTATTGTTAGGGTTAGGGTTAGGGTTATGGTTTCGTTGAGTGTGAGGGTGAGAGTTATGGTTAGTGTTAGGGTGAAGTTTAGTATTAGTGTTAGGGTTAGAGTTAGGGTTAAGGTGAGGGTGAGGTTTAGGGGTAGAGTTAGGGTTAGGGTGAGGGTTAGGGTGGGATTGAAGGTAAAGGTAAATTTGAGGGTTAGGCTGAGGATGAGGGTTATAGTAAGTGTGAGGTTTAGGGTTAGGGTGAGTGTTAGTGTTAGGGTTAGGGTGAGGGTGAGTGTTAGATTGAGGATTAGGGTTAGGGTTAGTGCGAGGTTTAGGGTGAAGTTGAGGGTTAGGGTTTTTGTTAGGGTGAGGTTTACGGTTAGGGTGATGCTGAGGGTTAGTGTGAGCGTTAGTGTTAGCTTTTGGGTTTATGTTAGGTTGAGGGTAAGTATTAGTGTGAGGGTTAGGGTTAGGGTGAGGGTTATGGTGAGGTTGAGGGTGACGGTTAGGGTTAGGGTTATTGTTAGGGTTAGGGTTAGGGTTAGGGTTAGGGTTAGGGTTTAGGTTAGTGTTAGGATGAGGTTTAGTTTTAGTGTTAGGGTTAGAGTTAAGTTTAGGATGAGGGTGAGATTTAGGGTTAGACTTAGGGTTAGTGTTAGTGTTAGGACTAGGGTGAGAGTTAGGGTTAGGGTTAGGCTCAGGCTTAGGCTTAGGCTTAGGCCGAGCATGAGGGTGAGGGTTAGGGTTCGGGTTAGGGTGAAGGTTAGATTGTGGTTTAGAGTTAGGATTAGGGTAAGGGTTAGGGATAGGGTTAGGTTTAGGTTTAGGGTTAGGGTGAGAGTGAGTGGGAGGTTTAGGGTTAAGGTTAGGCTTAGAGTTAGGGTGAGGGTTAGGGTTAGGGTTTGGTTTAGTTTGAGGGTGAGGCTGAGGATTAGGGTTAGGTTTTGGGTTAGGTTAGGGTTAGGGTTAGTGTTAGGGTTAGGTTTAGAGTTACGGTGAGGTTGAGGTTGAGGGTGAGGGTTAGGGTTAGGGTGTGGTTTAGGGTTAGGTTTAGGGTTAGGGTTAGGGTGAGGGTGAGGTTTAGGATTAGAGTTAGTGTTAGGGTGAGGGTTAGGGTTAGGGTTTGGGTTAGGATGTGGGTGGGTTGAGGATTAGGTTTAGGTTTAGGATTAGGGTTAGGGTTAGGTTTTTATATTAGGGTTAGAGTTAGTGTCATGTTGAGGGTTAGGGTTAGGGTTAGGGTTAGGCTTATGGTTAAGCTGAGTTTCAGGGTGGGTATGAGGATTAGGGTTAGGGATAGGGTTAGTGTTAGGGTTATTGTTAGTGTTATAGTTAGGGTTAAGTTGGCTGTGAGGGTTATGATTATGGTTAGGGTTAGGGTTAGAGTTATGGTTAGGATGAGGTTTAGAGTTATGATGAGGGTGAGTGTGAGAGTTAGGGTGAGGGTTAGTGTTAGGGATAGGGTTAGGTTTAGGATTATGGTTAGGGTGAGGGTGAGTGTGAGGGTTAGGGTTAAGGTTAGGCTTAGGATTAGGGTGAGGGTGAGGTTTAGGGTTAGATTTAGGGTTAAGGTGAGTGTTAGGTCGAGGGTTAGGGTTAGGGTTAGTGTTTGGGTTAAGGTTAGGATGAGGGTTAGGTTGAGGTTTAGGTTTAGGGCTAGGCTTAGTCTTAGGGTTAGGCTGAGGGTGAGGGTTGGGGTGAGGATTAGGGTTAGGGTGATGTTTAGGATTACGTTAAGTGTGAGGGCTCGGGTTAGGGTAAGGCTTAGGCTTAGGCTTAAGGTTATGCTGAGGGTGAGGGTGGGTGTGAAGATTAGGTTAGGGTTGGGGCTAGGGTGAGGGTTAGGATGAGGGTTTGGATTAGGATTAGGGTTAGGTGAGATCTAGGGTGAGGGTGAGAGTTAGGGTAAGGGTTAAGCTTAGGCTTAGGGTTATGCTGATCGTGTGGTTGATGGTGAGGATTAGGGTTAAGTTGATGGTTAAGTTTACGGTTATGGTGAGGGTTAGAATGAGGTTTAGTGTTAGGGTGAGGGTTAGGGTGAGGATGATGGTAAACGTAAAGGTGAGGTTTAAGCTGAGGTTGAGGGTTAAGATAAGAGTGAGGGTTAGGGTAAGTTTTAGGGTTAATGTAAGGTTTAGGGTTAGGGATAGGATGAGAGTTAGATTGAAGATTAGTGTTCGAGTTAGTGTGAGGTTTAGGGTGAGGATGTGGATCAGGTTTAGGTTGAGGTTGAGGGTTAGAATTAGGGTTAGGGTGAGGGCTAGGATGAGGGTGAGGGTTAGGGTTAGTTTTAAGATTAGGGTTAGTTTTAGGGTGACGTTAAGTGGTAGGGTGAGGGTTAGGTTAAGGGTGAGGGTTATGGTTAGGATGAGGGTTAGGGTTAGGGTGACGGTAAATGTTAGGTTGAGTGTTAGGGTGAGGGTTAGGGTTAGTGATAGGGTTAGGTATAGGATTAGGGTTAGGGTGAGGGTGAGTGTGAGGGTTAGGTTTAAGGTTAGGCTTAGGGTAAGGCTGAGGGTTAGGGTTAGGGTTTGGGTTAGGGTGAGGGTGAGGCTGAGGATTAGGGTTAAGTATAGGGTTAGATTTAGGGTTAGGGCTAGGGTTAGGGTTAGGGTTAGCGTAGGATTATGGTGAGTGTTAGGGTTAGGGTTCGGCTTAGGTTTAGGCTGAGGGTGAGGGTGAGGGTGAGTGTTATGGTTATGGTTACGGTTAGGTTTAGGCTTAGAGTAAGTGTTATTGTTATGTTTAGGGGTAGAATTATGGTAATTTTGAGGGTGAGGGTGAGGGTTAGTGTTAGGTTGAGGTTTAGGGTTAAGGTTAGGTTTATGGTGAGGGTGTCGGTAAGGTTAAAGGTGAGGGTTAGGCTGAGGATGAGGGTTACGGTAAGGGTGAGGGTTAGGGTTAGGGTGAGGGTTATGGTTAGGGTTGGGGTGAGCTTTAGGGTTCGGGTTAAGTTTAGGGTTAGGTCGAGGGTTAGGTAAGGGTTATAGTGAGGGTGAGGGTTAGGGTTAGGTTGAGGGTTAGTGTTAGGATTAGGGTTAGCGTGAGGGTGAAGGTTAGGGTTAGTGTTAGGGTGAGGATTAGGATTAGGGTTAGGGTTAGGATTAGGGTTAGGGTGAGGGCTAGTTTGAGGTTGAGGTTTAGGTTAAGCATTAGGGTAAGGTTTAGACTTTGGGTTAGGGTTAGAGTGAGGGTTACGGTGAGTGTGAGATTTAGGGTTAGAGTTAGGTTTAGGGTGAGGGTTAGGTTGAGGTTGAGGTTGAGGTTAGGGTTAGGGTTAGGGTGAAAGTTAGAGGGAGAATTAGGGTTAGGGTTAAGGTTAGCCTTCGAGTAAGGGTGAGGTTGAGGTTTAGGTTTAGAATTAGGGTTAGGTTGAGGCTGAGGGAGAGGGTGATGGTTAGGGTTAGGGTTAGGATTAGGATTAGGGTTAGGGTTAGGGTGAGTGTGAGGGTTAGGGTTAGCCTTAAGTTTAAGCTGAGGTTGAGGTTGAGTTTAAGTATTAACGTTCGGGTTAGGGTTAGTGTTAGAGTTAGGGTTAGGATGAGGGTGAGGTTGAGTGTGTAGGGTTAGGGTGAGTGTTAGGGTGGGGGTGATGGTAACGGTAAACGTGAGGGTTGGCTAAGGGTGATGTTTAGTGTAAGGGTGAGGGTTAGGGTGAGGGTTAGGGTTAGGGTTAGGTTGAGAGTTAGGGTTCGGGTTAAGTTTAGGGTTAGGGTGAGGATTAGGGTAAGGGTTACGGTGAGGGTGAGAGTTAGGGTTAGTTTGAGGGTTAGGGTTAGGATTAGGGTTAGGGTGAGGGTGAGGGTTAGGGTTATTATTAGGGTGAGGGATAGGATGAGAGTTAGGGATGGGATTAGGTTTAGGGTGAGGGCTAGGCTGAGGGTGAGGTTTAGGATTAGGGTTAGGTTGAGGTTTAGGCTTAGGGTTAGTGTGAGGTTGCGGTTTAGGGTTAGATTTAGGGTTAGGTTGAGACTGAGGTTGAGGGTTATGGTTAGGATAAGTGTTAGAGTTAGGGTTAGGTTGAGGGTTAGGTTGAGGGTGAGGGTTAGGCTTAGGGTTTGGATTAGGATTAGGGTAAGTTTTAGGGTGAGTGTGAGGGTTAGGGTTGGGTTTAGGGTTAGGCTTAGGTTTAGGCTGAGGGTGAGGGTGAGGGTGAGGGTGAGGGTAAGGGTGAGTGTTAGGTTAGGGTTAGGGTGAGAGTTAGGGTTCGGTTAAGTTTAGGGTAAGGGTGAGGGTTACGGTTAGGGTTAGGGTTAGGGTTATTGTTAGGGTTAGGGTTAGGGTTAGGTTACAGTAACACTGAGGGTGAGAGTTAGGGTTAGGTTTAGAATGACGTTTAGGTTTAGGGTTAGGTTTACACTTAGGTTTAGGATGAGGGTGAGATTTAGGGTGAGAGTTTGGGTTAGTTTTAGGGTTAGGCTTCGGGTTAGAGTGAGTGTTAGTGTTAGTGCTAGGGCGAGGATTAGATTAAGGTTTAGGGTTAGGATTAGGGTAAGGGTGAGGGCTAGGATGAGGGTTAGGATCAGGGCTAGGGATAGGGATAGGGTTAGGTTGAGGTTTAGGGTTAGGGTTAGGTTTAGGGTGAGTGTGAGGGTTTGTTTTAGGGTTAGGGTTAGTGTTAGGATGAGGGTAAGTGTTAGGTTTAGGATATGGGTTAGGGTGAGTGTTATGGTAAGTGTGAGGGTTAGGATTAGGGTTAGGATTATTGTTACGCTTAGGTTTAGGGTTATGGTTACGGTGAGGGTGAGGGTTAGGGTTAGAGTTAGGTTGAGGTTAGGGTTATAGTTAGGGTTTGGGTGAGGTTTAGGTTTATAGTTAGGCTTAGGGTGAGGGTTAGGGTTATGGTTAGGGTGAGAGTTAGGGGGAGGGTTGAGGTTAGGGTTAGGGATAGGATTAGGATTAGGTTGAGGGTGAGTGTGTGTGTTAGGGTTAGGTGTAGGGTTAGGCTTAGGTGTAGGCTGAGGGTTAGGGTGAGGTTGAGGTTTAGGCAAAGGGATAGGGTTAGGGTTAGGGGGAGGGTTAGTATGAGGGTTAGGGTTAGGATTAGGGTTAGGGTAAGGTCTCGGGTGAGGGTGAGGTTTAGGGTTAGGGTTAGGGTGAGGTTTATTGTTAGGGTTAGGGTTATGGTGACGGTGACTGTGAGGTTTAGGTTTAGCGTTAGGTTTAGGGTGAGGCTGAGTGTGAGGTTTAGGGTTAGGGTTAGTGTTAGTTTTAGGGTTAGGGTAAGGGTGAGTGTTAGGTTGGGGGTGAGGGTTAGGGATAGGTTTAGGATTAGGATTAGGGTTAGGGTTAGGCTGAGGGTGAGGGTGAGGGTGAGTGTTAGGGTGAGAATGAGGGCTAGTGGTAGGGTGAGGGCTAGGGTGAGAGTGAGGTAAGGAATAGGGTTAGAGTGAGGGTGAGCTTTAGGGTGATGGTTAGAGTTAGTGTTTGATTTAGGGTTAGTGTTAGTGTGAGGGTAAGTGTTAAGGTGAGGGTTAGGTTTAGGGTGAGGGTTATTGTTAGGGTTAGGGTTAGAGTAACGGTATGGTGAGGGTGAGGTTGAGAGTTAGGGTTAAGGTTAGGATGAGGTTTAGGTTTAGGTTTAGGGTTAGGGTAAGGGTTACGGTTAGGTTTAGGTTTAGGTTGAGGTGCAGGGTTTGGGTTAGGGTTAGAGTTAGGTTTAGGGTGAGCGGAAAATTTAGGGTTAGAGTTAGGGTTAGGGTGACGTTTAGGTTGAGGGTTAGGGTTAGTGTTAGCGTTAGGGTTACGGTGAGAGTTAGGGGGAGGGTTAGGGTTAGGGTTAAGGTTAGGTTTAGGATTAGGTTTAGGGTGAGGGTGAGTGTGTGTGTTAGGGTTAGGTTTAGGGTTCGGCTCAGGGTTAGGCTGAGGGTGAGGTTGAGGGTGAGGGTTAGGGTTAGGGTGAATGTTAGGGTTTGGGATAAGTTTAAGGTAAAGGGGAGGGTTAGGGTAAGGGTTATGGTGAGGCTTAGGGTTAGGGATAGGTTGAGGGTTAGGGTTCAGATTACGGTTAGTGTGAGGGTGAGGTTTAGGGTTAGAATTAGGGTTAGATTGAGGCTGAGGGTGAGGGTTAGTGTTAGGGTTAGTGTTAGATTTTGGGTTAGGGTGAGGGTTATGGTGAGGGTGAGGGTTAGGCTTAGGGTTAGGATTAGGTTTAGGGTAAGGTTTAGGGTGAGTGTGAGGGTTAGGTTTAGGATTAGGGTTAGGCTAGGTTTAGATTGAGGGTTAGCATGAGGGTGAGTGTTAGGGTTAGGTTGAGGGTTAGGTTCAGGGTTAGGGTGAGACTTAGGGTTTGGGTTAAGTTGACGTTTAGGGTGAGTGTTAGGGTAAATATTAGGTTTAGGGTGAGTTTAGGGTTAGGTTTAGGGTGAGGGTTAGGATGAGGATTAGGATTAGGATTAGGGTTAGGGTGAGGGCTAGGGTGAGGGTGACATTGAGAGAGAGGGTGAGGGTGAGTGTGAGGCTTAGTGTGAGGGATAGGGTTAGGTTTAGGGTTAGGGTTAGGATTAGGGTTAGGGTTAGGGTGACGTTTAGGGTTAGATTTAGGTTTAGGGGGAGTGTTAGGTCGAGGGTTAGGGTTAAGGTTAGTGTTAGGGTTAAGGTGAGGTTGAGGGTTAGTTTGAGGTTTAGGGTTAGGGTTATGGTTAGTGTTAGGGTTAGGGTGAGGGTGAGGGTGAGTGTGAGGTTTAGGGTTAGGGTTCGACTTAGGCTTAGGGTTAGGCTGAGGGCTCGGGTGAGGGTGAGGGTTAGGGTAAGGCTTAGGCTTAGGCTTAGGTTTAGGCTGAGGGTGAGGTTGAGAGTGAGTGTTCGGATTAGCATGATGGTTAGGTTTACGGTTAGGGTGAGGGTTAGGATGAGGTTTAGGGTTAGGGTGAGGTTAGAGTGAGGATAATGGTAAGGATAAATGTGAGGTTTATGCTGAGGTTGCGGGTTAAGATAAGGGTGAGGGTTAGGATTAGGTTTAGGGTTAGTGTAAGGGTTAGGGTTAAGGATAGGATGAGGGTTAGGTTGAGGATTGGTGTTTGGGTTAATGTGAGGTTTAGGGTGACCTTGATGGTCAGATTTAGGGTGAGGGTGACGGTTAGAATTAGGTTTAGGGTTAGGGTTAGAATTATGGTGAGGGTTAGGATTAGGGTTAGGCTTAAGCTTACAGTTAGGCTGAGGTTGAGGCTGAGGGTGAGGGTTATGGTTATGGTTAGGGTTAGCGTTAGGGTAAGTGTTATTGTTTGGGTTAGGGCTAGAGTTATGGTGAGGTTAAGGGTGAGCGTGAGGTTAAGGGTTAGGGTGAGGTTGAATATTAGGGTTAGGGTTAGAGTTAGGGTGAGGGTGTCGGTAAGGTTAAAGTTGAGGGTTAGGCTGAGGGTGAGGGTTACGGTAAGGGTGAGTTTTAGGGTTAGGGAGAGGGTTAGGATTAGGGTTAAGTTTAGGGTTAGGTTTCGGGTTAGGGTAAGGGTTACGGTGAGGGTGAGGGTTAGGGTTAGGTTGAGGGTTAGTGTTAGTATTAGGGTTAGGATGAGGGTGAAGTTTAGGGTTAGTGTTAGGGTGAGGGTTAGGATGAGGGTTAGGGTTAGGATTAGGGTTAGGGTGAGGGCTAGTTTGAGGTTGAGTTTTAGTGTTAGCTTTAGGGTGAAGTTTAGGGTTAGGGTTAGGGTTAGGGTTAGGGTGAGGGTGTTGGTAAGGTTAAAGGTCAGTGTTAGGCTGAGGGTGAGGGTTACGGTAAGGGTGAGGGTTAGGGTGAGGGTGAGGGCTAGTGTTAGGGTTGGGTTTAGAGTTAGGGTTCGGTTTAAGTTTAGGGTTAGGTTGAGGATTAGGGTAAGGGTTATGATGAGGGTGAGGGTTAGGGTTAGTTTGATTGTTAGTGTTAGGATTAGGGTTCGTGTGAGGGCTAGTTTGAGGTTGAGCTTTAGGGTTTTCGTTAGGGTGAGGTTTAGGGCCAGCGTTAGGTTTAGGGTTAGGGTGAGGGTGAGGTTTACGGTTAGCTTTAGTGTTAGGGTGAGGCTGAGATTGAGGGTTAGGTTTAGGGTTAGTGTTAGAGTAAGGGTTAGGGTGAGGGTTAGGTTGAGGGTGAGGCTTAGCCTTAAGGTTAGGATTAGGATTAGCATAAGGGTTAGTGTCAGGGTTAGGGTTAGGGTTAGGGTTATAGGGAGGTTTAGGTTTAGTGTGAGAGGTATGGGTATGGTGAGGTAAGGGTTAGGTTGAGGGTTAGGGTTAGGTTAAGGGTTACGGTGGGGGTTAGGGTGAGGGATGGGGTTAGGGTTAGGGTTATGTTTATGATGAGGGTTAGGGTGAGGGTGAGGGTTAAGGTGAGGGTGAGGGTTAGGGTGATGGTGAGGGTGAGGGTTAGGGTGAGGGTTAGGGTTAGGATTAGGGTTAGCATGCGGGCTAGGGTGAGGGTGAGTCTTAGGGTTAGGGTTAGTGTTAGGTTGATGGTTAGGTTAGGGTGAGGGTTCACTTGAGGGGTACGTTTAGGGTAAGGGTAAAGGTTAGGATGAGTTTTAGGGTGAGGATGAGGTTTAGGGAGAGGGTTAGGGTTAGGATGAGGGTTAGGTTTAGGATTAGGGTGAGGGAATGTGTTAGGGTGAGTGTTAGGGTGAGGGTTAGTGTTAGGGTGAGGGTTAGGGATCCGGTTAGGGTTAGGGTTAGAGTGACGGTGAGGGTGAGGGTTAGTTTCAAGGTTAGGTTCAGGGTGAGGGTGAGGTTCCGTTTTAGGATTAGGGTTAGGGTTAGGGTTAGGTTGAGGGTTAGGTTTATCATTCGGTTGACGGTTACGGTTAGTGTGAGGGTTGGCTGAGCGTGAAGGTAAGGGTTAGGGTGAGGGTTAGGGTGAGGGTGAGACTTAGGGTTAGTGTTAGCGTTAGGGTAGGTGTTAGTGTGAGGGTAAGGGTTAGGGTTAAGTTTAGGGTTAGTGTGAAGTTTAGGGTTTGGGTGAGGGTTAGGGTTAGTGTGAGGGGTAGGGTGATGGTGAGGGTAAGAGTTAGGGTGAGGGTCAGGGTGAGGCTGAGGGTTAAGGTTATTGTTAGTCTTAGAGTGAGGGTTAGGTTTAGTTTGAGGGATAGGGTGAGGGTTAGGGTTAGGAATAGTGTTAGGATGAGGGCTAGGGTGAACGTGAGTGTTAGGGTTAGAGTTAGGGTTAGGGTGAGGGTTAGGGTTAGGATGAGGGTTCGGGTGAGGGGTAGGTTTAGGGTTAGGGTTAGGGTGAGGGAAAGGTTTTGGGTGAGGTTTAGGGTGAGGGTGAGGTTTAGGGGGAGGGTTAAGGTTAAGGTGCGGTTTAGGGTGAGGGATAGCATTAGGATTAGTGTGAGGGTATGTGTGAGAGTGAGGGTTAGGGTTAGGGTTAGGATGAGGTTTCGGAATAGGGTTAGGGTTGGGGTGACGATGAGGGTAAAGGTTAATTTTAGGGTTAGGTTCAGGGTGAGAGTGAGGTTCAGGGTTAGGATTAGGGTTAGGGTTAGGGTTAGGCTAAGGGTGAGGGTAAGGCTGAGGGTTAGGGTTAGGGTGAGGGTGAGGGTTAAGGTTGGGGTTAGGGTGAGGGTTAGGTTTAGGGTTAGTGTGAGGATTAGGGTTAGGGTTAGGGTGAGAGTAAGGGCTATGGTGAGGTTTAGGGTTTAGTTTAGCGTCCGGGTTAGCATGAGTGTGAGAAAGAGGTTTAGGTTTAGAATTAGGGTTAGGTTTACAGTTAGGCTTAGGGTGAGGGTCATGGTGAGTGTGAGGCTTAGGGTGAGGGTTAGGGTTAGGTTTAGGGTGAGGGTTAGGGTTAGGGTGATACTTAGGGTGAGGGTGTGGGTTATGGTGAGGGTGACGGTTAGGGTGAGTGTGAGGGTTAGGGTGTGGGTTAGGGTTAGGATGACTGTGAGGGTTAGGGTGAGGGTGAGGGGAAGGGTGAGGGTTAGCATTAGGGTGAGGGTTAGGGTTAGGTTTAGGGTGAGGGTGAGGTTTAGGGAGAGGGTTAGGGTTAAGGTGAGGGTTAGGGTGAGTGATAGCGTTAGGATTAGGGTGAGGGTATGTGTTAGAGTGAGGGTTAAGGTTAGGGTTATTATGAGGGTTAGGGATAGTGTTAGGGTTAGGGTTGGGGTGACGATGAGGATGAGGGTTAGTTTTAGGGTTAAGTTCAGGGTGAGGGTGAGGTTCAGGGTTAGGATTAGGGTTAGGGTTAGGGTTAGGCTAAGGCTGAGGGTAAGGCTGAGGGTTAGGGTTAGGGTGAGGGTGAGGGTTAGGGTTAGGTTTAGGGTGAGGGTTAGGGTTAGGGTTAGTGTTAGGATGAGGGTTAGGGAGAAGTTAGGGTTAGGGCTAGGGTGATGGTAAGGTTTAGGGTGAAGTTTAGGGTGAGAGTGAGTTTTAGGGAGAGGGTAAGGGTTAAGGTGTTGGTTAGGGTGAGGGTTAGGGTTAGGCTTAGGGTGAGGGTAAGTGTTAGAGTGAGGGTTAGGGTGAGGGTTGAGGATAGGGTGAGGTTTAGGTATAGGGTTAGGGTTAGGGTTAGGGATATGCTGAGGGTGAGGTTGAGGTTTAAGTTTAGGGTAATCTTTAGGGTTTTGGCGAGGTTTAGTTTAGGATTAGTATGATGATTAGGCTGAGGTGTGGGGTTAGAATAAGGGTTAGGGTGAGGGTTAGGGTTAGGGTTAGTGTTAGGGTTATTGTTAGGGTTAGGCTTAGGGTTAGGGTGAGGGTGAGGGTGAGGGTGAGGATAAGGGGTAGGATTAGATTTAGGAATAGGGTTATTGTTAGGGTTAGTATTAGCATTAGCGTGAGGGTGAGGGTTAGGATTACTGTGAGGGTTAGGTTTAGGGTTAGGTTTAGAGTGATGGTAAGTGTTAGGGTAAGGTTGTGCTTTAGGGTTAGCATTAGGGTTAAGTTAGGGTTAGGGTGAGGGTTAGGGTTAGGTTTAGGGTTAGGGTGAGGGTGAGGGTGAGGGTTAAGATTAGTGTGAAGGTTAGGTTTAGGGTGAAGGTTAGTGTTAGTATTTGGGTTAGGGTGAGGGTGAGGGTGAGGGTGACGTTGAGGGTGAGGGTTAGGTTTATGGTAAGGGAGAGGGTGAAGATGAGGATTCGGGTTAGAATTATGGTTAGGGTTAGGGTGAGGTTGAGGGTTAGGTTTACAGTTAGGTTGAGGTTTCGGGTTTCTGTGAGGTTTGGGTGAGCGTGAGGTTAAGGGTTAGGGTGCGGGTGAGACAGGTTTTGGGTTAGAGTTAGGGTGAGGGTTAGTGTGAGGATAAGGGTTAGGGTTAGGTTTAGGGTTAGTGTGAGGATTAGGGTGAGGTTTAGGGTTAGTGTGAGGGGTAGGATGACGGTGAGTGTAAGGGTTAGGGTGAGGGTTAGGGTGAGGCTGAGGATTAGGGTTATTGTTAGTGTGAGGGTGAGGGTTAGGGTTAGGTTTAGAGTTAGGCTGAGGGTGAGGGTGAGGGTGATGTTGAGGGTTAGGGTGATGTTTAGGGTTAGGGTGAGGTTTAGGTTTAGGTTTAGGTTTAGGATGAGGATTAGCCTGAGAGATGGGGTTGCTTTTAGTGTTAAGGTGAGGGTTTGGGTTAGGGTTATTGTTAGGGTTAGGGTTAGGGTCAAGGTTAGCGTGAGGGTGAGGGTGAAGTTTAGGGTTAGGGATAGGATTATTGTTAGGGTTAGGGTAAGGGTGAGGGTTATGTTTAAGGTTGTGTGAGGGTTAGGGTTAGGGTGAGGTTTAGGGTTAGGTTTTGGGTTAGGGTGAGGTTGAGGTTGAGCGTGAATTTGAGGGTGAGGGTGAGGGTTAGGGTTAGGGTTAGGTTTAGTTTTGGCTTAGTGTGAGGGTTGGGTGAGTGTGAGTTTAAGGGATAGGGTGAGGGTTAAGGTGATGGTGAGAGTTAGGTTTAGGGTTAGGGTTAGGGTGAGGATTAGGGTTAGGGTTAGTGTGACGGTTAGGGTTAGTGTGAGGGATAGGGTGACTGTTAGTTTAAGGGTTAGGGTGAGGCTGAGGGTTAGGTTGATTGTTAGTGTTAGGGTCAGGGTTAGGGTTAGGTTTAGATTTATGGTGGGGGTTAGGATGAGGGTTGGGTTTAGGGTTAGGTTTATGGTTAGGATGAGGTTTAGGGATAGGGTGAGGTGAAGGTTAGGGTGAGGGTTAGGAATAGGGTTAGGGATAGGGTTAGGGATATGATGAGAGCTAGGGTGAGGGTGAGGATTAGGTTTAGGGTGAGGGTTCGGGTGAGGGGTAGGTTTAGGGTTAGGGTTAGGGTGAGGGTAAAGGTTCGGGTGAGGTTTAGAGTGAGGGTGAGGTTTAGGGAGAGGGTGAGGGTTAGTGTGAGGGATAGCGTTAGGTTTAAGGTGAGGGTATGTGTTAGAGTGAGGGTTAGGTTTAGGGTTAGGATGAGGGTTAGGGATAGGCTTAGGGTTATGGTTGGGGTGACGATGAGGGTGAGGTTTAGTTTTAGGGTTAAGATCAGGGTGAGGGTGAGGTTCAGTGTTAGGATTAGTGTTAGGGTTAGGGTTAGGCTGAGGGTGAGGGTAAGCCTGAGGGTTAGCGTTAGGGTGAGGGTGAGGGTTAGTGTTAGGTTTAGGTTAAGGGTTAGGTTTAGTGTGAGGATTAGGGTTAAGGTTAGCGTGAGAGTGAGGGTTATGGTGAGGTTTAGGGTTAAGGTTAGCGTTAGGGTTAGCATGAGAGCAACTTAGAGGTTTAGGTTTAGAATTATGGATAGGTTACGCTTAGGCTTAGGGCGAGGGTCATGGTGAGGGTGAGGCTTAGGGTGAAGGTTAGGGTTAGAGTGTTTCTTATGGTGAGGGTGTGGATTATGGTGGTGGTGACAGTTAGGGTGAGTGTGAGGGTTAGTGTGTGCGCTAGGGTTAGGGTTACGGTGAGTGTTAGGGTGAGGGTTCGGGTTCGGGTTCGGGTTAGGATTAGGGTTAGGATTAGGGTTATGGTTAGGGTTAGGGTTAGTGTGAGGATTAGGTTTAGGTTTAGGTTTAGGGTGAGGGTAAGGGTTAGAGATAAGGTTAAGGTAAGGTTTAGTGTGAGGGTTAGGGTGAGAGTGTGGGTTAGGTTTAGTGTGAGTGTTAGGGTGAGTGTTAGGGTAAAGGTTAGGTTTAGTGTTAGGGTTAGGGTGAGGGTGAGGGTTAGGGTTAGGTTTAGGGTTAGGGTGAGGGTGAGGGTTAGGGTTAGGGATAGCTTTAGGGTAAGCATGAGTGTGAAGGAGGGAGTTAAGTTTAGGATTAGCGTTAGGTTTACGGTAAGGGTTAGGGTTAGGGTGATGATAAGGGTGAGGCTTCAGGTCAGGATTAGGGTTAGGGTAAGGGTGAGGGTTAGTGTTAGGATGATATTTAGGGAAAGGTTGGGGGTTAATATGAGGGTGAGGGTTAGGGTGATGTTGGGGGTTAGGGTTTGGGTGAGGGTTAGGGTGACAGTGAGGGTTAGGGTGAGGGTTAGGGTTAGTATTAGGGTGAGGGTTAGGGTTAGTATTAGGGTGAGGGTTAGGGTTAGGGTTATGTTGAGGGTGAGGTTTAGGGTTAGGGTTATGTTGAGGATGAGGGTTAGGGTGAGGGTTAGGGTTTGATTAGCATTAGGGTTAGCATGAGGGTGAGGGAGAGGGTTAGGTTTAGGATTAGGATTAGGTTTGGGGTTAGGCTTAGGGTGAGGTTGATGGTGAGGGTGAGGCTTAGGGTCAGCTTTAGGGTTAGGGTTAGGTGAGGATTAGTGTAAGGGTTATATTTAGGGAAACGGTGAGGGTTAGGAGGAGGGTGAGTGTTAGGGTGAGTGTGAGGGTTAGGGTTTGGGTGAGGGTTAGTGTTAGTGTGAGGATTAGGGTAAAGGTTATGGTTATGGTTAGGGTGAGGGTAAGGTTTAGGATGAGGCTTAAGTTGAGAGTGAGGTTTAAGGAGAGGGTTAGGTTTAAGGTGAGGGTTAGGGTGAGGGTTAGGTTTAGGGTTAGGGTGAGGGTATGTGTTAGGGTGAGGGATTGGGTGAGGATTAAAGTTAGGGTGAGGGTTAGGGAAAGGGTTAGGGTTAGGGTAAGGATGAGGGTGATGATGAGTGTTAGGGTTAGGGTTAGGTTTAGGGTGATGGTGAGGTTCATAGTTAGAATTAGGTTTAGGGTTAGGGTTAGGCTAGGGTGAGGGTGAGGGTGAGGGTTAGGGTTAGGGTGATCTTTAGGGTTAGGGCAAGGTTTAGGATTAGGTTTAGGTTTAGGATGAGGATTAGGCTGAGGGGTGGGGTTAGGATTAGGGTTAGGGTGAGGTTTAGGGTTAGGGTTATTTTTAGGGTTAGGCTTAGGGTTAGAGTTAGTGTTAGGGTGAGGGTGAATATGAGTGTGAGGATTAGGCTTAGGAATATGGTTTTTGTTATGGTTAGGTTTAGCGTTGGGGTGAGGGTGAGGGTTAGTTTTAGGGTTAGCATTAGGATTATTGTTAGGGTTAGGGTTAGGGTGAGAGTGAGGGTTAGGTTTAGAGTTAAGTTTAGGGTGAGGGTAAAGGTTAGGGTGAGGGTTCGGGTAAGGTTGAGCTTTAGGGTTAGCATTAGGGTTAGGGTTAGGGTTAGGGTGAGGGTAAGGGTTAGGTTTAGGGTTAGGGTTAGGGTGAGGGTGAGGGTTAGGGTTAAGTTTAGGGTGAGAGTTAAGTTTAGGGTGAGGTTTAGGGTTAGATTTAGTGTTAGGGTGAGGGTGAGGGTTAGGATGAGGGTGAGGTTGAGGGTGAGGTTTAGGTTTAGGTTAAGGGAGAGGGTGAAGATGAGGTTTAGGGTTAGGATTAGGGTTAGGGTTAGGATGAGGTTGAGGGTTAGGTTAACGGTTAGGTTGAGGTTTAGGGTTAGGGTGAGGTTTGGGTGAGCGTGAGGGTAAGGGTTAGGGTGAGGGTTAGGGTGAGGGTGAGACTTAAGGTTAGGGTTAGTGTTAGGGTGAGGGTTAGTATGAGGGTAAGGGTTAGGTTTTGGTTTAGGGTTAAGGTTAGGATTAGGGTTAGGGTGAGGGTAAGCATTAGGTTTAGAGTTATGGTGGGGGTTAGGGTGATGCTTGGGGTTACGGTTAGGGTTATGTTTAGCACGAGGGTTAGGGTGAGGGTGAGGGTTAGGGTGAGGGTGAGGGTTAGGGTGAGGTTGAGGGTTAGGTTAAGGGTGAGGTTTAGGGTTAGGATTCGGGTTAGGGTCAGGGCTAGGGTGAGGGTGAGGTTTAGCGTTAGGGTTAGGGTTAGGTTGAGGGTTAGGTTTAGCGTGATGGTTCTGTTGAGGGATACGTTTAGGGTTAGGTTTAGGGTGAGGGTAAAAGTTAGGATGAGTTTTAGGGAGAGGATGAGGTTTAGGCAGAAGGTTTGGGTTAGGATGAGGGTTAGGTTTAGGATTATGGTGAGGGTATGTGTTAGGGTGATTGTTAGGGTGAGGGTTAGGGTGAGGGTGAGGGTTAGGGGTAAGGTTAGGGTTAGGGTTAATGTGACGGTGAGGGTTAGGGTGAGGGTTCGGGTTCGGGTGAGTGTTAGCATTAGGATGAGGGTTAGGGTTAGGTTAGGGTTAGGGAGAGGGTTAGGATTAGGGTTATGGTTAGGGTTAGGGTTATTGTGAGGATTAGGTTTAGGGTTAGGCTGAGGGTAAGGATTAGGGTTAGGGTTAGGGTAAGTTTTAGTGTGAGGGTTAGGGTTAGAGTGTGGGTTAGGTTTAGTGTGAGTGTTAGGGTGAGTGTTAGGTTGAAGCTTAGGTTTAGTTTTAGGGTTAGGGTGAGGGTGAGGGTTAGGGTTAGGCTGAGGGTAAGCGTTAGGGATAGGTTTAATGTTAGGGTTAGGGTTATTGTTAGGGTCAGGGTTAGGTTTAGGGTTAGGGTGAGGATGAGTGTTAGGGTTAGGGATAGCATTAGGGTAAGCATGAGGGTGAAGGAGGGAGTTAAGTTTAGGATTAGAGTTAGGTTTACGGTTATGCTTAGGGCTAGTGTGATGGTTAGGCTGAGGCTTCAGGTCAGGATTAATTTTAGGGTTAGGGTGAGGGTTAGTGTTAGGGTGATATTTAGGGAAAGGATGAAGGTTAAGGTGAGGTTGAACGTAAGGGTGATTGTGAGTGTTAGGGTTTGGGTGAGGGTTAGGTTGAGGGTGAGGGTTAGGGTTAGCATTACAGTGAGTGTTAGGGTTAGTGTTATGTTCAGAGTGAGTTTTAGGGTTAGGATTATGTTGAGGGTGAGGGTTAGGGTGAGGTTTAGGGTTAGGGTTAGCATTAGGGTTAGCGTGAGGGTGAGGGAGAGGGTTAGGTTTAGCATTAGGGTTAGGTTTGGGGTTAGGCTTAGTGTGAGGGTGATGGTGAGGGTGAGGCTAAGGGTCAGGGTTAGGGTTAGTGTTAGGGTGATGGTTAGGCTGAGGCTTCAGGTCAGGGTTAGGGTTAGGGATAGGGTGAGGTTTAGTGTTAGGGTGATAATTAGGGAAAGTGTGAGTGTTAAGGTGAGGGTGAGGGTTAGGGTGATTGTGAGGGTTAGGTTTTGGGTGAGTGTTAGGGTGACGGTGAGGGTTAGGGTGAGGGTGAGGGTTAAGGTTAGCATTAGCGTGAGCGTTAGGGTTAGGGTTATGTTGAGGGTGAGTTTTAGGGTTAGGGTTATGTTGAGGGTGAGGGTTAGGGTGAGGGTTAGGGTTAGGGTTAGCATTAGGTTTAGAGTGAGGGTGAGGGAGAGGGTTAGGTTTAGGATTAGGGTTAGGTTTGGGGTTAGGCTTAGTGTGAGGGTGAGGCTAAGGGTCAGGGTTAGGGTTAGTGTTAGGGTGAGGGTTAGTGTAAGGGTGATATTTAGGGAAAGGGTGAATCTTAGGGTGACGGTGAGGGTTAGGGTGAGGGTGAGGTTTAGGGTAAGGGTTAACATTAGGGTGAGGGTTAGTGTTAGGGTTAGTTTTAGTGTGAGTATTAGGGTTAGGGTTAGGGTGATGGTTAGTGTGAGGGTAAGCTTTAGGGTGAGGTTTAGGTTGAGAATGAGGTTTAAGGAGAGGGTTAGGTTTAAGGTGAGGGTTAGTTTGAGGGTTAGGGTTAGGATTAGGGTGAGGGTATATGTTAGGGTGAGGGTTAAAGTTAGGGTGAGGTTTTGGGATACGGTTAAGGTTAGGGTTAGGTTGATGGTGAGGGTGAGTGTTAGTTTTAAAGTTAGGTTCAGGGTGAGGGTTAGGTTCATGGTTAGAATTAGCGTTAGGGTTAGGGTTAGACTAGGGTGAGGGTGAGGGTTAGGGTTAGGGTTGGGGTGATCTGTAGGGTTCGGGCGAGGTTTAGGATTAGGTTTAGGTTTAGGCTGAGGATTAGACTGAGGGTTGGGGTTAGGATTAAGGTTAGGGTTAGGGTTAGGGTTATTGTTAGAGTTCGGCTTAGGGATAGATTTAGGGTTAAGGTGAGAGTGAGGATGAGTGTTAGGATTAGCCTTAGGGATAGGGTTTTTGTTAGGGTTAGGGTTAGCGTTAGGGTTAGGGTGAGGGTGAGGGTTAGGTTTAGGTTTAGCATTAGAATTATTGTTAGGGTTAGGGTTAGGGTGAGGGTGAGGGTTAGGTTTAGTGTGAGGGTTAGGTTTAGGGTTAGGTTTAGGGTGAGGGTAATGGTTAGGGTGAGGGTTAGCGTAAGGTTGAGCTTTAGGGTAAGCATTAGGATTAGGGTTAGGCTTAGTGTGAGGGTTAGGGTTAGGTTTAGGGTGAGGGTGAGGGTGAGGGTTGGGGTGAGGGTGAGGTTGAGGGTGTGGGTTAGATTTAGGATAAGGGAGAGGGTGAAGATTAGGTTTAGGTTTAGGATTAGGGTTAGGGTTAGGGTGACGTTGAGGGATAGGGTTACCATTAGGTTGAGGTTTAGGGTTAGTGTGAGGGTAGGGTGAGCATGAGGGTAAGGGGGAGGGGGAGGGTTGGGGTGAGGGTGAGACTTAAGGTTAGGGTTAGTGTTAGGGTGAGGGTTAGTGTGAGGGTAAGGGTTAGGGTTTGGTTTAGGGTTAGAGTGAGGATGAGGGTTAAGGTTAGTGTTAGGGGGAGGGTTAGGGTTAGTGTGAGGAGTAGGGTGAAGGTGAGGGTAAGGGATAGGGTGAGTTTTATGGTTAGGTTTAGGGTTATGGTGGGGGTTAGGGAGAGGTTTGGGGTTAAGGTTAGGGTTATGTTTAGGATGAGGGTTAGTGTGAGGGTGATGGTTAAGGTGAGGGTTAGGGTTAGGTTGAGGTTGAGGGTTAGGGTGAGGGATTGGGTGAGGTTTTTGTTTAGGGTTAGGTTTAGGGTGAGGGTAAAGGTTAGGATGAGTTTTATGGTGAGGATGAGGTTTAGGGAGAGGTTTAGGGTTAGGTTGAGGGTTAGGGTTAGGATTAGGGTGAGGGTATGTTTTAGGGTGACTGCTAGGGTGAGGGTTAGGGTTAGGGTGAGGGTTAGGGATATGGTTAGGGTTATGGTTACAGTGACAGTGAGAGTGAGTGTTCGTATTAAGGTTAGGATTAGGCATATGGTTAGGTTTAGGGTTAGGGTGACGGTGAGGGTTAGGGTTAGGGTTAGGGTCAGGGTAAGGTTTAGGGTGAGGTTTAGGGTGAGGGTGAGGGTGAGGTTTAGGGTGAATGTTAGGGTGAGGATTAAGGTGAGGGTGAGTGTATGTGTTAGATTGAGGGTTAGGTTGAGGGTTAGGTTTAGGGTGAGGGTTAGTGATAGGTTTACGGTTAGGTTTAGGGTGAGGGTGAGGGTGAGGGTTAGGGTTAGGTTCAGGGTGAGTGTGAGGTTCAGGGTTAGGATTAGGGTTTGGGTTAGGGTTACAATTACGCTGAAGGTGAGGGTGTGGGTGAGGGTTAGTGTTCGGGTGAGGGTGAGGATTAGGGTGAGTTTTAGTGTGTGGGTTAGTGTTAGGGTTAGTGTGAGGATTAGGGTTAGGTTTATGGTGAAGGTAAGGGTTATGGTTAGATTTAGGGTAAGGTTTAGTGTTACGGTTATGGTGAGAGTGTGGGTTATGTTTAGTGTGAGTGTTAGGGTGAGGTTTAGATTTAGTTTTTGCTTTAGGGTTAGGGTGAGGGTTAGGGTGAGTGTGAGGGTTAGGGTTAGGGTTTGGGTGAGGGTTAGGGTGAAGGTGAAGGTTAGGGTGAGGGTGAGACTTAGAGTTAGGGTTCAGGTTAGTGTGAGGATAAGGGTTAGGTTTAGGTTTAGGGTTATTGTGAGGATTAGGGTTAGGGTGAGGGTTAGAGTTATGGTGAGGGTGAGGGTTAAGTTTAAGGTTGTGTGAGGGTTACGGTTAGGGTGAGGGTTAGGGTTAGGTTTTGGGTTAGGGTGAGGGTGAGGGTGAGGGTGAGGGTTAGGGTGAGGGTGAAGTTGAGGGTGATGGTGACGGTTAGGTTTAGGGTTAGGTTGAGGTTTAGGCTTAGTGTGAGGGTTGGATGAGCATGAGGTTAAGGGATAGGGTGAGGGTTAAGGTGAAGGTGAGAGTTAGGGTTAGGGTTAGTGTTTTGGTGTGGGTTCGTGTGAGGGATAGGGTTAGGGTTAGTGTGAGGATTAGTGTTAGGGTGAGGGTAAGTGTTCGGGTGAGGGTTAGGATTAGGGTGAGGGTTATGGTTAGGGTGAGGGTTTGGGTTAGGGTTATTGTTAGGGTTAGGTTTAGGGTTACAGTTACGGTGAGTGTGAGGTTGAAAGTTAGGGTTAGGGTTAGGGTGAAGTTTAGTGTTAGGGTTAAGGTTAGAGTTAGGGTTAAGGTGAGAGTGAGGTTTAGGGGTAGAGTTAGGATTAGGGTGAGGGTTAGGGTTAGGGTGTGTGTTAGGTTGGGGTTGTAGGTAAGGGTAAATTTGAGGGTTAGGCTGAGGGTGAGGGTTACAGTAAGGTTGAGGGTTAGGGTTAGGGTGAGGATTAGTGTTAGTGTTAGGGTGAGGGTGAGGGTTAGTTTTAGGATTAGTGTTAGTGTTAGTGTGAGGTTTAGGGTGAAGATGAGGGTTAGGGTAAGTGTTACGGTGAGGTTTACGGTTAGGGTGATACTTTGGGTTAGTGTGAGCTTTACTGTTAGCGTTAGGGTTTATGTTAGGGTGAGGGTAAGTGTTAGGGTGAGGGTTAGGGTTCGGGTGAGGGTTATGGTTAGGGTGAGTATGAGGGTTAGGGTTAGGGTTATTGTTAGGTTTAGGGTTAGAGTTAGGGTTATGGTTAGGGTTATGCTTAGGGTTAGGGTTGGGATGAAGTTTAGTTTTAGGTTTATGGTTAGAGTTATGTTTAGGGTGAGGGTGAGATTTAGGTTTAGAGTTAGGGTTAGTGTTAGTGTTAGGGTTAGGGTGAGGGTTAGGGTTAGGCTTAAGCTTAGTCTTAGGCTTAGGCCGAGCATGAGGGTGAGGGTTAGGGTTCGGGTTAGGGTGAAGGTTAGATTGTGGTTTAGGGTTAGGATTAGGGTAAGGGTGAGGGCTAGGTTTAAGGTTAGGGTGAGGGTTAAGGTTAGGGATAGCATTAGGTTTAGGATTAGGGGTAGGGTGAGGGTGAGTGTGAGGTTTAGGGTTAGGGTTAGGCTTAGAGTTAGGGTGAGGGTTAGGGTTAGGGTTTGGGTTAGTGTGAGGGTGAGGCTGAGGATTAGGGTTAGGTTTAGGGTTAGGGTTAGTGTTAGGTTTATGGTTAGGGTTAGGGTTAGGATTAGGGGGAGGGTATGTTTTAGGGTGAGGGTGAGGGTGTGGGTTAGGGTTAGGGTGAGGGTTAGGGATACGGTCAGGTTATGGTTAGAGTGATGGTGAGAGTGAGTGTTAGTTTTAAAGTTAGCGTTAGGCTTAGGGTTAGGGATAGTGTTAGGGATACGTTTAGTGTTAGGGTTAGGGTGACGATGAGGTTTAGGGTTAGGGTTAGGGTCAGGGTAAGGTTTAGGGTGATGTTTAGGGTGAGGATTAGGCTCAGGGTTAGGGTTAGGGTGAGGGTGAGGCTTAGGGTTATGGTTAGATTCAGGGTGAGAGTGAGGTTCAGGGTTAGGATTAGGGTTAGGGTTAGGGTTAGGCTGAACGTGAGAGTGTGGTTGAGGTTTAGGGTTAGGGTTAGGGTGAGGGTTAGGTTGAATTTTAGTGTGTGGGTTTGTGTTAGGGTTAGTGTGAGGATTAAGGTTAGGGTTATGGTGAAGGTAAGGGTTAGGGTAAGGTTTAGGGTAAGGTTTAGTGTTAGGGTTATGTTGAGAGTGAGGGTTAGGTCTAGTGTGAGTGTTAGGGTGAGGTTTAGATTTAGTGTTAGCTTTAGGGTGAGGGTGAGGTTTAGGGTGAGTGTGAGGGTTAGGGTTTGGGTGAGGGTTAGGGTGAAGGTGAAGGTTAGGGTGAGGGTGAGACTTAGAATTAGGGTTAGGGTGAGGGTGAGGGTTAGTGTGAGGATAAGGGTTAGGGTTAGGTTTAGGGTTATTGTGATGATGAGGGTTAGGGTGAGGCTTAGGGTGAGGGTGAGGGTTAAGTTTAAGGTTGTGTGAGGGTTAGGGTTAGGGTGAGGGTTAGGGTTAGGGTGAGGGTGAGGATGAGGTTGATGGTGAGGCTTAGAGTTAGGTTTAGGTTGAGGTTTAGGCTTAGTGTGTGGGTTGGGTGAGCATGATATTAAGGGATAGGGTGAGGGTTAGGGTTAGGGTGAGGGTTATGGTTAGGGTGAGTGTGAGAGTTAGGGTTATTGTTATGGTTAGGGTTAGAGTTAGGGTTATGGTTAGGGTTATGGTTAGGGTTAGGGTTAGAATGAAGTTTAGTTTTAGGGTTTGTGTTAGAGTTAAAGTTAGGTTGAGGGTGAGGGTGAGGGTTAGGGATCAGGTTAGGGTTCGGGTAAGTGTGAAAGTTAGTTTGAGTTTTAGGGTTAGGATTAGGGTAAAGGTGAGGGCTAGGATTAGGGTTAGGGTTCTGGTTAGGGTGAAGGTTAGATTGAGGTTTAGGGTTAGGTTGAGAATTAGGGTTAAGGTTAGGGAATGGGTGAGAGTTAAGTTTAGGTTTAGGATGAGGATTAGGGTTAGGATTAGGCTTAGGGTGAGGGCTAGGGTGAGGTTGATGGTTAGGGTTAGTGTTAGATTAAGGTTTAGGGTTTGGTTTATTGTTAGGGTGAGGGTTAGGTTCAGGATTAGGGTTATGTTGAGGGTGAGGATTAGGGTTAGGGTGAGGGTTAGGGTTGGTATTAGGGTTAGCATGAGGGTGAGTGATAGGATTAGCGTTAGATTTAGGGTGAGGGTTAGGTTTAAGGTTAGGATTAGTGTTATTGTTAGGGTCAGGGTTAGAGTTATGGTGAGGGTGAGGGTGAGGGTGGGGGTGAGGGTTAGCGTTAGGGTGAGGTTTAGGGATAGGGTAGAATTAGAGTTAGGGTGAGCTTGAGGTTTAGGGTTAGATTTAGTGTTAGTTGGAGGGTTAGTTCGAGGCCTGGGTTAAGGTTAATTTTAGGGTTAAGAATAGGGTGAATGTTAGGTTGAGGTTTAGGGTTGTGGTTAGAGTTAGGGTTAGGATTATCGTGAGGCTCACCCTCACCCTAATCCTAATGCTAATCCATAACCCTAATCCTAACCATCACGGTGAGTGTGAGGGTTAGGGTTAGGGTTAGGCTTAGGCTTAAGTTTAGGCTGAGGGTGAGGGTGGGGGTGAGGATTAGGTTTAGGGTGATGGTTAGGATTAGGGTTATGGTGAGGGTTAGGATGAGGGTTAGAATTAAAATTAGGGTTAGGGTGAGGTCTAGGGTGAGGGTGATGGTTAGGTTTAGGGTGAGGTTAGGATGAGGTTTAGGGTTAGGGTGAGGTTTAGGGTGAGATTGATGGTAAGGGTAAAAGTGAGGTTTAGGCTGAGGGTGAGGGTTAAGTTAAAGGTGAGGGTTAGGCTTAGGTTTAGGGTTAGGGTGAGGTTTAGATTGAGGATTAGGGTTAGAGTTAGTGTGAGGTTTAGAGTGAGTATGAGGGTTAGGGTTAGTGTGAGGGTGAGGGTTAGAATTAGGGTTAGGGTGAGGTCTAGGGTGAATGTGAGGGTTAGGATTAGGGTTATGGTTAGGGTGAGGTTTACAATTAGGCTGAGGGTTAGGTTTAGTTTGAGGGTTAGTGTTAGGGTTAGGGTTAGTATTAGGATGAGGTTTAGTGTTAGGGTGAGGGTTAGAGTTAGGGTGAGGGTTATGGTTAGGTTGAGGGTTAGGGTTCTGGTTAGGTTTATTGTTAGGTTTAGGATTAGGGTTCCGGTTCAGGTGAGGATGAGGGTTAGGGTTAGGGTTAAGGTGAAGTTTAGTGTCAGGGTTAAGGTTAGAGTTAGTGTTAGGGTGTGGGTGAGGTATAGGGGTACAGTTAGGTTTAGGATGAGGGTTAAGGTTAATGTGCGGGTTATCATGGGGGTGAAGGTAAGGGTAAATATGAGGGTTAGGCTGAGGGTGAGGGTTATGGTAAGGGTGAGGGTTAGGGTTAGGGTGAGGGATAGTGTTAGCTTTAGGATGAGGGTGAAGGTAATATTGAGGATTAGTGTTAGGGTTAGTGTGAGGTTTAGGGTGAGGATGAGGGTTAGGGTTAGGGTGAGGGCTATGGTGAGTTTGAGGGTTAAGGTTAGTGTTAGGGTGAGGTTTAGGTTTAGGGTGATTTTTAGGGTTAGTGTGAGGTTTAGTGAGAGGGTTAGGGTTAGTGTTAGGGTGAGGGTAAGTGTTAAAGTGAGGGTTAGGGATAGGGTGAGGGTTATTGTTAGGGTGAGGGTTAGGTTAGGGTTAGGTTTATTGTTAGGGTTAGGGAAAGGGTTAAGGTTACGGTGAGGGTGAGGGTTAGGGTTAGGGTTAGGATGAGGTTTAGGTTTAGGGTTAGTGTTAAAGTGAGGGTTAGGCTGAGGGTTAGGGTTAGGTTTAGGCTTAGGCTTTCCCTTAGTCTTAGGCTGAGCATGAACTTGAGTGTTAGGGTGAGGGTTAGGGTTAGGGATAGGGTTAGGGTGAGGGTTAGGATGAGGTTTAGGATTAGGATAAGTGTAGGGGTGAGAGCTAGGCTGAGGGTTAGGGTGAGGGTTAGGGTAAGGGATAGGGCTTGGTTTAGGATTAGGGTTAGGGTGAGGGTGAGTGTGAGAATTAGGATTAGGGTTAGGGTTAGGCTTAGAGTTAGGATGAGGGTTAAGGTTAGGGTTTGGGTTAGGATGAGGGTGAGGCTGAGTATTAGGGTTAGGTTTAGGGTTAGTGTTAGGTTTAGGTTTATGGTTAGGGCTAGGGTTACGGTGAGGCTTAGGGTTAGGGTTAAATTTAGCCTTAGATTTAGGGTGATGGTTATGGTTATGGTTTGGGTTAGGGTCAGGGTGAGGCTGAGGATTAGGGTTAGTTTTAGGGTTAGGTTTGGCTTTAGGGTTAGTGTTAGGTTTAGGGTTAGGGTTAGGGTTACTCTGAGGGTTAGGGTTAGGGTTAGGGTTAGGCTGAGGGTGAGGTGGGGTTGAGGATTAGTGTTATGTTTAGGGTTAGTCTTAGGGTTAGGGTTATGTTTAGGGTGAAGGTTAGGATTAGGGTTATGGTTATTCTTAGGGTTAGGTTTAGGGTTAAGGTTACGGTGAGGGTGAGGGTGAGGGTTAGGGTTAGGGTTAGGTTGAGGTTTAGGGTTTAGGTTAGGGTTAGAGTTAAGTTTAGGGTGAGGGTGAGGTTTAGGGTCAGAGTTAGGTTTAGGGTGAGGGTTAGGTTGAGGGTTAGGGTTAGGGTTAGGTTTAGGGTTAGCAATAGGGTGAGAGTTACTTGGAGGTTTTGGGTTAGGGAAAGGGTTAGGATTAGGGTAAGGATGAGGGTGCGTGTGTTTGTTAGGGTTAGGTTTTGGGTTAGGAATAGGAATAGGCTGAGGGTGAGGTTGAGGGTGAGGGTTAGGGTTACTGTGAGGTTTAGAGTAAGGGTTAGGGGGAGGGTTAGGATGAGTGTTAGGGTTAGGTTTAGGGTTAGGGTGAGAGCTAGGGTGTGGGTGAAGTTTAGGTTTAGGGTTAGGATGAGGGTTAGGTTTAGGGTTAGGGTGAGAGTTAGGGTTCGGTTTAAGTTTAGGTTTAGGTTGAGGGTTTTGGTGAGGGTGAGGGTTAGGGTTAGGTTGAGGGTTAGGGTTCAGATGAGGGTTATGGTGAGCGTGAGGTTTAGGGTTAGGTTTAGGGTTAGGGTGAAGCTGAGGTTGAGGGTTAAGGTTAGGGTTAGGATTAGGTTTAAGGTAAGGGTTAGGGTGAGTGTGAGTGTTAGGGTTAGGGTTAGGGTTAGGCTTAGAGTTAGGCTAAGGGTGAGGATTAGGGTGAGGGTTAGGGTTAGAGTGAGTTAGGGTTAGGGTTAGGGTGAGAGTTAGGGTTCGGTTAAGATTAGGGTTAGGGTCAGTGTTAGGGTTAGCGTTACGGTGAGCATGAGGGTTAGGTTGAGGTTTATGGTTAGGGTTAGGGTTAGGGTGAGGGTTAATTTTAAGGTTAGGATGAGGGTAAGGATGAGGATTAGGTTTAACATTAGGGTTCGTGTGAGGGCTAAGGTGATGGTGATGGTTAGGGTTAGTGTTAGAATAAAGTTTAGGTTTATGGTTAGGGTTAGGGTGAGCGTTAGCTTGAGGGTTAGGGTTACGGTGAGGGTGAGGGTTAGGGTTATGATGAGGGTTAGGTTTAGGATTAGGTTTAGGGTGAAGGGGAGTGTTAGGATTAGGGTTAGGTTTATGGTTAGGGTTAGGTTTAGGGTTAGGATTAGTGTTATTGTTAGGGTTAGGATTAGAGTTATGGTGAGGGTGAGGGTGAGTGTTAGGGTTAGGGTTAGGGTGAGGTTTAGGATTAGGGTTAGGATTAGGGTGAGTGTGAGGTTTAGGGTTAGATTTATGGTTAGTTGGAGGGTTGGGTCGAGGGTGAGGTTTAGGTTTAGTTTTAGGATTAAGGTTAGGGTGAGGGTTAGGTTGGGG
Organism: Dipodomys merriami; assembly: GCF_024711535.1. Classification (NCBI taxonomy): domain Eukaryota; kingdom Metazoa; phylum Chordata; class Mammalia; order Rodentia; family Heteromyidae; genus Dipodomys; species Dipodomys merriami. The sequence continues at coordinate 90,394 of NW_027203337.1, forward strand.
TTTAGGGTTAGGGTTAGGTTTAGGGTAAGGATAAGGTGAGGGTGAGTATGAGTGTGAGGGTTAGGGTTAGGCTTAGGCTTATCTTAGGGTTAGGCTGAGGGTTAGGGTGGGGGTGAGGATTAGGTTTAAGGTGATGGTTTGGATTAGGGTTATTCTGAGGGTCAGGATGAGGGTTCGAATTAGGATTAGGTTAGGGTGAGGGCTGGGGGAGGGGGAGGGTTAGGCTTAGGGTGACGGTTAGGTTTACGTTTAGGGTGAGGGTTAGGATGAGGTTTAGGGTGAGGATGATGGTAAGGGTGAAGGTGAGGTTTAGGCTGAGGGTGAGGGTTAAGTTAAGGGTGAGGGTTAGGGTTGGGTTTAGGGTTAGGGTGAGGTTTAGGGTGAGGATGAAGGTTTGGGTTAGTGTGAGGTTGAGGGTTAGAATTAGGGTTAGGGTGAGGTCTAGGGTGAGAGTGAGGGTTAGCATTAGGGTTAGGGTTAGGTTGTGGTTGAGGATTAGGGTGAGGGTTAGGCTGAGTGTGAGGGTTAATGTTAGGGTTAGGGTTAGTGTTAGGATGAGTTTTAGTGTTAGGGTGAGGGTTAGAGTTAGGGCGAGGGTTATGGTTAGGGTAAGGGTTAGGGTGAGGGTTAGGGTTACTGTTAAGTATAGGGTTAGGGTTCCAGTTCCGGTGAGGGTGAGGGTTAGGGTTAGTGGTAGGGTGAGGTTTAGTGTTAGGCTTAGGGTTAGAGTTAGGGTTAGGGTGAGGGTGAGGTTTAGGCGTACAGTTAGGTTTAGGATGAGGGTTAGGGTTAGTGTGAGGGTTAGCATGGGGGTGACGGTAAGGGTAAAGATGAAGGTTAGGCTGAGGGTGAAGGTTATGGTAAGGGTGAGGGTTAGGGTTAGGGTGACGGTTAGTGTTAGCTTTAGGGTGAGTGTGAGGGTTATATTGAGGATTAGTGTGAGGTTTAGTGTGAGGATGAGGGTTAGGTTTAGGGTGAGGCCTATGGTGAGTTTGAGAGTTAAGGTTAGTGTTAGGGTGAGGTTTAGGGTTAGTATTAGGGTTAGGTTGAGGGCTAGGTTTAGGGTGAGGGTTAGGGTTAGTGTTAATGTGAGTTTTAGGGTTAGGGTTAGGGTTAGGTTTAGGGTGAGGGTTAGGATGAGGGTTAGGGTTACGTAAGGGTGAGGGCTAGGGTTTGGGTGAAGGTTAGAGTTAGGTTTAGAGTTAGGATGAGGGTGAGGGTTAGGATTAGGGTTAGGGTTAGGGTTATTGTTAGGGTTACGGTTACGGTGAGGGTGAGGGTGAGGGTGAGGGTTGGGGTTAGGGTTAGGTTGAGGTTTTTAGTGTTAGGGTTAGGGTTAGAGTTAGGGTTAGGGTGAGGTTAGGGTTAGGGTTACTCTGAGGGTTAGTGTTTGGTTTAGGGTATGGGTTACGGTGAGGGTTGTGGTTAGGGTGAGGGTTAGGATTAGGGTTAGGTTATTGTTAGGGTTAGGTTTAGGTTTTGGGTTAGGGTTAGAGTTAGGATTAGGGTGAGGGTGAGGGTGAGGTATAGAGTTAGAGTTATTGTAAGGGTGAGGGTTAGCTTGAATGTTAGGGTTAGGGTTAGTGTTAGGGTTAGGGTTAAGTTTAGGGTGAGGGTGAGGTTAGGGTTGGGGTTATGGGGAGGTTCAGGATGAGGGTTAGGTTTAGGATTAGGGCTAAGTTGAGTGCTAGGTTGAGGGTCAGGTTTAGGCTTAGGGTTAGGGTGAGGTTTAGTTTTAGGGATAGGGTGAGGGTGAGGTTTAGGTTTAGAGTTAGGGTAAGGGTGAGGCTGAGGATGAGGGTTAGCATTAGGGTTAGTGTTAGAGTTAGGGTTAGGGTGAGGGTTAGTATTAGGGTGAGGGTAATGGTGAGGGTTAGGCTTAGGCTTAGGTTATGATTAGGATTAGGGTAAGGGATAGGGTAAGTGAGATGGTTAGGGTTAGGGTTAGGCTTAGGCTTAGGTTTAGGCTGAGAGTGAAGGTGAGTTTGAGGGTTAGGGTTAGGGTGAAAGTTAGGGTTAGGGTTAGGGTGAGACTTAGGATTCGATTATATTTAGGGTTAGGGTGAGGGTTAGGGTTAGGTTTAGGGTTAGGGTGAGGGCTAGGGTGAGGGTGAGGTTTAGGGTTTGTGTTAGGGTAAGGTTTATTGTTAGGGTTAGGGTTTGAGTTACGGTTAGGATGAGGGTTAGGGTTACTGTGAGGGTGAGGGTTAGTGTTAGGTTGAGGGTTAGTGTTACTATTATGGTTAGGGTGAGGGTGAGTTTTAGGATTAGGGTTAGGGTTAGGGTTAGGTTTATTGTTAGGATTACTGTTATGGTTACTGTTAGGGTTAGAGTTATGGTGATGGTGAGGGTGAGTGTGAGGGTGAGGGTTAGGGTTCGGGTGAGGTTTAGGGTTAAGTTTAGGATTAGGGTTAGGATGACGGGGAGGTTAAGGGTTGTTTTTAGGGTTAGTTGTAGGATTAGGTCCAGCGTTAATGTTAGGGTTAGTGTTAGGGTTAAGGTTAGGGTGAGGTTTAGGTTGAGGATTAGTGTGAGGGTTAGTTTTAGATTTAGGGTTTAGGATGAGGTTTAGGGTTAGGGTTAGGTTTAGGATTAATGTTAGTGTTAGGCTTAAGTTGAGGGTTAGTGTGAGGGTGAGGTTTAGGGTTAGGGTTAGGATTCGGATTAGGATTAGGGTTAGTGTGAAAGATAGGTTGAGGGTTAGGGTTAGAGATAGGGTTAGGCTTAGGATTAGGCTGAGGGTGAGGTTGAGGGTGAGGGTTAGGTTTATGGTGAGGGTTAGGATCAGGATAAGTGTGAGAGTTAGGATTCAGGTTAAGTTTAGGGTTACGGTGAGGGTTAGGGTAAAGGTTACAGTGAGGGTAAGGGTTAGGGTTAGGTTGAGGGTTAGGGTTAGGCTTAGGGTTAGTGTGAGGGTGAGGGTTAGGGTTACGGTCAGTGTTAGGGTGAGGGTTAGGATGAGGGTTAGGGTTAGGATTAGGGTTAGGGGGAGGGCTAGGGTGAGGTTGAGGTTTAGGTTTAGAGTTAGTGTGAGGTTTAGGATGAGGGATAGGGTTAGGATTAGGGTTAGGCTGAGGGCTCGGTTGAGGGTGAGGGTTAGAGTAAGGGTTAGGCTTAGGCTTAGGGTTAGGCTGAGCATGAGGTTGAGAGTGAGGTTTAGGGTTATGGTGATGGTTAGGTTTAAGGTTAGGGTGAGGGTTAGGATGAAGTTTAGGGTTAGGGTGAGGTTTAGGGTGACTATGATGGTAAGAGTAAAGGTGAGGTTAAGGCTGAGGTTGAGGGTTAAGATAAGGGTGAGTGTTAGGGTTAGGTTTATGGTTATGGTTAGGGTTAGGATGAGGTTTAGATTGACGATTAGGGTTAGAGTTAGGGTTAGTGTGATGTATAGGGTGAGGATGAGGGTTAGGGTTATGGTGAGAGTGAGGGTTAGAATTAGGTTTAGGGTGAGGGCTAGGGAGAGGGTGAGGGTTAGAGTTAGGGTTAGGGTTAGGGTGAGGTTTAGGATTAAGGTGAGGGTTAGGGTTAGTTTGAAATTTAGTGTCAGGGTAAGGGTTAGTGTTAGGGTGAGGTTGTTAGGGTCAAGGTTAATGTTAGTGTTAGGGTTATGTTTAGGGTGAGGGTTAGTGTATGGGTTAGGGTAATTGTTAGGGTTATTGTTAGGGTTAGGGTTAGGGTAACAGTTACTGTGAGTGTGAGGCTTAGGGTTAGGGTTAGGGTGAGGTTGAGGCAGAGTTGGAGGGTAAAGTTTAAGGTTAGTTTTAGAGTTAGGGTTAGGGTGATGGTTAGGGTGAGGATGAGTGTGAGGGTGAGGGTTAATCTTAGGGTTAGGATTAGGATTCGTGTAAGGGTTCGGGTGAGTGTGAGGGTTAGGGTTAGGCTCGGGATTCGGCTGAGAGTGACGGTGAGGTTGAGGGTTAGGGTTAGGGTGAGGGTGAGGGCTAGGTTGATGATGAGGGTTATTGTCAGTGTTTGGGTAAGGTTTAGGGTTAGGGTTAGGGTTTCGTTTAGGGTTAGGTTGAGGGTTATTGTTACCGTGAGGTTGAGGGTTAGGGTTAGGTTGAGGGTTAGGGTTAAATTATGTTTAGGGAGAGGGTGAGTGTTAGGATTAGGGTTAGAGTTATGGTTAGGTTTAGGGTTAGGGTTAGGGTTAGGGTGAGGTTTAGGTTTAGGGTTAGGGTGAGGGTGAAATTTAGCGTTAGATTTAGGCTTAGTTGGAGGGTTAGGTCGAGCGTTAATGTTAAGGTTAGTGTTAGGGTTAAGGTTAGGGTGAGGGTTAGGTTGAGGTTTAGGGTTAGGGTTAGGGTTAAGATTAGGCTTAGGGTGAGTTGAGTGTGAGGGTTAGGCTGAGGGTGAGGGAGTGGGTGAGGATTATGGTTAGGGTGATGTTTAGGGTTCCGGTTAAGGTGAGGGTTAGGATGAGGGTTAGGGATAGGCTTAGGGTTAGGGTGAGGGCTAGGGTGATGGTGACGGTTAGGGTAAGTGTTAGGCTTAGGGTTAGGCTGAGCATGCGGGTGAGGGTGAGGTTTAGGGTTAAGTATAGGGTGAGATTTAGTGTTAGTGTTAGGGTTAGAGTTAGGGTTAGGACGAGAGTGAGGTTTAGGGGTAGGGTTAGGGTTAGGGTTAGGGTTAGGGAGGGGGTGACGGTAAAGGTAAACGTGAGGGTTAGGATGAGGGTGAGGGTTATGGTAAGGGTGAGGGTTAGGTTTAGGATGAGCTTTAGGGTTAGGGTGAGGGTGAGGGTTAGATTGAGGATTAGTGTTAGGGTTAGTGTGATGTTTAGGATGAGGATGAAGGTTAGGTTTAGGGTGAGGGGTAGGGTGAGGGTGAGGGTGAGGGTTAGATTCAGGACTAGCGTTTGGGTTAGTGTGATGTTTAGGGTGAGGTTGAGGTTTAGGGTTAGGGTTAGGGTTAGGATTAATTTTAGGGTTAGGCTTAAGGTGAGGGTCATGGTGAGGGTGAGCTTTAGTGTTAGTGTTAGGATTAGGATTAGGGTTAGGGTTAGGGTGAGTGTGAGGGTTAGTGTTAGGGTTAGGGTTAGCCTTAGTTTTAGGCTGAATGTGAGGGTGAGGGTGAGGGTTACGGTGAGGGTGAGGGTTATGGTTAGGGTTAGGGTGAGAGTTAGGGTTAGGGTTAGGTTGAGGGTTAGGGTTAGGGTTAGGGTGAAGGTGAGGGTGAGGGTGAGGATTAGTGTTAGGGTGAGGGTTAGGATGAGTGTTAGGTTTAGTATTAGGTTTAGGGTGAGGGCTAGGGTGAGGGTGAGGTTTAGGGTTAGGTTTAAGGTGAGGTTTAGGGTTAGGGTTAGGGTGAGGGTCAGGTTTAGGGTTAGTGTTAAGGTTAGGGTGAAGCTGAGGGTGAGGGTTAGGGTTAGGGTTAGTGTTAGAGTTAGGGTTACAGTGAGGGTTCGGATGAGGTTGAGGTTTAGGATTAGTGTTAGGATTAGGATTAAGGTACAGGTTAGGGTAAGTGTGAGGGTTAGGGTTAGGGATAGGGTTAGCCTTATGGTTAGGCTGAGGGTGAGGGTGAGGGATAGGGTTAGGGTGAGAGTTTGTTGTAGGATTATGGTGAGTGTTAGTGTTCGGGTTATATTTAGGGTTAGGGTGAGGGTTAGGGTTATGGTGAGGGTTAGGGTTAGGTTGAGGGTTAGGGTTAGGATTAGGATTAGGGTGAGTGTTAGTGTTCGGGTTAGGGTGAGGGTTGGATTAGGATTAGGGTTAGGATTAGGGTTAGGGTGAGGGCTATGGTGAGGGTGAGTGTTACAGTGAGGGGGTAGGGTTAGTGTTAGGGTGAGGGTTAGGGTTATGATTTGGGTTAGTGTAAGGGTGAGTTTTAGGGTTAGATTTAGTGTTAGGGGGAGGGTTAGGTCGAGGGTTAAGGTTACGGTCAGTGTTAGGGTTAAGGTTATGGTGAAGGTTAGGTTGAGGTTTAGGTTTAGGGTTAGGGTTAAGATTAGGGTTAGGGTGAGTGTATGTGAGGGTTAGGGTTAGGCTTAAGCTTAGGGTTTGGGTTATCCTGAGGTTGAGGTTGGGGGTGAGTATTAGGGTTAGGGTGATGGTTAGGGTTAGGGTTAGGGTGATGGTTAGGATGAGGGATAAGTATAGGATTTGTTTTAGTGTCAGGGCTAGTGTGTGGGTGAGGTTTATAGTAAGGTATAGGCTTAGGTTTCGGGTTAGGCTGAGCATGAGTTTGAGGGTGAGGGTTAGGGTTATGGTGATGGTTAGGTTTAAGTTTAGGTTGAGGGTTCGGATGAGGTTTAGGGTTAGAATGAGGATGATAATAAGAGTAAATGTGAGGTTTAGGCTGAGGGTGAGGAATAAGATAAGGGTGAGGGTTAGGGTTAGCTTTTGCGTTAGGTTTAGGGTTAGTGTGAGGTTTAGATTGAGGATTAGGTTTAGGTTTATGGTTAGTGTGAGGTTTAGGGTGAGGATTAGGGTAAGGGTTAAGGTGAGGGTGAGGGTTAGAATTAGGGTTAGGGTGAGGGCTAGAGTGAGGGTGAGGGTTACAGTTAGGGTTAGGGTGAGGTTTAGGGTTATTGTGAGGGTTAGTCTTATGTTTAGAGTTAGTGTTAGCGTGAAGTTAAGTGTTAGGGTAAGGGTTAATGTTAGGGTGAGGATTATGGTTAGGGTGAGGGTTCGGGTTAGGTTTAGGGTTAGGTTTAGTGTTAGGGTTAGGATTAGAGTTAGGGTTAGTGTGAGAGTGAGGTTTAGGTTTAGAGTTAGGGTAAGGTTGAGGCTGAGGTTGAGAGTTAGGTGTAGGGTTAGTGTTAGAGTTAGGGTTAGGGTGAGGTTTAGGGTGAGGGTGAGGGTGATGGCGAGGGTTAGGCTTAGGATTGGGATTAGGATAAGTGTAAGTGTTAGGGTGAGTGTGAGGGTTAGGGTTAGGCTTAGGCTTAGGCTTAGGGTTAGGCTGAGAGTGAGGGTGAGGTTGAGGGTTAGGGTTAGGGTGAGGGTTAGAGTTAGGTTCAGGGTGAGAGTTAGGGTTCGGGTTAAGTTTAGGGTTAGGGTGAGCGTTAGGGTAACAGTTACAGTGAGGGTGAGGGATAGGGTTAGGTTGAGGGTTAGAGTAAGGTTTAGGGTTAGGGTGAGATGAGGGTGAGGGTTAGGGTTAGGGTTAGGGTGAGGGTTAGGATGAGGGTTAGTTTAAGAATTAAGGTTAGGGTGAGGGCTAGGGTGAGGGTGAGGTTTATGGTTTGGGTTAGGCTGAGGTTTAGGGTTAGGTTTAGGCTTAGGGTTAGGGTGAGGGTGAGGTTTAGGGTTAGAGTTAGGGTTTGGGTGAGGCTGAAGGTGAGGTTTAGGGTTAGGCTTAGTGATAGAGTTAGGGTTAGGGTTAGGGTGAGGTTTAGGATTAGGGAGGGTGAGGGTTGGGATTAGGGTTAGTATTCAGATAAGGGTTAGGGTGAGTGTGAGAGTTAGGGTTAGGGCTAGGCTTAGGCTTAGGGTTTTGCTGAGTGAGAGGTTGAGCGTGAGGGTTAGGGTTAGGGTGATGGTTAGGATTATGGTTAGGGTGAGGGTTAGGATGAGGTTTAGGGTTAGGGTGAGGGTTAGGTTGAGGATGTTGGTAAGGGTTAAGTTGAGGTTTAGGCTGAGGGTGAGGGTTACGATAAGGGTGGGGGTTTGGGTTAGGTTTAGGGTTAGGGTTATGGTTAGGGTGAGGGTTAGATTGAGGATTAGGGTTAGGGTTAGGGTTAGTGTGAGGTTTAGAGTGAGGATGAGGGTTAGGGTTAGGGTGAGGGTGAGGGTTAGAATTAGGGTTAAGTTGAGGCCTAGGGTGAGGGTTAGAGTTAGGGTTAGGGTTAGGGTGAGGTTTAGGATTAGGGTGAAGGTTAGGGTTAGTGTGAGGTTTAGTATTAGGGTTAGGGTTAGTGTTAGAGAGAGGGTAGGTGTTAGGGTTTGGGTTAATGTTAGGGTGAGGGTTATGTTTATGGTGAGAGTTAGGGTTGGGGTTAGGGTTATTGTTAGGGTTAGGGTTACTGTTATGGTTATGATGAGGGTGAGGGTTAGGGTAAGGGTTAGGGTGAGTTTTAGTGTTAGTGTTATTGTTAGAGTTAGGTTAAGGGTAAGGGAGAGGTTTAGGGTTAGAGTTAGGGTAAGGGTGAGGCTGAGGTTGAGGGTTACGTGTAGGGTTAGTTTTAGAGTTAGGGTTAGGTTGAGGGTTTGTGTGAGGGTGAGGGTGAGGGTTAGGCTTAGGGTTAGGATTAGGATTAGGGTAAGTTTTAGGGTGAGTGTGAGCGTTATGTTTAGTGTTAGGCTTAGGCTTATGGTTAGGCTGAGAGTGAGGTTGAGGTTGAGGTTTAGGGTTAGGGTGAGGGTTAGGGTTAGGGTTAGGGTGACAGTTAGGGTTCAGTTAATTTTACGGTTAGGGTGCGGGTTAGGGTAAGGCTTACAGTGAGGGTGAGGGATAGGGTTAGGTTGAGCGTTAGGGTTAGGGTTAGGGTGAGGGTGAGGGTGAGGGTTAGGGTTAGTTTTAGGGTGAGGCTTAGGATGAGTGTTAGGGTTAGGATTAGGATTGGGGTGAGGGGTAGGGTGACGGTGAGGTTTAGGTTTAGGTTTAGGGTGAGGGTGAGTTTTAAGGTTCGAGTTAAGGTTAGGGTGAGGCTGAGGGTGAGGGTTAGTGTTAGGTTCAGTGTTAGTGTTAGGGTGACCTTGAGGGTTAGGGTGAGGGTAAGGGTTAGCCTTAGTGTTAGGATTAGGTTTAGTGTAAGGGTTAGGGTGAGTGTGAGGGTTAGGGTTAGGGTGAGAGTTAGGGGTAGAGTTAGGGTGAGAGTTAGGTGGGGTTATGGTGAGGGTTAGGGTTATTTTGAGGGTTAGGGTTAGGCTTAGGATTAGGGCAAGGGTAGGGTTAGGGTTAAGGTTAGGGTTAGGATGAGGATTAAGGTTAGGATTAGGGTTAGGGTGAAGGCTAGGGTGAGGGTGAGGGTTAGGGTTATTGTTTGGGTGAGATTTAGGGTTAGGGTTAGGGTTAGGGTGAGTTTTAGGATGAGGGTTAGGGTTACAGTGAAGGTGAGGTTTAGATTTAGGGTCAGGGTTAGGGTTAGGATTTGGGTTAGGGTGATGGTGAGTTTTAGGGTTAGATTTAGGGTTAGGTGGAGGTTAAGGTCCAGGGTTAGTGTTAGGATTAGTGTTAGGGTTAAGGTTAGGGTGAGGGTTAGGTTATTGTTAAGGGTTAGGGTTATTGTTAGGGTTAGGATTAGGGTGAGTGTTAGGGTATGTGAGGGTTAGGGTTATGGTTAGGCTTAGGGTTAGGGTTATGCTGAGGGTGAGGGTGGGGGTTAGGATTAGTGTTAGGATGATGGTTAAGGTTAGGGTTAGGGAGAGGGTTAGGATGAGGGATAGGGTTAGGACTAGGGTTAGGGTGAGTGCTAGGGTGAGGGTGAGGGTTAGAGTAAGGTTTAGGCTTAGGTTTAGGGTGAGGCTGAACTTCAGGTTCAGGGTGAGGGCTAGGGCTAGGGTTAGGGTTAGGTTTATGTTTAGGGATAGGTTGAGGGTTAGATTGAGGATTAGGGTTAGGGTTATGGTTAGTGTGAGGTTTAGGGTGAGGATGAGGGTTAGAGTTACGCTGAGGGTGACGGTTAGAATTAGGGTTAGGATGAGGGCTAGGGTGAGGGTGAGGGTTAGAGTTAGGGTTAGGGTTAGTGTGAGATTTAGTGTTAGGGTTAGGGTTAGTGTTAGGGTGAGGGTAAGTGTTAGGGTGAGGATTAATGTTAGGATGAGGGTTATAGTTATCGTTAGGGTTAGGGTTATTGTTAGGGTTAGGGTTAAGGTTACTGTGAGGGTGAAGGTTAGGGTTAGGGTTAGGGTGAAGTTTCGTGTAAGGGTTAGGGTTAGAGTTAGGGTAAGTTTGAAGCTGAGCTTGAGGGGTAGGTTTAGTATTAGTGTTATAGTTAGGGTTAGAGTTATGGTGAGAGTGAGGGTGAGGGTGAGGGTGAGTGTTAGGTTTGGGTTAGGGTGAGGTTTAGGTTTATGTTTAGGGTTAGGGTTTGGCTGAGGGTGAGGTTTAGGGTTAGTGTTAAGGTTAGGGTGAGTCTGAGGTTGAGGGTTATGGTTAGAGTTAGTTTTAGAGTTAGGGTTACAGTGAGGGTTCGGTTGAGGGTGAGTGTTAGGCTTAGTGTTAGGATTAGGATTAGTGTAAGGGTTCGGGTGAGTGTGAGGTTTAGGGTTAGGGTTAGGCTTAGTCTTAGGGTTAGGTTAGAGTGAGGTTGAGGGTGAGGGTTAGGGTTAGTGTGAGGGTTAGGGTTAGGTTTAGAGTGAGAGTTAAGGTTCGGTTAAGTATAGGGTTAGGGTTAGGATCAGGGTTAGGATTAGGGTGATGGTGAGGTCTAGGGTGATGGTGAGGGTTAGGGTTATTGTTAGGGTAAGGTTTTGGGTTAGGTTTTGGTTTTCGGTTACAGTTAGGATGAGGCTCAGGATTACGGTGAGGGTGAGGGTTAGGGTTAGGTTGAGGGTTAGGGTTAAGATTATCGTTAGTGTGAGGGTGAGTTTTAGGATTATGGTTAGGGTTAGGGTTAGGTTTAGGGTTAGGATTCGTGTTATTGTTAGGGTTAGGTTTAGAGTTATGGTGAGGGTAGGGTGAGGGTTAGGGTTAGTGTTAGCATGAGGTTTAGGGTTAGGGTTAGGATTAGGTTGAGGGTGAGGGTGAGGTTTAGGGTTAGATTTAGGGTAAGGTCGAGCGTTAATATTAGGATTAGTGTTCGGGTTAAGGTTAGGATGAGGGTTAGGTTGAGGTTTAGGGTTAGGGTTAGGGTTAGAATGAGGGTTAGGTTGAGGGTGAGTGTGAAGGATAGTGTTAGGGTTAGGCTTAGGCTTAGGGTTAAGCTAAGGTTGAGGGTGGGGGTGAGGATTAGGGTTAGGGTGATGGTTAGTGTTTGGGTTAGGGTTATGGTTAGGATGAGGTTTATGGTTAGGCTTAGGGTTAGGGTGAGGGCTAGGGTGAGGGTGAGGGTTAGGGTAAGGGTAAGGGTTAAGCTTAGGCTTAGGGTTAGGCTGAGCATGAGGTTGAGGGTGAGGGTTAGGGTTAGGGATAAGGTGAGGTTTAGTGTTAGGATTAGGGTTAGAGTTAGGGTTAGGGTGAGGGTGAGGTTTATGGGTAGGGATAGGGTCAGGGTGAGGGTTATAGTTCGGGTGAGGGTTAGGGTGGGGGTGACGGTAAGGGTAAAGGTGAGGGTTAGGCTGAGGGTGAGGTTTATGGTAAGGGTGAGGGTTAGGTTTACGATGAGTGTTAGGGTTAGGGTTAGGCTGAGGGTGAGGGTTAGATTGAGGATTAGTGTTAGGGTTAGTGTGAGGTTTAGGGTGAGGATGAGTTTTAGGGTTAGGGTTAGGCTTAGGATTAATGTTAGGGTTAGGCTTAAGGTGAGGGTTAGGGTGAGGGTGAACTTTAGTGTTAGTGTTAGGATTAGGATTAGCGTTAAATTTAGGGTGAGTGTGAGGGTTAGTGTTAGGGTTAGGGTTAGGATTAGTTTTAGGCTGAATGTGAGGGTGAGGGTGAGGGTTACGGTGAGGGTTAGGGTTAGGGTTAGGGTGAGTGTTAGGGTTAGGGTTAGGTTGATGATTAGGGTTAGGGTTAGGGTTAGGGTGAAGGTGAGGGTGAGGGTGAGGGTTAGTGTTAGGGTGAGGGTTAGGATGAGGGTTAGGGTTAGGATTAGAGTTAGGGTCAGGGCTAGGGTGAGGGTGAGTTTCAGGTTTAGGTTTAGGGTGAGGTTTAGGATTAGGTTTAGGGTTAGGGTTAGCGTGAGGGTCAATGTTTAGGGTTAGAGTTAAGGTTATGGTGAGGCTGAGGGTGAGGGTTAGGGTTAGGGTTAGTGTTAGAGTTATGGTTACAGTGATGGTTCGGGTGAGGGTGAGGTTTAGGATTAGTGTTAGGATTAGGATTAGGGTACAGGTTAGGGTAACTGTGAGGGTTAGGGTTAGGGATAGGGTTAGCCTTATGTTTTGGCTGAGGGTGAGGGTGAGGGTGAGGGATAGGGTTAGGGTGAGAGTTAGGGGTAGTATTAGGGTGAGTGTTAGGGTTCAGGTTAAGTTTAGGGTTAGGGTGAGGTTTAGTGTTTAGGATGAGTTTTAGGGTTAACGTTAGGGTTAGGATTAATGTTAGGTTTAGGCTTAAGTTGAGGGTTAGGGTGAGGATGAGGTTTAGGTTTAGGTTTAGTATTAGGATTATGTTTAGTGTTAGGGTGAGGAATATGATAAGGGTTAGGGTTAGGGATAGGGTTAGGGTTAGGTATAGGCTGAGGCTGAGGGTGAGGGTGAGGGTTAGGGTTAGGGTGAGGGTTAGGGTCAGGATAAGTTTGAGAGTTAGGGTTCGGTTAAATTTAGGGTTAGGGTGAGGGTTATGTTAACAGTTACATTGAGGGTGAGGTTTAGGGTTAGGTTGAGGGTTAGGGCTAGGGTTAGGGTTAGGGTGAGGGTGAAGGTTAGGGTTAGAGTTAAGGTGAGGGTTAGAATGAGTTTTAGGGTTAGGATAAGGGTTAGTGTGAGTGCTAGAATGAGGGTTAGGTTTAGAGTTAGGGTTAGGGTGAGGTTTAGCATTAGGTTTAGGGTTAGGGTTAGGGTGAGGGTGAGGTTTAGGGTTAGAGTTAGGGTTAGGCTGAGGGTGAGGGTTAGGGTTAGGTTTAGTGTTAGAGTTAGGGTCAAGATGAGGGTTCGGGTGAGTGTGAGGGTTGGCTTAGTGTTATGCATAGGATTAGGGTAAGGGTTAGTGTGAGTGTGAGGGTTAGGGTTAGGGTTAGGTTTAGGCTTAGGTTTAGGCTGAGGGTGAGGGTGAGGTTAAGGGTTAGGGTTGGGGTGAGATTTAGGGTTATGTTTAGGGTGAGAGTTAGGGTTCGGTTCAAATTTAGGTTTAGTTTGAGGGTTAGGGTTAGAGGTACTGTGAGCATGAGGGTTGGGGTTAGGTTGAGGGTTAGGCTTAGGATTAGGATTAGGGTGATGGTAAGTGTTAGGCTTTGGCTGAGGGTTAGGATGAGGATTAGGGATAGGATTAGGTTTAGGGTGAGGGCTAGGATGAGGGTGAGGGTTAGGGTTAGTGTTTGGGTGAGGTTTAGGGTTAGGGTTAGTGTTCGGGTGAGGGTTAGGATGAGGGTTAGGGTTACAGTGAGGGTGAGGGTTAGGGTAATTGTGATGGTTAGGGTTAGGATTTGGGTTAGGGTGAGGGTGAGTTTTGGGTTAGATTTATTGTTAGGGGGAAGGTTAGGTCGAGGGTTAGGGTTAGCGTTAGGGATAAGGTTAGGGTGAGGGTTAGGTTGAGGTTTAGGGCTAGGGTTAGGGTGAGGGTGAGGGTATGTGAGGGTTAGGTTTAGGGTTAGGGTTAGGTTTAGGGTTAGGTTTAGTGTTAGGCTTAGGCTTAGGTTTAGGCTGAGGGTGAGGGTGAGGTTAAGGGTTAGGGTTGGGGTGAGATTTAGGGTTATGTTTAGGGTGAGAGTTAGGGTTCGGATCAAATTTATGTTTAGTTTGAGGGTTAGGGTTAGAGGTACTGTGAGCATGAGGGTTGGGGTTAGGTTGAGGGTTAGGCTTAGGATTAGGATTAGGGTGATGGTAATAGTTAGGCTTTGGGTGAGGGTTAGGAAGAGGATTAGGGATAGGATTAGGTTTGGGGTGAGGGCTAGGATGAGGGTGAGGGTTAGGGTTAGTGTTTGGGTGAGGTTTAGGGTTAGGGTTAGTGTTCGGGTGAGGGTTAGGATGAGGGTTAGGGTTACAGTGAGGGTGAGGGTTAGGGTAATTGTGATGGTTAGGGTTAGGATTTGGGGTAGGGTGAGGGTGAGTTTTAGGGTTAGATTTATTGTTAGGGGGAAGGTTAGGACGAGGGTTAGGGTTAGCGTTAGGGATAAGGTTAGGGTGAGGGTTAGGTTGAGGTTTAGGGCTAGGGTTAGGGTGAGGGTGAGGGTATGTGAGGGTTAGGGTTAAGCTTAGGGTTAGGCTGAGAGTGAAGGTAAGGTTGAGGGTTAGGGTGAGGGTGAGGGTTAGAGTTCGGTTCAGGGTGAGAGTTAGGGTCCGGGTTAAGTTTAGGGTTAGGGTGAGGGTTAGGGTAACGGTTTCAGTGAGAGTGAGGGTTAGGGTTAGGTTGAGGGTTAGGGTAAGGTTTAGGGTTAGGGTGAGGGTGAGGGTGAGGGTGAGGGTTAGGGTTAGTGTTAGGGTGAGGGTTAGGATGAGGGTTAGTTTAAGGATTAGTTTAAGGGTTAGGGTGAGGGATAGGGTGAGGGTGAGGTTTATGGTTTTGTTTAGGCTGAGGTTTAAGTTTAGGTTTAGGCTTAGGGTTAGGGTGAGGGTGAGGTTTAGGGTTAAAGTTAGTTTTTGGCTGAGGCTGAGGGTGAGTGTTAGGGTTAGGCTTAGTGTTAGAGTTAGGGTTACGGTGAGTGTTAGTGTGAGGTTGAGGGTTGGGGTTAGGGTTAGGATTCAGGTAAGAGTTAGGGTGAGTGTGAGAGTTAGGGTTAGGGCTAGTCTTAGGCTTAGGGTTAGGCTGAGTGAGAGGTTGAGTGTGAGGGTTATGGTTAGGGTGATGATTAGCATTACGGTTAGGGTGAGGGTTAGGTTGAGGATGTTGGTAAGGGTTAAGTTGAGGTTTAGGCTGAGGGTGAGGGTTAAGATAAGGGTGAGTGTTAGGGCTAGGTTTTGGGTTAGGGTTAGGGTTAGGGTGAGGGTTAGATTGAGGATTAGGGTTAGGGTTAGGGTTACTGTGAGGTTTAGAGTGAGGATGAGTGTTAGGGTTAGGGTGAGGGTGAGGGTTAGAATTAGGGTTAGGATGAGGGCTAGGTTGAGGGTAAGGTTTAGAGTTAGGTTTAGGATATGCGTGAGGTTTAGGATCAGGGTGAAGGTTAGGGTTAGTGTGAGGGTTAGTATTAGTGTTAGGGTTAGTGTTAGAGTGAGGGTAAGTGTTAGGGTGAGGGTTAATGTTAGGGTGAGGGTTTATGGTTAGAGTTAGGGTTAGGGTTAGGGTTATTGTTAGGGTTAGGGTTACAGTTATGATGAGGGTGAGGGTTAGGGTAAGGGTTAGGTTGACCGATAGGCTTAGGTTAAACTTAGGGTTAGGGTTAGGGTGAGGGTGAGGGTGAGGGTTAGGGTTAGTTTTAGGGTGAGGCTTAGCATGAGGGTTAGGGTTAGGATAAGGGTTAGGGTGAGGGCTAGGGTGAGGGTGAGGTTTAGGTTTAGGGTTAGTGTGCGGTTCAGGGTTAGGTTTAGGGTTAGGGTTAAGGTGAGGGTGAGGTTTGAGATTAGAGTTAAGGTTAGGTTGAGGCTGAGGGTGAGAGTTAGTGTTAGGTTCAGTGTTAGAGTTAGGGTTACCTTGAGGGTTAGTGTGAGGGTAAGGGTTAGCCTTAGTGTTAGGATTAGGTTTAGGGTAAGGTTTAGGGCGAGTGTGAGGGTTAGGGTTAGGGTGAGAGTTAGGGGTTGAGTTAGAGTGAGAGTTAAGGTTCGGGTTAAGTTTAGGGTTACAGTGAGTGTTAGAGTTAGGTTGAGGGTTAGGGTTAGGCTTAGGATTAGCGTTAGGTTGAGTGTGAGGTATAGGGTTAGAGTTAGGGTTAGGGGGAGGGTTATCGTGAGGGTTAGGGTTAGGGTTAGGGTGAGGGCTAGGTTGATGGTGAGGTTTAAAGTTAGTGTTAGGGTGAGGTTTAGGTTTAGGTTTAGGGTTAGGGTTAGGTTGAAGTTTAGGTTTAGAGTTATGGTAAGTGTGAGGCTGAGGTTGAGGTTTAGGGTTAGGGTTAGTGTTAGATTTAGGGATAGGTTGAGGGTTAGGGTTAAGGTGAGGGTGAGGGTGAGGGTTAGGCTTAGGTTAGGGTTAGGATTAGGATTAGGGTAAGTTTAGGGTGAGTGTGATGGTTGGGGTTAAGGTTAGGTTTAGGCTTAGGGTTAGGTTGAGAGTGAGGGTGAGGGTGAGCATTAGGGTTAGGGTGAGGGTTAGGGTTAGGTTTAGGGTTAGGGTGAGGGCTAGGGTGAGGGTGAGTGTTAGGGTTAGTGTTAGGGTAAGGTTTAGGTTTAGGGTTAGGGTTTGGGTTAGGGTTATGATGAGGTTTAGGGTTACATTGAGGGTGAGGGTTAGGGTTAGGTTGAGGATTACGGTTAAGATTATGGTTAGGGTGAGTGTCAGTTTTAGGATTAGGGTTAGGGTTAGGGTTAGGTTTAGGGTTAGGATTAGTGTTATTGTTAGGGTTAGGGTTAGAGTTATGGTGAATGTGAGAGTGAGGGTGAGGGTGAGGGTTAGGTTTATTGTGAGGATTAGGGTTAGGGTTAGGATTAGGGTTAGGATGAGGGTAGTTTTAGGGTTAGATTTTGGGTTAGTTGTAGGGTTAGGGAGTGCGTTAATGTTAGGGTTAGTGTTAGGGTTAAGGTTAGGGTGAGGGTTAGGTTGAGGATTAGTGTGAGGGTTAGTGTGAGGTTTAAGGTTTAGGATGAGGTTTAGGGTTAAGGTTAGGGTTAGGATTAATGTTAGGCTTAGGCTTAAGTTGAGGGTTAGGGTGAGGGTGAAATTTAGGGTTAAGGTTAGGATTAGGGTTAGGGTTAGTGTTACGGTGAATAATACGATGAGTGTTAGCGTTAGGGATAGGGTTAGGCTTAGGGTTAGGCTGAGGGTGAGAGTGAGGGTGAGGGTTAGGTTTAGGGTGAGGGTTAGGGTCAGGATAAGTGTGAGAGTTAAGGTTCGGTTAAGTTTTGGGTTAGGGTGAGGGTTAGGTTAACAGTTACATTTAGGGTGAGGGTTCGGGTTAGGTTGAGGGTTAGGGCTAGCGTTAGGGTTAGGGTGAGGGTGAAGTTTAGGGTTAGTGTTAGGGTGAGGCTAGCGTTAGGGTTAGGGTGAGGGTGAAGGTTAGGGTTAGTGTTAGGGTGAGGGTTAGGATGAGGGTTAGTGTTAGGATCAGGGTTAGGGTGAGGGCTAGGGTGAGGGTGAGGTTTAGGGTTAGGGTTAGGGTGAGGTTTAGCATTAGGATTACGGTTAGGGTTAGGGTGAGGTTGAGGTTTAGGTTTAGAGTTAGGTTTAGGGTTAGGCTGAGGTTTAGGGTTAGGGTTAGGGTTAGTGTTAGAGTTAGGGTTATGATGAGGGTTCGGGTGAGTGTGAGGGTTAGGCTTAGTGTTAGGAATTGGATTAGGATAAGGGCTTTAGTGTGAGTGTGAGGATTAGGGTTAGGTTTAGGCTGAGGGTGAGGGTGAGGGTAAGGGTTAGGGTTGGGTTGAGAGTTAGGGGTATGGTTAGGGCGAGTGTTAGGGTTCGGTTTAAGTTTAGGTTTAGGGTGAGGGTTAGGGTTAGAGGTACTGTGAACATTAGGGTTAGGGTTATGTTGAGGGTTAGGCTTAGGCTTAGGATTAGGGTCATGGTTAAGTGTTAGGCTTAGGGTGAGGGTTAGGATGAGGATTAGGGTTAGGATTAGGTTTAGGGTGAGGGCTAGGGTGAGGATGAGAGTTAGGGTTAGTTTTTGGGTGAGGTTTAGGATTAGGTTTAGGGTTAGGGTGAGGGTTAGGATGAGGGTTAGGGTTCCAGTGAGGGTGAGGATTAGTGTAAGTGTGATGGTTAGGGTTAGGATTTGGGTTAGGGTGAGGGTGAGTTTTAGGGTTAGATTTATTGTTAGGGGAAAGTTAGGTCGAGGGTTAGGGTTAGCGTTAGGGATAAGGTTAGGGTGAGGGTTAGGTTGAGGTTTAGGGTTAAGATTAGGGCGAGGGTGAGGTTATGTGAGGGTTAGGGTTAGGGTTAAGCTTAGGGTTATGGTTAGGCTGAAGGTGAGGTTGGGGGTGATGATTAGGGTTAGAGTGATGGTTAGGGTTAGGGTGAAGGTGGGGGTGAGGATTCGGGTTAGGATTAGGGTTAGGGTGAGGGCTAGGGTGAGGGTGAGGGTTAGAGTAAGGGTTAGGCTTAGGCTTAGGTTTAGGCTGAGCGTGAGGTTGAGGGTGAGGGTTAGCCTTAGGGTGATGGTTATGTTTATCGTTAGGGTGAGGGTTAGGGTTAGTGTGACGGTTCGTGTTAGGGTTAGGGGTAGTGTTAGGGTGAGGGTAAGTGTTAGGGTGAGGGTTATGGTTAGGGTGAGGGTTATGGTTAGGGATATTGTTTGGGTTAGGGTTAGGTTACGGTTACGGTGATGTTGAGGGTTAGGGTTATCGTTAGGTTTAGGGTGAGATTTAGGGTTAGGGTTAGGGTTAGGGTGAGAGTTAGGGTTAGGTTTAGGGTTAGGGTGAGGGTGAAGGTTAGGTTTAGGGTTAGGGTTATTGTTATTGTTAGGGTTAGGGTTAGAGTTACGGTGATGGTTATGTTTAGGGTTTGCATGAGGTTTAGGTTTCGGGTTACAGTGAGAGTGAGAGTAAGGTTTAGGTTGATGGTTAGAGTTAGGATTAGGGTTAGGGTGAGGTTTAGGGTCAGGGTTAATGTTATGGTGAGGGTGAGGGTTAAGGTTAGGGTGAGGGTTAGGGATAGGATGAGGGTTAGGGTTAGGTTTAGGGTGAGGTTTAGCGTTAGGGTTAGGATTAGCGTTAGGTTGAGTGTGAGGTATAGGGTTAGAATTAGGGTTAGGGGGAGGGTTATGGTGAGGGTTAGGTTTTGCGTTAGTGTTAGGGTTAGGGTGAGGGTGAGTTTTAGGTTGAGGTTTAGGTTTAGGGTTAGGTTAGGTGTTATTGTTAGGGTTAGAGTTAGAGTTACGGTGAGGGTGAGGGTGAGGGTAACGGTGAGGGTTAGGGATAGCATGAGTGTTAGGGTTAGGGTGAGTGATAAGATGAGAGTGAGGGTTAGGGATAGGGTTAGGCTTAGGGTTAGGATGAGAGTGAGGGTTAGGGTGAGGGTCAGGGTTAGGGTGAGGGTTAGGTTAGGGTTAGGTTGACAGTTAGGTTTCGGGTTAAATTTAGGGTTAGGGTGAGGTTTAGGGTAACGGTTACAGTGAGGGTGAGGGTTAGGGTTATTTTGAGAGTTAGGGTTAGGTTTAGGGTTAGGGTGAGGGTGAGGGTGAGGGTTAGGGTTAGTGTTAGGTATTAGCTTAGGATGAGGTTTAGTTTTAGGATTAGTGTTAGGGTGAGGGCTAGGGTGAGGGTCAGGTTTAGTGGTTGGGTTAGGGTGAAGTTTAGGGTTAGGTTTAGGGTTAGGGTTAGTGTGAGGGTGAGGTTTAGGGTTAGAGTTAGGGTTAGGGTGAGGCTAAGGGTGAGGGTTAGCATTAGGGTTAGTGTTAGAGTTAGGGTTACAGTGAGCGTTAGGTTGAGGGTGAGTGTTAGGCTTATTGTTAAGATTAGGATTCCGTTAAGGGTTAGGGTGAGGGTGAGGGTAAGAGTGAGGGTTAGGGTTAGGTTTAGGGGGAGGTTTAGGGTTAGTGTTAGGATTAGGGTTATGCTGAGTAAGAGGTATAGGGTTAGAGTTTCGGTTAGTGGGAGGGTTATGGTGAGGGTTAGGGTTAGGGTTAGGGTTAGTGTTAGGGTTAGGGTGAGGGTGAGGTTTAGTTTGAGGTTTAGGGTTAGGCTTAGTGTTATTGTTAGGGTTAGGGTTAGAGTTACAGTGAGGGTGAGGATGAGGGTAAGGTTGAGGTTTAGGGATAGGATGAGGGTTAGGATTAGGGTGAGGTATAGGATGAGAGTTAGGGTTAAGGATAGGTTTAAGCTGAGGGTGAGGGTTAGGGTGAGGGTTAGGGTTAGGGTGAGGGTTAGGTTTAGGGTTACGGTGAGAGTTAGGGTTCGAGTTAAGTTTAGGTTTAAGGTGAGGGTTAGGATAAGCGTTACTGTGAGCGTGAGGAATAGGGTTAGGTTGAGTGTTAAGGATAGGGTTAGGGTGAGGTTTAGGGTTAGGTTTAGGGTTAGGGTTAGGGTGAGGGTGAGGTTTAGGGTTAGAATTAGGCTTAGGGTGTGGCTGAGGGTGAGGGTTAGGGTTAGGGTTAGAGTTAGAGTTAGTGTTACAGTGAGGGTTAGTGTGAGTCTGAGGGTTAGGCTTAGTGTTAGGATTAGGATTAGGGTGTTAGGATGAGTGTGAGGGTTAGGGTTAAGTTTAGGTTTAGGGTTAGGGTTAGGCTTAGGGTAAGGTTGAGGGTGAGGGTTAGTGTTAGGGTGAGATTTAGGAGTAGGGTTACGGTGAGATTTAGGGTTCGTGTCTTGTTTAGGGTTATGGTGAGGGTTAGGGTTAGGGTTACGGTGAGAGTGTGGGTTAGGTTTAGGTTGAGGGTTAGGGTTAGGGTTATGGTGAGGGTTAGATTGAGAATTAGGGTTAGGATTAGGGTTAGTGTGAGGGTTAGGTTGAGGATGAGGGTGAGGGCTAGGGTGAGGGTGAGGGTTAGAGTTACGGTTAGGGTTAGGGTGAGGTTTAGGATTATGTGAGTCTTAGGGTTAGTGTGAGGGTTAGGGTTAGGGTTAGGTTTAGTGTTAAAGTGAGCGTAAGTGTTAAGGTGAGGGTTAATGTTAGGGTGACGGTTATGGTTAGGGTGAGGGTTAGGGTAGGGTTAGGGTTATTTTAAGGGTTAGGGTTAGGGTTAATGTTACGGTGAGGGTGAGGGTTAGGGTTATGGTTAGGGTGAGGTTCAGTGTTAGGGTTAGGGTTAGAGTTAAGGTTAGGCTGAGGTTGAGGATTAGGGTTACAGATAGGGTAAGGGTGAGGCTGAGTTTGAGGGTTAGGTGTAGGGTTAGTGTTAGAGTTAGGGTAAGGTTGAGGGTTTGGGTGAGGGTGAGGGTGAGGGTGAGCATTAGGCTTACGGTGAGGATTCCGGTTAGTGTTAGGGTTAGGTTGAGTGTGAAGGTTATGGTTAGGGTTAGCCTAGGCTTCGGGTTAGGCTGAGAGTGAAGGTGAGGTTGAGGTTTAGGGTTAGGTTGAGGGTTAGGGTTAGGGTTAAGGTGAGAGTTAGGGTTCGATTAAGTTTAGGGTTAGGGTAAGCGTTACTCTGAGGGTGAGGGATATGGTTAGGTTGAGGGTTAGGGCTAGGGTTAGGGTTAGGGTGAGGGTGAGGGTGAGGGTTAGGGTTAGTGTTAGGGTGAGGCTTATGATGAGATTTAGGGTTAGGATTAGGGTTAGGGTGAGGGCTAGGGTGAGGGTGAGGTTTACGGTTAGGCTTAGGGTGAGGTTTAGGGTTAGGATTAGGGTTAGGATTAGTGTGAGTGTGAGGTTTAGGGTTAGAGTTAGGGTTAGGGTGAGGCTGAGGGTGAGGGTTAGGTTTAGGGTTAGTGTTAGAGTTAGGGTAACATTGAGTTTTAGTGTGAGGGTGAGGGTTAGGCTTAGTGTTACGATTAGGATTCGGGTGTTAGGGTGAGTGTGAGGGTTAGTGTTACTGTTAGGTTTAGGGATAGGATTAGGCTTAGGGTAAGGGTAAGGGTGAGGGTTAGGGTTAGGGTGAGAGTTAGGGGTAGGGTTAGGGTGAGAGTTAGGGCTCGGTTTACATTTAGGGTTAGGGTGAGGTTTAGGGTTAGGGTTACAGTGAGGGTGAGGGTTATTTTTAGGTTGAGGGTTAGGGTCAGGCTTAGGTTTAGGGTGAGGGTTACGGTTAGGTTTAGGGTGAGGGTTAGGATGAGGATTAGGGTTAGGATTAGGGTTTGGGTGAGGGCTAGGGTGAGGTTTAGGATTAGTGTTTGGTTGAGGTTTAGGTTTAGTGTTAGAGTGTGGGTTAGGATATGTGTTAGGGTCACAGGGAGGGTGAGAGTTAGAGTTAGGGTGAGGTTTAGGGTTAGGATTTGGTTTAGGGTGAGGGTGAGTTTTAGGATTAAATTTAGGGTTAGGGGGAGGGTTAGGTCAAGAGTTAGGGTTAGGGTTAGTGTTAGAGTTAGGGTTACATTGAGTTTTAGTGTGAAGGTGAGGGTTAGGCTTAGTGTTAAAATTAGGATTAGCGTTTTAGGGTGAGTGTGAGGGTTAGTGTTAGGTTTAGGGTTAGGGTTAGGCTTAGGGTAAGGGTGAGGGTGATGGTTAGGGTTAGGTTGAGAGTTAGGGGTAGGGGTAGGGTGAGATTTAGGGCTCGGGTTAAATTTAGGGTTAGGGTGAGGTTTAGGATTAGGGTTACAGTGAGGGTGAGGGTTATTGTTAGGTTGAGGGTTAGGGTTAGGCTTAGGATTAGGGTGAGGGTTAGGGTTAGGTTTAGGGTGAGGGTTAGGATGAGGATTAGTGTTAGGATTAGGGTTTGGGTGAGGGCTAGGGTGAGGGTTAGGATTAGTGTTTGGGTGAGGTTTAGGGTTAGGGTTAGAATGAGGGTTAGGATATGTGTTAGGGTCACAGGGAGGGTGAGAGTTAGGGTTAGGGTGAGGTTTAGGGTTAGGATTTGGGTTAGGGTGAGGGTGAGTTTTAGGATTAAATTTAGGGTTAGGGGAAGGTTTAGGTCAAGAGTTAGGGTTAGGGTTAGTGTCAGCGTTAAGGTTAGGGTGAGGGTTAGGTTGAGGTTTAGTGTTAGGGTTAGGGCTAGGATTAGGGTTAGGGTTAGGGTATGTGAGGGTTAGGGTTAGGGTTAGGCTTTGGGTTAGGGTAACGCTGAGGGTGAGGGTGGGGGTGAGGATTAGGGTTAGGGTGATGGTTAGGGTTAGGGTTAGGTTGAGGGTTACGATGAGGGATAGGGTTAGGATTATTGTTAGGGTGAGGGCTAGGATGAGGGTGAGGGTAAGAGTAAGGTTTAGGCTTAGGCTTAGGTTTAGGCTGAGCGTGAGTTTGAGGGTGAGGCTTAGGTTTAGGGTGATGTTTAGGTTTAAGATTAGGGTGAGGGTTAGGATGAGGTTTAGGGTTAGTGTTAGGGTTAGGGTGAGGCTGAGGCTTAGGGTTACGGTTAGTGTTAGAGTTAGGGTTACACTGAGGGTTAGTGTGACTGTAAGGGTTAGGCTAAGTGTTAGGATTAGGATTAGGGTAAGGGTTAGGGTGAGTGTGAAGTTTAGGTTACGGTTAGGCTTAGGCTTAGGGTTAGGCTGAGGGTGAGGGTAAGGTTTTGGGTTAGGCTGAGAGTTAGGGGTAGTTTTAGGGTGAGAGTTAGTGTTCGGGTTAAGTTTAGGGTTAGGGTGAAAGTTAGGGTTAGGATTATGGTGAGTGTGAGTGTTAGTGTTAGGTTGAGGTTTAGGGTTAGGCTTAGGACTAGGGTTGGGTTGATGGTTAGGGTTGGGGTTATTGGGAGGTTTAGGATGAGGATTAGGGTTAGGATTAAGGTTTGGGTGAGGGCTCGGGCTCGGGCTCGGGCTCGGGTTAGTGTTTGGGTGAGGTTTAGGTTTAATATTAGGTTTAGGATGAGGGTGAGTGTTACAGTGAGGGTGAGGTTTAGGGTTAGGGTGAGGGTTAGGGTTAGGATTAGGGTTAGGGTGAGTGTATGTGAGGGTTAGTGTTAGGGTTAGGCTTAGGCTTAGGGTTAGGCTGAGGGTGTGGATGGGGGTGAGTATTAGGGTTAGGGTTATGGTTAGGGTTAGGGTTAGGGTGTGGTTTAGGATGAGGGATATGGTTAAGATTAGGGTTAGGTTGAGGGCTAGGGTGAGGGTGAGGGTTAGGTTAAGGGTTAGGCTTTGGCTTATCTTTAGGCTGATCATGAGGTTGAGGGTCAGGTTTAGGGTTAGGGTGATGTTTATTTTTATGGTTAGGTTGAAGGTTAAGATGAGGTTTAGGGTTAGGGTGAGGATGATGGTAAGGGTAAAGGTGAGGTTTAGCCTGAGGGTGAGGGTTAAGATAAGGGTGAGGGTGAGGGTTTGGTTTAGGGTTAGGGTTAGCATTAGGGTGATGGTTTTATTGAGGATTAGGTTTCGAGTTAGGGTTAGCGTTAGATTTAGGGTGAGGATGAGGGTTAGGGTTAGGGTGAGGATGAGGGTTAGAATTAGGATTAGGGTGAGGGCTAGCGTGAGGGTGAGGATTAGAGTTCGGGTTATGGTTAGGATGAGGTTTAGGATTAGGGTGCGTGTTAGGGTTAGTGTGAGGGTTAGTGTTAGGTTTAGGGTTAGTATTAGGATGAGGGTAAGTGTTAGGCTGACGGTTAATGTTATACTGAGGGTTCTGGTTAGGGTGAAGTTTAGGGTTTGGGTTAGGGTTATTGTTAGGGTCAGGGTTAGGGTCAGGGTTAGATTGAGGATGAGTGTTAAGGTTAGTGTGAGGTTTAGGGTGAGGATGATGATTAGGGTTAAGGTGAGGGCTAGGGTGAGGTACAGGGTTAGTTTTAGGGTGAATTTTAGGGTTAGGGTGATGGTTAGAGTTATTGTTAGCATTAGTGTTAGCATTAGGCTTTGTGTTAGGGTGAGGGTAAATGTTAGGGTGAAGGTGAGGTTTAGGGTGAGGGTTATGTTTAGGGTGAGTGTTAGAGGTAGGGTTAGGGTTATTGTTAGGGTTAGTAGGGTTACTGTTACGGTGAGGGGGAGGTTTAGGGTTAGGGTTAGGGTTAGGATGAGGTTTAGGTTTAGGTTTAGGGTTAGAATTAGGGTTAAGGTGAGGGTGAGGTTTAGGGATATAGTTAGGGATAGTGTTAGGGTTAGGGATAGGGTCAGGGTTAGGGTTAAGCTTAGGCTTAGGCTTAGGCTGAGGCTGAGCATGAGGGTGAGGTTTAGGGTTAGGGTTAGTGTGATGGTTAGGGTTAGGGTTAGGGAGAGGTTTAGGATGAGGTTTAGGGTTAGGATTAGATTTAGGGTGAGGGCTAGGTTGAGGGTTAGGGTGAGGTTTAGGGATAGGTTTAGGTTTAGGATTTGGGTTAAGGTGAGGGTGAGTGTGAGATTTAGGGTTAGGGTTAAGGTGAGGCTTAGGGTTAGGGTGAGGGTTAGTTTTAGTGTTTGGGTTAGGGTGTGGGTGAGGCTGAGGATTAGGGTTAGGTTTAGGGTTAGGTTTAGGGTTTGGTTTAGGTTTAATGTTAGGGTTAGGGTTAGGGTTACCTTAAGGGTTAGGGTTAGGGTTAGGGTTAGGTTTAGGCTGTGGGTGAGGGTGGGTGTGAGGATTAGTTTTATGGTTAGTTTTAGGGTTAGTGTTGTGGTTAGGGTTGAGTTTGAAGTTAGGGTGAGGCTGAGGCTGAGGGTTATGGTTAGGGTTAGGATTAGGGTTAGGGTTAGTTTTATTGTTAGGGTTAGGGTTAAAATTACAGTGAGGTTGAAGTTGAGGATGAGGATAAGTTTTAGGGTTAGGGTTAGGGTGAGGTTTAGTGTTAGAGTTATTGTTAGGGGGAGGGTTATGGTGAGGTTTAAGGTTAGGGTTAGTGTTAGGGTTAGGGTGAGGGTGAGGGTTAGGTTGAGGTTTATGGATATGGTTAAGGTTAGGATTATTGTTAGGGTGACCGTAGTATGAGGGTTAGGGTGAAGTTTAGGCTTACGCTTAGGGTTAGGCTTAGGGTGAAGGTGGGGGTGAGGATTAGGGTTAGGGTAATGTTTAGGGTTAGGGTTAGTGTTATTGTTAGGGTTAGGTTTCGAGTTATTGTGAAGGTGAGGGTGTGGATGAGGTTTAGGGTTTGGGTTAGGGTAGAGTTTACAGTTAGGGTTAGTGTTAGTGTTAGTGTTAGGGTTAGGGTGAGGGTGAGGTTTAGGGTTAGATATAGGATTAGAGGGAGGGTTAGGGTTAGGCTTAGGGTTAGGGTTACAGTTAGGTTGAGGTTTAGGGTTAGGGTTAGTTTTAGAGTTAGACTTACTGTGAGGGTGAGTGTTAGGGTTACGGTTAGGGTTAGGGTTAGGGCGAAGTTTAGGGTTAGTGTAAGGGTTAGGGTTATGGTGAGGGTTAGGGTGAGGCTAAGGCTTAGTGTTAGAATTAGGATTAGTGTAAGGGTTAGGGTGAATTTGAGGGTTATGGTTAGGGTTAGGCTTAGGGTTAGGCTAGGCATGAGGTTGAGGTTAGGCTTAGGGTTAGGGTTAGGGATAGGGTGAGGTTTAATGTTAGGGTTAGGGTTAGAATTAAGGTTAGGTTGAGGGTGAGGTTTAGGGGTATAGTTAGGGTCAGGGTGAGGGTTAGGGTTAGGGTGAGCGTTAGGGTGGGGGTGACGGTTAGGGTAAAGTTGAGTTTTAGGCTGAGGGTGAGGTTTATGGTAAGGGTGAGGGTTAGGTTTAGGGTGAGGGTTAGGGTTACGGTTTGGGTGAGGGTGAGGGTTAGATTGAGGATTAGTATTGGGGTTAGTGTGTGGTTTAGAGTGAGGATGAGAGTTAGGGTTAGGGTGAGGGCTAGGGTGAGGGTGAGGGTGACGGTTAGATTGAGGAATAGTGTTAGGGTTAGTGTGAGGTTTAGTGTGAGGATGAGGTTTAGGGTCAGGTTTATGGTTATGATTAATATTAGGGTTAGGCTTAAGGAGAGGGTTAGGGTGAGGGTGAGGTTCAGGATTAGTGTTCGAATTAGGATTAGGGTTAGGGTTAGGATGAGTGTGAGGGTTAGAGTTAGGTTTAGGTTTAGGCTTAGTGTTTGGCTGAAGGTGAGGGTGAGTGTGAGGGTTACCGTTAGGGTGAGAGTTAGGGGTAGGGTTAGGATGAGAGTTAGAGTTCAGGTTATGTTTAGGGTTAGGGTGAGGGTTAGGTTTAGGGTTACAGTGAGGGTGAGGTTAGGGTTAGGTTGAGGGTTAGGATTAGGCTTAGGATTAGGTTGAGGTTTAGTGTAAGTGTTAGGGTGAGGGTTAGGATGAGGATTAGTGTTAGGATTAGGGTTCAGGTGAGGGCTAGGGTGAGGGTGAGGGTTAGGATTAGTGTTTGGGTGAGGTTTAGGGTTAGAGTTAGGGTGAGGGTTAGGATATGTGTTAGGGTCACAGTGAGGGTGAAGGTTAATTTTAGGGTGAGGGTTAGGTTCAGGATTTGGGTTAGGGTCACGCTGAGTTTTAGGATTATATTTAGGGTTAGGGGGAGGGTTAGGTCAAGGGTTAGGGTTAGGGTTAGTGTTATGGTTAAAGTTAGGGTGAGGGTTAGGTTGACTTTAGGGTTAGGTTTAGGGTTAGGATTAGGGTTATGGTTAGGGTGGGTGAGGCTTAGGGTTAGGGTTAGTCTTAGGGTTAGGATTATGCTGAGGGTGAGGGTGGGGTGAGGATTAAGGTTAGGGTGATGGTTAGGGTTAGCATTAGGGTGAGGATTAGGATGAAGGATAGGGTTAGGATTATTGTTAGGGTGAGGGCTAGGGTGATTGTGAAGGTAAGGGTAAGGTTAGGCTTAGACTTAGGTTTAGGCTGAGCATTATTTGGAGGGTGAGGGTAGGTTAGAGTGATGGTTAGGTTTACGGTTAGGGTGAGAGTTAGGATGAGGTTTAGGGTTAGGGTGAGGATGATGGTAATGGTAAAGGTGAGGATTAGGCCCAGGGTGAGATTTAAGATTAGGGTGAGGTTTAGGATTAGGTTTAGGATTAGGGTTAGGGTTAGGGTGAGGGTTCGATTGAGCTTTAGGGTTAGGGTTAGGGTTAGTGTGAGGTTTAGTGTGAGGATGAGGGTTAGGGTTAGGGTGAGGGTGAGGGTTAGAATTAAGGTTAGGGTGAAGGCTAGGTTGAGGGTGAGGGTTAGAGTTAGTGTTAGGGTTAGGGTGAGGTTTAGGATTAGGGTGAGGGTTAGGGTTAGGGTTACGGTTAGTGTTAGGGTGAGAGTGTTAATGTGACTGTTAATGTTATCGTGAGGGTTCTGGTTAGTGTGACGTTTAGGGTTAGGGTTAGGGTTATTGTGAGTGTTAGGGTTAGGGTTAGGTTTACGGTGTGGGTGAGGGTGAGGGTTAGGATTAGGTTAGGGTGAGGTTAAGTGTTAGGGTTAGGGTGAGAGTTAGGTTTAGGGTGAGGGTGAGGTTTAGGGCTAGAGTTAGGGTTAGGGTGAGTGTTAGGGTTAGGGTGAGGGTTAGGGTGTGGGTGACAGTAAGGGTAAAGGTGAGGGTTAGGCTGAGGGTGAGGGTTAAGATAAGGGTGAGGGTTAGGGTTAGAGTGAGGGTTAGGTTTAGGGTTAGGATGAAGATGAGGGTTAAATTGAGGATTAGTATTTGGGTTAGTGTGAGCTTTAGGGTGAGGATGAGGATTAGGGTTAAGGTGAGGGCTATGGTGATGGTGAGGCTTAGGGGTAGTGTTAGGGTGAGGTTTAGGGGTAGGGTGAAGATTAGGGTTAGTGTGAGTATTAGTGTTAGCATTAGGGATATAGTGTTAGGGTGAGGGTAAATGTTAGGGTTAAGGTGAGGGTTAGGGTGAGGGTTAGGGTTATTGTTAGGGTTAGGGTTACTGTGAGGGTGATGGTTAGGGTTAGGTTTAGGTTGAGGTTTAGGTTTAGGGTTAGGATTAGAGTTGGGTTTAGCGTGAGGGTGAGGTTTAGGGTTAGAGTTAGGGTTAGTGTTATGTTTGGGGATAGGGTGAGGGTTAGGGTTAGGCTTAGGCTAAGGCTCAGGCTTAGGACCAGCATGAGGTTGAGGGTTAGGGTGATGGTTAGGGTGAGGGTTAGGGTTAGGGTTATAATGAGGTTTAGGTTGAGGTTTAGGCTTAGGATTAGTTTTGGGGTGAGGGCTAGTATGAGGGTTAGGTTGAGGTTTAGGGATAGGTTTAGGTTTAGAATTTGCATTATGGTGAGGGTGAGTGTGAGGGTTAGGGTTAGGGTTAGGCTTAGGGTTAGGGTGAGGGTTAGTGTTAGGGTTTGTGTTAGGGTGAGGGTGAGGCTGAGGATTAGGGTTAGCTTTAGGGTTTGTTTTAGGGTTAGGGTTATTTTTAGGGTTTGGGTTAGGGTTAGGGTTACCTTGAAGGTTTGGGTTAGGTTTAGGGTTAGGGCTATGGTTAGGCTGAGGGTGAGGGTGGGTGGGGAGGATGAGGGTTAGGGTTAGGTTTAGGGTTATTGTTAGTGCTATGGTTAGGGTTGTTTGCTGTGAGGGTGAGGCTGAGGTTGAGGGTTATGGTTAGGGTTAGGATTAGGGTTAGGGTTAGTGTTAGGATTAGGATTAGGGTTAGGGTTATGGTGACGATGAGGTTTAGGGTTATGGTTAGGGTGAGGTTTAGGGTTAGGGTTAAGGTTAGGGTTAGAGTTATGGTGAGGGTGAGGGTTAAGGTTAGGGTTAGGGTTAGAGTTAGGGTGAGGTTTAGGGTTAGATTTAGGGTTAGCATTACAGTGAGGGTGAGGGTGCCACTGAGTGTGAGGTTTAGGGTTTGAGTTAGGGTTAGGATTAGGCTGATTGTTAGGGTTAGGGTTAGTGGTAGAGTTAGGGTTATAGTGAGGGTTAGGGTGAGGGTCAGGGTAAGGCTTACTGTTAGGATTAGGATTAGGGTAAGTGTTAGAGTGAGTGTGAGGGTTAGAGATAGGGTTAGAATTAGGGTTAGGTTTAAGCTGAGCATGAGGTTGAGTGTGAGGGTTAGGGTTCTGGATAGAGTGAGGTTTAGTGTTAGGGTTACCTTTAGAGTTAGGGTTAGGTTGAGGGTGAGGTTTAGGGGTAGGGTTAGGGACAGGGTGAGGGTTAGGTTTAGGGTTAGGGTGACGGTGAGGGTTAGATTGAGGATTAGTGTTAGATTTAGTGTGAGGATGAGGGTAGGGTGAGGATGAGGGTGAGGGTTAGATTGGGGATTAGTGTTACGGTTAGTGTGCGGTTTATGGTGAGGATGAGGTTTAGGGTTATGTTTAGGGTTAGGATTAATGTTAGGGTTAGGCTTAAGGTGAGGGATAGGGTGAGGGTGAGGTTTAGGGTTAGTGTTAGGATTAGGATTAGGGTTAGGTTTAGGGTGAGTGTGAGGGTTAGGGTTAGGTTTATTGTTACGCTTAGTGTTTGGCTGAAGGTGAGGGTGAGTGTGAGGTTTAGGATTAGGGTGAGTGTTAGGGTGAGAGTTAGAGTTCGGATTAATTTTAGGGTTAGAGTGAGGGTTATGGTAAGGGTTACAATGAGGGTGAGTGTTAGGGTTGGGTTGAGGGTTAGGGTTAGGGTTAGGGTGAGAATTAGGTTTTGATTTAAGTTTTGCTTAGGGTAAGGGTTATGGTAA
The DNA here is from genome assembly GCF_024711535.1 of Dipodomys merriami. Lineage (NCBI taxonomy): Eukaryota > Metazoa > Chordata > Mammalia > Rodentia > Heteromyidae > Dipodomys > Dipodomys merriami. The sequence continues at coordinate 120,109 of NW_027203337.1, forward strand.
GGTTTACAGTGAGGGTGAGTGTTAGGGTTAGGTTGAGGGTTAGGGTTAGGGTTAGAGTTAGGGTGAGGGTGATGGTGAGGTTTAGGGTTAGGGTTAGGGTTAGGGTGACGCTGATGGTTAGGGTTAGTGTTAGCCTTAGAGTTAGGGTTACATTGAAGGTTAGGGTGAGGGTGAGGGTTAGGCTCAGTGTTAGGATTAGGATTAGGGTAAGGTTTAGTGTGAGTGTGAGGGTTAGAGTTAGGGTTAGGTTTAGGCTTAGTGTTAGGCTGAAGGTGAGGGTTACAGTGAAGTTTAGGGTCAGGGTGAGTGTTAGGGTTAGGTTTAGGGTGAGAGTTAGGGTAAGGGTTAAATTGAGGGTGAAGGGTATTGGTGAGTGTTATTGGTAGGATGAGGGTTAGCGTTAGGGTTAGGGTGAGAGTTAGGGTTCGGTTTAAGTTTAGGGTTAGGGTTAGGGTTACGGTAAGTGTGAGGGTTAGTGTTAGGTTGAGGGTTATGGTGAGGCTTAGGATTAGGGTGAGGGTTAGGGTTAAGGTGAGGTTTTGGGATAGGGTTAGTGTTATTGTTAGGGTTAGGGATAGGATGAGGGTTAGATTGAGGATTAGTGTTAGGTTTAGTGTGAGGTTTAGGCTTAGGATGAGGATTAGAGTTAGGGTGAGGGCTAGGATGAGGGTGAGGGTTAGGGTTAGTGTTAGGGTGAGTTTTAGGGTTAGGAAAATGGTTAAAGTTAGTGTGAGCATTAGTGTTGCGTTAGAGTTTGTTTTAGGGTGAGGGTAAATGTTAGGGTGAAGGTGAGGGATAGGGTTAGATTAGGGTTATTGTTATTGTTAGAGTTAGGGTTACTGTTTCGGTGAGTGTGAGGGTTAGGGTTAGGTTTAGGGTTAGGGTGAGGTTTAGGTTTAGAGTTAGGGTTAGGGTGAGTGAGAGGTTTAGGGTTAGAGTTAGAGATAATGTTAGGGTTAGGGATAGGGTGAGGGTTAGGCTTAGCCTTAGGCTTAGGCTTAGGCTGAGGCCGAGCATGAGGGTGAGGGTTAGGGTTAGGGTTAGGGAGACGGTTAAGTTTAGGGTTATTGTGAGATTCAGGATGAGGTTTAGGGTTAGGATTAGGTTTAGGGTAAGGGCTAGGATTAGGGTTAGCTTGAGGTTTAGGGATAGGTTTAGGTTTAGGATTTGGGTTAGGTTGAGGGTGAGTGTGAGGGTTAGGGTTAGGGTTAGGGTGAGATTTATATTTAGGGTGAGGGTTCGTGTTAGGGTTTGGGTTAGGGTGAGGTTCAGGCTGAGGATTAGGTTTAGGTTTAAGGTTAGGTTTAGGGTTTCGTTTAGGTTTAATGTTAGTGTTAGGGTTAGGTTTACCTTGAGGGTTAGGGTTAGGGTTAGGGTTAGGCTGAGTGTGAGGGCGAGTGTGAGGATTAGGATTAGGGTTAATATTAGCATTATTGTTAGTGTTAGGGTTAGGGTTAAGTATGCAGTGAGGGTGAGGCTGAGGGTGAGGGTTATGGTTAGGGTTCGGATTAGGGTTAGGGTTAGTGTTATTGCTAGGATTAAGGTTAGAGTTAGGGTTAGGGGGAGGTTTATGGTGAGGTTTAGAGTTAGGATTAGTGTTAGTGTTAGGTTGAGGGTGAGGGTTAGGTTGCTGTTTAGGGATAGGTTTAGGGTTAGGATTAGGTTTAGGGTGAGTGTGAGTATGAGGGTTAGCCTGAGGGTTAGGCTTAGGCTTAGGGTTAGGCTTTGGGTGAGGGTGGGGGTGAGGATTAGGATTAGGGTTAGTGTTTTGGTTAGGGTTAGGATGAGGGTAAGGGTTAAGATGATGGTTGGGGTGAGGGTGAGTGTTTGGTTTAGGGTTAGGATTAGGGTTAGGTTTAGAGTTAGGATATGTGTTATTGTTAGGGTTAGGGTTAGAGTTATGATGAGGGTGGGGTTGAGCGTGAGGTTGAGGGTTAGGTTTAGATTTAGGGTAAGTTGGAGGGTTAGTTCAAGTGTTGATGTTAGGGATAGTGTTAGGGTTAAGGTTAAGGTCAGTTTGAGGTTGAGGTTTAGGTTTAGGGTAAGGTTTAGGGTTAGGGTTAGGGTTAGGGTTAGGCTGAGGGTGGGGGTGACTGTATGGGTAAAGGTGAGGGTTAGGCTGAGGGTGAGGGTTAGTTTTAGAGTGAGGGTTAGGGTTAGGATTAGGGTGAGGGTGAGGGTTAGATTGAGTATTAGTTTTAGGATACGTGTGAGGTTTAGGATGAGGATTAGGTTTAGGTTTAGGGTTAGGATTTATATTAGGGTTAGACTTAAGGTGAGGGTTAGGCTGAGGGTGAGGTTTAGAGTTAGTGTTGGATTAGGATTAGGTTTAGGGTTAGGGTGAGTGTGAGGGTTAGTGTTAGTGTTAGGTTTAGGCTTACTCTTAGGCTGAAGGTGAGGTTGAGGGTGAGGGTTAGGGTTAGGGTGAGTGTTAAAGTTAGGGTTAGGGTGAGAGTTAGGGTTCGGGTTAAGTTTAGGGTTAGGGTGAGGTTTAGGGTAAGGGTTACAGTGAGGTTGAGGGTTAGGGTTAGATTGAGGTTTAGGTTTCATGTTAGGGTGAGGGTTAGGATGTGGGTTAGAGTTAGGATTAGGGTTAGTGTGAGGGCTAGGGTGAGGGTAAGGTTTAGGTTTAGTGTTAGGGTGAGGTTTAGGGTTAGGTTTAGGGTGAGGGTTAGGGTGAGGGTGAGGTTTAGGGTTAGTGTTAGGGTTAGGGTGAGGCTGTGGGTGAGGCTTAGGGTTAGGGTTAGTGTTAGAGTTAGGGTTTCGGTGAGGGTTAGGGTGAGGATGAGTGTAAGGCTTAGTGTTAGGATTAGGATTAGGGTAAAGGTTAGTGTGAGGGTGAGGGTTAGTTTTAGGGTTAGGGTTAGGTTTAGGGTTAGGCTTAGGGTGAGGGTGAGGTTGATGGTTAGGGTTAGGGTGAGAGTTTGGGGTAGAGTTTTTGTGAGAGTTAGGGTTCAGGTTAAATTTAGGGTTAGGGTGAGGGTTAGGGTTAGTGTTACAGTGAGGGTGAGGGTTAGGGTCAGGTTGAGGGTTAGGGTTAGGCTTAGGATTAGGGTGAGGGTTAGGGTGAGGGTTAGGATGAGGATTATGGTTAGGATTAGCCTTAAGGTGAGGGCTCAGGAGAAGGTGAGAGTTAGGGTTTGGGTTAGGGTTAGGTTTAGGGTTAGGGTTAGGTTTAGGGTGAGGTTTAGGGTTAAGGTGAGGGTGAGAATTAGGGTTTTTGTGAGGGTTAGGGTTAGGATTAGGGTTACAGTGAGGGTGAGGGTTCGATTGAGCATTAGGGTTAGGGTTACGGTTAGTGTGAAGTTTATGGTGAGGATGAGGGTTAGGGTTAGGGTTAGGGTGAGGGTTAGAATTAGATTTAGGTTGAGTGCTAGGGTGAGGGTTAGGGTGAGGGTTAGGATTAGGTTTCAGTTTAGGATTTGGTTTAGAGTGAGGTTGAGTGTGAGGTTTAGGGTTAGGGTTAGGCTTAGGCTTAGGGTTAGGTGAGGGTTATTGTTAGGGTTTGGGTTAGGGTGAGGTTGAGGCTGAGGATTAGGTTTAGGTTTAGGGTTTGGTTTGGGGTTAGGGTTAGTGTTAGTGTTAGGGTTAGGGTTAGGGTTACCTTGAGGGTTAGGGTTAGGTTTAGGTGTAGGGTTAGGGTAAGGCTGAGTGTGAGGATGGGGAGGAGGCTTAGGGTTAGGGTTAGGGTTAGGGTTGTTGTTAGTGTTATGGTTAAGTTTGCAGTGAGGGTGAGGCTGAGGGTGAGAGTTATTGTTACGGTTAGGATTAGGGTTAGTGTTAGTGTTATTGCTAGGGTTAGGGTTAGAGTTACAGCGAGGTTGAGGGTGAGGGTTAGGTTTAGGGTTAGGTTTAGGGTTAGAATTAGGGTTAGGGTTAGTGTGAGGATAAGGTTTAGGGTTAGAGTTAGGGTTAGGCGAGGTTTAAGGTGAAGTTTAGGGTGAGGGTGAGGGTTAGGATGAGGGTTAGGGTTAAGGTGAGGGTGAGAGTTAGGTTTATGTTGAGGGTTAGGGTTAGGATTACGGTTACAGTGAGGGTGAGGGTTATTGTTAGGGTTAGGGTTAGGGTTATGTTTACTGTGAGGGTGAGGGTGAGGGTTAGGGTTAGAGTGAGGTTCAATCTTAGGGTTAGGGTTAGAGTTAGGATTAGGGTGAGGATGAGGTTTAGGTTTAGATTTAGGGTAAGGGTGAGGCTGAGGTTGAGATTTGGGTTTAGGGTTAGTGTTAGAGTTAGGGTTAGGTTGAGGGTTAGGGTGAGGGTGAGGGTGAGGGTTAGGCTTACTCTTATGATTAGGATTAGGGTAAGTGTTAGGGTGAGTGTGAGGGTTAGGGATACGTTTTGGCTTAGGCTTAGGGTTAGGTGAGAGTGAGGGTGAATGTGAGGGTGAGATTTAAGTTGAGGGTTAAGGTTAGTTTTGGGTGAGAGTTAGGGTTCGGTTAAGTTTAGTGTTAGGGTGAGAGTTAGGGTTAGGATTAGGGTTAGGGTGAGGGCTAGGCTGAGGGTGAGGTTTAGGGTTAGTGTTAGGGTAAGATTTAGGGTTATGGTTAGGGTTTGGGTTAGGGTTAGGATGAGGATTATGGTTAAGATTATAGTTGGGGTGAGGGTGAGTGTGAGGTTGAGGGTTAGGGTTAGATTTAGGGTTAGTTGAAGGGTTAGTTCGAGGGTTAATGTTAGGGTTAATGTTAGGGTTAAGGTTAAGGTTAGGTTGAGGTTAAGGTTTAGGGTTAGGGTTAGGGTTAGGATTAGGGTTAGGGTGAGGGCTAGGGTGAGGGTGAAGTTTAGGGTAAGGGATAAGCTTAGGCTTAGGTTTAGGCTGAGCATGAGGTTTAGAGTGAGGGTTAAGCTTAGGGATAGGGTGAGGTTTAGTGTTAGGGTTAGGGTTAGAGTTAGGGTTAGGGTGAGGGTGAGGTTTAGGGGTAGGGTTAGGGTCAGAGAGGGTGCTAGGATTAGGGTGAGTGTTAGGATGGGGGTGACGGTAAGGGTAAAGGTGAGAGTTAGGTTGAGGGTGAGGGTTATGATAAAGGTGAGGGTTAGGTTTATGGTTAGGGCTAGGGTTTGGGTTAGGGTGAGGGTGAGTGTTAGATTGAGGATTAGTGTTAGGGTTAGTGTGAGGTTTAGGGTGAGGATGAGGTTAAGGGTTAGGGTTAGGGTTAGGATTAATGTTAGGGTTAGGCTTAAGGTGAGGGTGAGGGTGAGGGTGAGGTTTAGGGTTAGTGTTAGGATTAGGATTAGGGTAGGTTTAGGGTGAGTGTGAGGTTTAGGTTTAGTTTTAGGGTTAGGCTTAGTGTTTGGCTGAAGGTGAGAGTGAGGGTGAGGGTTATGGTTAGGGTGAGTGTTAGGGTTAGGGTGAGAGGTAGGATTCAGGTTAAGTTTAGGGTTAGGTTGAGGGTTAGGTTAAGGGTTAAATTGAGGGTGAGGGCTAGGGTGAGGGTGAGGTTTAGGTTTAGGGTTAGGGTGAGGTTTATGGTTAGGTTTAGGGTTAGGGTTAGGGTGAGGGTGAGGCTTAGGCTTAGAGTTAGCGTTAGGGTGAGGCTGAGGGTGAGGGTTAGGGTTAGGGTTAGTGTTGGAGTTAGGGTTACTGTGTGGGTTAGAGTGAGGTTGATGGTAAGGCTTAGTGTTAGGATTAGGATTAGGTTAAGTGTTAGGTTGTGTGTGCGGGTTAGGGTTAGGCTTGGGGTTAAGCATAGTGTGAGGGTGAGGGTGAGTGTTAGGATTAGGGTGAGAGTTAGAGGTAGGGTTAGGGTGAGAGTTATGGATCGGGTTACGTTTAGGGTCAGAGTGACGGTTAGGGTTAGGGTTACAGTGAGGGTGAGGGTTAGGGTTAGGTTGAGGGTTATGGTTAGGCTTAGGATTAGGGTGAGTGTTAGTGTAATGTTACAATGAGGGTTAGGATGAGGATTAGGGTTATGATTAGGGTTCGGGTGATGGTAGGGTCTGGTTGAGTGTTAGGATTAGTGATTGGGTGAGGTTTTGGGTTAGGTTTAGGGTGAGGTTTAGGATATGGGTTAGGGTTACAGTGAGGGTGAGGGTTAGGGTTAGGTTGAGGTTTAGGGTTAGGATTTGGGTTAGGGTGAGGGTGAGTTTTAGGATTATATTTAGGGTTAGGGGGAGGGTTAGGTCAAAGGTTAGGATTAGGGTTAGTATTAGGGTTAAGCTTAGGTTGAGAATTAGGTTGAGGTTTAGGTTTAGGGTTAGGATTAGCGTTAGGGTAAGGCTATGTGAGAGTTAGGGTTAGGCTTAGGCTTAGGGTTAGGGTTGTGCTGAGGGTGAGGGTGGGGGTGAGGATTAGGGTTAGGGTGATGGTTAGGGTGAGGGCTAGGGTGAGGGTGAGGGTAAGGGTAAGGCTTAGGCTTAGGCTTAGGTTTAGGCTGAGCATGAGGTTGAGGGTGAGGGTTAGCGTAGGGTGATGGTTAGGTTTATGGTTAGGGTGAGGGTTAGGATGAGGTTTAGGGTTAGGGTGAGTATGATGGTAAGGGTAAAGGTGAGGTTTACGCTGAGGGTGAGGATTAAGATAAGGGTGAGTGTTAGGATTAGGTTTAGGGTTATGTTTAGGGTTAGTGTGAGGGTTCGATTGAGCATTAGGGTTAGAGTTACGGTTAGTGTGAGGTTTAGGGTGAGGATGAGGGTTAGGGTTAGGTTGAGGGTGAGTGTTAGAATTAGAGTTAGGTTGAGTGCTAGTGTGAGGGTTAGGGTGAGGGTTAGGGATAGGTTTAGGTTTAGGATTTGGATTAGGATGAGTTTGAATGTGAGGGTTAGGGTTCGGGTTAGGCTTAGGGTTAGGGTGAGGGTTAGTGTTAGGGTTTGGGTTAGGGTGAGGTTGAGGCTGAGGATTAGGGTTAGGTTTAGGGTTTCGTTTTGGGTTAGGGTTAGGGTTAGTGTTAGGGTTAGGATTAGGGTAACCTTGAGGGTTAGGTTTAGGGTTAGGGTTAGGTTTAGGGTTAGGCTGAGTGTGAGTGTGCGGGGGAGGATTAGAGTTAGGGATAGGGTTAGGGTTATTGTTAGTGTTATGGTTAGAATTAAGTTTGCAGTGAGGGTGAGGCTGAGGATGAGGGTTATGGTTAGTGTTAGGATTAGGGTTAAGGTTAGTGTTATTGTTAGGGTTAGTGTTAGAGTTACAGTGAGGTGGAGGGTGAGGGTTAGGTTTAGGGTGAAGTTTAGGTTTAGAGTTAGGGTTAGGGTTAGTGTGAGGGTGAGGTTTAGGGTTAGAGTTTGGGTTAGAGTAAGGTTTAGGGTTAGTTTTTGGGTTGAGAGGAGGGTGTGTGTTAGGTTGAGGTTTAGGGATAGGCTTGGGGTTGGGATTAGGGTTAGGGTGAGCGTGAGTATGAGGGTTAGGGTGAGGGTTAGGCTTAGGCTTAGGGATAGGCTGAGGGTGAGGGTGGGGGTGAGGATTAGGGTTAGGGTGATAGATAGGGTTACAGTTAGTGTTATTGTTAGGTTTAAGGTTCATGTTAGGGTGAAGATGAAAGTACGGGTGAGGGTTAGGCTTAGGATTAGGGTAGGGTTTAGGGTTAGGGTTAGGGTTAGGGTGAAGGTGAGGGTGAGGTTTAGGGTTAGATATTGGGTTTGGTTGAGGGTTAGGGTGAGGGTTAGGGTTAGGGTTAGTGTTAGGGTTAGGGTGAGGATGAGGTTTAGGGTTAGATATAGTGTTAGGGGGATGGTTAGGGTTAGGGTTAGGGATAAGGGTAGGGTGAGGTTTAGGTTTAGGGTTAAGGTTAGGGTTAGAATTACAGTGAGGGTGAGGGTAAAGGTTAGTGTGAGGTTTAGGCTTAGGGTTAGTTTTAGGGTTAGGCTGAGTGTTAGGGTTAGTGTTCGTGTTAGAATTAGAGTTATAGTGAGGGTTAGGGTGAGGGTGAGGGTAAGGCTTAGTGTTAGGATTAGGATTAGTGTAAGGTTTATTTTGAGTGTGAGGGTTAGGGTTAGGGTTAGTGTTAGGCTTAGGGTTAGGCTGAACATGAGGTTGAGTGTGAGTGTTAGGGTTAGGGATAGGGTGAGGTTTAATTTTAGGTTTAGGGTTAGAGTTAGGGTTAGGTTCAGTGTGAGTTTTAGGGGTAGGTATAGAGTAAGGGTGAGGGTTCAGGGTTAGGGTGAGGGTTAGGATGAGCGTCAGGGTGAGGGTTAGGGTTAGGGTGATAGTTAGGCTTTGGGTTAGGTTTAGGGTTAGGTTGAGGGTTAAGTTAAGGGTTACAGTGAAGGTGAGGGTTAGGGTTAGGTTGAGGGTTAGTGTTAGTGTTATTGTTAGGGTGAGGGTTAGGATGAGGGTTAGGGTTATGGTGAGGCCTAGGGTGAGGGTGAGGTTTAGGGTTAGGGTTAGGGTGCGGTTTAGGTTTAGGTTTAGGGTTAAGGTTAGCGTTAGGGTGAGGGTTCGATTGAGGATTAGGGTACGGGTTAGGGTTACTTTTAGGTTTAGGGTGAGCATGAGGGTTAGGGTTAGGATGAGTTTGAGGTTTAGAATTAGGGTTATGATGAGTGCTAGGATGAGGGTTAAGATGACGGTGAGGGTGGGGGTGAGGATTAGGGTTAGGGTGAGAGTTATTGTTAGGGTGAGGGTGAGATTTAGGGTTAGAGTTAGGTTTTGGGGGAGGGTTTGGGTGAGGTTTAAGGTTAGAGTTAGTGTTAGGGTTAGGGTGAGGGTGAGGGTTAGGTTGAGGTTTAGCGATAGGGTTGGTTTAGGATTAGGGTTAGGGTGAGCATGAGTATGAGGGTTAGGGTGAGGGTTAGGCTTAGGGTTAGGGTTATGCTGAGGGTGAGGGTGGGGGTGAGTATTAGGGTTAGGGTGATGTTTAGGGTTAGGGTTAGCGTTAGGGTTTGAGTTAGGGTGACGGTGAGGGTGGGTGTGAGGTTAAGGCTTAGGGTTAGGGTGGAGTTTAGGGGGAGGGTTAGGGTTAGGGTTAGGATTAGGTTTAGTGTTAGGGATAGTGTGAGGGTGAGGGTTAGGGTTAGGGTTAGGGTTAGAATTTCCGTGAGGGTAAGATTGCGGGTGAGTGTGAAGTTTAGGGTTAAGTGTATGGTTAGGCTTAGGTTTATGCTTAGGGTTAGGCTGAGAGTGAGGGTGAGTGTGAGGGTTAGGGTTAAGTTGAGGTTTAGGGTTAGGGTCATGGGGAGGGTTAGGATGAGGGTTAGGGTTAGGATTAGGGTTAGGGTGAGGGCTAGGGTGATGGTTATGTTTATGTTTAGGGTTAGGGTGAGATTTAGGTTTAGGGTTAGGTTTCAGGTTAGGGTTAGGTTGAGGTTTAGAGTTAGAGTTAGTGTTATGGTGAGGGTTAGGTTTATGGTTAGAGTTAGGTTTAGGGTGAGGTTTAGGTTGAGGGTTAGGGATAGGGTTAGTGTTAGGGTTAGGTTTAGAGTGAGTGTTAGAGAGAGGGTTTGGGTTAGGGTTAGGGTTAGGGATAGGATTATTGTTAGGGTAAAGGTGAGTGTGTTTTTTAGGGTTAGGTTTAAGGTTCGGCTTAGGGTTATGGTGAGGGTGAGGTTGAGGGTGAGGGTTAAGTTTAGGTTGAGGGTTAGGGTTAAGGTTAGGGGAGGGATAGGATGAGGGTTAGGGTTAGGATTAGGGTTAAGGTAAGGACTAGGGTGAGGGTGACGTTTAGGGTGAGGTTTAGCTTTAGGGTTAGGGTTAGGGTTAGGGTGAGTTTGAGATTTAGGGTTAGAGTTAGGGTTAGGGTGAGGCTGAGTTTGAGGGTTAGGTTTAGGGTTAGTGTTAGGGTTAGAGTTAGGGTTAGGGTGAGGTTTAGGGTGAGGGTTAGGGTTAGGTTTAGGGTTAGGCTTAAGGTTAGGCTGAGAGTGAGGGTAAGGGTGAGGGTTAGGGTTAGGGTGAGGGTAAGGTTTAGGGTTATGGGGAGGGTTAGGATGAGGGTTAGGGTTAGGATTAGGGTTAGTGTGAGGGCTAGGGTGAGGGTTAGTTTTAGGGTTAGGTTTAGGGTGAGGTTTAGGTGTAGTGTTAGGGTTAGGGTGTGGGTGAGGTATAGGGTTAGAGTTTTGGTAAGGTTGAGGCTGAAGTTGAGATTTAGTGTTAAGGTTAGTGTTAGACTTAGGGTTAGGGTGAGGGTTAGGGTGAGGGTGAGGTTTAGGCTTAGAGTTAGGATTAGGGATTGGGTAAGGTAAGTGTGAGTGTGAGGGTTAGGGTTAGGGTAAGACTTAGGCTTAGGGTTACGCTGTGGGTGAGGGTGAGGGTGAGGATTAGGGTTAGGGTGAGGGTTAGGGTTAGGGTTTGGGTTAGGATTAGGGGTAGGGTTAGGCTGAGGGTGAGGGTGAGGGTGAGGTTTAGGGTTAGGGATATGGTGAGGGTTAGGGTTGGTTGATGTTTATTGTGAGGGTAAAGGTTAGGGTTAGGGTTAAGATTATGGTTAGGGTGAGTGTTAGGATTAGGGTTAGGGTTAGGGTTAGGTTTAGGGATAAGATTAGTGTTATTGTTAGGGTTAGTGTTAGAGTCATGGTCAGGGTGAGGGTGAGGGTGAGGGTGTGGTTTAGGGTTAGGGTTAGGGTGAGGGTTAGGTTTAGGTTTATTCTTAGAGTTAGGGTGAGGGTGAGGTTTAGTGTTAGATTTAATGTTAGTTGGACGCTTAGGTCCAGCGTTAATGTTAGGGTTAGTGTTAGGGTTAAGGTTAGGGTTAGGGTTAGGCTGAGGTTTAGGGATAGGGTTAGGTTTATGCTTAGGGTTAGGATTAGGGTTAGTTTGAGGGTGAGTGTGAGGGTTAGGGTTAGGCTTAGTCTTAAACTTTGGGTTAGGCTGAGGGTGAGGGTGGGGGTGAGGATTAGGGTTAGGGTGATGGTTATATTTAGGGTTATGGTGAGGGTTAGGATGAGGGTTAGGCTTAGGGTGAGGGCTAGGATGAGGGTGAAGTTTAGGGTAAGGGATAAGTTTAGACTTAGGGTTAGGCTGAGCATGAGGTTGAGGGTTAGTGATAGGGTGAGGTTTAGTGTTAGCATTAGGGTTAGAGTTAGGGTTAGGTTGAGGGTGAGGTTTAGGGGTAGTTTTAGGGTCAGAGTGAGGGGTAGGGTTAGGGTGAGGGTTAGGGTGGGTGTGACGGTAAGGGTAAGGGTGAGAGTTAGGCTGAGGGTCAGGGTTATGGTAAGGGTGAGGGTTAGGTTTAGGGTGAGGGTTAGGGTTAGGGTGAGGGTGAGGGTTTGGGTTAGACTGAGGATTAGTGTTAGGGTTAGTGTGAGGTTTAGGGTGAGGATGAGGGTTAGGGTTAGGGTGAGGGCTAGGTTGAGGGTGAGTTTGAGGGTTAGATTGAGGATTAGTGTTAGGTTTAGTGTGAGGTTTATGGTGAGGATAAGATTTAGGGTTAGGGTTAGGGTTAGAATTAATGTTAGGGTCAGTCTTAACGTGAGGGTTAGAGTGAGGGTGAGGTTTAGGGTTAGTGTTAGGATTAGGATTAGGGTTGGGTTTAGGGTGAGTGTCAGGGTTAGGGTTAGGCTTAGTGTTAGGCTGAAGATGAGGGTGAGTGTGAGGGTTAGGGTTAGGATGAGTGTTAGGGTTAGGGTTATGGTGAGAGTTAGAGTTCCGGTTAAGTTTAGGGTTAGAGTGAGGGTTAGTGTAAGGGTTACAGTGAGGGTGTGGGTTAGAGTTAGTTTGAGGGTTAGGGTTATGGTTAGTGTTAGGGTGAGGTTTAGGATCAGGGTTAGGGTTAAGATTAGGATTAGGGTGAGGGCTAGGGTGAGGGTGAGGTTTAGGGTTAGGGTTAGGGTGAGGTTTAGTGTTAGGTTTAGGGTTAGGGTTAGGGTGAGCGTGAGGTTTAGGGTTAGAGGTAAGTTTAGGTTGAGTCTGACGGTGAGGTTTATGGTTAGGGTTAGTGTTAGAGTTATTGTTACTGTGAGGGTTAGGGTCAGGTTGAGGGTAAGGCTTCGTGTTAGGATTGGGATTAGAGTAAGGGTTAGGGTGAGTGTGAGGGTTAGGTTTAGGGTTAGGGTTAGGCTTAGGGTGAGGTTGAGGGTGAGGGTTAGTGTTAGGGTGAGAGTTAGGTGTAGGGTTAGGGTGAGAGTTAGGGTTCGAGTTAAATTTAGGGTTAGGTTGAGGGTTAGGGTTAGGGTTACAGTGAGGGTGAGGGTTAGGGTTAGGTTGAGGGTTAGGGTTAGGTTTAGGATTAGGTTGAGTGTTAGGGTTAGTGTTAGGGTTAGGGTGAGGGTGACGTTTAGGGTTAGATATAGGGTTAGGGTGAGGATTAGGTTAGGGATAGGGTTAGGGTTTGGGTGAGGTTTAGGGTTAGGGTTAGAGTTAGGGTGAGAATTACAGTGACGGTGAGGGTGCAGGTTAGTTTGAGGTTTAGGTTTAGAGTTAGGGTTAGGGTTATGCTCAGTTTTAGGTTTAGGGTTAGTGTTAGAGTTAGTGTTATGGTGAGGAAGTAGGGGGAGGGGGAGGGTAAGGCTTACTGTTAGGATTAGGAATAGGGTAATGGTTTGGGTGAGTGTGAGGGTTAGGTTTAGGGTTAGTGTTAGGGTAAGGCTGAGCATGAGGTTGAGTGTGAGGGTTAGGGTTAGGGATATGGTGAGGTTTAGTGTTAGGGTTAGGGTTAGAGTTAGGGTTAGGGTTAGGATGAGGGTCAGGGTGGGGCTGAGGATTTGGGTTAGACTTAGGGTTATTGTTAGGGTGATGATGAGTTTGAGGGTTAGAGTTAGGTTTAGGGGGAGGGTTAGGTTGAGGTTTAGGGTTTGGCTTAGTGTTAGGGTTTGGGTGAGGGTGAGGATTTGGTTGAGGTTCAGGTATAGGGTTAGGTTTAGGATTAGGGTTAGGGTGAGCATGAGTATGAGGCTTAGGGTGAGGGTTAGGCTTAGGCTTATGGTTAGGCTGAGGGTGAGGGTGGGGGTGAGGATTAGAGTTAGCTTGATGTTTATGGGTAGGGTTAGTGTTATTATTAGGGTTAGGGTTTGAGTTAAGGTGAGAATGAGGGTTCGGGTGAGGGTTAGGTTTAGGGTTAGGGTGGGGTTTAGGGTTAGGGTTAGGTTTAGGGTGAGGGTGAGGTTTAGGGTTAGATATAGGGTTAGGGGGAGAGTTAGGGTGAGAGTTAAGACTAGGGTTAGTGTTAGGGTTAGGGTCAGGTTGAGGGTTAGGTTTAGGTTTAGGGTTAGGGTGAGGGTGAGGGTGCAGGTGAGTGTGAGGTTTAGGGTTAGGTTTATGCTTAATCTTAGGTTTATGCTTAGGGTTAGGCTGAGGCTGAGGTTTAGGGTTAAGGTGAGGGTTAGGGTTAGGTATATGGGGAGGGTTAGGATGAGGTTTAGGGTTAGGATTAGGGTTAGAGTGAGGGCTAGGGTGAGGGTTATGTTTAGGGTTAGGGTTAGGCTGAGGGTTAGGGTTAGGGTTAGCGTGAGGTTGAGGTTTAGGTTTAGCCTTTGGGTTAAGGTGAGGCTTAGGGTGAGGTTTTGGATTAGGGTTAGGATTAGAATTACAGTAAGGGTTATGTTGAGTGTGAGTGTTAGGGTTACAGTTAGGGTGAAGTTTAGGGTTAGGATTATGGTTAGCATGAGGGATAGGATGAGGGTTAGAGTTACATTGAGGGTGAGGGTTAGGGTTAGGTTGTTGGTTACGGTTAGGGTTACGGTGAGGTTTAGGGTTAGTGTTAGTGTGAGGGATAGGATGAGTACTAGGGTTAGGATTAGGGTTAGGGTGAGGGCTAGGTTGAGTGTGAGGTTTAGTGTTAGTGTTAGGGTGAGGTTTAGGGTTAGAGTTAGGGTTAGAGTGAGGGTTAGGGTGAGGGTTATGGTTAGGGTGAGGGTTAGCGTTAGGGTTAGTGTTATTGTTAGGTTTAGGGTTACTGTTATGGTGAGGGTGAGGGTTACACTTAGGGTTAGGATGAGGTTTAGGTTTAGGGTTAGTGTTAGTGTTAGGTTTAGGTTGAGGGTGAGGGTTAGGTTTAGAGTTAGGGATAGTGTTAGGGTTAGGGATAGGGTGAGGGTTAGGGTTAGACTTAGGCTTAGGCTGAGGCTTAGGCCGAGTATGAGGGTGAAGGTTAGGGTTAGGGTGAGGGTTAGGGTTGAGGATAGGATGAGGTTTACAATGAGGTTTAGGGTTAGGATTAGGTTTAGGGTGAGGGCTAGGGTGAGGTTTAGGAATAGGTTTAGGTTTAGGATTTGGGTTAGTTGAGGGTGAGTGTGAGGGTTAGGAGTAGTGTTAGGGTTAGGCTTACGGTTAGTGTGAGGGTTAGTGTTAGGATTTGGGTTAGGGTGAGGGTGAGGCTGAGGATTAGGGTGAGGTTTAGGGTTTGGTTTAGGGTTAGTGTTAGGGTTAGGGTTAGGGTTACCTTGAGGGTTAGGGTTAGGGTTAGGGTTAGGCTGAGGTTGAGTGTGGGGGTGAAGATTAGTGTTAGGGTTCGGGTTAGGGTTATTGTTTGTGTTTTGTTTAGGGTTAAGTTTCCTGTGAGGGTGAGGAAGAGGGTGAGGGTTATGGTTAGGGTTAGGATTAGGGTTAGGGTTAGTGTTATTGCTAGGATTTCGGTTAGAGATACAGTGAGGTTGAGGTTGAGGGTGAGGGTTAGGTTTAGGGTGAGGTTTAGGGTTAGAGTTAGGGTTAGGGTTAGGGTGAGGGTGATGTTTAGGGTTAGAGTTAGGGTTAGGGGGAGGGTTATGGTGAGGTTTAGGGTTAGGGGTAGTGTTAGGGAGAGGGTGAGTGTGAGGGGTAGTTTGACGTTTAGGGATAGGTTTAGGGTTAGGATTAGGGTTAGGGTGAGCATGAGTATGAGGGTTAGCCTGAGGGTTAGGCTTAGGCTTAGGGTTAGGCTGAGGGTGGGGTGGGGGTGATGGTTGGGGTTAGGGTTAGTGTTATTGATAGGGTTAGGGTTCGAGTTACGGTGAAGGTGAGAGTGGGGGTGAGGGTTAGTGTTAGGGTTAGGTTGGGGTTTAGAGTTAGGGTTAGGGTTAGGGTGAGGGTGAGGTTGAGGTTTAGGGTTAGATATAGGGTAAGGATGAGGGTTAGTGTGAGGGTTAGGGTTAGAGTTAGTGTTAGTGTTAGGGTGAGGGTGAGGTTTAGGGTTAGATATAGGGTTCGGGGTGGGTTAGGGTTAGAGTTAGGGTTACGGTTAGTGTGAGGTTTAGGGTTTGGGTTAAGTTTAGGGTTAGAGTTACGGTTAGGGTGAGGGTTAGGGTTAGGGTTAGTGTTAGAGTTAGGGTGAGGTTTAGGGTTAGTGTTAGGGTTAGGTTTAGAATTACAGTGACGGTGAGGGTGCAGGTGAATGTGAGCTTTAGAGTTAGAGTTAGGGTAAGGGTTAGGCTGAGTGTTAGGGTTAGGTTTAGTGTTAGGCTTAGGGTTAGGCTGAGCATGAGGTTGAGTGTGATGGTTAGGGTTAGGGATAGGGTGAGGTTTCGGGTTAGGTTAGGTTTAGATTTAGGGCTAGGTTGAGGTTGAGGTTTAGGGGTAGGGTTAGGTTCAGGGTGAGGGTTAGGGTTAGGGTGAGGGTGAGGGTTAGATTGAGGATTAGTGTTAGGGTAAGTTTGAGGTTTAGGGTGAGGTTGAGGAATAGGGTTAGGGTGAGGGCTAGGGTGAGGATGAGGGTGAGGGTTAGATTGAGGATTAGTGTTAGGGTTAGTGTGAGGTTTAGGGTGAGCATGAGGTTTAGGGTTAGGGTTAGGTTTAGGATTAATGTTAGGGTTAGGCTTAAGGTGAAGGTTAGGGTGAGGGTGTGGATTAGGGTTAGTGTTAGAATTAGGATTAGGGTTAGGTTTAGGGTGAGTATGAGGGTTAGGGTTAGGGTTAGGTTTAGGCTTAGTGTTAGGCTGAAGGTGAGGGTTAGGGTGAAGGTTAGGGTTAGGGTGAATGTTAGGGTTAGGATTAGGTTGAAAGTTAGGGTTCGGGTTAAGTTTAGGGTTAGGGTGCTTGTTAGGTAAGAATTACAGTGAGGGTGAGGGTTAGAGATAGGTTGAGGGTTAGGGTTAGGGTTAGTGTTAGGGTGAGGTTTAGGATGAGTGTTAGGGTTAGGAATAGGTTTATGGTGAGGACTAGGGGGAGGGTGAGGTTTAGGGTTAGGATTAGGGTGAGGTTTAGGGTTAGGTTTAGGGTTAGGGTTTGGGTGAGGGTGAGGTTTAGGTTTAGAGTTAGCTTTAGGTTGAGTCTGTGGGTGAGGGTTAGGGTTAAGGTTAGTGTTAGAGTTAGGGTTACGGTGAGGGTTAGGGTGAGGGTAAGGCTTAGTGTTAGTATTAGGATTAGGGTAAGGTTTAGGGTGAGTGTAAGGTTTAGGTTTAGGGTTAGGGTTAGGCTTAGGATTTGGCTTATGGTGAGGGTGATGGTGAGGGTTAGGGTTAGGGTGAGAGTTAGGGGTAGGGTTAGGGTGCAAGTTAGGGTTCGGGTTAAGTTTAGGGTTAGGGTGAGGGTTAGTGTTAGGGTTACAGTGAGGGTGAGGTTTAGGGTTAGTTTGAAGGTTAGGGTAAGTCTTAGGATTAGGGTGAGGGTTAGGATTAGGTTTATGGTGAGGTTTAGGATGAGGATTAGGGTTAGGATTAGGGTTCGGGTGAGGGCCAGGGTGAGGGTGAGGGTTAGGGTTAGTGTTTGGGTGAGGTTTAGGATTAGGGTTAGGGTTAGGTTGAGGGTGAGGGTGGGGGTGAGGATTAGGGTTAGGCTTAGGGTTATTGTTAAGGTGAGGGTGAATTTTAGAGTTAGAGTTAGGTTTAGGGGGATTTTTAGGGTAAGGTTTAGGGTTAGGGTTAGGGTTTGGGTTAGGGTTAGGGTGAGGGTTAGGTTTAAGATTATGGTTATGGTGAGGGCGAATGTTAGGATTAGGGTTAGGTTTAGGGTTAATTTTAGGGTTCGGATTAGTGTTATTGTTAGGGTTAGGGTTAGAGTTATTTTGAGGGTGAGGGTGAGGGTGAGGGTTAGGGTTAATGTTAGGGTTAGGGTGAGTTTTAGGGTAGGCTTAGTATTAGAGTTAGGGTGAGGGTGAGGTTTAGGGTTAGATTTAGGTTTAGTTGGAGCGTTAGGTCGAGGGTTAATGTTAGGGTTAGTGTTGGGGTTAATGTTAGGGTGTGGGTTAGTTTGAGGTTTAGGGTTAGGGTGAGGGCTATGGTGAGGGTGAGTTTTAGTGTTAGGGTTAGGGTGAGGTTCAGCGTTAGGTTTAGGGTTAGTGTTAGGTTGAGGTTGAGGTTTAGAGTTAGAGTTAGGGTTAGGGTGAGGCTGAGTGTGAGGTTTAGGGTTAGGGTTAGTGTTAGAGTTAGGGTTAGGGTGAGGGTTAGGGTGTGGGTGATGGTTAGGCTTAGTGAAAGGATTAGGATTAGGTTAAGGATTAGGGTGTTGTCACGGTTAGGGTTAGGATGAGTTTTAGGTTTAGGGTTAGGGTTAGGGTTAGGGTGAGGTTTAGGTTTTGGGTTTGCATTAGGGTGAGGGTGAGGTTTAGGGTTAGAGTTAGGGTTAGTGTTAGGGTTAGGGTTAGGGAGAGGGTTAGTGTTTGGGTTAGGCTTAGGTTTAGGCTTAGGCTTAATCTTTGGCTGAGCATGAGGGTTAGGGTTAGGGTGAGGGTTAGGGTTAGGGTTACGGTGAGGGTTAGGATGAGGTTTAGGGTTAGGATTAGTGTTAGGGTGAGGGCTAGGCTGAGGCTGACTGTGAGGGTTGGGTTTAAGGATAGGGTTAGGATTAGGGTTAGGTTGAGGGTGAGTGTGAGTGTTAGGGTTAGGGTTAGGCTTAGGGTTAGGGTGAGGGTTAGGTTTTGGGTTTGCATTAGGGTGAGGCTGAGGATTAGGGTTAGGGTGAGGTTTAGGGTTAGGCTGAGGGTGATGGTGGGGCTGAGTATTAAGTTTAGGGTTAGGGTTTTGGTTATTGTTATTGTTATGCTTAGGGTTAAGTTAGTGGTGAGGGTGACGCTGAGGGTTATGGTTATTGTTAGGGTTAGTGTTATTGTTAAGGTTAGGGTTAGAGTTATGGTGAGATTGAGGGTGGGTGTGTGGGTTACGGTTAAGGTGAGGTTTAGCATGAGGTTTACTGTTAGGGTTAGGGTGAGGGTGAGTTTCAGGTTTAGGGATAGATTTAGGGTTAGGGTGAGGGTTAGGGTGAGGTTTAGGGTTAGGTTTAGTGTTAGGGTTAGGGTGAGGGTGAGGTTTAGGTTGAGGTTTAGGGATAGATTTAGCGTTAGGGTGAGGGTTAGGGGTAGCTTTAGGATTAGGGTTAGTGTGAGGGTGAGTGTTTGGTTTAGGGTGAGGTTTAGGCTTTGGCTTAGGGTTAGGCTGAGGATGAGGGTGGGGCTGAGGATTAGGGTTAGTGTGATGGTTAGGGTTAGTGTTATTGTTAGGGTTAGAGTTAGAGTTATGGTGAGGGCGAGGGTGGGGGTGAGGGTTAGGTTTAGGGTTAGGGTGAGGGTTAGTGTAAGGGTCATGATGAGGGTGAGGGTTAGGGTTAGGTTGAGCTTTAGTGTTAGGTTTAGGGTTAGAGTGAGGGTGAGGGTTAGGGTTAGTGTGAGGGTGAGGATTAGGTTGAGGGTTAGGTTTAGGATTATGGTTAGGGTGAGGGCTAGGGTGAGGGTTAGGTTTAGGGTGAGGTTTAGGGTTAGGGTGAAGGTGAGGTTTAGGGTTTGAGTTAGGGTTAGGATGAGGCTGAGGGTGAGGGTTAGGGTTAGGTTTAGTGTTAGGGTTAGGGTTAGGGTGAGGGTTAGGATGAGGGTGAGGGCTAGGCTTAGGGTTAGGATTAGGATTAGGGTAAGGGTTTGCATGAGTGTGAGGGTTAGGGTCCGGGTTAGGCTTAGGCTTAGTGTTAGGCTGAGGGTAAGGGTGAAGGTGATTGTTAGGGTTAGGGTGAGGGTTATGGTTAGTGTTATTGTTAGGGTTCGTGTTAGATTTACGGTGAGGGTGAGGGTTAGGTTAGGTTTTGGGTGGGGTTAAGGGTTCGGGTTAGGGTTAGGCTGAGTGTGAGGGTTTGGATTAGATATAGTGTTAGGGGGAGGCTTAGGGTGAGCGTTAGGTTTAGTTTTAGTGTTAGTGTTACTGTTAGGGTTAGTTTTAGAGTTGGGGTTAGGGTGATTTTTAGGGTTAGGGTTAGTGTAAGGTTTAGGGTGAGGGTGAGGGTTAAGTTGAGGTTTAGGGATAGGTTTAGGTTTAGGATTAGGGTTAGGGTGAGGGTGAGTGTGAGTTTTAGGGTGAGGGTTAGGCTTAGTCTTAGGGTTAGGTTGTTGGAGATGGTGGGGGTGAGGACTAAAGTGATGGTGATGGTTCGTGTTAGGGTTAGTGTTATTGTTAGGGTTAGGCTTAGTGTTACGGTTAGGATGAGGGTGAGGGTTAAGTTGAGGTTTAGGGTTAGGATTATAGTTATGGTTAGTGTGAGGGTTAGTGTTAGGGTTAGGGTCAGTGTTAGGGTGAGGTTAAGTGTTAGGGTGAGAGCTTGGTTTAGGGTGAGGGTTGTGGTTAGGGTGAGGTTTAGGATTAGGGTTAGGGTTATTGTTAGGGTTAGGTTTAGGGTTAATGTTACGGTGAGGTTGAGGGTTAGGGTTAGGTTTAGTGTGAGGTTTAGGGTTTAGGTAAGTTTAGAGTTATGTTTAGGGTGAGGGTGAGGTTTAGGGTTAGAGTTAGGGTTAGGATGAGGCTGAGAGTGAGCGTCAGGTTTAGGGATAGTGTTAGGTTTAGGGTTAGGGTAAGAGTTAGAGTGAGGTTTAGGGTTAGTGTTAGGGATAGGTTTAGCCTTAGGGTGAGGGATAGTGTGTGTGTTATGGTAACTTTTAGGGTTAGCCTTAGGGTTAGGATGAGGGTGAGGTTGAGGGTGAGGTCTAGGGTTAGGTTCAGGGTTAGGGTTAGGTTTAGGGGGAGGGTTAGTATGAGGGTTAGAGTTAGGATTAGGGTTAGTGTAAGGGCTAGGGTGAGGGTGAGGTTTAGGGTTAGGGTTAGGGTGAGGTTTAAGATTAGGTTTAGGGTTAGGGTTAGGGTTAGGGTGAGGGTGAGGGTGAGGTTTAGGTTTAGAGTTAGGGTTAGGGTGAGGCTGAGGGTGAGGTTTAGCCTTAGGGTTAGTTTTAGGGTTAAGGTTAGGGTGAGGGTTAGGGTGAGGTTGTGGGTTACGATGAAGATTAGGGTTAGGTTTAGGGTGAGTGTGATGTTTAGTGTTAGTGTTAGTGTTAGGCTTAGTGTTAGGCTAAGGGAGAGGGTGAGGGTGAGGTTTAGGGTTAGGGTGAGAGTTAGGGTTAGGGTCATGGCTAGGGTTATGATGAATGTTAGGTTTAGGATTAGGGTTAGGGTGAGAGCTAGGGTGAAGTTGATGTTTAGGGTTAGGTTTAGGATGAGGTTTAGGATTAGGTTAGGGTTAGGGTTAGGGTGAGGGTGAGGTTTAGGTTTAGAGTTAGGTTTAGAGTGAGGCTGAGTGTGAGGGTTAGGGTTAGTGTTATTGTTAGGGTTAAGCTTATTGTTACGGTTAGGTTGAGTGTGAGGGTTAAGTTGAGTTTTAGGCTTAGGTTTACAGTTAGGGTTAGGGTGAGGATAGTGTTAGGGTTAGGGTTAGTGTTAGGGTGAGGTTAAGTGTTAGGGTGAGAGCTTGGTTTAGGGTGAGGGTTGTGGTTAGGGTGAGGTTTAGGATTAGGGTTAGGGTTATTGTTAGGGTTAGGTTTAGGGTTAATGTTACGGTGAGGTTGAGGGTTAGGTTTAGGTTTAGGGTGAGGTTTAGGGTTTAGGTAAGTTTAGAGTTATGTTTAGGGTGAGGGTGAGGTTTAGGGTTAGAGTTAGGGTTAGTATGAGGCTGAGAGTGAGCGTCAGGTTTAGGGATAGTGTTAGGTTTAGGGTTAGGGTAAGAGTTAGGTTTAGGTTTAGGGTTAGGGTTAGGGATAGGTTTAGGCTTAGGGTGAGGGTGAGCGTGAGTGTTATGGTTACTTTTAGGGTTAGCCTTAGGGTTAGGATGAGGGCGAGGTTGAGGGTGAGGTCTAGGGTTAGGTTCAGGGTTAGGGTTAGGTTTAGGGGGAGGGTTAGTATGAGGGTTAGAGTTAGGATTAGGGTTAATGTAAGGGCTAGGGTGAGGGTGAGGTTTAGGGTTAGGGTTAGGGTGAGGTTTAGGGTTAGAGTTAGGGTTAGGGTGAGGCTGAGGGTGAGGTTTAGGGTTAGGGTTAGTTTTAGGGTTAAGGTTAGGGTGAGGGTTAGGGTGAGGTTGTGGGTTAGGATAAGGATTAGGTTTAGGTTTAGGGTGAGTGTGAGGGTTAGGGTTAGTGTTAGGGTTAGGCTTAGTGTTATACTAAGGGAGAGGGTGAGGGTGAGTTTTAGGGTTAGGGTGAGGGTTAGGGTTAGGGTCATGGCTAGGGTTAGGATGAATGTTAGGTTTAGGATTAGGGTTAGGGTGAGAGCTAGGGTGAAGATGATGTTTAGGGTTAGGTTTAGGGTGAGGTTTAGGATTAGGTTAGGGTTAGGGTTAGGGTGAGGGTGAGGTTTAGGTTTAGAGTTAGGTTTAGAGTGAGGCTGAGTGTGAGGGTTAGTGTTAGTGTTAGTGTTAGAGTTAGGGTTAAGGTGAGGGTTAGTTGAGGATGAGGGTTAGTGTTAGTGTTGGGTTAGGCTTAGGTTTAGGCTGATGTTGAGGGTGTGGGTTAGGATTAGTGTTAGAGTGAGGGTTAGTTTTAGGATTAGTGTTAGGGTGAGGGTTAGGGTGAGTTTTAGGATGAGGATTAGGGTTAGGATTAGTGTTAGGGTGAGGGCTAGGGTGATGGTGAGAGTTAGGGTTAGTGTTAGGGTGAGGTTTAGGGTTATGGTTAGGGTGAGGGTTAGGATTAGTGTTAGGGTTACAGTAATGCTGAGGGATAGGGTTAGGGTGAGGATTATAATTAGGATTAGGGTTAGGATGAGGATGGGTGTTAGGATCAGGTTTAGGGTTAAGGTTAGGGTTAGGGTTAGGTTTAGCGTAAGGATTAGTGTTATTGTTAGGGTTAGGGTTAGAGTTATGGTGAGGGTGAGGGTTAAAGTTAGGGTTAGGGTGAGGGTGAGACTGAGGGTGAGGGTTATGGTTAGGGTTAGGCTGAGGGTGAGGGAGGGGGTGGGGAATAGGTTTTGGGTGATGGTTAGGCTGAGGGTGAGGGTGAGGGTGACGGTTAGGGTTAGGGTGAGGGTGAGGGTTAGGGTTATGGGGAGTGTTAGGATGAGGGTTAAGGTTAGGATTAGGGTTAGGGTGAGGGCTAAGGTAAGGGTGAGGTTTAGGGTTAGTGTTAGGGTAAGGTGTAGGGTTAGTTGTAGGGTTTGGGTTAGGGTTAGGATGAGGCTTAGTGTTAAGATTATGGTTAGGGTGAGTGTTAGGTTTAGGGTTAGGTTAAGGGATAAGATTAGTGTTATTTGTAGGGTTAGATTTAGAGTTATGGTCAGGGTGAGGGTGAGGGTGAGGGTGAGTGTTAGGGATAGGGTTAGGGTGAGGTTTAGGGTTAGGTTTAGGTTTAGAGTTAGGGTGAGGGTGAGGTTTACTGATAGATTTAATGTTGGAGGGTTAAAGTTAGGGTTAGGGTTAGGGTGAGGGTTAGGATGAGGGTTAGGGTTAGGATTAGGTTTAAGCTGAGGGCTAGGGTGAGGGTGAGGGTTAGGTTTAGGATTAGGCTTAGTCCTAGGGTTAGGCTGAGGGTGAGGATGAGGGTTAGGGTTAGGGTGATGGACAGGGTTAGGTTTAGGGTGAGTGTTAGGATGAGGGTTAGGGTTAGGATTAGGGTTAGGATGAGCGTGACGGTAAGAGTAAAGGTGAGGTTTAGGCTGAGGGTGAGTGTTCCCCTAAGGGTGAGCGTTAGGATTAGGGTGAGGGTTAGGGTAAGGGTTAGAGTGAGGGTTAGGGTGAGGGTGAGGGTTATATTGAGGATTAGGGTTAGGGTTAGTGTGAGTTTAGGGTAAGGATGAGGTTTAGGTTTAGGGTGAGGGTTAGGGTGAGAATAGGGTTAGAGTGAGGGCTAGGGTGAGGCTGACGGTTAGGGTTAAGGTGAGGTTTAGGGTTAGGGTGAGAGTTAGGGTTACTGTGATGGTTAGTGTTATAGTGAGCGATAGTGTTAGGGTGAGGGTAAGTGTTAGGGAGAGGGTTAGGATTAGGATGAGTGTTTTGGTTAGGGTGAGGGTTATGGTTAGGGTGAGGGTAAGGGTTAGGGTGAGGGTTAGGGTTAGGGTGAGGGTTATGGTTAGGGTGAGGGTTAGGGTTATGTTGAGGGTTTGAGTGAGGGTTAGGGTTAGGGAGAGGTTTAGGATTACCGTTAGAGTTAGGGTTAGGGTAAGGTTGAGGTTTAGGTTTAGAGTTAGGGTTCAGGTCAGGGTTTGGATGAGGTTTAGGGTTAGGGTTAATTTTATGTTTAGGGTTAGTGTGAGATTTAGGGTTAGGGTTATGGTTAGGATTAGGGTTATTTTGAGGGTGAGTGAGTGGGTTAGGGTTAGGTTTAGGTTTAGGCTTAGGGTTAGTCTGAGAGTTAGGTTGAGGGTAAGGGTTATGGTTAGGGTGAGGGTTAGGTTTAGGGTGAGGGTGAGGTTTAGGATGAGGGTTAGGTTTAGGATTAGGGTTAAGGTGAGGGTTAGGGTGAGGGTGAGTTTTAGGGTTAGTGTTAGGGTGAGGTTTAGGGTTAGGGTTAGGGTTAGGGTCAGTGTGAGTTTGAGGTTTAGCATTAGAGATAGGGTTAGGGTGAGGGTTATTGTTAGGGCTGGTGTTAGGGTTAGAGTTAGTGTGAGGGTTAGGCTGAGGGTGTGTGTTAGGGTTATGGTGAGGGTTAGGTTTAGGATTAGGGTTAGGGTGAGGGCTAGGGTTAGGGTGAGGTTTAGGATTAGGGTTAGGGAGAGGGTGAGTGTGAGGATTATTGTTAGGGTTAGGTTTAGGCTTAGGGTTAGGCTGAGGGTGAGTGTGAAGATGAGGGTTAGTGTTAGGTGAGTGTTAGTGTTAGGGTTAGGGTGAGAGTTAGGGTTCGGCTTAAGTTTATGTTTAGTGTGTGGGTTAGTTTGACGGTGTCGATAAGGTTAAAGGTGAGGGTTAGTCTGAGGGCGAGGGTTACGGTAACGGTGAGGGTTAGGGTTAGGGTGAGGGTTAGGGTTGGGATGAGGGTTAGGGTTAGGGTGAGGGTTAGTGTTAGAATTAGGGTTAGGGTGAGGGTTAGGGTTAGGGTTAGGTTTAGGGTGATGCTTAGGGTTATGGTGATGGTTAGGTTTAGTGTGAGGGTTAGTGTTAGGTTGAGGGTAAATGTTAGGGTGAGGTTTAGCGTTAGGGTGAGGGTTATGATTAGGGTGAGGTTTAGGGTTATGGTTAGGGTTATTGTTAGGGTTAGGGTTAGGTTTATGTTTATGGTGAGGTTGAGGGTGAGGGTGAGGTTTAGGGTTAGGGTTATGGTGAGATTTAGGGTTAGACTTAGGGTTAGATTTAGGGTTAGGGTGAAGTTGAGGTTTAGGGTTAGAGTTAGGGTTAGGGTGAGTGTTAGGGTGAGGGTTAGGGTTAGGGTTAGTGTTAGGGTTAGGCTTAGGGTGTGGGTTATGGTGAGGGTTAGGTTTACGGATAGAGTAAGTTTAGGATTAGGGTTAAGGTGAGGGTGAGTGTGCGGGTTGGGGTTAGTGTTAGGGTTAGGCTTAGGGTTAGGCTGAGGTTGAGGGTGAAGCTTAGGGTTAGGGTTAGGTTGCGTGTTAGGGTTAGGTTTAGGGTTAGAGTTAGCCTTAAGGTGAGTTTTATGGTTAGGTTTAGGGTTCTGGTAATGGTGAGGGTTAGAGTTAGCATCAGGGTTAGTGTGAGCGTTTGGGTTAGGGTTAGGGTGAATGTTAGGGTTAATGTGAGGTTTAGGGTTAGGGTTAGGGTTAGGGTGAGGGTTAGGTTGAGGGTTAGGGTTTGGGTTAGGATTAGGCTGAGGGTGAGGGTTAGCGTGGGGTTTAGGTTAGGCTTAGTGTCAGGATTAGGGTGAGGTTAAGGTTTAGGGTGAGTGTTAGGCTTAGGGTTAGGGTGAGAGTTAAGATGAGGGTTAGGGTTTCAGTGAGGGTGAGGGTTAATGTTAGCGTGATGGTTAGGGTTAGGATTAGGGTTAGGGAGTGGGTGATGGTTACGATTTCGGTTAGGGTTGTTGTAAGTGTTATGGTTACTGTTACATTTGCAGTGAGGGTGAGGCTGTGGGTGAAGGTTAGGATTAGGGTTAGGGTTAGTTTTAGGGTTAGGATTAGTGTTAATGTTAGGGTTAGGGTTTGACTTTCGGTTTGGGTGAGGGTGAGGGTGAGGGTGAGGGTTAGGTTTAGGCTTAGGGTGAGTTTTAGGCTTCGGGTTAGGATTAGGGATAGGGTCAGGGTGAGGTTTAGGGTTAGAGTTAGGTTGAGGGGGAGGGTTAGGGTGAGGGTCAGGCTTAGGGTTAGTGTAAAGGGTTAGCATTAGGTATAGGGTGAGGGTTAGGTTGAGGTTTAGGGTTAGGATTGGGATTAGGGTTAGGATTAGGGTTAGGGTGAGGGTGAGTATGAGGGTTAGGGTTAGGATTAGGCTTAGGCTTAGGGTTAGGCTGAGGGTAAGGGTGGATATGAGTATTAGGCTTAGGGTGATGTTTATCCTTAGGGTTAGTGTGATGGTTAGCAGGAGGGTTAGGGATAGGATTAGGGTTAGGGTGAGGGCTAGGGTGAGGGTGAGGGTTAGAGTTAGGGTTAGGTTTAGGCATAGGTTTAGGCTGAGGGTGATGGTGAGGTTGAGGGTTAGGGTTATGGTGATGGCTAGGGTTAAGGTTAGAGGGAGGGTTAGGATGAGGGTTCGGATTAGGGTGAGGGTTAGTATGAGCGTGATGGTAAGAGTAAAGTTGAGGGTTAGGCTGAACCTGAGGGTTACAGTAAGGGTGAGGGTTAGGGTTAGGGTGAGGGTTAGGGTAAGTGTTAGGGTTAGGGTTAGATTGAGGATTAGGGTTAGGGTTAGTGTGAGGTTTAGGGTGAGGATGAGGATTAGGGTTAGAATTAGGGTTAGGGTGAGGGATAGCATGAGGGTGAGGGTTAGGTTTAGGGCTAAGTTTAGGGTGAGGGTTAGGGTGAGGGGTAGGGTTAGGTTTAAGGTGAGGGTTAGGTTTAGTGTGAGGGTTATGGTTAGGGTGAGGGTGAGGGTTAGGGTAAGGGTTATGGTGAGGGTTAGGTTGAGGGTGGGGGTTAGGGTTATGATTAGGTTTAGGGTTATGGTGAGGTTTAGGGTGAGGGTGAGGGTTCAGGTTAGGCTTAGGTTTGTGGTGTGTGTAAGTGATAGCATGTGGGTTAGGGTGAGTGTTAGAGTTAGCATTAGGGTTAGGGTGAGGCTTAGGGTGAGGGTTAGGTTTAGGATTTGGGTGAGGGTGAGGGTGAGAGTGCGGTTTAAGGTGAGGATTAGGGTGAGTTTTAGGGTTAGGCTGAGGGTTAGGGTTAGGGTTAGCGTGAGGGTGACGGTGAGGGTGACGGTTAGGGTTAGAGTTATGGTGAGGGTTCGATTAAGTGTGAGGTTTAGGGTGAGTATGAGGTTAAGGGTTAGTGTGAGGGTTAGGGTGCGTGTGAGGGTTAGGGTTAGGGTTTGGGTTAGGGTGAGGGTTAGTGTGAGGGTTAGGGTTAGGGTTATGCTTAGGGTTAGTTTGAGGGTTAGGCTGAGTGTTAGGATTAGGATTAGGGTGAGGGTTAGGTTGAGGGTTAGATTGAGGGTGAGGGTTAGTGTTAGGGTGAGGTTTACGGTTATTTTTAGGGTTAGGGTTAGGTTTAGGGTGACGGTGGTTTCGGGTGAGGGTTAGGGTGAGGGTTAGAGTAGGGTTAATGTGAGGGTTAGGATAAGGGGTAGGGTTATGTATAGGGTTAGGGTTAGGATTAGTGTGAGGTTAAGAATTAGGGTGACGGTTAGGTTGAGGGTGAGGTTTAGGGTTAGGAATAGTGATAGGGTTAGTGTTATGCTGAGGGTGAGGGTGAGGGTGAGGGTTGGGTTTAGGGTTGGGTGAGGGCTATGGTGAGGGTTAGGGTATGGGTGA
This sequence comes from Dipodomys merriami, assembly GCF_024711535.1. Taxonomy (NCBI): domain Eukaryota; kingdom Metazoa; phylum Chordata; class Mammalia; order Rodentia; family Heteromyidae; genus Dipodomys; species Dipodomys merriami. Next base: position 146,898 of record NW_027203337.1, read on the forward strand.
GGCTTAGTGTGAGGGTGATTGTAAGGGTAAAGGTGAGGGTTAGGCTGAGGGTGAGAGTTAAGATAAGGGTGAGGGTTAGGGTTAGGGTGAGGGTTAGGTTAAGGGTTAGGGATAGAGTGAGTGTTAGATTGAGGATTAGAGTTAGGGTTAGTGTGAGGTTTGGGGTGAGGATGAGGGTTATGATTAGGTTGAGGGTTAGGTTTAGAATTAAGTTTACAGTGAGGGCTAGGATGAGGGTGAAGTTTAGCTTTAGGGTTAGGATGAGGTTTAGGGTTAATTTGAGAGTTAGGGTTAGTGTGAGGGTTAGTGTTAGAGTTAGGGTTAGTGTTAGGATGAGGGGAAGTGTTAGGGTGAGGGTTAGTGTGAAGGTGAGGGTTATGTTTGGGGTGAGGGTTAGTGTTAGGGTTAGGTTATGATTAGGGTTAGGGTTAGGATGAGGGTGAGTGTGTGGGTTAGCGTTAGGTTTAGGTTTAGGTTTAGCGTTAGGCTGAGGGTGAGGTTGAGCTTGAGGATTAGGGTTAGGGTGATGGTTAGGGTTAGGGTTAGAGTGAGGGTTAGGATGAGGGTTAGGATGAAGGTGAGGATTAGGGTTATGTTTAGGGTGAGGTTTAGGGTTAGGGTTAGGGTTAGGGTTAGGTTGAGGTTGAGGTTTATGTTTAGAGTTAGGGTTAGGATGACAGTTAGTGTTAGGTTTAGGGTTAGGTTTGGGGTTAGGCTGAGTGTTAGGGTTAGGATTAGGGTTAGGCTTATGGTGAGGGTGAGGTTTAGGTTTATGGTGAGGCTTAGGGTTAGTATGAGGGTTAGTGTTAGGGTGAGGGTAAGTGTTAGGGTGAGGGTTAGGATTAGGTTTAGGGTTAGGGTGAGGTTTAGGGTGATGGTGAGTTTTAAGGTTAGGGATAGGTTTGTGGTGTGGGTAAGTGATAGCATGAGGGTTAGGGTGAGGGTTAGAGTTAGCATTAGGGTTAGGGTGAGGGTTAGGCTGAGGGTGCAGGTGAGAGTGAAGGTTAGGGTGAGAATTAGGCTGAGGTTTAGGGTTAGGGAAAGGGTTAGGGTTAGGGTGAGTGTTAGGATTAGGGTTATCCTTAAGGTTAGGGTGAGGGTTAGGCTGAGGGTTCGGCTTAGGATTAGGGTGAGGATTAGGGTGAGGGTTAGGGTGAGGGTGAGGGTTAGGGTTCTGGTGAGGGTTAGGATTATTATTAGGGTTAGAGTCAGGTTTAGGGTGATGGGGAGGTTTAGGGTGAGGGTTGGGGTGAGGTTTAGGGTTAGGGTTAACGTGAGTGTTAGGATAAGGGGTAGGGTTACGATTATGGTGAGGGTTAGGTTTAGTGTGAGAGTTAGGTTTAGGGTTAGGGTTAGGATTAGTGTGAGGGTAAGAATTAAGGTGATGGTTAGGGTGAGGGTGAGGTTTAGGGTTAGGAATAGTGATAGGGTTAATGTTACGCTGAGGGTGAGGGTGAGGGTGAGGGTTAGGGTTAGGTTTAGGGTGAGGGCTATTGTGAGGGTTAGGGATAGGGTGGGGTTTAGGGTGAGGTTGATGGTAAGGGTAAAGGTGAGGGTTAGGCTGGGGGTGAGGTTTAATATAAGCGTGAGGTTTAGTGTTAGGGTGAGGGTTAGGGTAAGGTTTCGAGTTAGGGTTATGGTGAGGGTTAGATTGATTATTACGGTTAGGGTTAATGTGAGGTTTAGGGTGAGGATGAGGGTTAGGGTTAGGGTGAGGGTGAGGGTTAGAGATAGGTTAGGGTTAGGGCTAGGGTGAGGTTTAGGGTTAGGTTTAGGGTTAGGGTGAGGTTTAGGTTTAGGCTGATGGTGAGGTTAATGTTTAGGGTGAGGGTTAGGGTGAGGGTTAGGGTTGGGGTTAGGGTTAGTGTGAGGATAAGGTTGAGGGTTAGGCTGAGTGTTAGGGTGACGGTGAGGGTGAGGTTTAGGGTTGGAGTTAGGTTAGAGTGAGGGTTAGGGTGAGGGGTAGAGTTAGGGTTACAGTGAGGATTAGGGTTACTGTGAGGCTTAGGGTTAGAGTGAGGATAAGGGATTAAGGATAGTGTGAGGGTTAGCTTTAGGGTTAGGGTGAGGGTTAGTGTTAGTTTGGAGGTTAGGGTTAGGTTGAGGGTTAGGGGGAGTGTTAGGTTTCGTGTGAGTGATAGGGTTAGGGTTAGAGTGAGGGTTATGGTTAGGGTGATGTTTAATATGAGGGTTAGGTTTAGGGTGAGATTTAAGGTAAGGGTAAGGTTTAGGGTGAGGCTGAGTGTAAGGGTTAGGATTAGGGTGAAGGTTAGTATTAGGGTTAGGGTATGAGTTAGGGAGAGGGGAAGGTGAGGATAAGGTAAGAGTGAGGTTTGGGGTGAGGTTGAATGTTAGAGTGAGGATGAGGGTTCTGGAGTGTGTGAGGATTAGGGTTTGGGTGATGGTTAGGGTTAGTGTGAGTGTTAGGGTGACGGTGAGGGTGCGTGTTAGGGTTGGGATTAGAGTTAGAATGAGGAGTAGGGTGAGGGGTAGGGTTAGGTTTAGGGTGAGGGTTAGGGTTACTCTGAGGGTTAGCGTTAAGGTGAGGTTTAGGGTTACTGTGAGGGTTTAAGTTAGGGTTAGGCTTAGTGTTAGGTTGAGGGTAAGGGTTAGGTTGAGGGTTAGGGTTAGGGTGAAGTTTAGGGTTAATGTGAGGGTTAGGTTTAGGGTGAGGGTTAGGGTTAGGTTGATGTTTAGGGTGAGGGTGAGGGTTAGGGTGAGGGTGAAGGTGAAGGTTGGGTTGAGTGTTTGGGTTAGGGATAGGGTTAGTCAGGCTGAGGGTGAGGGTGAGGGTGAGGCTTAGGGTTAGTTTTAGGGTAAGGTTGAGTGTGAGGGTTAGGGATAGGGTTAGTCAGGCTGAGGTTGAGGGTGAGGGTGAGGTTTAGGGTTAGGGTTAGGGTTAGCGTTAGGGTTATGGTGAAGGTTAGGGTTAGGTTGGAGGTTACGGTTAGGGTGAAGGTTAGGGTTAGTGATAGGTTTAGGATGAGGGTGAGGGTGAGGGTTAGGGTTAGGATTAGGGTTATGGTGAGCCTGAGGGTGAGGGTTAGGGTTACGGTAGGGTTAGGCTAAGGGTTAGAGTGAGGGTTATGTTTAGGGTGATGTTTAGGTTGAGGGTGAGGGTTAGGGTGAGGTTGAGGGTGAGGGTGAGGGTGAGGGTTTGGGTTAGGGTGAGGGTGAGGGTTAGGTTTAGAGTTAGGGTTATGCTTAGGGTGAGGGTGATTGTGAGGGTTAGGTTTAGAGTTATTTTTAGGCTTAGGTTTAAGCTGAGGGTGAGTGTGAGTGTTAGGGTTAGGGTGAGTGTGAGCGTTAGGGTTAGGGTTAGGGATAGGCTGAGGGTTAGATGAGGGTGAGGCTTAGGGTTAGGGCGAGTGTTAGGCTTAGGGTTACTGTGAGGGTTAGGGATAGTTTGATGGTTAAGGTAAGGTTTAGTGTTAGGGTAAGGGTGAGGGTGAGCGTGACTGTTAGGGTGCAGGTGAGTTTTACGGTTAGGTTTAGGGTTAGGGTGAGGGTTTAGTGTTAGGGTTAGGATGATGGTTAGGATGAGGGGTAGGGTTAGGGTTAGGGTAAGTTTTATGTTGAGGTTTAGTGTTAGGTTTAGTGTTAAGGTGAGGGTTAGGGTGAGGGTAAGTTTTAGGGTCAGGGTTAGGGTGAGTGTGAGTTTAGGGTTAGGGTTATGGAGTGGTTTAGGGTTAGATTTAGGATGAAGGTGAGGGTGAGAGTGTGGGTTAGGGATTAGTTTTAAGGTTAGGGTTAGTGTTATTGTTAGGGTTAGGGTTACGATTACAGTGAGGTTGCTGGTGAGGTGAGGTTTAGCGTTAGGGTTAGCATTAGGGTGAGGGTTAGGGTGAGGGTAAGTGTTGGGGTGAGGGTTAGGGCTAGGGAGAGGTTAAGGGTTAGGGTTAGGGTTAGGGTGAGGGTTAGGATTAGCATTAGGGTTAGGTTGAGGACTAGGGTGAGGGATAAGGTTAGGTTAGGGTGAGGGTTAGGGTTAGAGTGAGGATTAGAGTGAGGGTAAGAATAAGGGTAAGGGTGAGGTTTAGGGTGAGTTTGAGGGTTATGGTAAGAGTGAAGATTATGATTAGGGTGAGGTTTAGTGTGAGGGTTACGATTAGGGTGAGGGTGAGATTGAGGTTTAGGGTAAGGGTAAGGGTTAGGGTTAGGGTGAGGGTAAGATAAGGTTGAGGGTTAGGGTTAGGTTTAGGGTGAGGGTTAGAGTGAGTGTGAGGTTTAGGGTTAGGGATAGTGTTAGGGTGAGGGTGTTAGGGTTTTGTATAGGTTTACGGTGAGGGTGCAGGTTAGGTTTAGTGTGAGGGTTAGGGTTAGAGTTAGGGTTATGGTGAGGGTGAGGGTTAGGATAAAGGTTAGGGTTAGGGTTATTTTTAGGGTTATGTTTAGGTTTATGATTATGTTGAGGGTGAGGGTTATGGTTAGGGTGAGGTTTAGGATTAGGGTTAGTTTTAAGGTTAGGGTTAGCATGAGGTTTAGGGTGAGTGGTAAGGTTAAGGTTAGGGTGAGGGTTAGGGTTAGTTTGAGGGTTACGGTTAGGGATAGGGTGAGGGGTAGGATGAGGGTTAGGGTGAGGGTAAGGTTTAGGGTGAGGTTTAGAGTGAGTGTGAGGTTTAGGGTTAGGGTTAGTGTTAGGGTGAGTGTAAGTGTTAGGGTTAGGTTTAGGTTTTCGGTGAGGGTGAGGGTTAGGTTTAGGGTGAGGGTTAGGGTTAAGATTAGGGTTAGGGTGAGGGTGAGGGTTAGGATAAAGTTTAGGGTTAGGGTTATTTTTAGAGTTATGTTTAGGTTTATGGTTATGTTGAGGGTGAGGGTTAAGGTTATGGTGAGGTTTAGGATTAGGGTTAGGTTTAGGGTTAGGGTTAGGATGAGGTTTAAGATGAGTGGTATGGTTAAGGTTATGGTGAGGGTTAGGTTTAGTGTGAGTGTTAGGTTTAGGGTTAGGTTTAGGATTAGTGTGAAGGTAAGAATTAGGGTGACGAGTTCTGGGAAGATGGCGGAGGAGAAGCTGGAATCTGAACAAGCTCTCGCATATAAAGCAGTTTTAGAATTCCAGTGAACAGTCCTAAGCCAGAGAATCACACCAAGTGTGCCATCACAGGACAGAGAGTTAGACAAGAGAGGGGAAGCCAAGGAAACCCATCAGCTGCCTCTGCGGTGGCAGGGTCGCGGCAGCGACCACCGCCGTGGGGTCATACCTGAGACACAGAGAGTCCGGGACGTAGGTGCCAGACGCAGCGGACGAGCGGATTCTACTCAACACCAACAAGAACCGACAAGGAACGGACATCTTCATCCTGCTGTTTGCAGACCAGAGACGACCCAGGATCCAAGACTCGGCGTGAGTACAAGCCCGACATCCTCACTCCTTCTCAGGGAGCAGAGGAGGGAAGGCCACCCCTTCCCCCCTAGCACCGGTGATCTCCATCTTGGATACCGACAAAGCTCAGAGGAGCTGCCAGCTCCAGCTCAGGCCTTGGAATAAAACGAGTCATTTAGCAGGTCACAAGAACTTAATGGCGAAGTGACCTGCCAGACTCAGCTCCATCCAGGGAAAAGTCACCCAGCTCAGGCGCCAGCCATTGGAGTGCCTTGCCTCACTGGGTAACCAGAGCCAGAGGCTGCCCCTCCCTCTAGCAGCCACCACAATCAATTGAAAAACAGAAACCCTGAGAATGGCTCCAGGCTGGGCGCTGTGAGCTTTATCACAAAATAGCCCCAGGGAAAAACTACTGTTTGTTGAAAGGCCTCAACTCTACCCAGAACCTAGCCTCATCACCACATCCCCCTCTTTTGTGATTCTCAAAGCAGATCACCCTCCCAGAAAACTAACCTGGGAGGGGGATCTCAAAAGCTTGGGTAAAGCAGAGCATTTTTCTGCTTCTTCCAACCAACCGACTTAAGAAACCAATCAAGCCACAGGACCTCAAGCTGACCAGAGACTCCAACAAGAGACTGGTTACAGACAAAAGGGAGATACAGGATTCTTCCCACTCCTCCCCCCCAAAAAAAATCAAAAGAATTTCTTTTTCTTTTTTTTTCTTTCTTCTTCTTCTTTTCTTTTTTTTTGCTGGTTTTTTGTTTTTTGTTACCTTATATATATATATATATATACATATATATAAATTTTTTTCCCTTCTAAAACTTTTATTAATCTTTAATTTTTGCCTCTTCTGAAAAAATAATTGTTTTCCAGTAACTTTTTTTTTCTCATCTTATAATTTTTATTTTAGGAATATGTGAATGAGCGTTTTCCTTTCTTTTCGTGTCTTCTTTTTCTTTTTCTTTCTTTCTTAATTATCTTTTTGTTTTTTGTCTAGCTCTACTGAACTTCTGATCTTTTCTTCTCCCTTTCCCATCCTTAAAGTTTTTCACATCTCCTCTATGTCCCTCCCCTTCTCTGAACATATTCACATTCTTCTCTAAATAGACGGTCTTTTAACCTCTATAATAACATTAATTTTTACGTTTCTATTTTTTTTCTGGTCTCTCTTCATTCCCCTTTCCGTCTCTACTTTTTCTCTCTCTCTCTACTTGCATCCTACCCAACCCATTTCCTGCATTGTGATTAGGACATAGTTAACTCTCCCTGTGCCTCCCCACACCAATTGATTCCTATTTTTTACCCACATCTCTCCCTAATCCTAATAATTTCTGGTTTTCCAAATTCTTTTCTGCGGTTCGAAGTCCTTTAACATATAGTTGTTTGATGTTGAATAGATGTATCTGTTGAACTAGATTGTATCTGTAGACTATTGACTGTACAAACGCAAACTTTGGTTGATGGTTGCCTTAAGATAGTGTTCTAGCACAAAACTGGTGCAATCTTCATCTCAAATGGTCCGAGTAAGCCGGAAAAACACAAGAAAAATGGCAAATTCGGGTATCTCAATTCCCAATCTTGATAATCAGGGATTAGAACAGATAAAGAATAATCCAGAGGAGAGTTCCCAAATAGCTCTACAAACACTAATAGCAAACATGATAAATGAGAAGTTTGACAATGTACAAAGGACTCTGTATGAGCGTGATAGGGAGAGAGAGGAGGCATCCCAGAAGTTTATACAGGAATATCACAAGCGTGAGGAAGCTACTCAAAAACTGATACAGGATTTGCGTGAACAACTTGAGAATACTCAAAGAGAAAGGGAGGAATGGCGTGAGCAGGCAGAGAACACTCAAAGAGAACTGCAGGAATCCCACAGACGGGAGGAAGCTAATCAAAGAGTAATTCAGGAATTGAGATACCAGGTAGAGAATACACAAAGATCACTAAAGGCATTCATGGAATCCATTAACAAAGAGCTGAAGGAAGTCAGGGAGACCACAAAGGGAATGCTGAATGGAACCCAACAGAAGGAATGGGAGTCCAAAGAAACCATAACCAATCAACTAAGTGATTTGAGAACAAACACTGAACACCAAATTAAGGAAGTAAAGAAATTCATACAAGACCTAAAACAGAGCTTCAACAAAGAACTTGAAGCCATCAAAGCTGACCAATTAGAAGGAAAAGAGATAAAAAACAAAGTAGAGAGTCTTGACAGCAGGTTAGACCATGCAGAAGATCGAATCTCAGGGATTGAAGACAGCCTAGATATTATAGAGAAAGAACATACAACCATCCAAGACAAGTCCAAGAAATATGATAGGTCTATCCAACACCTGGAAGACACCATCAGAAGGCCCAATCTAAGGATAATGGGTGTAGAGGAGCACCTAGAAACAGAAGTTAATGGTCTAGGAAATTTGTTTAACAGGATCCTAGCAGAGAACTTCCCAAACATACAAAAAGATAGGCCTATTCAGATACAAGAAGCTTTTAGAACCCCAAATAGACCAGACCAGAATACGACATCCCACTGTCACATTATAATCCACACAGGATCAACCCAGACCAAGGAAAAGATCCTTAAAGCTGTCAGGGAGAAAAGGGTAAACACCTATAAAGGGAAACCAATCAGAATTACCTCAGATTTCTCAGCAGAGACAATCAAAGCAAGAAGAGCCTGGAATGACGTATGCCATGCCCTAAAAACAAACAACTATCAACCAAGAATACTGTACCCAGCTAAACTCTCCTTCATAACTGAAGGCCAAATAAAAACCACTTTGGAAAGCAGTATGGAGGTTCCTCAAAAGACTTCACATAGATCTCCCCTATGATCCAGCAATCCCACTTTTGGGCATTTACCCAAATGTTTACAAACAAGACCACACTAAAGCTACCAGCACAACTATGTTTATTGCAGCATTATTTACCATAGATAAGATATGGAACCAACCCAGATGCCCCTCAGTAGATGAATGGATCAAGAAAATGTGGTATATATACACAATGGAATTCTATGCCTCCATCAGAAAGAATGACATTTCCCCATTTGTTAGGAAATGGAAAGGTTTGGAAAAAATTATATTAAGTGAAGTAAGCCAGGCCCAAAGAAGCATAGGTCCCATGGTTTCCCTTATTTGCAATATCTAGTATAGGTATGAGTCAAGCAGAAAAGGTCAGATAATGTGATGTTAGGAAAATGAACCCTTAAATATGTATTTTAATGTTTTTGTTTTTTTCATGCATGTGTTTCTAACGCATTTATAAGATTATTTCTTTGTTGCTTTGTATGTCCCTCCCCCACAGTGTAACCCCCGCTTTCGCTATATTTGATGTCAGTATAACATGTGGAGGAGATGGGGACAAACAAGTCGTTTAAGGATTCAGGTGGACCTGTTGCAACAATGAGAAATACAAAATGTCATGTCAAAACCAGCTTTACAATGTCGGTGTGGGGGGGGAGGGTGGTATAATTGGGTGGGGGGAGGGGGGAGGCTGGGAAGGGAGGTGCAGGATAAACAAAGGAGGAGGCTGCAATGCTTGGTAAGAAATGTATGCATTATCCTGCCCATGTAATTGTTGCCCCTCTGTACAGTATGTTCTAAAATAAAATAAAATAATATTTAAAAAAATTAAAAAAAAAAGAATTAGTGTGACGGTTAGGGTGAGGGTGAGGTTTAGGGTTAGGATTTGGGTTATCGTTAGTGTTACGGTGAGGGTGATGGTGAGGGTGAGGGTGAGTTTTAGGGTTAGGGTTAGGGTGAGGGCTAGGATTACGGTTAGGGTTAGTTTGAGGGTGGTATGAGGGTGAGGTTTAGGGTGAGGGTTAGGGTTAGGGTTAAAATTAGGGTGAGGTTTAGGGTTAGGGGTAGGGTTACGGTTATGGTGAGTATTAGGGTTAATGTGTGGGTTAAGGTTAGGGTGAGGATAAAGTAAGGGTTAGGGTTAGGGTGAGGGTGAGGTTTATGGTTACTGTTACAGTGAGGGTTAGGGTTAGGTTTAGTGTTAAGATAAGGGTGAGGGTGAAGGTTAGAGTTAGGCTTAGGGTTAAGGAGATGGTGAGGGTGAGTGTGAGGTTTAAGGTTAGGTTTAGGGTTAGGCTGAATGTTAGGGTTAGAGTGGAGGTTAGGATTAGGGTTAGGGTGAGGGTTAGGTTTTGGGTTAGGCTGAGGGTTAGGGTTAGGATTAGGGTGAGGTTTAGGGTGAGGGTTAGGGGGAGGGGGAGGGTTAGGTTTAGAGTGAGGCTTAGGGTTAGGATTAGGGTTAGGGTCAGGGTTAGGGTCACGGTGAGGTTTAGAGTGAGGGTTATGTTTAGGGTTAAGGTGAGGGTTAGGGTAAGGGGTAGGGTTAGGGTGAGGGTGAGAGTTAGGTTTAGTGTGAGAGTAACGGTTAGGGTAAGGGTTAGGATTAGTGTGAGGGAAAGAATTAGGGTGATGGTTATGGTGAGGGAGAGGTTTAGGTTTAGGATTAGGGATAGAGTTAGTGTTACGCTGAGGGTGAGGATGAGGGTGAGGGTGAGCGTTAGGTTTAGGGTTAGGGTGAGGGCTAGGGTGAGGGTTAGGGTTAGGGTGAGGGCTAGGGTTAGGGTGAGGGTAAGGATTAGGTTTAGTTTGAGGGTGGTGTGAGGGTGAGGTTTAGGGTGAGGCTTTGGGTTAGGGTGAGGGCTAGGTTGAGGGTGAACTTTAGGGTTATGATGAGGGTTAGCATTAGGTTTAGGGTGAGGGTTAGGTTTAGTGTGAGATTTACGGTTAAGGATAGGTTGAGGTTGAGGGTAAGGGTTATGCTGAGGGTTCGGGTGAAGGTGAAGGTAAGGGTTATGATTAGAGATAGGGTTAGGTTTAGGCTGAGGGTGAGAGTGAGGGTGCAGGTGAGGTTTAGGGTTAGGGTTAGGGTGAGGGTGAGGGCTAGGGTGAGGGTCAGGGTTAGGGTGAAGGTGAGGTTGAGGGTGAGGCTGAGGGTTAGGGTGATTGTGAGGGTTTGGTTTAGGGTTAGGGTTAGGGTGAGGTTGAGGTTTAAGATTAGATTTAGGGTTATTGTTAGGGTTAGAGTGAGGGTTACAGTTCAGTTTAGGGTGAGGGTGAAAGTGAGGGTTATGGTTAGGGTTAGGGTGAGGTTTAGGGTTAGGGTTAGGGTTAGTGTTAAGATGAAGTTTATGGTGAGGGGTAGGGTTAGGGTTAGTGTGACGGTTAGAATGAGGGTTAGGGTTAGGGTGAGGGTTAGGGTGAGGTTAGGGTTTTGGTTAGAATTAAGTTGAGGGTGAGGGTTAGGGTGAGGTTTAGGGTTAGGGTTAGGGTTAGTGTGAGGGTTAGGGTTAGGGTGGAGTTTAGGATTAAGTTTAGGGTTATGGTTAGGTTGAGAGTTAGGTTTAGGTTTACGCTGAGGGTGAGGGTTAGGGTTATGGTGAGGGTTTGGTTTAGGGTAAGGGTTAAGGTGAGGGTGAGTTTTAGGGTTAGGATTAGGGTTAGGGTTAGGGTGAGGGTGAAGGTTAGGGTTAGGGTTAGGGTTAGGGTTATTGTTAGGGTAAGGGTTAGGGTTACGGTTACTGTGAGGGTGATTTTGAGGGTTAGGGTTAGGGTGAGGTTTAGTGTTAGGGTTGTGGTTAGAGTTAGGGTTAGTGTGAGGATGAGGTTTAGGGGTAGAGTTATGTTTAGGGTGTGGATTAGGGTGAGGGTTCGTGTTAGGGTGAGGTTTAGGTTTAGGGTGATGGTTAGGGTTAGTGTGAGGGTTAGTGTTAGGGTTAGGGTTAGGGTGAGGGTTTGGGTTAGGGTGAGAGTTATCGTTAAAGTGAGTGTTAGGGTTAGGGATAGGGTGAGTGTTAGGGTTAGGGTTAGGGTTATTGTTAGGGTTAGGGTTAGGGTTATGGTTGCGGTGAGGGTAAGGGTGAGGGTTAGGTTTGGGGTTAGGTTGAGGTTTAGGTTTAGGGTTAGGGTTAGAGTTAGGGTTAGGGTTAGGGTGAGGGTGAGGTTTAGGGTTAGATTTAGGGTTAGTGTTATGGTTAGAGTTATGGTGAGGGTTAGGGTTAGGGTTAGGCTTAGGCTTAGGCTTAGGCCGAGCAAGAGGTTGAGTGTGAGGGTTATGGTTATGGTGAGGGTTAGGGTTAGGGTTAGGGTGAGAGTTAGGATGAGGTTTAGGGTTAGGATAAGGGTTAGGGTGAGGGCTAGGGTGAACGTTAGGGTTATGGTAAGCATTAGGCTTAGGGTTAGGATGTGGGTTAGCGTTATGGTTTGGGTTAGAGTGAGGGTGTGGCTGAGGATTAGATTTAGGTTTATGATTAGGGGTAGGGTTAGGGTTAGGTTTGAGGTGAGGGTTAGGCTTAGGGTTAGGCTTAAGGTGAGGGTGGGGGTGAGGATTAGGGTTAGGGTTAGGGTTAAAATTCGGGTTATTGTTAGTGTTTTGGTTTGGGTTTAGTGTGTGGTGAGGGTGAGGCTGAGGGTGAGGGTAATGGTTAGGGTTAGGATTAGGCTTAGGGTTAGGCTGAGGGTGAGGTTGGGGGTGAGGAATAGGTTTTGGGTGATGGTTAGGGTTAGGGTTAGGGTGAGGGTTAGGATGAGGGTTAGGGTTAGTATTAGTTTTAGGGTGAGGGCTAAGGTGAGGGTGAGGGTTAGGCTTAGGGTTAGGCTTAGGCTTATGTTTAGGCTGAGGTTGAGGGTGAGGATGAGAGTCATCGTTAGGGTGATGGACTGGGTTAGGGTTAGGGTGATTGTTAGGATGAGGGTTAGGGTTAGAATGAGGATTTGGGTGAGCGTGTTGGTAAGAGTAAAGGTGAGGCTTAGGTTGATGGTCAGTGTTCCCCTAAGGGTGAGGGTTTGGTTTAGGGTGAGGGTTAGGGTAAGGTTTAGGGTGAGGGTTAGGATGAGGGTGAGGGTTAGATTGAGGATTATTGTTAGGGTTAGCTTGAGGTTTAGGGCGAGGATGAGGGTTAGGGTTAGGTTTAGGGTTAAGATTACAATTAGGGTTAGGGTGAGGGCTAGGGCGAGGCTGAGGTTTAGGGTTAGGTTTAGGGTGAGGTTTCAGGTGAGGGTGAGATTTAGGGTTACTGTGAGACTTAGTGTTAGATTTAGGGTTATTGTTAGTGTGAGGGTAAGTGTTAGGGTGAGTGTTAGGGTTAGGGTGAAGGTTGTGGTTAGGGTGAGGGTTAGGGTTAGAATGAAGGTTTTGGTTAGGGTGAGGATTAGGGTTATGGTGAGGGTGAGGTTGAGGGTTAGGGTTAGAGTGAGGTTTAGGGTAAGGGTTAGGGTTAGAGTTAGGGTTAGCGTGAAGGTGAGGTTTAGGGTTAGATTTAGGGATCAGGTGAGGGTTAGGATGAGGGTTAGGGTTAGGGTTAGGGTTAGGTTTAGGGTTAGGGTGAGGTTTATTGTTAGGGTTATGGTTAAGATTAGGGTTAGTGTGAGGGTTAAGGTGAGGGTTAAGTTGAGGTTTAGGTTTAGGATTAGGGTTAGGGTTAGGGCTAGGGTGAGAGTGAGGTTTAGGGTTAGTGTTAGGGTGAGGTTAAGGGTTAGGGTTAGGATCAGTGTGAGTTTGAGGTTTAGGGTTAGAGATTAGTGTTAGGTTGTGGGTTACGGTGAGAGTTAGGTTTAGGGTTAGTGTTAGGGTGAGGGTTCGGGTGAGGGTTAGGGTGAGGGTGTGTGTTAGGGTTAGGGTTAGGTTGAGGATTGGGATAGGGTGAGTGTGAGGTTTAGGATTAGGGTTAGGGTGAGGGTTAGGGTGAGGGTTTGTGATAGGGTTAGGGTTAGGGTGAGGTTTAGGGTTAGAATTGGGGTTAGGGTGAGGGTTAGGATTAGAGTTAGGTTTAGGGGTTTTTTGAGGTTTAGGGATAGTGTGAGGGTTAGTGTTAGGGTGAGGGTAAGAGTTAGGGTGAGGTTTTGTGTTAGGGTGAGGGTTATGGTTAGGGTGAGGTTTAGGGGTAGGGTTAGGGTTATTGTTAGGGTTAGGGTTATGGTTACGATGAGGATGAGGGTGAAGTTGAGGTTGAGTGTTAGCGTTAGAATTAGGGTTAGGTTGAGTGCTAGGGTGAGGGTGAAGTTTAGGGTTAGTGTTAGGGTGAGGTTTAGGGTTAGGGTGAGGGTTAGGGTTTGTGTGAGGGTTAGTATTAGGGTGAGGTTAGTGTTACCTTGACGGTAAGTTTTAGGGTGAGGGTTAGGATTAGGGTGAGGTTTATGTTTTGGGTGAGGGTTAGTGTTAGGGTTAGGTTTATTGTTAGGGTTAGGATTAGGATTAGGGTTAGTGTGAGGGTGAGGTTAGGGTTAGGGTGAGGTTTAGGGTTAGGGTTAGGGTTAGGGTGAGGTTGAGGTTTAGGTTTAGATTTAGGGTTAGTGTGAGGGTTAGAGTTAGCGTTAGTGTTAGGTTTAGGGTTAGGGTTAGAGTTAGGCTTAGGTTTAAGCTGAGGGTGAGGGTGCAGTTTAGGGTTAGGGTGAGGGTGAGGTTTAGGGTTAGAGTTAGTGTTAGGATGAGGGTTAGTGTTAGGGCTGGGATAAAGTTTAGGTTTAGGGTGAGGGTGAGTGTGAGGATTAGTGTTAGGGTTAGACTTAGGCTTAGGTTTAAGCTGAGGGTGAGGGTGAGGTTTAGGGTTAGTTTGAGGGTGAGGTTTAGGGTTAGAGTTAGGGTTAGGGTGCGGGTTACTGTGAGGGTTAGTTTTAGGATTAGTGTTAGGGTTAGGGTTTGGTTGAGGGTGAGTGTGAGGGTTAGGGTTAGGGATAGGGTTACATTTAGGATTATGGTTAGGGTGAGGGTGAGGGTCAGGGTTAGGGTTAGGCTTAGGCTTAGGGTTAGGCTGAGGGTGAGGGTGAGTGTTAAGGTTAGGATGAGGTTTAGGGTTAAGTTTAGGATTAGGGTTAGGATGAGTTATAGGTTTAGGATTCAGGTTAGGATGAGGGCTAGGTTGAATGTTAAGTTTAGGGTTAGGGTTAGTGTGAGGTTTAGGGTTTGGGTTTGGTTTAGGTTTAGGGTGACGGTTAGGGTTAGAGTTACTGTATGGATGAGGGTTAGGGTTAGGTTGAAGGTTAGGGTTAGGTTTAGTGTGAGTTTTAGGGTTAGGATTAGGGCGAGGGTTAGGTTGAGGGTTATCATTTGAATTAGGGTTAGGGTGCGAGCTGGGTTGAGGGTGAGGTTTAGGGTTAGGGTTAGGCTTAGGCTTAGGGTTAGGCTGAGGGTTAGGGTGGGGATGAGGAATAGGTTTTGGGTGATGGTTAGGATTAGGGTTAGGGTGAGGATTAGGATGAGGGTTAGGGTTAGGATTAGGTTTAGGGTGAGGGCTAGGGTGAGTGTGAGGGTTAGGGTTAGGTTTAAGGTTAGGCTGAGGGAGAGGGTGAAGGTAAGGTTTAAGTTTAGGGAAAGGGTTAGACTTAGGGTTAGGGTACGGGTTAGGTTAGGGTTAGGGTTGGAGTTAGCCTTAAGATGAGGTTTATGGTTAGGGATAGGGTTAGGGTTCTGGTAAGGGTGAGGTTTAGAGTTAGCATGAGGGTTAGGGTGAGGGGTAGGGTTAGGGTTATGGTGAGAGTTAGGGTTAATGTGAGGTTTAGGGTTAGGTTTAGGGTTAGGGTTAGGGTGAGGGTTAGGTTGATCTTTAGGTTTCGGGTTACAGTTAGGGTGAGGGTGCTGGTTATTGTGAGTTTTAATTTAGGCTTAGTGTTAGGATTAGTTTGAGGTTATGGGTTAGGGTGAGGGTTAGGGTTAGGGTGAAGGTGAGGCTTAAGATTATGGTGAGGGTTACAGTGAGGGTCAGTGTTAGGGTTCGGGTGAGGTTTAGGTTTAGGATTAGAGTTAGGGTGAGGGTGATGGTTAGGATTAGGGTTAGGATCATTGTAAGTGTTATGGTTAGGGTTACATTTGCAATTAGGGTGAGGCTGAGGGTGAAGGTTAGCGTTAGTGTTAGGGTTAGTTTTAGGTTTAGGATTAGTGTTAATGTTAGGGTTAGGGTTAGAGTTACGGTTTGGGTGAGGGTGAGGGTGAGAGTTAGGGTTAGGGTTAGTGTGAGGTTTAGGGATAAGGTTAGGATTAGGGATAGGGTGATGGTGAGGTTTAGAGTTAGAGTTAGGTTGAGTGTGAGGGTTATGGTGACTGTTAGGGTTAGTGTTAGTGTTAGGGTTAGCGTTAGGTCTAGGGTGAGGGTTAGGTTGAGGTTTAGGGTTAGGTTTAGGGTTAGGATTAGGCTTAGGGTGAGGGTGAGTGTGAGGGTTAGGATAAGGATTAGGCTTAGGCTTAGGGTAAGGTTGAGGGTGACGGTTGGGGAGAGGATGAGGCTTAGGGTGATGTTTAGCCTTAGGGTTAGGGTGAGGGTTAGGGTTAGGGTTAGGGTTAGGATTAGGGTTAGGGTGAGGGCTAGGGTGAGGGTGAGGGATAGGGTTAGGGTTAGGCTTAGGCATAGGGTAAGGATGAGGGTGAGGGTGAGGGTGGGGGTTAGGGTTATAGTGATGGATTAGTTTAGGTTTAGGGTGAGGGTTAGGATGAGCGTGACTGTAAGAGTAACGGTGAGGGTTAGCCTGAGGTTGAGGGTTAGGGTAAGGGTTAGGGTTAGGGTTAGACTGAGGATTTGGGTTAGGGCTAGTGTGAAGTTTAGGGTGAGGATGAGGGTTAGGGTTAGAATTAGGGTTAGGGTGAGGGCAAGTGTGAGGGTGAGGTTTAGGGTTAGGGTTATGTTTAGGGTGAGGGGTAGGGTTAGGTTTAGGATGAGAGTTAGGTTTAGTGTGAGGGTTACGTTTAGGGTGAGGGTGAGGGTGGGGGGAAGGGTTATGGTGAGGGTTAGGGTGAGGGTGAGGGTTAGGGTTATGTTTATGGTTAGGGTGAGGTCTATGGTGAGGGTGAGGGTTAGGGTAAAGTTGAGGTTTAGGCTGAGGGTCTTGGTTACGTAATGGTTAGGGTTAGCGTGAGAATTAGGTGAGGTTTAGTGTGAGGGTGAGCTTGAGCGTTAGGTTGTGGGTGAGGGTTAGGTTTAGGGTGAGGGTTCGGGTAATGGTGAGGGTTAGGGTGTCGTTGAAGGTTAGGGTTAGGGTTAGGTTAGGGTTAGGGTTAGGGTTAGGGATAGGGTGAGGGTGAGGGTTAGGATTAGGTTTAGGGTTAGGATGAGGTTTAGTGTGAGGGTGAGGTTTAAGGTTAGGCTTAGGTTTGGGGTGTGGTAAGTGATAGCATGAGGGTTAGGGTGAGTGTTAGAGTTAGCATTAGGGTTAGGGTGAGGGTTAGGGTGAGGGTTAGGGTGAGGATTAGGGTGAGGGTGAGTGTGAGAGTGAGGGTTAGGGTGAGGATTAATGTGAGTTTTAGGGTTAGGGTGAGGGTTAGGTAAAGGGTGAGTGTTAGGGTGAGGGTTAGGTTTATGGTTATGCTTAGGGTTAGGGTGAGGTTTAGGGTTAGTATTAGGGTGAGGGTTAGGGTGATGGTTAGGGTGAGGGTAAGGGTTAGGAGTCGGGTGAGCGTTAGGTTTATTATTAGTGTTAGGGTCAGGTTTAGGATGACGGTGAGGTTTAGGGTGAGGGTTGGTGTGAGGTTTAGGGTTAGGATATGAGGTTTAGGATAAGGGTTAGTGTTACGGTTAGGGTGAGGGTTAGATTTAGTGTGAGATTTAGTGTTAGGGTTAGGTTTAGGATTAGTGTGAGGGTAAGAATTACGGTGATGATTAGGGTGAGGGTGAGGTTTAGGGTTAGGAATAGTGATAGGGTTAGTGTTACACTGAGGGTGAGGGTGAGGGTGAGGGTTAGGGTTAGGGTTAGGCTGAGGGCAAGGGTGAGGGTTAGGTTTAGGGTGAGGGTTAGGTTGAGGGTGATGGTAATTGTAAATGTGAGGGTTAGGCGGAGGGTGAGGGTTAAGATAAGGGTGAGGGTTAGGGTTAGGGTGAGGATTAGGATAAGGTTTTGGGTTAGGGTTAGGGTGAGGATTAGATTGAGGATTAGGTTTAGGGTTAATGTGAGGTTTAGGGTGAGGATGAGGGTAAGGGTTCAGTGGAGGGTTAGGGTCAGAATTAGTGTTAGGGTGAGTACTTGGGTGAGGTTTTAGGTAAGCGTTAGGGTTAGGGTGAGGTTTAGGGTTAGGATGACGGTGAGGTTATGGTTCAGGGTGAGGGTTAGGCTGAGTGTGAGGTTTAGGGTTAGGGTTAGAGTTAGGGTGAGGGGAAGGGTGAGGGTTAAAATGAGTGATAGGGTGACAGTGAGGGTGAGGTTTAGGGTTGGGGTTAGGGTTAGGCTGAGGGTTAAGGTGAGGGGTAGGGTTATGGTAAGGGTGAGGATTAGGGATAGTGTGAGTGTTAGGGTTAGAGTGAGGGTAAGGGTTAGGTTCAGGGTTACGGTTAGGGTGAGGGTTAGCGTTAGGGTTAGGGTGAGGGTTAGTGTTAGGTTGGAGGTTAGGGTGAGGGTTAGGGTGAGTGTTAGGGTTAGAGTGAGAGATAGGATTAGGGTTAGTGTGAGTGTTATGGTTAGGGTGATGTGTAGAATGAGGCTGAGGGTTAGGGTGAGGGTGAGTGTGAGGGTTAGGGTATGGGTGAGGGTTAAGGTTGGGTGAGGGTTACAGTAACGGTGAGGGTTAGGGTGAGGGTGAGGTTAAGGGTTAGGATTAGGGTGAAGGTTAGGGTTACGGTTATGGTGACGGTTAGGGTTAGGGTTATGTTTAGGGTGAGGGTGAGTGTTAGAGTGAGGATGAGGGTTTTGGAGAGTGTGAGGGTTAGGGTTTCGGTGAGGCTTAGGGTTAGGGTGAGTGTTAGGGTTACGGTGAGGATAAGGTAAGGGTGAGGGTTGGGGTGAGGGTGAGGTTTAGGGTTACTCTTAGTGTGAGGTTTAGGGTTACGGTTATGGTGAGGGTTAGGTTTAGGGTTATGTTTAGGTTGAGGGTGAGTGTTAGAGTGAGGATGAGGGTTTTGGAGAGTGTGAGGGTTAGGGTTTCGGTGAGGGTTAGGGTTAGGGTGAGTGTTAGGGTGACGGTGAGGGTGAGGTTTAGGGTTGGGGTTAAGGTTAGAGTGAGGGGTAGGGTTATGGTTAGGGTGAGGGTTAGGGTTACTGTGAGGGTTATGGTTAGGGTAAGGTTTAGGGTTACTGTGAGGGTTCAAGTTAGGGTTAGCCTTACTGTTATGGTGAGGGTAAGGGTTAGGTTGAGGGTTAGGGTTAGGGTGAGGGTTGGGGTTAATGTGAGGGTTAAGGTTAGGGTGAGGGTTAGGGTTAGGGTGATGTTTAGGGTGAGGGTAAAGGTTAGGGTGAGGTTGAAGTGAAGGTTCGGTTGAGTGTTTGAGTTAGGTTGAGGTTGAGGTTGAGGGTGAGGGTGAGGCTTAAGGTTAGTTTTAGTGTAAGGGTGAGTGTGAGGGTTAGGGATAGGGTTAGGCTTAGGCTGAGAGTGAGGGTGAGGGTTGCGGTTAGGGTGAGGGTTAGCGTTAGGGTTATGGTGAGGGTTAGGGTTAGGTTGGAGGTTACGGTTAGGGTGACGGTTAGGGTTAGAAATAGGTTTAGGTTGAGGGTGAGTGTGAGGGTTAGGGTTAGGGTTAGGATTAGGGTTAGGGTGAGCCTGAGGGAGAGGGTGAGTGTGAAGGTTAGGGTTAGATTGAGGGTTAAGCTAAAGGTTAGGTTGAGGGTTAGGTTTAGGGTGACGTTTAGGTTGAGCGTGAGTGTTAGGGTGAGTTTGAGGGTGAGGATTCGGTTGAGGGTTTGGGTTACGGTTATGGTGAGGGTGAGTGTGAGTGTTTGGTTTAGGGTTAGGGTTAGGGTTAGGCTTAGGATGAGGGTGATTGTGAGGGTTATGGTTAAGGTTATTGTTAGGCTTAGGTTTAAGCTGAGGGTGAGGGTGAGTGTGAGGTTTAGGGTTAGGGTGAGTGTGAGCGTTAGGGTTAGGGTTAGGGATAGGCTGATGGTTAGATGCCGGTGAGGGTTAGGGTTAGGATGAGTGTTAGGCTTAGGGTTAGGGTGAGGGTTAGGTATAGGTTGATGTTTAGGGTGAGGTTGAAGGTTAGGCTGAGGCTGACGGTGAGCGTGACTGTTAGGGTGCAGGTGAGGTTTAGGATTAGGTTTAGGGTCAGGGTGAGGGTTTAGAGTTAGGGTTAGGATGATGGTTAGGATGAGGGGCAGGGTTAGGGTTAGGGTGAAGTTCAGGGTTAGTTTAAAGGTTACGGTTAGTGTTTGGGTTAGGGTGAGGATTAGGGTTAGGTTTAGAGTTAGGGTGTGGGTTAGGGTGAAGATAAGTTTTAGGGTGAGGGTTAGGGTGAGTGTGAGGTTAGGGTTAGGGTGAGGGTTAGTGTTATTGTTAGGGTTAGGTTTAGGGTTACGGTTACAGTGAGGTTGTGGGTGAGGTGAGGTTTAGCGTCAGGGTTAGTGTTAGGGTGAGGGTTAGGGTGAGGGTAAGTGTTTGGGTGAAGGTTAGGCTTAGGGTGAGGTTTAGGGTGAGAGTGAGGGTTAGTTTTAGGGTTAGGTTTAGGGTGAGGTTAAGGGTTAGTGTTAGGGTGAGGGTTAGGGTTAGCATTAGCTTTAGGTTGAGGGCTAGGGTGAGGGTTCAGGTTAGGTTAGGATGAGGGTTAGGGTTAGGGTGAGGGTTAGGGTGAGAGTAAGAATAAGTGTAAGGGTGAGTGTTAGGGTGAGATTGAGGGTTACGGTAAGAGTGAAGGTTATGGTGAGGGTGAGGGTTAGGGTTAGAGTGAGGGTGAGGTTGTTTTTGAGTGAGTGTTAGGGTTAGGTTTAGGGTGAGGGTTAGGATTAGGGTTAGGGTGAGGTTTAGGGTGAGGTTTAGGGTTAGGGTTAGGGTTAGGGTGTGGGATAGGCTGAGGGATAGTGTTAGGATTAGTGTGAGGTTTAGGGTGAGGGTAAGGGTCAGGGTGAGGGTTAGGTTTAGGGTGAGGGTTAGGGTTAGGATTAGGGTTAGGGTCATGTTTAGGGTGACTGTGAGGTTTAGGGTGAGGATTAGCTTTAGTGTTAAGGTGAGGGTTAGGGTAAGGGGTAGGGTTACAATTAGGGTGACGGTTAGGTTTAGTGTGAGAGTTATGGTTAGGGTTAAGGTTAGGATTAGTGTGAGGGTAGGAATTAGGGTGATGTTTAGGGTGAGGGTGAGGTTTAGGTTTAGGAATATGGATAGGATTAGAGTTTCGCTGAGGGTGAGGATGAGAGTGAGGGTGAGGGTTAGGTTTAGGGTTAGGGTTAGTGTGAGGGTTAGGGTTAGTTTTAGTTTCAGACTGTTGTGAGGGTGAGGTTTAGGTTGAGGCTTGGGGATAAGGTGAGGGCTAGGTTGAGGGTGAACTTTAGGGTTATGATGAGGGTTAGGGTTATGTTTAGGGTGAGGGTTAGGGTGAGGGTTAGCTTTAGTGTGAGGTTTACAGTTAAGGTTAGGGTGAGGGTTAGGGTAAGGGTTATGGTGAGGGTTAGGTTGAGGGTGAGGGTTAGGGTTATGATTAGAGATAGGGTTAGGTTTAGGCTGAGGGTGAGAGTGAGGGTGCAGGTGAGGTTTAGTGTTAGCGTTAGGGTTAGGGTGAGGGCTAGTGTGAGGGTGAGGTTTAGGGTGAAGTTGAGTTTGAGGGTGAGGCTGAGGCTTAGGGTGAGGGTGAGGGTTTAGGTTAGGGTTAGTGTTAGGGTGAGGGTGAGGGTTAAGATTAGGTTTAGTGTTAGGGTTATTGTTAGGGTTAGAGTGAGGGTTACAGTTCAGTTTAGGGTGAGGGGGAAGGTGAGGGATATGGTTACGGTTAGGGTGAGGTTTAGGGTTAGGGTTAAGGTTAGTGTTAGGAGGAAGTTTAGGGTGAGGGGTAGGGTTAGAGATAGGGTGAGGGGTAGGGTTTTGGTTAGGGTTAAGGTGAGGGTTCGGCTTAGGGTGAGGTTTAGGGTTAGGGTTAGTGTTAGGGTGAGGGTTAGGGTTAGCAATAGGATCAGTGTAAGGGATATGGTGAGGCTGAGGGTTAGGGTTAGGGTTAGATTTAGGGTGAGGGTTAGGCTTAGGCTGAGGGTTAGGGTTAGTGGGAGGGTTGGTGTTAGGGTTAGGCTTAGTGTTAGGGTGAGGATAAGGGTTAGAGTGAGGGTTAGGGTTAGGGTGAGGGTTAGGGTTAGGGTGAGGGTCAGGGTTAGGGTTAGGGTTAGGCTGAGGGTTAGGTTAGAGTTAGGGTTAGGGTTAGGGTAAGGGTTAGCGTTAGGGTGAGGGTTAGGTTTAGGATTAGTGTTAGAGTTATGGTTAGGTTTAGGGTGAGGCTTTCGGGTTAGGGTTAGGGTTAGGGTTAGGTTGAAGCTTAAGGTGAGGGTGAGGGTTAGGGTTAGTTTTAGTTTTATCATGTGGGTAAGTGATAGTGTGAGGGTTAGGGTGAGTGTTAGAGTTAGCATTAGGTTTAGAGTGAAGTTTAGGGTGAGGGATAGGGTTAGGGTTAAGGTGAGCTTGAGGGCGAGGGTTAGGGTTAGCTTTATCGTGGGTTTTAGCATTAGGGTGAGGGTTAGGGTCAGTGTGAGCGGGAGGGTAAGGGTGACGGTTAGGGTTAGAGTTAGGCTGAGGGTTAGGTTTAGTGTGAGGTTTAGGGTGAGAATGAGGTTGAGGCTTATTGTGAGGTTTAGGGAAAGGGTGAGGGTTAGGGTTAGTGTTAGGGTGAGGGTTAGGGATAGGGTTAGGGTTAGGGATAGGGTTAGGGTTAGGGTGAAGGTTAGGGTAATGGGTATGGTTATGGTTAAGGTGAGGGTTAGGTTTAGTGTAAGTATTAGTGTTAGGGTTATGGTTAGGATTAGTGTGAAGGTAAGAATTAGGGTGACGGTTAGGGTGAGGGAGAGGTTTAGGGTTAGGATTAGGGTTATGGTTAGTGTTATGCTGAGGGTGATGGTGAGGGTGAGGGTGAGTGTGAGTTTTAGGGTTAGGTTTAGGGTTAGGTTGAGGGTAAGGATTAGTGTGAGGGTTAAGGTGAGGGTGAGTGTTAGGGTTAGGCGGATGGTAGGGGTTAAGGTGAGGGTTAGATTGATAGTGAGGATTACGGTTAACATTAGTGTTAGGGTTAGGGTGAGGCTTAGGGTTAGGGTTAGGGATAGGGTGAGTATTAGGATTAGGATTAGTGTTAGGGTGAGCATTAGGCTGAGGGGTAGGTTTAGGGTTAGGCTTAGTCTTAGGGTTAGGCTTAGGGTGAGGGTGGGGTTGAGGATTAGGGTTAGAGTGATGGTTAGGGTTAGGGTTAGGGTGAGGCTTAAGATGAGGGTTAGGGTGAGGGTAAGGTTTAAGGTGAGGGTTAAGTTGAGGGTGAGGGTTATGGTTACCATTAGGGTTAGGGTTAGAGTTAGCGTGAGGGTTAGGTTTAGGTTTAGGGTTAGGGTGAGTGTGAGGGTGCGTGTTAGGTTGAGGGTTAGGATGAGCGTTAGGGTTCGGGTTTGGGTTAGGGTTAGGGTTAGTGTGACGGTGAGGGTGAGGGTTAGGGTGTGGTGAGGGTGAGATTTAGGGTTAGGAATAGGGTGGGGGTGAGTGTGAGTGTGAGGGTTAGGGTGAGGAATAGGGATAGGGTCAGGGTGAGTGTTTGGGTGAGGTTTAGTGGTAAGTTAGGGTTAGGGTTAGAGTTAGTGTGATGATTAGTATGAGAGTTAGTTTAAGGTTCAGCGTCAGGGTTAGGGTGAGGGTTAGGGTTAGGATTAGTTTAGGGTGAGGGTGAGGGTGAGCGTTAGGGTTAGCGTTAGGGTTAGGGATAGGTTTAGGTTTAGGGTGAGGTTTAGGATGAGGGTTAGGATTAGGGTTAGGGTTAGGGTTTACGTGAGAGTTAGGGTCAGGGTGAGGGTTAGTGTTAGGGTTAGATTTACGGTGAGAATAAGGGTTAGCATGAGGTTTAGGGTGAGTGTGAGGGTTAGAGTTAGCCTTAGGGTTAGGGTGAGGGTTAGGGTTAGGTTTATGGTTAGGGTGAGGTGAGAGTGAGGGTGATTGTGAGGTTTATGGTTAGTGTGAGAGATAGGTTTAGGGTGAGGGTTAGGCTTTGGGTTAGGGTGCGGGTGAGAGTGAGGTTGACAGTGAGGCTTAGGCTGAGGGTGAGGGTGAGTGTGAGGGTTAGGCTTAGAGTTAGGTTTAGGGTTAGGGTGAGTGTGAGGGTGAAGGTGAGGGTTAGGGTTAAGAGTAGGGTTAGGTTTAAATTTAGGCTGAGGGTGAGCGTGAGGGAGAGGGTAATGGTTAGGCTTAGGGTTAGGGTTGGTGTGAGGGTTAGGGTGAGGGTAAGGTTAAAGGTTAGGGTGAGGGTGAGGGTTAGGGTTAGGGTTAGGGTGAGGGTTAGGGTTAGGGTGAGGTTAGAGTTAGGGTTAGGTTTATTGTTAATGTGAGTGTTAGTGTTAGTGTTAGGTTGAGGGTAAAGGTTAGGTTGAGGGTTAGGGATAGGGTTAGGTTTAGGGTGAGGTTTCGGGTTAGGGTGAGGGTTAGAGTCAGGGTGAGTGTTAGGGTTAGCATTAAGTTTAGGGTGAGGGTTAGTGTGAGGGTAAGCGTAAGGTTAGTGTGAGGGTTAGGTTTAGGGTGAGGGTTACGTTGAGGGTGAGAGTAATGTTAAGTGTGAGGGTTAGGGTTATGGTGAGGATTATGGTAAACTTGTGGGTTAGGGTGAGGGTTAGGTTTAGGTTTACAGTAAGGGTGAGTGTTAGGGTGAGTGTTAGGTTTGGGGTTAGGGTTAGGGTGAGGGTGAGATTGAGGGTTGGGAATAGGGTGAGGGTTAGGTTTAGGGTGAGGGTTAGGATTAGGATTAGGTTTAGGGTGAGGCCTAGGGTGAGGGTGAGGGTTAGGGTTAGGGATAGGTATAGGTTGAGGGTTAGGGTTAGGCTGAGGATTAGGGTTAGTGTAATGGCTAGTTTTAGGGTTAGGGTTAGTGTTAGGGTGAGCGTAAGTTTTAGGGTTAGGTTTAGGGTTACGGTGAGGTTGAGGGTTAGGTTAAGGGTGAGGGTTAGGGTTAGGGTGAGGGTGAAGGTGAGGGTTAGGATAAGGGTTAGGGTTAGGGTTATTTTTAGGGTTAGGGTTAGGTTTATGGTTACGTTGAGGGTGAGGGTGAGGGTGAGGGTTATTGTTAGTGTGAGGTTTAGGGTTAGGGTTAGGTTTAGGGTTAGGGTTAGGATGAGGTTTAGGGTGAGGGGTAGGGTTAAGGTTAGGGTGAGGGTTAGGGTTAGTGTGAAGGTTAGGTTTAGGGTTAGGATGAAGGTTAGGTTGAGGGTTAGGGTTTAGATTAGGGTTAGGGTGAGAGTGAAGGTTAGGGTGAGGTTAAGGGTTAGCTTAGGTTTAGGGTTAGGGTGAGGTTAAGGGTTAGGCTGAGGGTTAGGCTTAGGGTGAGGTTTAGGGTGAGGTTGAGGGTTAGGGTTAGTGTTAGGTTGAGGTGAAGGTTTAGGGTAAGTTTTAGGGTGAGGTTGAGTGTTATGGTTATCATTAGGGTTAGGGTGAGGTTTAGTGTGAGTGTTTTGGTTAGTTTAGGGTGAGGTTTTGGGTTAGTGTGAGGGTTAGGGTGAGGGTAACGTAAGGGTAAGGGTGAGGTTTTTGGTGAGGGTGAGGGTTACGGAAAGGGAGAGGGTTAGGGTTAGGGTGAGGGTTAGAGTTACGGTTAGGAAAAGGATTAGTGTGAGGGATAAGGTGAGGGTGAGGATTAGGGTTAGGGTTAGGTTTAGGTTGAGGGTTAGGTTTAGGCTGAGGGTTAGGGTTAGTGTGAGTGTTGGTGTTAGGTTTAGGCTTAGTATTAGGGTGAGGGTAAAGTTTAGGGTGAGGGTTAGTTTTAGGGTGACGTTTAGGGTTAGGGTGAGGGTGAGGGTTAGGTTTAGTGTGAGGGTAAGGGTTAAGGTTAGGTCTAGGTTTAGGGTTATTGAGGGTTTTGTTGAGGTTTAGGATTAGCGTTAGTGTAAGGGTTAGGGTTAGGGTTAGTGTGAGGATTAGGTTGAGGGTTAGCTTGACGGTTAGGGTTAGTGTGAGGGTTAGGGTTAGGCTGAGGGTGAGGGTGAAGGTGAGAGTTAGTGTTAGGATTAGGGTTAGGGAGAGGTTTTGGGTTAGGTTTAGGGTTAGAATGAGGGTTAGGGTGAGGGGTAAGTTTAGGTTTAGGGTGAGGTTAGATTTATTGTGAGGGTTAGCGTTAGGGTAAAGGTTAGGGTGAGGGTGAGGATATGGTTTAGGGTGCGGGTTAGGGTGAGGGTTAGGGTTAGGGATAGGGTTAGGTTTAGGGTGACTGTTAGCTTGAGGGTTTGGTTTAGGTTTAGGGTTAAGGTTTCGGGTGAGGGTTCAGGTTCAGTTTAGGGTTAGGTTAAGGGTTTCGTGTTTGGGTTACTGTTAGGGTTAAGGTGAGGTTTATGGTGAGGGTGAGGGTTAGGGTTAGGTTTAGGTTTATGGTGTGTTTAAGTGATAGCGTGAGGGTTAGGGTGAGTGTTAGAGTTATTAGTAGGGTTTGGGTGATGGTGAGGGCGAGGGTTAGGGTTAGGTTTAGAGTGAGGGTTAGGGTGAGGGTGACGGTTAGTGTTAGAGTTAGGGTGAGGGTTACGTTTGGTGTGAGGTTTAGGATGAGGATGAGGTTAAGGGTTAGGGTGAGGGTTAAGGTAAAGGTGAGGGTTAGGGTTAGGGTTAGTGTGAGGGTGAGGGTTAGGGTGAGGGTTAGGGTTAGGTTTAGGGTTAGGGTGACGGGGAGGTTTAGGGTTAGGGTTAGGGTGAGGGCTAGGGTGCGGTTTAGGGTTAGGGTGAGGGTTAGGCTTAGGGTGAGGGTTAGGTTTAGGGTTAGTTTGTGGGTGGTGTAAGGGTGAGGTTTAGGATGATGGTTAGGATTAGGGTGAGGGCTAGGGTGAGGGTTAGGTTTAGCGTTGGGGTGAGGGTTAGGGTTAGGTTTAGGTTGAGGTTTGGGGTGAGGGGTAGGGTTAGATTTAGGGTGAGGGTTAGGTTTAGTGAAAGCATTACGGTTAGGCTTAGGGTGAGGGTGGGGGTAAGGGTTATGGTGAGGGTTATGATGGGGTTGATGGTTAGGGTTAGGATTAGGGGTAGAGTTAGGGTAAGGCTGAGCATGAAGGTGAGAGTGCTGGTGAGGTTTACGGGTAGGGTTACGTTTAGGGTGAGGGCTAGGGTGAGGGTGAGGGTTAGGGTGAAGGTTAGGGTGAGGGTGAGGGTCAGGGCCTTTGTTAGATAATGGTTAGGGTTAGGGTGAGGATTAGGCGAGGTTGAGGGTGAGCTTTAGGGTTAGGGTGTGGGTGAGTGTTAGATTTAGGGTGAGGGTTCAGGTGATGTTGAGTGTTAGAGTAAGGTTGAGATTTAGGGTTAGGTGAGGGTTAGGTTTAGGGTTAGGGTTAGAGTTAGGATGAGGGTTTGGGTGAAGGGTACTGTTAAGGTTAGGGTGAGCATTAGGGTTAATGTGAGGGTTAGGGTTAGGGTGAGGATAATGTTAGGGTGACGGTTAGGGTGAGAGTGAGGGTTAGGGTTCCTGTTAGGGTGAGGGTTAGGGTTAGCTTTAGTGTTATGTTGAGGGTGAGGGTGAGGGTTAGGGTTAGGCTTAGGGTTAAAGTGAGGGTGAGGGTGAGGATGAGGGTTAGCTTGAGGGTTAGGGTTAAGGTGAGGGTTAGGTTTATGATTAGGGTTATTGTTAGGATTAGGTTTAGGGCGAGGGTGAGGATGAGGGTGAGGGTGAGTGTGTGGGATAGGGTTAGGGTTAGGTTTAGGGTGAGCATGAGGGTTAGGGTTAGGCTGAGGGGTAGGGTTAAGGTTAGTGTGAGGGTTAGGGTTAGTGTGAAGGTTAAGGTTAGGGTTAGGGTGAGGTTTAGGCTGAGGGTTAGGGTTTGGATTAGGGTTAGGGTGAGGGTGAGGGTTAAGGTGAGGTTTATGGTTAGCTTAGGGTTAGGTTTAGGGTGAGGGTTAGGGTGAGGGTAAAGATTAGGGTGAGGGTTAGGGTTACGGTGAGGTTTAGGGTGAGGTTGTGGGTTAGGGTTAGGGTTAGACTGAGGTTCAGGTTTAGGCTGAGGGTTAGGGTGAGGGTGAGTGTTAGGGTTAGCATTAGGGTTAGGGTGAGGTTTAGTGTGAGTGTTTTGATTAGGTTACGTTGAGGTTTTGCGTTACTGTGAGGGTTAGGGTGAGGATAAGGTAAGGGTAAGGGTGAGGTTTTTGGTGAGGGTGTGGGTTACGGAGAGGGTGAGGGTGAGGGTGAGGGTTAGGGTTACTGTTAGTGTTAGGGTTAGGGATAGGAAAAGGGTTAGTGTGAGGGATAAGATGAGGGTGAGCATTTGGGTTAGGGTTAGGTTTAGGTTGAGGGTTAGGTTTAGGCTGAGGGTTAGGGTTAGTGTGAGCGTTTGTTAGGGTTAGGCTTAGTGTTAGGGTGAAGGTTAGGGTTAGGGTAAGTGTGAGGGTTAGGGTGAGGTTTATGGTTAGCTTTAGGGTGAGGGTTAGGGTGAGGGTAAGGATTAGGGTGAGGGTTAGGGTTAGGGTGAGGTTTAGGGTGAGGTTGTGGGTTAGGGTTAGGGTTAGAGTGAGGTTCAGGTTTAGGGTGAGGGTTAGGGTGAGAGTGAGTGTTAGGGTTAGCATTAGGGTTAAGGTGAGGTTTAGTGTGAGTGTTATGATTAGGTTAGGTTGAGGTTTTGGGTTAGTGTGAAGGTTAGGGTGAGGGTAAGATAAGGGTAAGGGTGAGGTTTTTGGTGAGGGTGAGGGTTACGGAAAGGGTGAGGGTTAGGCTTAGGGATAGGAAAAGGGTTAGTGTGAGGGATAAGTTGAGGGTGAGGATTTGGGTTAGGGATAGGTTTAGGTTGAGGGTTAGGTTTAGGCTGAGGGTTAGGTTTAGTGTGAGGGTTTGTGTTAGGGTTAGGCTAGTGTTAGGGTGAAGGTTAGGGTTAGGGTGAGTTTTAGGGTTAGGGTGAGGGTAAGGGTTAGGGTTAGGACTAGGTTTAGGGTTATTGAGGATTTTGGTGATGTTTAGGGTTAGGGTTAGTGTAATGGTTATGGTTAGGGTTAGTGTTGAGGATTAGGTTGAGGGTTAGCGTGATGGTTATTGTTAGTGTGAGGGTAAGGTTTAGGCTGAGGGTGAGGGTGAGGGTGAGAGTTAGTGTTAGGGTTAGTGTTAGTTATGATGAGGGTGAGGGTTAGGGTTAGGATTAGGGTTAGGGATAGGTTTTGGGTTAGGTTTAGGGTTAGGATGAGGGTTAGGGTGAGGGGTAATGTTAGGTTTAGGGTGAGGGTTAGAGTTATTGTAAGCATCAGCGTTAGGGTTAGGGTTAGGGTGAGGGTGAGTATAAGGTTTAGGGTGAGAGTTAGGGTGAGGGTTTGGGTTTGGGATAGGGTTAGGGATAGGGTGACACTTAGCTTTAGGGTTAGGTTTAGGTTTAGGGTTAAGGTTTCGGGTGAGGGTTAGGGTTCAGGTTAGGGTTAGGGTTTCGTGTTTGGGTTAGGGTTAAGTTTAGGGTGAGATTTAGGGTGAGGGTGAGGGTGAGGGTTAGGTTTAGGTTTATCGTGTGGGTAAGCGATAGCGTGAGGGTTAGGGTGAGTGGTAGAGTTAGCAGTAGGGTTAGAGTGAAGGTTAGGGTGAGGGTTAGGGTTAGGGTTAAGGTGAGCTTGAGGGTGAGGGTTAGGGTTAGGGTTAGGGTGAGATTTAGGGTTAGGGTGAGGGTTAGGGTTAGGGTTAGCATGAGGGTGAGGGTGAGGATGACGGTTAGGGTTAGAGTTTGGGTGAGATTTAGGTTTAGTGTAAGGTTTAGGGTGAGGATGAAGTTGAGGGTTAGGGTGAGGGTTAAGGTAAGGGTGATGGTTAGGGTTAAGGTTAGTGTTAGGATGAGGGTTAGTGTTAGGGTTAAGTGTAGGGTTAGGTTGAGGGGGAGAGTTAGGGTTCGGTTTAAGGTGAGGGCTAGTGTGTGGGTTAGGGTTAGGATTAGGGTGAGGGTTAGGGTTAGGGTTAGTTTGAGGGTGGTGTGAGGGTGAAGTTTAAGATGAGGGTTAGGATTAGGGTGAGGGCTAGGGTGAGGGTGAGGGTGAGATTTAGGTTTAGGTTGAGGTTTGGGTTGAGGGATAGGGTTAGGTTTAGGGTGAGGGTTAGGTTTAGTTTGAGGGTTAAGGTTAGGGATATTGTGAGGGTGAGGGTAAGGGTTATGTTGAGTGTTATGATCAGGTTGAGGGTTAGGTTTAGGATTAGGGGTAGGGTTAGGGTAAGGCTGAGCATGAGGGTGAGGGTGCGGGTGAGGTTTAGAGTTAGGGTTACATTTAGGGTGAGGGCTAGGGTGAGGGTGAGGGTTAGGGTGAAGGTTAGGGTGAGGGTGAGGGTGAGGGTCTTTGTTAGATAATGGTTAAGGTTAGTGTGAGGATAAGGTGAGTGTTAGGGTTAGGGTGAGGGTTCGGGTGATGGTGAGGGTTAGGGTAACGTTGAAAATTAGGGTTAGGTTTAGATGTGGGTTAGGTTTAGGGTTAGGATTAGTGTTAGGGTGAGGGTTCTGGTGAGGTGTACTGTTAAGGTTAGGGTGAGCATTAGGGTTAATTTAAGGGTGAGGGATAGAGTGAGGATAAAGTTCGGGTGACGGTTAGGGTGAGGGTGAGGGTTAGGGTTACTGTTAGGGTGAGGGTTAGAGTTAGCTTTAGTGTTAAGGTGAGGGTGAGAGTGAGGGTTAATGTTAGTCTTAGAGTTAAGGTGAGGGTGATGGTGAGGATGAGGGTTAGAGTGAGGGTTAGAGTTAGGGTGAGGGTTAGGTTTAGGGTTAGGGTTATTGTTAGGGTTAGATTTAGGATGAGGGTGAGGATGAGGGTGAGGGTGAGGGTGTGGGTTAGGGTTAGGGTTAGGTTTAGGTTGATGTTTTGGTTCAGGGTTTGGGTTAGGGTTAGGGTGAGTGTGAGGGTGAGTAAGAGGGTTAGGATTAGTGTTTGGGTTAGGTTTAGGGTGAGGGTGAATGTGAGGGTTAGGGTTCGGGTTATTGTTAGGCTTAGGTTTAAGCTGAGGGTGAGGGTGAGTGTGAGGGTTAGTGTTATGTTGACTGTGAACATTAGGGTTAGGTTTAGGGTGAGGGTGTGGTTGAGGGTTAGGGTGAGGGTTAGGGTGAGGGTTAGATGAGGGTGAGGTTTAGGGTTAGGTGATGGTTAGATGAGGGTGAGTGTTAGGTTGAGGGTGAGGATTAGCGTTAGGGTGAGGGTTAGGGTTTTGGTGCTGATTAGGGTGAGGGTTAATGTTAGGGTGATGTTTAGGGTGAGGGTGAGCTTTGGTTTGAGGGTTTGCATTAGGTTTAGGGTGAGGTTGAGGGTGAGAGTGAGGCTTAGATTTAGGGTTAGGGTGAGGGTGACTCTGAGGCTTAGGGTTAGGGTTAGGCTTTAGGCTGAGGGTTAAGCTGAGGATGAGGGTGAGGGTGATGGTTAGGTTTACGGTGAGGGTTAGGGTTAGAGTTAGGGTGAGGGTTAGGGTTCGGGTGAGTTTTAGGGTTACTGTGAGGGTTCATGTTAGGTTTAGGCTTAGTGTTAGGGTGAGGGTAAGGGTTAGGGTGAGGGTCAGGTTTAGGGTGAGGTTTAGGGTTAGTATGAGTGTTAGGGCTAGGGTGAGGGTAAGGGTGATGTTTAGGGTTAGGGTGATGTTTAAGGTGAGGTTGAGGGTTAGGGTGAGGGTGAGGGTTAAGTTGAGGGTTTGGGTTAGGGTTAGGGTGACATTGAGACTTAGGGTTAGGTTTAGGGTGAGGATGAGTGTGAGGTTTAGGGATAGCGTTAGGCCTAGGTTTAGGGTTAGGCTGAGGGTGACTGTGAGCTTGAGGGTTAGGGTAATGGTCACCATTAGGGTTGGGGTTAGGGTGAGGGTAAGTGTTGGGTTGAGTGTTAGGGTTTTTTGAGGGTTAGCGTTAGGTTTAGGGTTAGGGTTAGGTTGGAGGTTAGGGTTAGGGTGAGGGTTTAGGGTTAGGGTTAGTTTAGAGGTTAGGGTTAGGGTGAGGGTTAGCGTTAGGGGTAGGGTTAGGTTGAGGGTGAGGGTGAGGGTGAGGGTTAGGGTTAGGATTAGGGTGAGGGTTAGGCTAAGGGTTAGGGTGAGGGTTAGGTTTAGGGTGATGTTTAGGTTGAGGGTTAGGGTTAGGTTGAGGGTGAGGGTGAGTGAGAGGGTTAGGTTTAGGGATAGGATTAGGTTTAGGGTGAGAGTGAGTGTGAGGGTTAGGTTTCGGGTTATTGTTAGGTTTAGGTTTAAGCTGAGGGTGAGGGTGAGTGTGAGGGTTAGGGTTATGTTGAGTGTGAGCATTAGGTTAGGTTTAGGGTGTGGGTGAGGTTGAGGGTTAGGTGAGGGTTAGGTTTTGGGTTAGGGAGATGGTTAGATGAGGGTGAGGGTTAGGGTTAGGGTGAGGGTTAGGGTTAGGATGAGGGTGACAGTTAGCGTTAGGGTGAGGGTTAGGGTTATGGTGCGGATTAGGGTGAGTGTTAGGGTTACGGTGATGTTTATGATGAGGGTGAGGGTTGGTTTGAGGGTTACCGTTAAGGTTGGGTTTAGGGTGAAGGTTAAGGTGAGGGTTAGGGTTAGCTTTAGGGTTAGGCTGAGGGTTAGGGTCAGGGTAAGTTTTAGGGTGAGGGTTAGGGTGAGTGTGATGGTTAAGTTTAGGGAGAGGTTTAGGGTTATGGAGAGGATTAGGTTCGGTTTAGGGTGAAGGTGAGGGTGATGGTGTGGGTTAGGTTAAGGATTAGGTTTAGGGTTAGGGTTAGGGTTATTGTTAGGGTTAGGGTTATGTTTAAGGTGAGGTTGCGGGTTAGGTGAGGTTTAGCGTTAGGGTTAGCGTTAGGGTGAGGGTTTTGGTTAAGATAAGTGTTGGGGTGAGGGTTAGGGTTAGGGTGAGGTTGAGGGTGAGGTTGAGAGTTAGTGTTAGGGTTAGGGTTAGGGTGAGGTTTAGGGTGAGGTTGAGGTTTAGTGTTAGGGTTAGTGTAGGGTGAGATTAAGGGTTAGGTTGAGGGTTAGGGTGAGTGTTAGGGTTAGGTTAGGGTGAGGGTTAGGGTTAAAGTGAGATTTAGGGTTAGTGTGGGTTAGTGTTAGGGTTAGACTTAGTGTTGGTTGAGGGTAATGTTTAGATTGAGGGTTAGGTTTAGGGTGAGGGTTAGGGTGAGGGTGAGGGTTAGGGTTAGGGTGAGGATTAGGGTGAGTTTTAGGGTGATATTTAGGGTGAGGGTTTGGGTGAGGTTGTGGGTGAGGGTTGGTTTGAGGGTTTGGGATATAGTTAGGGTGAGGTTTAGGGTGAGGGTGAGGATTAGGGTTAGGGTTAGTGTGAGCGTGAGTGTGAGGGTTAGGGTTAGGCTTAGGCTTAGGCTTTGGGTTAGGCTGAGGGTGGGAGTGAGTGTGAGGGTTAGGGTTAGGGTGATGGTTAGGGTTAGGGTTAGGGATAGGGTGATGTTTAGGGTGAGGGTTATTGTGAGAGTAGGTGTTAGGGTTACACTTAATATTAGGGTGAGTGTAAGCGTTAGGTTGACGGTTAGCATTAGGGTGAGGGTTAGGGTTAATTTGAGGGTTAGGGTTTTGGTAAGGGTGAGGTCGAGGGTGATGGTGAGGCTTAGGGTTAGGGTGAGTGTGAGGGTGAGTGTGAGTGTTGGGGTTAGGTTTAGGCTTAGGCTGAGGGTTAGGCTGAGGGTGATTAGCGTGAGGGTTTGGGTTAGGCTTAAGTTTAGGATGAGGGTTTGGTTGAGGGGTACGGTTACGGTTAGTGTGAGCATTAGGGTTAGCGTTAGGGTTAGGGATAGGTTTAGGGTTAGGGTGAGGTTAGGATGAGGTTTAGGGTTATGGTAAGGGTTAGGGTTAGGGTTAGGATGAGGGTTAGGGAGAAGGTTAGGATGAGGGTTAGGGTGAGGGTTCGGGTTAGGGTTATGGTGAGGGTAGGGGTGAGGGTGAGAGTGAAGGTTAGGGTTAGAGTTAGGATGAGGGTGAGGATTAGGGTTAGGGTTAGGGTTAGGGTTAGGTTTAGGCTGAGGATAAGGCTGAGGGTGTGGGTGAGGATTAGGGTTAGGTTGAGTGTTCGGGTTAGTGTTAACGTAAGGGTTTGGGTTAGGGTTAAGGTTAGGATGAGAGTTAGTTTAAGGGGTACGGTTACAGTTAGATTGAGCATTAGGGTTAGCATTAGGGTTAGGGATAGGGTTAGGTTTAGGGTGAGGTTTAGGATGAGGGTTAGGGTAAGGGTGAGTGTTAGGGTGAGGGTTAGGGTGAAGGTTATGGTTAGGGTTAGGGTTAGGGTAAGGGATAGGGTGAGTGAGAGGGTTAGGGTTAGTGTTAGATTTATGCTGAGAGTAAGGGTTAGCGTGAGGTTTAGCGTGAGTGTGAGGGTTAGAGTTACATTAGGGTTAGGGTAGGTTTAGCTTGAGGGTTAGGGTTAGGTTTAGGGTTAGGGTGAGGTGAGGGTGAGAGTGATTGTGAAGTTTATTGTTAGGGTGAGGGATAGGTTTAGGGTGAGGGTTAGGTTTAGGGTTAGGGTGAGGGTTAGGGTTTGATTTAGGGTGAGGGTTAGGGTTAGGGTTAGGGTGAGGGTTAGTGTTAGGGTGAGGGTGAGGAATAGCGTTAGGGTGAGGGTTAGGGTTAGGGTGATGTTTAGGGTGAGTGTGAGGGTTGGTTTGAGGGTTTGCGTTCGGTTTAGGGTGAGGTTGAGGGTGAGGGTGAGGCTTAGAGTTAGGGTTAGGGTGAGGGTAACTCTGAGGGTTAGGGTTAGGGTTAGGCTTTAGGCTGAGGGTTAGGCTCAGGTTGAGAGTGAGGGTGATGGTTAGGGTTAGGGTGAGGTTTAGGGTTAGGGTTAGGGTGAGGGTTAGGGATAGTGTGAGGGTTAGGTTTCGGGTGAGTTTTAGGTTTACTGTGAGGGTTCATGTTAGGTTTAGGCTCTGTGTTAGGGTGAGGGTAAGGGTTAGGTTGAGGGTCAGGTTTAGGGTGAGGTTTGGGGTTAGTATGAGGGCTTGGGTGAGGTTAAGGGTGATGGTTAGGGTTAGGGTGATGTTTAGGGTGAGGGTGAGGGTTAGGGTTAGGGTGAGGGTGAGGGTTCAGTTGAGGGTTTGGGTTAGGGTTAGGATGAGGTTGAGACTTAGGGTTAGGTTTAGGGTGAGTGTGAGTGTGAGGTTTAGGGATAGGGTTAGGGTTAGGTTTAGGGTTAGGCTGAGTGTGATTATGAGCTTGAGTTTTAGGGTTATGGTGAGCATTAGGGTTGGGGTTACGGTGAGGGTAAGTGTTCGGGTGAGTGTTAGGGTTTGGGTGAGGGTTAGCGTTAGGTTTAGGGTTAGGGTTAGGTGTGAGGGTTAGAGTAAGGGGTAGGTTTAGGTTGAGCATGAGGGTGAGGGTTAGGGTTAGGATTAGGTTTAAGGTGAGCCTGAGGGTGGGGTGAGGGTGAGGGTTAGGGTTAGGGTGAGGGTTAGGCTAAGGTTTAGGGTGAGGGTTAGGTTTAGGGTGATGTTTAGGTTGAGGGTTAGGGTTAGGTTGAGGGTGAGGGTGAGTGAGAGGGTTAGGTTTAGGCATAGGATTAGGTTTAGGGTGAGAGTGAGTGTGAGGGTTAGGGTTCGGTTTATTGTTAGGCTTAGGTTTAAGCTGAGGGTGAGGGTGATTGTGAGGGTTAGGGTTATGTTGAGTGTGAGCATTAGGGTTAGGTTTAGGGTGAGGGTGAGGTTGAGGGTTAGGGTGAGGGTTAGGGTTTGGGTTAGGGTGATGGTTAGATGAGGGTGAGGGTTAGGGTTAGGGTGAGTTTTAGGGTTAGGATGAGGGTGATGGTTAGCGTTAGGGTGAGGGTTAGGGTTATGGTGCGGATTAGGGTGAGTGTTAGGGTTACGGTGATGTTTATGGTGAGGGTGAGGCTTGGTTTGAGGGTTTGCGTTAGGTTTAGGGTGAGGTTGAGGGTGATGGTGAGGCTCAGGTTTTGGGTTAGAGTGAGGGTGACTCTGAGGGTTAAGGTTAGGGTTAAGCTTTAGGCTGAGGGTTAGGCTGAGTGTGAGGGTGAGGGTAACGGTTAGGGTTAGGGTTAGGGTTAATGAAAGGGTGATATTTAGGCTGAGTGTTAGTGTGAGTGTTAGTGTTAGGGTTAGGCTTAGTGGTAGAGTGAGTGTAAGTGTTAGGTTGAGGGTTAGGGTTAGGGATAGGGTGAGGGTTGGGATGAGGGTTAGGGTGAGGGTCAGGTTTAGGGTGAGGGTTATGGTAAGTGTGAGGGTTAGGGTTAGGGTTAAGGTGAGGGTGAGGGTGAGGGTGAGGGTGATGGTTCAGTTGAGGGTTTGGGTTAGGGTTAGGGTGAGGTTAAGGGTGAGGGTTAGACTAAGGGTTAGGTTTAGGGTGATGGTGAGTGTGAGGATTAGGGATAGGGTTAGGCTTAGGTTTAGGATTAGGCTGAGGGTGACTGTGAGCTTGAGGTTTAGGGTTAGGGTGAGGGTTAGGTTTAGGGTGAGGGTTAGCGTTAGGGTTAGGGTTAGCGTTCGGTTGGAGGTTAGGTTTAGGGTGAGGGTTAGCATTAGGGGTAGGATAAGGTTGAGCGTGAGGGTGAGGGCTAGGGTTAGGATTAGGTTTAGGTTGTACTGTGGGTGAGGGTGAGGGTGAGGGTTAAGGTTATGGTGAGGGTTTGGTTAGGTTAAGGGTGAGGGTGAGGGTTAGGTTTAGGGTGATGTTTAGGTTGAGAGTTCGGGTTAGGGTTAGGGTGAGTGTGATGGTGAGTGAGAGGGTAAGTATTAGGGTTAGGGTTAGGTTTAGGGTGAGGGTGAGTGTGAGGGTTAGGGTTCCGGTTATTGCTAGGCTTAAGTTTTAAGCTGAGGGTGAGAGAGTGAGTCTCACACTCACGGTTAGGGTTATGTTGAGTGTGAGCATTAGGGTTAGGTTTAGGGTAAGGGTGAGGTTGAGGGTTAGGGTGAGGGTTAGGGTTTGGTTTAGGGTGAGGGTTAGATGAGGGTGAGGGTTAGGGTTATGTTGAGGGTTAGGGTTAGGGTGAGGGTGAGGATTAGCGTTAGGGTGAGGGTTAGGGTTTTGGTGGGGAGTAGGGTTGAGGGTTAATGTTAGAGTTATGTTTAGGCTGAGAGTGAGGGTTGGTTTGAGGGTTTGCCTTAGGTTTATGGTGAGGTTGAGGGTGAGAATGAGGCTTAGATTTAGGGTTAGGGTGAGGGTGACTCTGAGGCTTAGGGTTAGGGTTAGGCTTTAGGCTGAGGGTTAGGCTGAGGGTGAGGGTGAGTGTGAGGGTTAGGGTTAGGGTGAGGGTTAGGGTTAGGGTTAGGATGATGGTTAGGGATAGTGTGAGGGTTAGGGATAGGGTGAGGTTTAGGGTTACTGTGAGGGTTCACGTTAGATTTAGGCTTAGTATTAGGGTGAGGGTAAGTGTTAGGTTGACGGTCAGGTTTAGGGTGAGGTTTAGGGTTAGTATGAGGGTTAGGGCTAAGTTGAGGGTAAGGGTGAGGGTTAGGGTTAGGGTGATGTTTAGGGTGAGGGTGAGGGTTAGGATGAGGGTGAGGGTGAGGGTTTGGGTTAGGGTTAGGGTGAGGTTGAGATTTAGGGTTAGGTTTAGGGTGAGGGTGAGTGGGAGGTTTAGGGATAGGGTTAGGCTTAGTTTTAGGGTTAGGCTGAGGGTCAATGTGAGCTTGAGGGTTAGTATTATGGTGAGCATTAGGGTTGGGGTTAGGGTGAGGGTAAGTATTGGGGTGAGTGTTAGGGTTTGCGTGAGTGTTCGCGTTAGGTTTAGGGTTAGGGTTAGGTTCGATGTTAGGTTAGGGTGAGGGTTAGCATTAGAGGTAGGTTTAGGTTGAGCATGAGAATGAGGGTTAGGGTTAGGATTAGGTTTAAGGTGAGCCTGAGGGTGAGGGTGAGGGTGAGGGTTAGGGTTAGGGTGAGGGTTAGGCTAAGGGTTAGGGTGAGGGTTAGGTTTAGGGTGATGTTTAGGTTGAGGGTTAGGGTTAGGTTGAGGGTGAGGGTGAGTGAGAGAGTTAAGTTTAGGGTTAGGATTAGGTTTAGGGTGAGGGTGAGTGTGAGGGTTAGTGTTAGGGTTATTGTTAGGCTTAGGTTTAAGCTGAGGGTGATGGTGAGTGTGAGGGTTAGGGTTATGTTGAGTGTGAGCATTAGGGTTAGGTTTAGGGTGAGGGTGTGTTTGAAGGTTAGGGTTTGGGTTAGGCTGAGGGTTAGATGAGGGTGAGTGTTAGGGTTAGGGTTTGGGTTCGGGTTAGGGTGACGGTGAGGGTTAGCGTTAGGGTGAGGGTTAGGGTTATGGTGTAGATTTGGGTGAGTGTTAGGGTTACGGTGATGTTTATGGTGAGGGTGAGGGTTGGTTTGAGGGTTTGCGTTAGTTTTAGGTTGAGGTTGGGGGTGAGGGTGAGGCTTAGGGTTAGGGTTAAGTTGAGGGTGACTCTGAGGGTTAGGGTTAGGTTTAGGCTTTAGGCTGTTGGTTAGGCTGAGGGTGAGGGTGAGGGTTAGTGTTAGGGTTAGGGTTAATTATAGAGTGATATTTAGGGTGAGGGTTAGTGTGAGAGTTAGTGTTAGGATTAGGCTTAGTGTTAGAGTGAGTGTAAGGGTTAGGTTGAGGGTTAGGGTTAGGGATAGGGTGAGGGTTGGGATGAGGGTTAGGCTGAGGGTAAGGTTTAGGGTGAGGGTTATGGTGAGTGTGAGGGTGAGGGTTAGGGTTAGGGTGAGGTTGAGGTTGAGGGTGAGAGTTCAGTTGAGGGTTTGTGTTAGGGTTAGGATGAGGTTGAGGGTGAGGGTGAGACTCAGGGTTAGGTTTAGGGTGATGGTGAGTGTGAGGATTAGAGATAGATTAGGCTTAGGTTTACGGTTAGGCTGAAGGTGACTGTGAGCGTGAGGGTTAGGGTTAAGGTGAGGGTTAGGTTTAGGGTGAGGGTTAGCGTTAGGGGTAGGGTTAGGTTGAGGGGGAGGGGGAGGGCTAGGGTTAGGATTAGGTTTAGGGTGAGCCTGTGGGTGAGGGTGAGGGTGAGGGTTAGGGTTATGGTGAGGGTTTGGTTAAGGGTTAGGGTGAGGGTTAGGTTTAGGGTGATGTTTAGGTTGAGAGTTTGGGTTAGGGTTAGGGTGAGTGTGAGGGTGAGTGAGAGGGTTAGGATTAGGGTTAGGGTTAGGTTTAGGGTGATGGTGAGTGTGAGGGTTAGGGTTCGGGTTATTGTTACGCCTAGGTTTAAGCTGAGAGTGAGGGTGAATGTGAGGTTTAGGGTTATGTTGAGTGTGAGCATTAGGGTTAGGTTTAGGGTGAGGGTGAGGTTGAGGGTTAGGGTGAGGGTTAGGGTTTGGGTTAGTTTGAGGGTTAGATGAGGGTGAGGGTCAGGGTTAGGGTGAGGGTTAGGGTTAGGGTGAAGGTGACGGTTAGCGTTAGGGTGAGGGTTAGGTTTATGGTGCGGATTAGGTTGAGTGTTAGGGTTACGGTGATGTTTATGGTGAGGGTGAGGGTTGGTTTGAGGGTTTGCATTAGGTTTAGGGTGAGGTTGAGGGTGAGAGTGAGGCTTAGGGTTAGGGTTAGGGTGAGGGTGACTCTGAGCATTAGGGTTAGGGTTAGGCTTTAGGCTGAGGGTTAGGCTGAGGGTGAGGGTGAGGGATAGTGTTAGGGTTACGGTTAATGATAGGGTGATATTTAGGGTGAGGGTTAGTGTGAGAGTTAGTGTTAGGGTTAGGCTTAGTGTTAGAGTGAGTGTAAGTGTTAGGTTGAGGGTTAACTTTAGCGATAGGGTGAGGGTTGTGTCAGGGTTAGGGTGAGGATAAGGTTTAAGTTGAGGGTTATGATGAGTGTGAGGGTTAGGGTTAGGGTGAGTGTTAGGGTGAGGGTGAGGTTTCAGTTGAGGGTTTGGGTTAGGGTTAGGGTGAAGTTGAGGGTGAGGGTGAGACTTAGGGTTAGGTTTAGGGTGACGGTGAGTGTGAGGATTAGGGATAGGGTTAGGCTTAGTTTTAGGGTTAGGCTGAGGGTGACTGTGAGAGTGAGGGTGAGGGTTAGGTTTAGGGTGAGGGTTAGCGATAGGGTTAGTGTTAGGGTTAGGTTGGAGGTTAGATTTAGGGTGAGGGTTAGCGTTAGGGGTAGGGTTAGGTTGAGGGTGAGGGTGAAGGCTAGGGTTAGGATTAGTTTTCGGGTGAGGGTTACGGTCAGAGTGAGGGTTAAGGTTAGGTTTAGATTTACGATGAGAGTAAGGGTTAGAGTGAGGTTTAGGGTGAGTGTGAGGTTTAGAGTTAGCATTAGGATTAGGGTGACTTTTAGGGTGAGGTTTAGGTTTAGGTTTAGTGTTAGGGTGAGGTGAGGGTGAGGGTGATTGTGAGGTTTATGGTTAGGGTGAGAGATAGGTTTAGCATGAGGGTTAGGGTTAGGGTTATTGTGAGTGTGAGCGTGAGGGTGACAGTGAGGCTTAGGTTGTGGGTGAGGGTGAGTGTGAGGGTTAGGCTTAGGGTTAGGGTTAGAGTTAGTGTGAGGGTGAAGTTGAGGGTTAGTGTTAGGAGTAGCGTTAGGTTTAAAGTTAGGCTGAGGGTGAGCGTGAGGGTGAGGGTGACGGTTAGGGTTAGGGTTAGGGTGAGGGTTAGGGTTTGTGT
The DNA here is from genome assembly GCF_024711535.1 of Dipodomys merriami. Lineage (NCBI taxonomy): Eukaryota > Metazoa > Chordata > Mammalia > Rodentia > Heteromyidae > Dipodomys > Dipodomys merriami. The sequence goes on from NW_027203337.1 coordinate 186,515, forward strand.
GAGGGTTAGGGTGAGCCTAAGGTTAAAGGTTAGGGTGAGGGTGAGGGTTAGGCTTAGGGTTAGGGTGAGGGTTAGGGTGAGGTTTAGGGTTAGGGTTACGGTTAGGGTTAGGTTGAGGTTGAGGGTTAGGTTGAGGGTAAGGGTGAGGTTAGGGTGAGGGTTAGGGTTAGGTTGAGGGTAAGGGTGAGGTTAGGGTGAGGGTTAGGGTTAGGGTGAGGTTTAGGGTGAGGATGAGTGTGAGTGATAGAGTGAGGGTTAGGGTTCGGGAGAGTATGAGCGTTAGGATTTGGTTGAGTGTTAGGGTTGGGTGAGTGTTAGGGTGACGGTGAGGGTGAGGGTTAGGGTTGGGTTTAGGGTTAGAGTGAGGGGTAGGGTGAAGGGTAGGTTTAGTGTTAGGGTTAGGTTGAGGGTTAGGCTTAGTGTGAGGGTTAGGGTTAGGGTGAGGTTTAGGGTTACTTTGAGGGTTTATGTTAGGTTTAGGCTTAGTGTTAGGGTTAGGCTTAGGGTTAGGTTGAGGGTTAGGTTTAGGGTGAGGTTTAGGGTTAGTATGAAGGTGAGGGTATGGATGAGGGTTAGGGTTAGGGTGATGTTTAGGGTGAGGGTGAGGGTTAGGGTTAGGGTGAGCGTGAGGGTTAAGTTGAGGGTTTGGGTTAGCGTTAGGGTGAGGTTGAGGGTGAGGGTCAGTCGTAGGGTTAGGTTTAGTGTGAGGGTGTGTGTGAGGTTTGGAATGGGGTTAGGCTTAAGTTTAGGGTTAGGCTGAGGGTGACTGTGAGCGTGAGGGTTAGGGTTAGGGTGAGGTTTAGGGTTAGGGTGAAGGTAAGGGTTGGGGTGAGTGTTAGGGTTAGGGTGAGTGTTAGCGCTAGGGTTAGGATTAGGTTGGAGTTTAGGGTTAGTAGGTGTGTTAGCGTTAGGGGTAGGGTTAGGTTGAGGGTTGGGTGAGGGTTAGGGTTAGGTTGAGGGTGAGGGTGAGGGTTCGGTTGAGGGTTTTGGTTAGGGTTAGAGTGAGGGTGAGGGTGAGTGAGAGGGTAAAGTTTTTGGTTAGGATTAGGTTTAGGGTGAGGGTGAATGTGAGGGTTAGGGTTAGGGTTATTTTTAGGCTTAGGTTTAAGCTGAGGTTGAGTGTGAGTGATTATGTTGAGTGTGAGAATTAGGGTTAGGTTTAGGGTGAGGGTGAGGTTGAGGGTTAGGGCGAGGGATAGGGTGAGGGTTAGTGTGAGAGTTAGGTTTAGGGTTAGTGTTAGGGTTAGGGTTGGGGTTAGGGATAGTCTTAGTGTTAGGCAGAGGGTGAAGATGAGGGTGAGGGTTAGGGTTTGGGTGAGAATGAGGTTTAGGGTTAGAGTTAGCATTAGGGTGAAGTTTAGTGTTAGGGTTAGGGTTAGTGTTACAATTAGGTTTAGGATGAGGGAATGTGAGGGTTAGGGATAGGATTAGACTTAGGGTGAGGGTGAGAGTGAGGGTAAGGGTGAGGGTTAGGCTAAGGCTTAGGGTTAGAGTATGGGCTAAGATGAGTGTGAGGGTTAGTTTTAGGATTGGTGTTAGGGTTAGGGTGAGTGTGAGGGTTACAGTTAGTCTTAGTCTTAGTCTAAGGCTTAGGCCGAGCATGAGTGTGAGGGAGAGGGTTAGTGTTAGGATGAGGGTTAGGGTTTTAGGGTTAGGGTGAGGGTTAGGATGAGGTTTAGGGTTAGGATTAGGGTTAAGTGAGGGCTAGAGTGAGGGTGAGGGTTCGGGTTAGCGTTAGGGTGAGGTTTAGGTTTAGGGTTAGGTTGAGGGTGAGCGTTAGGGTTGGGGTGAGTGTTAGGGTTAGGGTTAGGGTTAGGGTGAGGGTGAGGTTTAGGATCAGGTTTAGGGTTAGGGTTAGGTTTAGGATTAGTGTTACAGTGAGGGTGAGTGTGTGGATTAGGGTTAGGCTTAGGCTTAGGCTTAGGATTAGGCTGAGGGCGATAATGGGGATGAGAATTCACTTTTGATTGATAGTTAGGGTTATGGTTAGGTTGAGGGTTAGGATGAGGGTTAGGGTTAGGATTAGGGTTAAGGTGAGGGCTAGGATGAGGGTGATGTTTAGGGTTAGGCTTAGGCTTAGGCTTAGGGATAGGCTGAGGATGAAGGTGAGGGTGAGGGTTACGGTTAGGGTGATGTTTAGGGTTACAGTTAGGTGAGTATTAGGATGAGGATTACGGTTAGGGTGAGGGTTAGGGTGAGGGTGACAGTACGGGTAAAGGTGAGGGTTAGTCTGAGGGTGAGTGTTATGGTAATTGTGAAGGTTAAGGGTTAGTGTGAGGGTTAGGTTGAGGGTTAGGTTTAGGGTTAGTGTTAGTGTTAGGATGAGGGTTAGTGTTAGGGTTAGTGTTAGGGTTAGGGTTACGATTAGGGTTAGGGCGAGGGTGAGTGTGAGGGTAAGGGTTAGTCTTAGGCTTATGCTTAGGCTTAGGCCCAGCTTGAGGTTGAGTGTGGGGGTTACGGTTAGGGTGAGTGTTAGGGTTAGGGTAATGGTTAGGGCAAGGTTGAAGGTTAGGGTTAGGGTTAGGATGAGTTTTAAGTTTAGGGTGATGTGTAGGGTTAGTGTGAGGGTTAGTGTTCGGGTTAAGGTGAGTTTTAGTGTGAAGGTAAGTGTTAGGGTGAGGTTTAGATTTAGGGTGAGGTTTAGGGTTAGAGTTAGTGTATGGTGAGTGTTAGGGTTATGGTTAGTGGTAGGGTTAGGGTTAGCTTGAGGTTTAGGGTGGGGGTGAGTGTTAGGGTTAGGGTTAGGATTAGGATTAGGGTTAAGGTGAGGGTGAGTGTGAGGGTTAGGGTTAGGGTTAGGGTTAGGATTAGAGTTATGGTGAGGGTGAGGTAAGGGTTAGGGTTAGGGTGAGGGTTGGGGTTAGGGTTAGAGTGAGGTTCAGGGTGAGGGTTAGGTTTAGGCTTAGGGTTAGGGTATGGGCTTAGGTGAGGGTGACGGTTATGGTCAGGGTTAGAGTGAGGGTTAGGGTGAGGGTCAGGTTTAGGGTTAGTTTTAGGGTTAGGGTTGGGGTTAGGGATAGTCTTAGTCTTAGGCGGAGGGTGAGGGTGAGGGTGAGGGTTAGGGTTGGGGTTTGTGTGAGGTTTATGGTTAGTGTTAGTGTTACGGTGAGGGTTAGTGTGAGGGTTAGGGTTACGGTGACTGTTACTTTTAGGGTTAGGGTGAGGGTGAGTGTGAGGGGTAAGGGTTAGTCTTAGTCTTAGTATTAGGCTTAGTCCGAGCCTAAGGGAGAGGATGAGGGTTAGGGTTAGGGTGAGGGTTAGGGTTAGGGTGCAGGTGAGGTTTAGGGTTAGTGTTAGCATTAGGGTGAGGGTTAGTGTAAGGGTTAGGGTTAGGGTGAGTGTTATTGTTAGGGTTAGGGTGAGGGTGAGTGTAAGGGTAAGGGTTAGTCTTAGGCTTAGGCTTAGGTTTAGGCTGAGCCTAAGTGTGAGGGTGAGGGTTAGGGTTAGAGTGAGGGTTATGGACAAGGTGAGGGTTAGCGTTAGGGTTAGGGTTATTGGTAGGATTAGGTTTAGGTTGAAAGTTACTGTGAGGGTGAGGGTTAGGGTTAGGGATAGGATGAGGTTTAGGTTTAGGGATAGGGTTAGAGTTAGGGTTAGGGTAATGGTGAGGTTTGGGGTTAGAGTTAGGGTTAGTGTTAGGGTTAGGGTTAGGGTGAGGGTTAGCGTTAGAGTTAAGGTTAGGGTTAGGCTTAGGCTTAGGCTTAGGCTTAGGCCTAGCATGAGGGTGAGTTTTAGGGTTAGGTTTAGTGTGAGGGTTAGGCTTAGAGTGAAATTGAGTGTGAGGGTTACGGTTAGTCTTAGGCTTAGGCTTAGGCTGAGCGTATGGGTGAGGGTGAGGGTTAGGGTTAGGGTTAGGAGGAGGGTTTGGTTTAAGGTGAGGGTGAGGGTTAGGGTTAGGGTTAGGGTTAGTGTTACCATTAGGGTTAGGGTTAGAATAACAGTGAGGGTGAGGATTAGGGTTAGGCTTAGGATGAGGTTAAGGGTTAGTGTTAATGTTAGGGTTAGGGTTAGGTTTAGGGTTAGGGTGAGAGTTAGGAGCATGGTTAGGTTTAGGTTTAGGGTTAGGATTAGTGTTAGGGTGAGGGTGAGGGTGTTGTTTAGGGTTATGGTTGGGGTTAGGCTTAGGGTTTGGCTGAGGGTGAGGCTGAGGGTGAGGGTTAGGGTTAGGCTTAGTGTTAGAGTTAGGGTTAGGGTGAGTGTGAGGTTTAGGTTAAGGTTAGGGTTAGGCTTAGGTTTAGGCTGAGGGTGAGCATTAGGTTGAGGGTTAGGATTAGGTTTAGGGTTAAGGTATGGGCTAGGGTGAGGGTGAGGTTTAGGGTCAGGGTTAGGGTGAGGGTTAGTGTGAGGGTTAGGTTTAGGGTTAGTGTTAGGGTTAGGGTTATGATTAGGGATAGTCAGTGTTAGGCGGAAGGTGAGGTTGAGGGTGAGGGTTAGGGTTATGGTTATGGTTACGGTTAGGGTTTGGTTGAGGGTGATTGTTTGGGTTAGGGTTAGTCTTACGCTTATGCTTAGGCTAAGGACCAGCTTGAGGGTGAGGGTGGAGGTTACGGTTAGGGTGAGGGTTAGGGTTAGGGTAATGTTTTGGGCTAGGTCGAGGTTGAGGGTTAGGGTTAGGGTTAGGGTGAGTTTTAAATTTAGGGTGATGGTTAGGGTTAGTGTGAGGGTTAGTGTTCGGGTTAAGTTTAGTTTTAGTGTGAAGGTAAGTGTTAGGATGAGGTTTAGAGTTAGGGTGAGGTTTATGGTTAGAGTTAGTGTTAGGGTGAGGGTTAGGGTTATGGTTAGTGTTAGGGTTAGGGTTAGCTTGAGGTTCAGGTTGGGGGTGAGTGTTAGTGTTAGGGTGAGGATTAGGATGAGGGTTAAGGTGAGGGTGAGTGTGAGGGTTAGGGTTAGGGTTAGAGTTAGGATTAGAGTTATGGTGAGGGTGAGGTGAGGGTTAGGGTTAGGGTGAGGGTTAGGGTTAGGGTAATGTTTTGGGCTAGGTCGAGGTTGAGGGTTAGGGTTAGGGTTAGGGTGAGTTTTAAATTTAGGGTGATGGTTAGGGTTAGTGTGAGGGTTAGTGTTCGGGTTAAGTTTAGTTTTAGTGTGAAGGTAAGTGTTAGGATGAGGTTTAGAGTTAGGGTGAGGTTTATGGTTAGAGTTAGTGTTAGGGTGAGGGTTAGGGTTATGGTTAGTGTTAGGGTTAGGGTTAGCTTGAGGTTCAGGTTGGGGGTGAGTGTTAGTGTTAGGGTGAGGATTAGGATGAGGGTTAAGGTGAGGGTGAGTGTGAGGGTTAGGGTTAGGGTTAGAGTTAGGATTAGAGTTATGGTGAGGGTGAGGTGAGGGTTAGGGTTAGGGTGAGGGTTGGGGTTAGGGTTAGAGTGAGGTTTAGGGTGAGGGTTAGGTTTAGGCTTAAGGTTAGGGTATGGGCTAAGGTGAGGGTGAGGGTTACGGTCAGGGTTAGAGTGAGGGTTAGGGTGAGGGTTAGTTTTAGGGTTAATGTTGGGGTTAGGGATAGTCTTAGTGTTAGGCGGAGGGTGATGGTGAGGGTGAGGGTTAGAGTTAGGGTTTGGGTGAGGTTTATGGTTAGTGTTAGTGTTAGGGTAAGGGTTAGTGTGAGGGTTAGAATTAGGGTGAGTGTTACTTTTAGGGTTAGGGTGAGGGTGAATGTGATGGTAAAGGTTAGTCTTAGTGTTAGGCTTAGTCCGAGCCTAAAGGTGAGGGTGAGGGTTAGGGTGAGGGTTAGGGTTACGGTGAGGGTTATGGACAGGGTGAGGGTTAGGGTCAGGTTTAGGGTTATTGTTAGGATTAGGGTTAGGATTAAAGTTACTGTGAGGGTGAGGGTTTGGGTGACGGTTAGGGTTAGGTTTAGGGTGAGTGTTAGGGTTAGGGTGAGGTTTAGGGTTAGGGTGAGGTTGAGGGTTAGGGTGAGGTTGAGGGTTAATGTGAGGGTTCATGTTAGGTTTAGTCTTAGTGTTTGGGTGAGGGTAAAGGTTAGGTTGAGTGTTAGGTTTAGGGTGAGGTTTAGGGTTAGTATGAGGGTTAGGGCTAGGGTGAGGGTAAGGGTGAGGGTTAGGGTTAGGGTGATGTTTAGGGTGAGGGTGAGGGTTAGGGTGAGGGTGAGTGTGAAGGTTCAGTTGAGGGTTTGGGTTAGGGTTAGGGTAAGGTTGAGATTTAGGGTTAGGTTTAGTGTGATGGTTAGGGTTAGGGTTAGGGTTAGGGTAAGTGTTATCATTAGGATTAGGGTTAGAATAAGGGTGAGGGTGAGGATTAGGGTTAGGTTTATATTGAGTTTTAGGGTTAATGTTAATGATAGTGTTAGGGTTAGGGTTAGGGTGAGATTTAGGAGGAGGGTTAGGGTTTGGTTTAGGTTTAGGATTAGGGTTAGGGTGAGGGTGAGTGTGAGGTTTAGGGATAGGGTTAGGCTTAGGTTTAGGAATAGGCTGAGGGTGATTGTGAGCTTGAGGGTTAGGGTTATGGTGCGCATTAGGTTTGGGGTTAGGTTGAGGGTAAGGGTGGGGGTGAGTTTTAGGGTTTGGGTGAGGGTTAGAGTTAGGTTTCTGGTTAGGGTTAGGTTGGAGGTTAGAGTTAGGGTAAGGGTTAGTGTTAGGGGTATGGTTAGGTTGATGGTGAGTGTTAGGGTTAGGATTAGGTTTAAGGTGAGCCTGAGGGTGAGGGTGAGGGTGAGGGTTAGGGTTAGGGGGAGGGTTAGGCTAAGGGTTAGGGTGAGGGTTAGGGTTAGGTTTAGGGTGATGTTTAGTTTGAGGGTGAGCGTTAGGGTTAGTGTGAGGGTGAAGGTTAAGTTGAGGGTTTGTGTTAGGGTTAGTTTGAAGATGAGGGTGAGTGAGAGGATTAGGTTTAGGGTTAGGATTAGGTTTAGGGTGAGGGTGAGTGTGAGTGTGAGGGTTAGGGATAGGTTTATTGTTAGGCTTAGGTTTAAGCTGAGAGTGAGGGTGAGTGTGAGGTTTAGGGTTATGTTGAGTGTGAGCATTAAGGTTTGGTTTAGGGTGAGGGTGTTGTTGAGGGTTAGGGTGAGGTTTAGGGTTTGGGTTAGGGTTAGGGTTAGATGAGGGCGTGGGTTAGGGTTAGAGTGAGGGTTAGGGTTAGGGTTAGGGTGAGGGTTAGGGATAGTGTGAGGGTTAGGATTAGGCTGAGGTTTAGGGTTACTGTGACGGTTCATGTTAGGTTTAGCCTTAGAGTTAGGGTGAGTGTAAGGGTTAGGTTGAGGGTTAGGTTAGGGTGAGGTTTAGGGTTAGTATGAGGGTTAGGCCTAGGGTGAGGGTATGGGTGAGGGTTAGGGTTAGGGTGATGTTTAGGGTGAGGGTGAGGTTTAGGGTGAGGTGAGGGTGAGGGTTAATTTGAGGGTTTGGGTTAGGGTTAGGCTGAGGTTGAGACTTAGGGTTAGGGTTAGGGTGAGGGTGAGGGTTAGGGTAAGGGTTAGGGTTAGTGTATTCGTTAGGGTTAGGTTTAGAATAACGGTGAGGGTGAGGATTAGGGTTAGGGTTAGGGTGATGTTTAGGGTTAATGTTAGTGATCGTGTTAGGGTTAGTTTTAGGGTGAGAGTTAGGAGGAGGGTTAGGGGTAGGGTTAGGTTTAGGGTGAGAGTTAGGAGGAGGGTTAGGGTTATGATTAGGGTTAGGGTCAGGGTGAGTGTGAGGTTTAGGGATAGGGTTAGGATTAGGTTTATGGTTAGGCTGAGTGTGACTGTGAGCTTGAGTGTTAGGGTTATGGTGAGCATTAGGTTTGGGGTTTGGGTGAGGGTAAGGGTTGGGTTGAGTGTTAGGTTTTGTGTGAGGGTTAGCGTTAGGTTTAGGGTTAGTTTTAGGTAGGAGGTTAGGGATAGGGTGAGGGTTAGCGTTAGGGGTATGGTTAGGTTGAGGGTGAGGGTGAGGATTAGGGTTAAGGTTAGGTTTAAGGTGAGCCTGAGTGTGAGGGTGAGGGTGAGGTTTAGGTTTAGGGTGAGGGTTAGGTTAAGGGTTAGGGTGAGTGTTAGGTATAGGGTGATGTTTAGGTTGAGGGTGAGGGTTAGGGTTAGGGTGAGGGCGAATGTTCGGTTGAGTGTTTGGGTTAGGTTTAAGTTGAGCGTGAGGGTGAGTGAGAGGATTAGGTTTAGGGTTAGGATTAGGTTTAGGGTGAGGGTGAGTGTGAGGGTTAGGGTTAGGTTTATTGTTAGGCTTAGGTTTGAGCTGAAGGTGAGGGTGAGTGTGAGGGTGAGTGTGAGAGTGAGGGTTATGTTGAGTGTGAGCATTAGGGTTAGGTTTAGGGTGAGGGTGTGGTTGACGGTTAGGGTGAGGGTTAGTGTGAGGGTTAGGGTGAGGTTTAGATGAGGGTTAGGGTTAGGGTTAGGGTTAGGGTTAGGGTTAGGGTGAGGGTTAGGGATAGTGTGAGGGTTACGGTTAGGCTGAGGTTTAGGGTTACTGTGAGGTTTCATGTTAGGTTTAGCCTTAGTGTTAGGGTGAGGGTAAGCGTTAGGTGGAGCGTTAGGTTAGGGTGAGGTTTAGGGTTAATATGAGGGTTAGGGCTAGGGTGAGGGTAAGGTTGAGGGTTAGGGTGATGTTTAGGGTGAGCTTGAGGGTTAGGGTGAGGGTGAGGGTGAGGGTTCAGTTGTGGGTTTGGGTTAGCGATAGGGTGAGGTTGAGGGATACTATGAGGGTTAGGACTAGGGTGAGGGTAAGGGTGAGGGTTAGGGTTAGGGTGATGTTTATGGTGAGGGTGAGGGTTAGTTTGAGGGTTTGCTTTAGGTTTAGGATGAGGTTGAGGGTTAGGGTGAGTATTATGGTTAGGGTTAGGGTGAGGGTGACTCTTAGGGTTAGGGTTAGGTTTAGGCTTTAGGCTGAGTTTTAGGCTGAGGGTGAGGGTTAGGATTAGGGTTACTGATAGGGTGATATTTAGATTGAGGGTTAGTGTGAGAGTTAGTGTTAGAGTTAGGCTTAGTGTTAGAGTGAGTGTAAGGGTTAGGATGAGGGTTAGGATTAGGGATATGTTGAGGGTTGGGATGAGGGTTAGGGTGAGGGTAAGGTTTAGGGTGAGGGTTATGGTGAGTGTGAGAGTTAGGGTTAGGGTTAGGGTTAGAGTGAGGGTGAGGTTTAGGGTTATGATAAGGGTTAGGGTTAGGGTAAAGATGAAGGTTTGGAAGAGGGTTAGGATGAGGGTTAGGGTGCGGGTTTGGTTTAGGGTTCGGGTTAGGGTTCGGGTGAGGTTGGGGGTGAGGTTGAGAGTGAAGGTTAGGGTTAGAGTTAGGATGAGGGTGAGGATTAGTTTAAGATTAGGGTTAGGGTTAGGTTTAGGCTGAGGATGAGTCTGAGGGTGTGGGTGAGGATTAAGGTTAGGTTGAGTGCTATGGTTAGGGTTAGGGTGAGGGTTAGGTTAGGGTTAAGTTTAGGATGAGAGTTAGTTTGAGGGGTACGGTTATGGTTAGGATGAGCGTTAGGGTTAACGTTAGGGTTAGGGATAGGGTTAGGGTTAGGGTGAGGTTTAGGATGAGAGTTATGGTTAGGGTTAGGTTTAGGGTCAGGGTTCGGGTGAAGGTTATGGTTAGCGTTAGGGTTAGGGTGAGGGTTAGGGTTAGGGTTAGGGTTAGGGTTATTGTTAGTGTTATGGTTAAGGTTACCTTTGCAGTGAGGATGAGGCTGAGCGTGAAGGTTAGGGTTAGGATTAGGGTTAGGTTGAGGTTGAGGGTTAGGGTGAGGTTGAGGGTTAGGGTGAGGTTTAGGGTTAGGGTGAGAGTTAGGGTTAGTGTGAGGGTTAGTGTTAGGGTTATGGTTAGGGTTAGGGTGAGGGTTAGGGTTAGGGTCAGGGTTAGGTTTAGGGTCAGGGTTAGGGTTATGGTTAGTGTTAGGGTTAGGGTTAGGGTGCGGGTTAGTTTGAGGTTTAGGGTTAGGGTTAGGTTTAGGATTAGGTTTGGGTGAGGGTGAGTGTGAGGGTTAGGGTTACCCTTGGGCTTAGGCTGAGGGTGAGGTTAGGGGTGAGGATTAGTGTTTGGTGATAGTTAGGTTTAGAATTAGAGTGACGGTTAGGATGAGGTTTAGGGTTACGATTAGGCTGAGGGCTAGGGTGAGGGTGAGGGTTAGTGTTAGGGTTAGGCTTAGGCTGAGGTTTAGGCTGAGGGTGAGATTGAGGGTGAGAGTTACGGTAAGGTTGATGGTTAGGGTTACGGTTAGCTTGAAGGTTAGAATGAGGTTTAGGGATAGGGTGAGTGTTAGGGTGAGGGTGACTGTAAGGGGAAAGTTGAGGGTTAGGCTGTGGGTGAGGGTTAAGATAAGGGTGAGTGTTAGGGTTAGGGTGAGGGTTAGGGTAAGTGTGAGGGTTAGGGGTTAGGGTGAGGATGAGGGTTAGGTTTAATATGAGGTTTAGGGTGAGGATGAGGGTTAGGGTTAGGTGAGGTTAAGGGTTAGAATTAGGGTTAGGGTGTGGGCTAGGGTGAGGGTGAGGGTTAGGGTTAGGGTTAGGGTTAGGGTGAGGTTTAGGGTTAGGGTGAGTGTTAGGGTTAGTGTGAGGGTTAGTGTTAGGGTTATGGTTAGGTTTAGGGTCAGGTTTAGGGTTAGGGTCAGGGTTAGGTTTAGGGTCAGGGTTAGGGTTAGGATTAGTGTTAGGGTTAGGGTTAGGGTGAGGGTTAGTTCAGGTTTAGGGTTAGGGTTAGGTTTAGGATTAGGTTTGGGTGAGCGTGATTGTGAGGGTTAGTGTTACGCTTGGGCTTAGGCTGAGGGTGAGGGTGGGGGTGAGTATTAGTGTGTGGTGATAGGTTTAGAATTAGAGTGACGGTTAGGATGAGGTTTAGTGTTAGTATTAGGGTTAGCATGAGGGCTAGTGTGAGGGTGAGAGTTAGGGTTAGAATTATGGCGAGGTTTAGGATTAGGGTTAGGTTTAGGGTTAGAGTGAGGGTTAGGGTTGGGGTTAGTGTTAAGGTGAGGGTGAGGGTTAGGATTAGGTTTAGGGTTAGGGTTATTGTTAGTGTTATGATTAAGGTTAAATTTAAGGTGAGGGTGAGGCTGAGGGTGAGGTTTAGGGTTAGGGTTATGGTGAGGTTTAGGGTTAGGGTTAAGGTTAGGTTTAGGGTGAGGGCTTGGGTTAGGGTTAGGTTTAAGGTGAGGGTGAGGGTTAGGGTTAGGGTTTGGCTTAGGGTTATTTTAGGGTTTGGGTAACGGTTAAGCTGAGGGTGAGTGTGAGGGTTAGGTTAAGGTTAGGGTGAGGTTTAGGTTTAGGGTTAGGGTTAGAGTTAGGTTTAGGGTGATAGTGAGGTTTAGGGTTAGAGTTAGGGTTAGTGTTAGGGTTAGGGTTAGTGTGAGGGTTAGGATGAGGGTTAGGGTTAGGTTTAGGGTGATGGTTAGGGTTATGTTTAGGGTGAGGTTTAGGATGAGGTTTAGGGTTAGGTTTAGTTTTAGGGTTAGGATTAGGGTTAGGGTTAGGGTTAGGGTGAGGGTTAGGGTTAGGGTAAGGGTTAGGGTTTGGCTTAGGCTTAGGGTTAGGGTTATTGTTAGTGTTATGGTTAGTGTTAAGTTTGCGGCGAGGGTGAGGCTCAGGGTGAGGGTTATGGTTAGTGTTAGTGTTTGGGTTAGGGTTAGTATTATTATTAGGGTTATGGTTAGAGTTAAGGTCATGGTGAGAGTGAGGGTGAGGGTTAGGGTGAGGTTTAGGTTGAGGTTTAGGGTTAAGGTTAGGGTTAGGTTTAGGGTACTGGTGAGGTTTAGGGTTAGAGTTAGGGTGAGGGGGAAGGTTAGGGTGAGGGTTAGGGTTAGGTTTAGTGTTAGTATTAGGGTGAGGGTGAGGGTTAGGTTGTGGTTTAGGGATAGGGTTAGGGTTAGGATTAGGGATAGGGTGAGGGTGAGGGTGAAGGTTATGGTTAGGTTTAGGCTTAGGGTTAAGGTGAGGGTGAGGCTGGGGGTGAGGATTAGGGTTAGGGTGATTGTTAGGGTTAGGGTTAGTGTTATTGTTAGGGTTAGGGTTAGAGTTACCATGACGGTGAGGGTGAGGGTAGGGTTAGGGTTAGGGTTAGGCTGAGGTGTAGTGTTAGGTTTAGAGATAGGTTTAGGTTGAGGGTGAGGTTTAGGGTTAATGTTAGGGTTAATTTTAGGGTTAGGCTAAGGGTTAGGATGAGGGTGATGGTGGGGGTGAGGACTAGGATTAGGGTTAGGGTTAGAGTTAGGTTTAGCGTTAGTGTAAGGGTTAATGTTGGTGTTATAGTTAGGTTTAAGTTTGCAGTGAGAGTGAGGCTGAGGTTGAGGTTTATGGTTAGGGTTAGGGTTATGGTTAGTGTTACTCTTTGGGTTAGGGTTAGAGTTTCGGTGAGGGTGAGGGTGAGGGTTAGGTTTACGGTGAGATTTAGGGTAAGGTTTACGGTTAGAGTTAGGTTGAGGGTGAGGATTAGGTTTAGAGTTAGGGTTAGTGGGAAGGTTAGATTGAGGGTTAGGGTTAGGTTGATTTTTAGGGATAGGGTTAGGGTTAGGATTAGGGTTAGGTTGAGGTTGAGTGTGAGGGTTAGGCTTAGGCTTAGGGTTAGGCTGAGGGTGATGTTGGGGGTGAGGGTTAGTGTTACACTGAGGGTGATGATTAGGGTTAGGGTGAGGGTTAGGATGAGGGTTAGGGTTACAGTGAGGGTGAGGTTTAAAGTTAGTGTTAGGGTTTGGGTTACGATTAGGGTTAGGGTGAGGTTGAGGGTTAGGATTGGGGTTAGGGTTAGGTTTATTGTTAGTGTTATGGTTAAGGTTACTTTTGGAGTGAGCGTGAGGCTGAGGGTGAGGGTTAGGGTTACGATTAGGGTTAGGGTTAGGATTAGGGTTAGGGTGAGGGTGAGATTGAGGGTGAGAGTTAGGGTTAGGGTGATGGTTAGTGTTATGGTGAGCTTGCAGGTTAGGATGAGGTTAAGGGATAGATTGAGTGTTAAGGTGAGGGTGAAGGTAAGGGTAAAGTTGAGGGTTAGGCTGTAGGTGAGGGTTAAGATAAGGGTGAGGGTTAGGGTTAGGGTGAGGGTTAGGGTAAGTGTGACAGTTAGGGGTTAGGGTGAGGGGGAGGGTTAGATTGAGGATTAGGGTTAGGGTTAGTGTGAGGTTTATGGTGAGGGTAAGGGTTGAGGGTTAGGTGAGGGTAAGAGTTAGAATTAGGGTTAGGGTGAGGGCTAGGGTGAGGTTGATGGTTAGGGTTAGAGTTAGGGTTAGGGTGAGGTTTAGGGTGATGGGGAGTTTTAGGGTTAGGGTGAGGGTTAGTGTTAGGGTTACGGTTAGTGTTAGGGTGATGCTTAGGGTTAGGGTGAGGGTTACAGTTAGGTTGAGGGTTAGGGTTCGTGTTAGGGTTATTTTTAATTTTAGGTTTAGTGTTACGTTGAGGGTGAGGATAAGGGTGAGGTTAGGGTTAGGGTTAGTGTGAGGTTTAGGGTTAGGATTAGAGTTTGAGTTAGCGTTAGGGGTAGGGTGAGGTTTAGGGTTAGATAGGCTTAGGGTGAGGGTTAGGTTGACGGTTAGGGTTAGGATTAGTGTTAGGTTAGGGTTAGGATGAGAGTTAGTGTGAGGGTTAGGGTTAGAGTTAGGGTTAGGATTAGGATTAGGGTTAGGGTGAGGGTGAGTGTGTGGTTTAGGGTTAGGTTAAGGGTTAGGCTTACGGTTAGGCTGAGGGTGAGGTTGAGGGTGAGGTTTAGGTTTTGGATGAATGTTAGAATTAGGGTTAGGGTGAGGGTTAGGGGGAGGGTTAGGGTGAGGGTTAGGGTTAGGATTAGTGTTAGGCTGAGGGCTAGCTTGAGGGTGAGGTTTAGGGTTAGGGTTAGAGTGAGGTTTAGGGTTAGGGTTAGGTTGAGGGTGAGGTTTAATTTTAGAGTTAGGGTTAGAGTGAGGTTTAGGGTTAGGGTTAGTGTTAGGGTTAATGTTTTGGTTAGTGTTAGGGTTAGGGTGAGGGTAAGGGTTATGGTTAGTATTATGATTAGGGTTACTGCGAGGGTGAGTGTGAGGGTTAGGTGAGGGTTAGGGTTAGGCTTAGGGTTAGGCTGAGGGTGAGGGTGAGGTTGAGGGTTAGGGTTAGGGTGAGGGTGAGGTTTAGGGTGAGAGTTAGTGTTAGTGTGAGGGTTAGTGTGAGAGTGAGTGTTAGGGTTAGGTTGTGGGTTAGGGTTAGGATTAGGGTGATGCTTAGGGTTATGGTCAGTGTGAGGGTTAGGATGAGGGTTAGGATAGTGTGAGGGTTAGGGTGAGGGTGACAGTTAGGGTAAAGTTGAGTGTTAGGCTGAGAATGAGGATTACAGTAAGGGTGAGGGTTAGGTTTAGGGTGAGGTTTATGGTTAGGGTTAGGGTGTGGTTTAGATTGAGGATTCGTTTTTGGGGTTAGTGTGAGGTTTAGAGTGAGGATGAGGGTTAGGATTAGGTTGAGGTCTAGGCTGAGGATGAGGGTTAGGTTTAGGGTTAGTGTGAGTGTTAGTGTTAGGGTGATCGTTAGAATTAGTGTGAGGGTTAGTGTTAGGGTTAGGGTTAGTTTTAGGGTGAAGGTAAGTGTTAGGGTGAGGGTTTGTGTTAGGGTGAGTTTTCTGTTTAGAATGAGGGTTAGGGTCAGGTTTAGGGTTATTTTTAGGGTTAGGGTTCGCATGAGGGTCAGGGTTAGGATTAGGGTTAGGGTGAGGGGTAGGGTGAGGGTGAGGATTAGGGTAGAGTTAGGCATAGGCTTTAGGCTGAGGCTGAGGGTGAGGTTGAGGGTTAGGGTTAGCATGATGGTTAGGTTCATGGTTAGGGTGAGGGTTAGGATGAGGATTAGGGTTAGGGTGAGGATTAGGGTGAGGATGACAGTAATGGTCATGTTGAGGGTTAGGTCGAGGATTAGGGTTAGGGTTAGGGTGAGGGTGAGGATTAGATTGAGGATTAGTGTTAAGGTTAGAGTGAGGTTTAGGGTGAGGATGAGTGTTAGGGTTAGGTTGAGGGTTAGTGTTAGGACTAGGATTAGTTTTAGGGTGAGGGTTATGGTTAGGGTTAGGGTTAGTGTTAGGTTTGGGGTTATTGTTAGTGTTATGGTTAGTGTTAAGTTTGCAGTGAGGGTGAAGTTCAGGGTGAGGTTTATGGTTAGTGTTAGTGTTAGTGTTAGGGTTAGGGTTAGTATTTTTGTTAGGGTTAGGGTTAGAGTTACGGTCATGGTGAGAGTGAGGGTGAGGGTTTGGGTGAGTTTTAGGGTGAGGTTTAGGGTTAGGGTTAGGGTTAGGGTTAGGGTGCTGGTGAGGTTTAGGGTTAGAATTCGGGTGAGTTGGAGGGTGAGGGTGAGGGTTAGGGTTAGGTTTAGTGTTAGCATTAGGGTGAGGGTGAGGGTTAGGTTGAGGTTTAGGGATAGGGTTAGTGTTACGATTAGGGGTAGGGTGAGGGTGAGTGTGAGGTTTAGGCTTAGGCTTAGGCTTAAAGTTAGGCTGAGCATGAGGCTGGGGGTGAGGATTAGGGTTAGGGTGATGATTAGGGTTAGGGTTAGTGTTATTTTTAGGGTTAGGGTTAGAATTACCATGAGGGTGAGTGTGCGGGTAGGGTTAGGGTTAGGGTTAGGCTGAGGTTTAGGGTTAGGTTTAGAGTTAGGGTTAGGGTGAGGGTGAGGTTTAGGGTTAAAGTTAGGGTTAGGGTTAGGGTTAGACTTAGGGTTAGGCTGAGGGTGAGGGTGGGGTGAGGATTATTGTTAGGGTTAGGGTTAGAGTTAGGGTTAGGGTTAGGGTTAGGGTAAGGGTTAAAATTAGTGTTAGGTTAGGTTTAAGTTTGCAGTGAGGGTGAGGCTGAGGGTGAGATTTATGGTTAGGGTTATGGTTATGGTTAGTGTTATTTTTAGGGTTAGGGTTAGACTTACGGTGAGGGTGAGGGTGAGGGTGCAGGTTAGGCTTACGGTGAGACGGTGAGATATAGGGTGAGATTTAGGGTTAAGGTTAGGTTGAGGGTGAGGATTAGGTTTAGAGTTAGGGTTAGTGGGTGGGTTAGGGTGAGGGGTAGGGTGAGGGTTAGGGTTAGGCTTAGGGTTAGGCTGAGGGTGAGGGTGAGGGTTAGGGTTAGGGTGAGGGTGAGGTTTAGGTTTAGATTTAGGGTTGGGTGAGGGTTAGGGTGAGGGTTAGTGTTAGGGTTAGTGTTAGTGTTAGGATTAGGATTAGGGTTAGGATGAGGTTGAATGTGAGGTTTAGGGTAAGGCTTAGGCTTAGGCTTAGGCTGAGGGTGAGGGTGAGGGTTAGGTTTAGGGTGAGGTTTAGGGTTAGGATTAGGGTGAGGGATAGGATGAGGTTTAGGGTTAGGATTAGGTTTAGGATGAGGGCAAGGTTGAGTGTGAGGGTTAGGGTTAGCATTATGGCAAGGTTTAGGATTAGGGTTAGGTTTAGGGTTAGGGTGAGTGTTAGGGTTAGGGTTACGGTGAAGTTGAGGTTTAGGATTAGGGTGAAGGTTAGGGTTAGGTTTAGTGTGAGGGTGATGGTTAGGATTAGGGTTAGGATTAGGGTTATCGTTAGTGTTATGGTTAAGTTTTCGGTGAGGGTGAGGCTGAGGGTGAGGGTTAGGGTTAGGTTTAGGGTTAGGGTGAGGGCTTGGGTTAGGTTTAGGGTTATGGTGAGGGTGAGGGTTAAGGTTAGTGTTAGGGTTAGGGTTATTGTTAGGGGTAGTTTTAGAGTTATGGTGAGGGTGAGGGTGAGGGTGAGGTTGAGTGTTAGGTTTATTGTTAGAGTTAGGTTTAGGGGGAAAGTTAGGGTGAAGGTTAGGGTTAGGTTTAGTGTTAGGGTTAGGGTTATTGTTAGGGTTAGGTTTAGAGTTATGGTGAGGGTGAGGGTGAGGTTGAGGTTTAGGTTGAGGGTGAGGGTAAGGTTTAGGTTTAGAATTAGGGTTAGGGAGAGAGTTAGGGTGAGGGTTAGGGTTAGGTTTAGTGTTAGGGTTAGGGTGAGGGTGAGGGTTAGCTTGAGGTTTAGGGTTAGGGTTAGGCTTAGGATTAGGGTTATGGTCAGGGTGAGGGTGAGGGTTAGGGTTAAGGTTAGGCTTAGACTTAGAGTTAGGCTGTGGGTGAGAGTGGGGATGAGGATTAGGTTTTGGGTGATGGTTAGGGTTAGTGTTAGGTTTAGGGTTATCATTAAGGTTAGGGTTAGGATTATGGTTAGGGTGAGGGTAGAGTGATGGTGAGGGTTAGTGTTAGGGTTAGGCTTAGGCTTTATGGTTAGGCTGATGGTGAGGTTGAGGGTCAGGGTTAGGGTTAGTTTGATGCTTAGGATTATGGTCAGCGTGAAGGTTAGGATGAGGGTTATGTTTAGGGTGAGTGATTTGGGTGAGGGTGACAGTAAGGGTAAAGCTGAGGGTTAGGCTGAGAGTGAGGATTAAGGTAAGGTCTAGGGTTAGGGTGAGGGTTAGGGTTAGGGTGAGGGTGAGGTTAAGATTGATGCTTAAGTTTAGGGTTAGTGTGAGGTTTAGAGTGAGGATGAGGGTTAGGCTTAGGGTGAGGGCTAGGTTGAGGGTGAGGGTTAGGGTTAGGCTTAGAGTGAGGTTTAATGTTAGGGTGATGGTTAGGGTTAGTGTGAGTGTTAGTGTTAGGGTTAGTGTTAGGGTGAGGGTAAGTGTTAGTTTGAGGGTTAGGTTTAGGGTGAGGGTTATGGTTAGAATGAGGGTTAAGGTTAGGGTTAGGGTTATTGTTAGGTTAGGGTTAGTGTTACATTTATGGTGAGGGTGAGAGTTAGGGTTAGGGTTAGGGTGTGGTTTATGTTTAGGGTTAGGGTTAGAGTTAGGTTTAGGGTGAGGGTTAAGTTTAGAGTTAGAGTTAGCGTTAGTGATAGTGTTAGGGTTAGGGTGAGGGTCAGTGTGAGGGTTAGGGTTAGGCTTAAGCTTAGGGTTAGGCTTAGGCTTAGACCGAGCCTGAGTGTGAGGGTTAGGGTTAGGGTTGGGGTGAGGTTTAGGTTTAGGGTTACGGTGAGGGTTAGGGTTAGGGTTAGTGATAGTGTTAGGGGTAGGGTTAGGGTGAGGGTGACAGTAAGGGTAAAGGTGAGGGTTAGGGTTAGGATCAGGTTTAGATTGAAGGTAAGTGTAAGGGGTAGGGTTAGGCTTAGGGTTAGGGTGAGAGTTAGGGTTAGGGTTAGGGTTAGTGTTGGTGTTAGGGGTAGAGTTAGGGTGAGGGTTAGGGTGAAGGTGAAGATTAGGGTTAGGATTAGGATTAGGATTAAGTTGAGGGTGAGTGTGAGGGTTAATGTTAGGGTTAGGGTTAGGGTGAGCTTGAGTGTTAGGGTTAGGGTTAGGGTGAGGTTTAGGGTTAGGGTTAGTGTTAGTGTTAGGGTTAGAGTGAGGGTTAGGGTTAGGGTTAGTGTTAGGGTTAGGGTGAGGGTTAGGATGAGGGTGAGGGTTAGGGTTAGGGTTTGGATTACGATTAGGGGTAGTGTTAGGGTGAGTGCTTGGGTTAGGCTTAGGGTTAGGATTAGGCTTAGCATTAAGCTGAGGGTGAGGGTGAAGGTTAGGGTTAGGGTTCATGTTAGGGTTAGCATTTGGGTGACAGTTAGGGTTCGGGTTTAGTTTAGGGTTAAGGTGATAGTTTTGAGTTAGGTTTTCGGTTAAGGATTAGGGGGAGTGTTAGGATGAGGATTAGGTTTAGGATTAGGGTTAGGGTAATGGCTATGGTGAGGGTGAGGTTTAGAGTTATTGTTAGGGTGAGGTTAAGGGTTAGTGTTAGGGTTAGGGTGAGGGTTAGGATGAGGGTTAGGGTTATGGTGAGGGAGAGGGTTAGGGTTAGGGTGAGAGTTAGGTTGAGGATGAGGGTTAGGGTGAGGGCGAGGGTTAGGATTAGGGTTAGGGTTAGGATTATTGTTAATGTTATAGTTCTGGTTACCTTGGCAGTGATGGTGAGGCTGAGGGTGAGGGTTAGGGGTAGGATTAGGGTTAGGTTTACATTTCATGTTAGGATTAGTGTTATTGTTAGGGTTAGGGTTAGAGTTACGGTGAAGGTGAGGGTGAGGGTAAGCGTGAGTTTTAGGGTTAGGGTTAGGGTGAGGTTTAGTGTCAGGTTTAGGATTAGGGTTAGGGTGAGGGTGAGTATGAGGGTTAGGGTTAGGGTTAGGCTTAGGCTTAGGTTTAGGCTGAGGGCGAGGGTGAGTGTGAGGGTTGGTGTTAGTTTGAGGTTTAGGGTTAGAATTACACTGAGTGTCAGGTTTAGCATTAGTTTGAGGGTTAGGGTTAGGGTTAGGGTGAGGGTTAGATTTAGGTTTAGGTTTAGGGTTAGGGTTAGGGTTAGGATTACGGTTAGGCTGAGGGTGAGTTTGAGGGTTACTGTTTGGGTTAAGCTTAGGCTTAGGGTTAGGCTGAGGGCGAGAGTGAGTGTGAGGGTTGGTGTTAGTGATGGTGGGGATGAGGATTAGGTTTAGAGTGATCGTTCCGGTAATGGTTAGGTTGAGAGTTAGGATGAGGGTTAGGGTTAGGCTTAGGCTTAGGGTTAGGCTGAGGCTGAAGTCGAGGGTGAGGGTTAGGGTTAGGGTGATGGTTAGGGTTACGGTTAGTGTGAGGGTTAGGATGAGGGTTAGCTTTGGGGTGAGGGTTAGGATGCGGGTGACAGAGTAAAGGTGAGGGTTAGGCTGAGGGTGAGGGTTATTGTAAGGGTGAGGGTACTGGTTAGGGTGAGGGTGAGGGTGAGGGTTAGATTGAGGATTAGTGTTAGGGTTAGTGTGAGGTTTAGGGTGAGGATGCATGTTAGGTTTATGGTGAGGGCTGGGAGATGTTGAGGGATAGGGTTTGGGATAGGGTGAGGTTTAGGTTTAGGGTGATTGTTAGCGTTAGTGTGAGGGTTAGTATTAAGGTTAGTGTAAGTGTTAGGGTGAGGGTAAGTGTTAGGGTAAGGTTTAGGTTTAGGGTGAGGTTTAGGATTAGGGTTAGGGTTAGGGTGAGGGTGAGGTTTAGGGTTAGAGTTAGGGTTAGGGTCAGGCTGAGGTTTAAGGTTAGGGTTAGTGTTAGGGTTAGAGTTAGGGTGAGGTTTAGTGTGGGTGTGAAGGTTAGTGTTAGGTTTAGGATTAGGGTTAGGGTTAAGGTGAGGATGAGTGTGAGGGTTAGGGTTAAGGTTACAGTTAGGTTTAGAATTAGGGTGAGGGTGAGGGTGAGGGTTACGGTTAGGGTGAGTGTTGGGGTTAGGGTTAGAATGAGGGTTAGGTTGAGGGTTAGGCTTAGGCTTAGGGTTTGGGTATAGGCTAGCTTGAGGGTGAGGGTTAGGGTTCGTGTGAGGGGAAGGGTGAGGGTTAGGGTTAGTGTTAGGGTTAGTGTTGGGGATAGGGTGAGTTTTAGTGTGGGGTTGAGGGTTAGTGTTAGTTTGGATTAGGGTTAGGGTTAAGGTGAGGGTGAGTGTGAGGGTTAGGGTTAGGGTTAGGGTTAGGTTTAGAGTTAGGGTGAGGGTGAGGGTGAGGGTTACAGTTAGGGTGAGTGTTAGCTTAGGCTTATGGTTTGGGTATGGGCTAGGGTGAAGGTGAGGGTTAGGGTTGGGGTGAGGGGTAGGTTGAGGGGTAGGGTTAGTGTTAGGGTTAGGGTTGGGGTTAGGGTTAGGCTTAATGTTAGGCGGATGGGGAGGGTGTGGGTGAGGGTTAGGGTTAGGGTGAGGGTGAGGTTTAGGGTTAGAGTTAGCGTTAAGGTAAGGGTTAGTGTGATCGTTAGGGGTAGGGTTAGTGTTCCTGTTAGGGTTAGGATGAGGGTGAGTGTGAGGGTCAGGGTTAGTCTTAGAATGAGGCGGAGGCTTAGGCAGAGCGTGAGGGTGAGGGTGAGGTTTAGGGTTAGGCTTTTAGGGTTAGGGTGAGTGTTAGGATGAGGTTTAGGGTTAGCATTAGGGTTAGGGTGAGGACTAGAGTTAGGGTGAGGCTGAGGGTTAGCGTTAGGGTGAGATTTAGGGTTAGGGTTAGGGTAAAGTTTAAGGTGAGGATGAGGGTTAGGATTAGGGTTAGAGTTACGGTGAGGGTCAGGGTTTGGGTTAGGTTTAGGGTTAGTGTTATAGTTAAGGTTAGGATTAGAATTACAATAAGGGTGAGGGTGAGGGTTAGGATCAGGGTTAGGGTGCTGTTTAGCGTTAGGATTATTGTTAGTGTGAGGGTGAGGATTAGGGTTAGAGTTAGTGTTAGGGGGAGGGTTAGGTTGAGGGTTAGGTTTAGGGTTAGTGTTAGGGTTGGGGTGAGAGTTAGGTTGAGTTTGAATGTTAGGGTTAGGGTTAGGTTTAGGATTAGGTTGATGGTGAGTGTGTGTGAGGGTTATAGTTAGAGTTCGGCTTAGGCTTAGGGTTGGGCTGAGATTATGGGTGGGAATGAGGATTAGGTTTAGAATGATGGTTAGGGTTATGGTTCGTTTAAGGTTTAGGATGAGGGTTAGGGTTAGGATTAGGGTTAGGGTGAGGGCTAGGATGAGGGTGAGGGTTAGGCTTAGGGTTAGGCTTAGGCTTAGGGTTAGGCTGAGGCTGAGGGTGATGTGAGGGTTAGGGTTAGGGTGATGGTTGGGTTTGCCTTTAGGGTGAGGGTTAGGATGAGGATTTAGGTTATGGTGAGGATTAGGGTGAGGTGACCATAAGGGTAAATGTGAAGGTTAGGCTGAGGGTGAGAGTTATGCTAAGGGTGAGGGTTAGGGTTAGGGTGAGGCTGAGGGTTAGATTCAGTATTAGTGTTAGGGTTAGTGTGAGGTTAAGGGTGGGGATCAGGGTTAGGGTTAGGTTGAGGGCTAGGTTGAGGGTGAGAGTTAGTGTTAGGGTGAGGTTTAGGGTTATGGTGATGGTTAGGGTTAGTGTTATGGTTAGGGTTAATGTTACGGTGAGGGTAAGTGTTAGGGTGAGGGTTAGGGTTAGGGTGAAGGTTATGGTTAGGATGAGGGTTAGGGATAGGGTTAGGTTTATTGTTAGGGTTAGGGTTAGGGTTATGTTGAGGGTGAGGGTGAAGGTGAGGGTTAGATTAGGGTTAGGGTTAGGGTTATTGTTGGTGTTATGGTTAGGGTTAAGTTTACAGTGAGAGTGAGGCTGAGGGTGAGGATTAGGGTTAGGGTTAGGATGAGGTTTAGGGTTAGGGTTAGGGTCATGGTGAGGGTTTGGTTTAGGGTTAGGTTTAGGCTGACGGTGAGGGTGAGGGTAGGGGTTAGGGTTTGGGTGAGGTTTAGGTTTAGGGTTAGGTTAGGGTTAGGGTGAGGGTGAGGTTTTGGGTTAGATTTAGGGTTAGGGTGATGGTTAGGGTGAGGGTTAGTGTTAGGGTTAGGGTGAGGGTTAGGATGAGGTTGAGGGTTAGGGTTTGGGTTAGGATTATGATTAGGGTTAGTGTGAAGGTGAGTGTTTGGGTTAGGCTTAGGGTTAGGGTTAGTCTAATGGTTAAGCTGAGGGTGAGGTTAAGGTTGAGGTTTAGGGTTAGGGTTTGGGTTAGGGTTAGCGTTAGGGTGAGATTTTGGGCTCGGGTTTAGTTTAGGGTTGGATGAGGTTTAGAGTTCGGGTTACAGTGAGGGTGAGGGTTAGGGTTAGGTTGAGGGTTAGGGTTAGGATTAGGCTTAGGGTGAAGATTAGGGTTAGGGTTAGGGTGAGTGTTAGGATGAGGATTAGGGTTAGGATTAGGTTTAGTGTGAGGGCTAGGGTGTGGGTGAGGGTTAGGGTTATTGTTAGGGTGAGGTTTAGGTTTAGGGTTAGGGTTAGGGTGAGGGTTAGGATGAGGTTTAGGGTTATGGTGAGGGAGAGGGTTAGGGTTAGGGTGATGGTTAGGGTGAGGATGAGGGTTAGGGTGAGTTTGAGGGTTATGGTGAGGGTTAGGTTTAGGGTTAGAATGAGGGATAGTGTTAGGATTAGGGTTAGGGTGAAGGCTAGGGTGAGGGTGAGGGTTAGGGTTATTGTTAGGGTGAGGGATAAGATGAGGTTTAGGGTTATGGTGAGGTTAGGATTAGGGTTAGAGTGAGGGTTATGTTTAGGATTAGGGTTAGGTTGAGGGTGATTGTTAGGATTAGGGTTAGGGTTAGGATTATTGTTAGTGTTATGGTTCTGGTGACTTTTGCACTGATGGTGAGGCTGAGGGTGATTGTTATGGATAGGATTAGGATTAGGTTTAGGTTTCGAGTTAGGATTAGTGTTATTGTTAGGGTTAGGGTTAGAGTTATGGTGAGCATGAGGGTGAGGGTAAGGGTGAGGGTTAGGGTTAGGGTTAGGGTGAGATTTGGGGTCAGGTTTAGGATTAGGGTTAGGGTGAGTGTGAGGTTTAGGGTTAGAATTCGGGTTAAGGCGAGGGTTAGTGTGAAGGTTAGGGTTAGGTTTAGTGCTATGGTTAGGGTTAGGGTTAGGGTGAATGTGAGGGTCAAGGTTAGTCTTAGGCTGAGGCGGAGGCTTAGGTGGAACGTGAGGCTGAGGGTGAGTGTTAGTGTTAGGGTTTTAGAGTTAGAGTGAGATTTAGGATGATGTTTAGGGTTAGCATTAGGTTTAGGGGGAGGGCTAGAGTTAGCATGAGTGTTAGGGTTAGCGTTAGGGTGACGTTTAGGGTTAGGGTTAGGGTTATGGTGAGGGTGAGAGTTAGGGTTAGGGTTAATGTTAGGGTTAGGGTTAAGGTGAGGCTGAGGGTTAGGATTAGGATTAGGTTTGTGTTAGGGTTAGAGTTACGGTGAGGTTCAGTATTTGGGTTAGGTTTAGGATTAGTGTTATAGTTAAGGTTAGGGTTAGAGTTACAGTAAGGGTGAGGGTGAGGGTGAGGGTTAGGATCAGGGTTAGGGTGAGGTTTAGTTTTAGGATTATGGTTAGGGTGAGGGTGAGGTTTAGGGTTATAGTTAGGGTTAGGGGGAGGGTTAGTTTGAGTTTTAGGGTTAGGGTTAGTGTTAGGGTTAGGGTGAGGGTTAGGTTGAGGTTTAATGTTAGGGTTAGGGTTAGGGTTAGGATGAGGTTGACTGTAGGGTGAGTGTGAGGGTTAGGTTTAAGGTTTGGCTTAGGCTTACGGTTAGGCTGAGGTTATGAGTGGGGATGAGGATTAGGTTTAGAATGATGGTTAGGGTTGTGGTAGGTTAAGGGTTAGGATGAGGGTTAGGGTTAGGATTAGGGTTAGGGTGAGGGCTAGGGTGAGGGTGAGGGTTATGATTAGGGTTAGGCTTAGGCTTAGGGTTAGGCTGAGGCTGAGGTTAAAGGTGAGGGTTAGGCTGAGTGTGAGGGTTATGGTAAGGTGAGGGTTAGGGTTAGGGTGAGGTTGAGGGTTAGATTCAGGATTAGTGTTAGGGTTAGTGTGAGGTTAAGGGTGAGGATGAGGGTTAGGGTTAGGTTGAGGGATAGGTTGACTGTGAGAGTTAGGGTTAGGGTGAGGTTTAGGGTTAGGGTGATGGTTAGGGTTAGTGTGAGGGTTAGTGTAAATGATTAGGGTTAGTGTTAGGGTGAGGGTATGTATTAGAGTGAGGATTAGGGTTAGGGTGAAGGCTGTGGTTAGGATGAGGGTTAGTGTTAGGGTTAGGGTTATTGTTTGTGTTAGGGTTAGGGTTCTGTTGAGGTTGAGGGTGAGGGTTAGGGTTAGGATGAGGTTTAGGTTTCAGGTTAGGGTTAGAGTTAGGGTTATGGTCAGGGTGAGGTTTAGGGTTAGAGTTAGGGTTAGTGTTAGGGTTAGGGTTAAGGTGAGTGTAAGGGTGAGGTTTAGAGTTCGGGTAAGGTTTAGGCTTAGGTTTAGGCTCAGGGTGAGTGTGGGGATGAGGAATAGGTTTAGGGTGATGGTTAGGGTTAGGGTTAGGTTTAGGTTTAGAATTAGGGTTAGGGTTAGGATTAGGGTTAGGATTAGGGTGAGGGTTACGGTGAGGGTTAGGGTTACATTTATTGTTAGGGTGAGGGTGAGGGTTAGGGTTAGGGTTAGGGTGAGGGTGAGGGGTAGATTGAGGGTTAGGGTTATGTTGAGGGTTATGGTTAGGGTGAGGGTTAGGTTTAGTGTTAGGGTTATTGTTAGTGTTAGGCTTAGGGTTACGGTGAGGTTGAGGGTGAAGTTTAGGTTTAGGGTTAGGGTGAGGTTTAGTTTTAGGGTTAGGGTTAGAGTTAGGGTTAGGGTGATGATGATGTTTAGGGTTAGAGTTAGGGTTACTCTTAGGGTTAGGGTTAAGGTGAGGGTTAGGGTGAGGTTTAGAGTTCAGGTTAGGCTTAAGCTTAGGCTAGGCTTAGGCCGAGAGTGAGGGTTAGAGTTAGGGTTAGGTTTAGGATGAGTGCTAGGATGAGGTTTAGGGTTAGGGTTAGGGTTAGGTTTATGTTTAGTGTTAGTGGTAGGGTTAGGGTTAGGGTTAGGGTGAGGGTTAGGGTTATTAGTGGTAGCGTTAGCGTTAGGGTTAGGGTGAGGGTTAGGGTTAGGGTTAGGTTTAGGCTTAGGCTTAGGATTAGGGTTATGTTTAGGGTTATTGTTAGTGTTATGGTTAGTGTTACGTTTGCGGTGAGGGTGAGGCACAAGGTGAGGTTTATGGTTATTGTTAGGGTTAGGCTTAGGGTTACTGTTATTGTTAGGGTTAGGGTTAGAGTTACGGGCATGGTGAGAGTGAGGGTGAGGGTGAGGATTAGGGTGAGGTTTACGGTGAGGTTTATGGTTAGGTTTAGGGTTAGTGTAAGGGTGCTGGTGAGGTTTAGGGTTACAGTTCGGGTTAGGGGGATGGTTAGGGTGAGGGTTAGGGTTAGGTTTAGTTTTAGCATTAGGGTGAGGGTGAGGGTTAGGTTGAGGTTTAGGGATAGGGTTAGGGTTAGGATTAGGGTTAGGGTGAGAATGAGGGTGAGGGTTAGTGTTAGGGTTAGGCTTAGGCTGAGGGTTAGGCTGAGGGTGAGGGTGGGGTTGAGGGTTAGGGTTAGGGTGATCGTTAGGGTTAGGGTTAGTGTTATTGTTAGGGTTAGGGTTAGAGTTACATTGAGGTTGAGGGTGGGGGTGAGGTTTAGGATTAGGGTCAGGGTGAGGTTGAGGGTTTGGTTTAGAGATAGGGTTATGGTGAGGGTGAGGTTTAGGGTTAGAGTAGGGGTTAGTGTTAGGGACAGGCTTAGGGTTAGGCTGAGTGTGAGAGTGGGGTTGAGGATTAGGGTTAGGGTTAGGGTTCGGATTAGGGTTAGAGTTAGGGTTAGGGTAAGGGTTAGGGTTAGGATTAGGATTAAGTTTAAGGTGAGGGTGAGTGTGAGGGTTAGAGTTAGGGTTAATGTTAGGATTAGGGTTAAGGTATGTGCTGGCATGAGGGTTAGGTTTAGATTTAGGGTTAGGGTGACGTTTAGCCTTAGTTTTAGTGTCAGAGTTAGGGTTAGGGTGAGGGTTTGGGTTAGGGTTAGAGTTACGGTGAGGGTGAGGTTTAGGGTTAGTTTTAGGATTAGGGTTATTCTTAGGGTTAGGGTTAGGGTTAAGGTTAAGGTAAGGGTGAGGGTGAGGGTGATGTTGAGGGTTAGGGTTAGGGTTAGGATGAGATTTAGTGTTAGGGTTAGGGTTAGGATTAGGGTCACGGTGAGGTTTAGGGTAGAGTTAGGGTTTGGGTTAGGGTTTGTGTGAGTGTTAGGGTTAGGGTTAGTGTTGCAGTTAGGGT
Source organism: Dipodomys merriami (assembly GCF_024711535.1). Taxonomy (NCBI): domain Eukaryota; kingdom Metazoa; phylum Chordata; class Mammalia; order Rodentia; family Heteromyidae; genus Dipodomys; species Dipodomys merriami. Next base: position 212,902 of record NW_027203337.1, read on the forward strand.
TATGGTGAGGGCTAGTGTGAGGGTGAGGGTTAAGGTTAGCGTTAGGCTTTGGCTTTGGGTTAAGCTGAGGGTCAGGGTGAGGGTGAGGTTTAGGGTGAGGGTGACGGTGAGATTTAGGGTTAGAGTTAGTGTTAGGGTGAGAGTTAGGGTTAGGGTTAGGGTGAGGGTTATGGTTATGGTAAGGGTGAGGCTTAGGTTTAGGGTGAGGGTTAGGGTGAGGATGAGGGTTAGGGTGAGGGTGAGGATTAGGATTAGGGTTAGTGTTAGGATTATTTTAAGTGTTATTGTTCTGGCTACCTTTGCAGTCAGGCTGAGGGTTAGGGATAGGATTATTGTTAGGGTTTGGTTTAGGTTTAGGATTAGTGTTATTGTTAGGTTTATGGTTAGAGTTTCGGTGAGGGTGAGGGTGAGGATAATGGTGAGGGTTAGGGTTAGGGTTAGGTTGAGGTTTAGGGTCAGGGTTAGGATTTGGGTTAGGGTGAGTGTGAGGTTTAGGTTTAGAGTTAGGGTTAGGGGGAGGGTTAGCGTGAGGGTTTGGGTTAGGGTTAGTGTTAGGGTTAGGGTTAGGGTTAGGGTGAGGGTTAGGTTGAGGTTTAGTGTTAGGGTTAGTGTTAGGATTAGGGTTAGAGTGAGGGTGAGTGTGAGGGTTAGGGTTAGGGTTTGGGTTAGGCTTAGTGTTAGGCTGAGGGTCAGATTGAGGTGAGGGTTATGGTTAGGGTGAGGGTCGGGGTTAGGTTAAGGGTGAGGGTGAAGTTTAGGTTGAGGATTAGTGTTAGGGTTAGTGTGAGGTTTAGTGTGAGGATGAGTGTTAGGGTTAGGTTGAGGGCTAGGGTGAAGGTGAGGGTTAGCTTTAGGGTTAGGGTGAGGTTTAGGTTTAGGGTGATTGTTAGCGTTACTGTGAGGGTTAGTGTTAGGATTAGTGTTAGTGTTAAGGTGAGGGTAAGTGTTAGGGTAAGGTTTAGGTTTAGGCTGAGGTTTAGGATTAGGGTTAAGGTTAGGGTTAGGGTGAGTGTGAGGGTTAGGGTTAGGGGTAGGGTTAGAGTTAGGGTGAGGGTGAGGGTGAGGTTTACGGTTAGGGTGAGTGTTGGGGTTAGGGTTAGAGTGAAGGTTAGTGTGATGGTTAGGCTTAGGCTTAGGATTTGGGTATGGGCTAGGTTGAGGGTGAGGTTTAGGATTAGGGTTAGGGTGAGGGATGGGGTGAGGGTTAGAGTTAGTGTTAGGGTTAGAGTTGGGGATAGGGTGAGGTTTAGTGTGGGATTGGGGGTTAGTGTTAGGGTTAGGATTAAGGTTAGGCTTAAGGTAAGGGTGAGTGTGAGGGTTAGGGTTAGGGTTAGGATTAGAGTTAGAGTTAGGGTGAGGGTGAGGGTTAAGTTTTAGCGTGAGTGTTGGGGTTAGAGTTAGAGTGAGGATTAGGGTGAGGGTTAGGCTTAGGCTTATCGTTTGTGTATGGGCTAGAATGAGGGTGAGGGTTTGGTTTAGGGTTAGGGTGAGGGGTAGGGTGAGGGTTAGGGTTAGTGTTAGGGTTAGGGTTGGGCTTAGGGTTAGACTTAATGTTAGGCAGAGGGTGAGGGTCAGGGTGAGATTTAGGTTTAGGATGAGGGTGAGGTTTAAGGTTATAGTTAGCGTTAGGGTGAGGGTTAGTGTGAGGGGTAGAGTTAGGGTTAGTGTTAGGGTTAGGGTTAGGGTGAGGGTGAGTGTGAGGGTCAGGGTTAGTAATAGGCTGAGGCGGAGGCTTAGGCAGAGCGTGAGGGTGAGGGGAAGGGTTAGTGTTAGTGTTTTAGGGTTAGGGTGAGTGTTAGGATGAGGTTTCGGTTTAGCATTAGGGTTAGGGGGAGGACTAGAGTTAGGGTGAGGTTTAGGGTTGGGGTTAGGGTTATGGTGAGGGTGAGGTTTAGGGTTAGGGTTAGGGTTAGGGTTAAGGTAAGGCTGAGGATTAGGATTAGGATTAGGTTGAGGGTTTGTTTTACGGTTAGACTTAGGGTGAGGTTCAGGGTTTGGGTTAGGTTTAGGGTTAGTTTTATAGCTAAGGTTAGGTTTAGAGTTACAGTAAGGGTGAGGGTGAGGGTGAGGTTTAGGATCAGGGTTAGGGTGAGGTTTAGGGTTAGGATTATGGTTAGGGTGAGGGTGAGGTTTAGGGTTAGAGTTAAGGTTAGGGGGAGGGTTAGGTTGAGTGTTAGGGTTAGGGTTAGTGTTAGGGTTAGGGTGAGGGTTAGGTTGAGTTTTAATATTAGGTTTAGGGTTTGGTTTAGGATTACGTTGACGGTGAGCGTGAATGTGAGGGTTAGGGTTAGGGTTTGGCTTAGTCTTACGGTTAAGCTGAGGGTATGGGTGAGGATGAGGATTAGGTTTAGTATGATGGTTAGGGTTATGGTTAGGTTAAGGGTTAGGATGAGGGTTAGGGTTAGGATTAGGGTTAGGGTGAGGGCTATGGTGAGGGTGAGGGTTAGGGTTAGGCTTAGGCTTAGGCTTAGCGTTAGGCTTAGGCTGAGGGTGAACGTGAGGGTTAGGTTTAGGGTGATGGTTATGGTTGCCATTAGGGTGAGGGTTAGGATGAGGATTTAGGCTATGGTGAGGGTTAGGTTGAGGGTGACCGTAAGGGTAAAGGTGAGGGTTAGGCTGAGTGTGAGGGTTACGGTACAGGTGAGGGTTAGGATTAAGGTGAGGGTGAGGGTTAGATTCAGGATTAGTGTTAGGGTTAGTGTGAGGTTAAGGGTGAGGATGAGGGTTAGCGTTAGGTTGAGGGCTAGGGTGAGGGTGAGAGTTAGGGTTAGGGTTTGGTTTAGGGTTAGGGTGATGGTTAGGGTTAGTGTGAGGGTTAGTATTATGGTTGGGGTTAGTGTTAGGGTGAGGGTAAGTGTTAGGGTGAGGGTTAGTGTTAGGGTGAAGGTTATGGTTAGGATGAGGGTTAGGGTTAGGGTTAGGGTTATTTTTAGGGTTAGGGTTAGGGTTATGTTGAGGGTGAGGGTGAGGATGAGGGTTAGGGTTAGGTTGAGGTTTAGGTTTCAGGTTAGGGTTAGAGTTAGGGTTAGGGTGAGGGTGAGGTTTAGGGTTAGAGTTAGGGTTAATGTTAGTGTTAGAGTTAGGGTGAAGGTGAGGGTGAGGTTGAGGGTTAGATATAGCGGTAGGGGGAGTGTTAGGGTTAGGGTTAGGGTTTGGGTTAGGGTTAGTGTTAGGATGAGGGTAAGTGTTAGGGTGAGGGTGAGGGTTTGGGTGAGGGTTAAGTTTATGGTGAGGGTGAGGGTTAGGATTCGGGGTGGGGATAGGATTATTGTTAGTGTTATCGTTAAGGTTAAGTTTACCGTTAGTGTGAGGTTGAGGGTGAGGGTTAGGTTTAGGGTTAGGGTGAGGTTTAGGGTTCGGGTTCGGGTTAGGGTTAGGGTTAGGGTGAAGGTCTGGGTTAGGTTTAGGGTTACGGTGAAGTTGAGGGTTAGGATGAGGTTTAGGGTTAGGGTGAGGGTTAGGGGGAGGGTTAGGTTGAGGGTTAGGGCTAGGGTTAGTGTTAGTGTTAGGGTTAGGATTAGGGTTAGGGTTAGGTTGAGGTTTAGGGTTAGGGTTATGCTTAGGTTTAGGATTAGTGATATTATGAGGATGAGTGTGAGGGTTCGGGTTAGGTTTAGGCTTAGGTTTAGGCTGAGGGTTAAGGTGAGGGTAAGGGTTACGTTTAGGGTTAGGGTTAGGGTGAAGGTTAGGGTTACGGTTAGGGTGAGGGTGAGGGGTAGATTGAGGGTTAGGGTTATGTTGAGGGTTATGGTTAGGGTGAGGGTTATGTTTAGTGTTAGGGTTATTGTTAGGGTTCGGGTTCTGTTTAAGGTGAGGTTGAGGGTGAGGGTTAGGTGTAGGTTTAGGGTGAGGTTTAGTTTTAGGTTTAGGGTTAGAGTTAGGGTTAGGGTGATGGTGAGGTTTAGGGTTAGAGTTAGGGTTAGTGTTAGGGTTAGGTATAAGGTGAGGGCAAGGGTGAGGTTTAGAGTTCGGGTTAGGCATAGGCTTAGGCTTAGGCTTAGGCTGAGAGTGAGGGTGAGGGTTAGGGTTAGTGTTAGGGTGAGGATTAGGGTTTGGTTTAGGGTGAGGGTTAGGATGAGGTTTAGATATAGGGTTAGGGCTAGGGTTAGGTTTTGTGTTAGGGTTAGGGTTAGTTTTATGGTTAGGGTTAGGGTTAAGGTTAGGCTTAGGCTTCGGCTTAGTGTTAGGTTTAGGGTTATTTTTAGTGTTATGGTTAGTGTTAAGTTTGCCTTGAGGATGAGGCACAGGGTGAGGATTATGGTTATTGTTAGGGTTAGGGTTAATGTTATTGTTAGGCTTAGGGTTAGAGTTACATTCACATTGAGAGTGAGGGTGAGGGTGTCTTTAGGGTGAGGTTTACGGTGAGGTTTAGGGTTAGGGTTAGGGTTAGTGTAAGGGTGCTGGTGAAGTTTAGGGTTTGAGTTCAGGTTAGGGGGAGGGTTAGGGTGAGGGTTAGGGTTAGGTTTAGTGCTAGCATTAGGGTGAGGGTGAGGGTTAGGTTGAGGTTTAGGGATAGGGTTAGCGTTAGGATTAGGGTTAGGGTTAGAGTGAGGGTGAGGGTTAGTGTTAGGGTTAGGCTTAGGCTTAGGGTTAGGCTGAGGGTGAGGGTGGGGGTGAGGATTAGGTTTAGGTTGATCGTTAGGTTTAGGGTTAGTGTTATTGTTAGGGTTAGGGTTAGAGTTACAGTGAGGCTGAGGTTGCAGGTGAAGGTTAGGGTTAGGGTCAGGGTGAGGATTAGGGTTAGGTTTAGAGATAGGGTTAGGGTGAGGGTGAGGTTTAGGGTTAGAGTTAGGGTTAGTGTTAGGGACAGGCTTAGGCTTAGGCTGAGGGTGAGGGTGGGGTTGAGGATTAGGGTTAGTGTTAGTGTTAGGGTTAGGGTTATAGTTAGTTTTACAGTTAGGGTTAGGGTTAGGATTAGGATTAAGTTTAAGGTGCGGGTGAGGGTGATGGTTAGGGTTAGGATTAGGGTTAGGGTGAAGGTGAGGTTTAGGGTTAGGGTTAGGTTTAGAGTGAGCTTTAGGTTGAGGGTTAGGTTTAGGGTTAGTTTTAGGGTTAGGTTTGGGGTTAGTGTTCGGATTAGGGTTACTGTGACTGTGAGTGTGAGGTTAGGGTTAGGGTTAGTGTTAGGCTGAGGCTGAGGGTGAAGTTGAGGGTTAGATTTAGGGTTAGGTTATGGTTTATGTTTAGAGTGAGGGTTAGAGTGAGGGTTAGGGTTAAGATTAGGGTTAGGGTATGTGCTAGGGTTAGGGTTAAAGTTAGGTTTAGGGTTAGGGTGACTTTTAGCGTTAGGTTTAGTTTCAGAGTTTGGGTTAGTGTGAGGGTTTGTGTTAGGGTTAGAGTTACGGTGAGGGTGAGGTTTATGGTTAGGGTTAGGGTTAGAGTTATTCTTAGGGTTAGGTGTAAGGTTAAGGTTAAGGTAAGGGTAAGGGTGAGGGTGATGTTGAGGGTTAGGGTTAGGGTTAGGATGAGGTTTAGAGTTAGGGTTAGGGTCAGGGTGAGGTTTAGGGTTACAGTTAAGGTTAGTGTTAGGGTTAGTGTGAGTGTTAGGGTTAGGGTTAGTGTTACAGTTCGGGTGAGGTTGAGGGTTAGGATGAGGGTGAGGGTGAGATTTAGGGTTAGAGTTACGGTTAGGGTGAGTATTAGGGTGAGGTTTAGTGTTAGTGTTAGGTTTAGGGTTAGGGTTAGTGTTAGTGTTAGGGTTAGGGTGAGGGTTAGGATGAGGGTGAGGGTTAGGGTTAGGTTTAGGATTAGGATTAGGGTTAGTGTTAGGGTGAGTGCTTGTGTTAGGCTTAGGGTTAGGTTTAGGCTTAGCATTAAGCTGAGGGTGAGGTTGAGGGTTAGGGTAAGTGTTCCGCTTAGGGTTAGCATTTGGGTGAGAATTATTGTTCAGGTTAAGTTTAGGGTTAGGGTGAGGGTTAAGGTTAGGGTTACAGTGAATTTGAGTGGTAGGGTTAGGTTGAAATTTTGAGTTCGTATTAGGGTTAGGGTGAGTGTTAGGATTAGGGTTAGGGTGAGAGTTAGGATGAGGATTAGGTTTAGGATGGTGGTTAGGGTGAGGGCTGGGGTGAGGGTGAGGATTTGGGTTAGTGTAAGGGTGAGTTTTAGGGTTAGGGTGAGGGTTAGGATTAGGGTTAGGGTAATGGTGAGGGTTAGGGTAAGGGTTAGAGTGAGGGTTAGGATTAGGATTAGGGTTAGGGTGAGGGTGATTGTTAGGATTAGGGTTAGGGTTAGGATTATTGGTAGGGATATGGTCATGGTTACATTTGCAGTGAGGGTGAGGCTGAGGGTGAATGTTAGGGATAGGTTTAGGGTTAGGGTTAGGATTAGTGTTATTGTTAGGGTTAGGGTTAGAGTTACAGTGAGGGTGAGGGTGAGGGTTATGGTTAGGGTCAGGGTTAGGATTAGGGTTAGGGTGAGGGCTAGGGTGAGGGTGAGGGTTAGGGTTAGTGTTAGGGTGAGGTTTAAGTTTAGGGTTTGGGTGAGGTTTAGGGTTCGGGTTACAGTTAGGGTGAGGGTTAGGGTTAGGGTGAGGGTTAGGTTTAGGATTAGGGTTAGGTTGAGGGTTAGGGTGAAGTTTAGAATTAGGTTTATTGTCAGAGGTTGGGTTAGTGTGAGGGTTTGGGTTAGGGTTAGAGTTACGTTGAGAGTGAGGTTTAGGTTAGATTTAGGCTTAGGGTTATTCTTAGGGCTAGGGTTAGGGTTAAGGTTAATGTAAGGGTGAGGGTGAGGGTGATGTTGAGGGTTAAGGTTAGGGTTAGGATGAGGTTTAGAGTTAGGGTTAGGGTTAGGGTCAGGGTGAGATTTAGGGTTAGAGTTAGGGTTAGGGTTAGGGTTTGTGTGAGTGTTAGGGTTAGGGTTAGTGTTACATTTAGGGTTATGGTGAGGGCTAGTTTGAGGGTGAGGTTAGGGTTAGCGTTAGGCTTTGGTTTTGGGTTAAGCTGAGGGTCAGGGTGAGGGTGAGGGTTAGGGTGAGGGTGAGGGTGAGATTTAGGGTTAGAGTTACGGTTAGGGTGAGGGTTAGGGTGAGGGTTAGTGTTATTGTTAGGGTTAGGGTTAGGGTTAGGGTTAGTGTTAGGGTTAGGGTTAGGGTGAGGGTTAGGATGAGGCTGAGGGTTAGGGTTAGGGTTAGGATTAGGATTAGGGTTAGTGTTAGGGTGAGTGCTTGTGTTAGGCTTAGGGTTAGGGTTAGGCTTAGCATTAAGCTGAGGGTGAGGTTGAGGGTTAGGGTAAGTGTTCAGCTTAGGGTTAGCATTTGGGTGAGAATTATTGTTCGGGTTAAGTTTAGGGTTAGGGTGAGGGTTAAGATTAGGGTTACAGTGAATTTGAGTGGTAGGGTTAGGTTGAAGTTTTGAGTTCGTATTAGGGTTAGGGTGAGGGTTAGGATTAGGGTTAGGGTGAGAGTTAGGATGAGGATTAGGTTTAGGATGGTGGTTAGGGTGAGGGCTAGGGTGAGGGTGAGGATTTGGGTTAGTGTTAGGGTGAGGTTTAGGGTTAGGGTGAGGGTTAGGATGAGGGTTAGTGTTATGGTGAGGGTTAGGGTTAGGGTTAGAGTGAGGGTTAGGTTTAGGATTAGGGTTAGGGTGAGAGTGATTGTTAGGATTAGGTTTAGGGTTAGGATTATTGTTAGTGATATGGTCATGGTTACATTTGCAGTGAGGGTGAGGCTGAGGGTGAGGGTTAAGGATAGGATTAGGGTTAGGGTTAGGTTTAGGGTTAGGATTAGTGTTATTGTTAGGTTTAGGGTTAGAGTTACAGTGAGGGTGAGGGTGAGGGTTATGGTTAGGGTCAGGGTTAGGATTAGGGTTAGGGGAGGGCTAGGGTGAGGGTGAGGGTTAGGGTTAGTGTTAGGGTGAGGTTTAAGTTTAGGGTTTGTGTGAGGTTTAGGGTTCGGTTTACAGTTAGGGTGAGGGTTAGGGTTAGGGTGAGGGTTAGGGTTAGGATTAGGGTTAGGGTGAGGGTTAGTGTTAGGTTTAGGGTGAGTGTTAGGCTGAGGATTAGGGTTAGGATTAGGGTTAGAGTGAGGGCTAGGGTGAGGGTGAGGGTTAGAATTAGTGTTAGGGTGAGGTTTAGAGTTACGGTTAGGGTTAGGGTTAGGGTTATGGTGAGGGTGAGGGTGAGGGTAAGGGCGAGGGTCAGGGTTAGGGTTAGGGTGAGATTTAGGGTCAAGGTTAGGATTTGGATTAGGGTGAGTGTGAGGTTTAGGGTTAGAATTATGTTTAGGGGGAGGGTTAGGATGTGGGTTAGGGTTAGGGTGAGTGTTAGGGTTTGGGTTAGGGTGAGGGTTAGGTTGAGGTTTAGAGTTTGGGTTAGGGTTAGTGCTAGGATTACTGTTAGGGTGAGGGTGAGTGTGAGGGTTAGGGTTTCAGTTTGGGCTAGGCTTAGTGTTAGGCTGAGGGTGAGATTGAGTTGAGGATTATGGTTAGGGTGAGTGTCAGGGTAGGTTTAGGGTGAGGGTTAGAATTACGTTTAGGGTTAGCGTGTGGGTTAGTTTTAGGGTGAGGGTGAGGTTTCGGATGAGGTTTAGGGTTACAATTAGGGTTACAGTGAGGGCAAAGGTGAGGGTGAGGGTTAGTGTTCGGATTAGGGTCAGGTTTAGGGTTAGGGTTAGTGGTAGGGTTAGTGTCAGGGTTAGCGTTTGGGTTACGGTGAAGGTGTGGGTTAGTTTTGAGGTGATGGATAGGGTGAGTACTAAAGTGATTTTGAGGGTTAGGGTTAGGGTTAGGGTTAGGGTGAGGGTTAGGTTGAGGCTTAGGTTTAAGGTTAGTGTTAGGGTTAGGATTAGGGTTAGGCTGAGGGTGAATGTGAGGGTTAGGGTTAGGCTTAGGCTTAGGCTTAGGGTTAGGCTGAAGGTGAGTGTGGGGATGAGGATTAGGTTTAGAGTGATGGTTCTGGTTCTGGTTAGGTTGAGGGTTAGGATGACGGTTAGATTTAGGCTTAGGGTTAGGGTGAGGGCTACGGTGAGTGTGAGGTTTAGGGTTAGGTTTAGGCTTAGGCTTAGGGTTAGGCTGAGGCTAAAGGTGAGGGTGAGGGTTAGGGTTAGGATGATGTTTAGGTTTATGGTTAAGGTGAGGGTTAGGATGAGGGTTAGGTTTAGGGTTAGAGTTAGGGTTAGGGTGACGTTAGGTTTAGGGTGATGGTTAGCGTTAGTGTGAGGGTTAGTGTTAGTATTAGTGTTACTGTTAGGTTGAGGGTAAGTGTTAGGGTAAGGTTTAGGTTTAGGGTGAGGTTTAGGATTAGGGTTAGGGTTAGGGTTAGGGTCAGAGTGAGGTTTAGGCTTAGAGTTAGTGTTAGGGTGAGGTTTTGGGTTAGGGTTAGGGTTAGGTTTAGTGTTAGGGTTAGGTTAGGGTGAGGTTTAGTAGGGGGTGAGGGTTAGTGTTAGGGTTAGGATGAGGGTTAGGGTTAGTGTGAGGTTAAGGGTGAGGGTGACAGTAAGGTTAAAGTTGAGGGTTAGGCTGAGAGTGAGGATTACGGCAAGGGTGAGTGTTAGGGTTAGGGTGAGGGTTACGGTTAGGTTTAGGGTGAGGGTGTGGTTTAGATTGAGGATTACTTTTAGGGTTTGTGTGAGGTTTAGGATCAGGGTGAAGGTGGGGGTTAGGATTAGATTTAGGCTTAGGGTTAGGCTTAGGGTAGGGTTATTGTTAGTGTTATGGTTAGCATTAATTTTGTGGTGAGGGTGAGGCTGAGGGTGAGGGTTAGAGTTAGGGTTAGGGTTAGTGTTATTTTTAGTGTTAGGGCTAGAATTACGGTGAGGTTGAGGGTGAGGATGAAGTTTAGTGTTAGGGTGAGTTTTAGGGTTAGGGTTAGGGTAAGGTTGAGGGTGAGGTTTAGGGTTAGAGTTAGGGTTAGGGATGGGGTTAGGTTGAGGGTTAGGGTTAGGGTTAGGGTTAGGGTGAGGATTAGATTGAGGATTAGGGTTAGGGTTAGGGTTAGTGTGAGGATTAGGGTGAGGATGAGGGTTAGGGTTAGGGTGAGGGTGAGGGTAGGAATTAGGGTTAGGGTGAGGGCTAGTTTGAGGGTAGGGTTAGAGTTAGGATAAGGTTTAGGATCAGGTTTAGAATTAGGGTGAGGGTTTGGGTTAGTGTGAGGGTTAGTGTTAGGGTTAGGGTTAGTGTTAGTGTGAGGGTAAGTGTTAGGGTGATGTTTAGGGTTAGGGTGAGGGTTATGGTTAGGGTGAGGGTTAGGGTTAGGGTCATGATTATTGTTAGGTTTATTGTTAGGGTTACGGTTACATTGAGGGTGAGGGTGAGGGTTAGGGTTAGTGTTAGGGTGAGGTTTAGTGTTAGGGTTAGTGTTAGAGTTAGGGTTAGGGTGAGGGTGAGGTTTAGGGGTAGAATTACAGTTAGGGTGAGGGTTAGGGTTAGGGTGAGTTTTAGGGTGGGGGTGACGGTAAGGGTAAAGATGAGAGTTAGGCTGAGGGTGAGCGTTACAGTAAAGATGACAGTTAGGGTTAGGGTGAGGGTTATGTTTAGGGTTAGGGTGAGGGTGAGGGTTAGATTGAGGATTAGTCTTGGGGTTAGTGAGAGGTTTAGGGTTAGGATGAGGGTTAGGGTTAGGGTGAGTGCTAGGGTGAGGTTGAGGGTTAGGGTTAGTGTTAGGGTGAGGTTTAGGGTTAGAGTGATTTTTAGGGTTAGTGTGAGCGGTAGTGTTAGCGTTAGGGTTAGTGTTAGGGTGAGGCTAAATATTAGGGTGAGGTTAGGGTTAGGGTGAGGGTTATGTTTAGCATGAAGGTTAGGGTTAGGGTTATTGTTAGTGTTATGGTTATACGGTTATGGTGAGGGTGAGGGTGTGGTTTAGGTTTAGGTTTAGGATGAGGTTTAGCTTTCGGGTGAGTGTTAGAGTTAGGGTGAGGCTGAGGGTGAGTTTTAGGGTTAGAGTTAGGGTTAGTGTTAGAGTTAGGGATAGGGAGAGCGTTAGGGTTAGGCTTAGGCTTAAGCTTAGGCATGAGGGGGAGGGTTAGGGTGAGATTTAGGGTTAGGGTTAGCGTGAGTGTTAAGATGAGGTTTAGGGTTAGGATTAGGTTTAAGATGAGGGCTAGGGTGAGTGTTAGGGTGAGGGTTAGGGTTAGGACAGGGTTAGGTTTAGGATTTGGGTTTGGGTGAGGGTGAGTGTGAGGGTTAGGTTTATGGTGAGGGTTAGGGTTAAGTTAGGATTAGGCTGAGGGTGAGGGTGGGGGTGAGGATTAGGGTTATGGTTATGGTTAGGGTTAGGGTTATTGTTAGTGTTATGGTTAGGGTTAAGTTTGCAGTGAGGGTGAGGCTGCGGGACAGGGTTATGGTTAGGGTTAGGGTTAGGGTGAGGGTGAGGGTGAAGGTTAGGTTGAGGTTTAGGGAAAGGGTTACATTTAGGACTAGGGTTAGTGTAAGGGTGAGTGTGAGGGTTAGGTTGAGTGTTAGGCTGAGGCTTAGGGTTAGGCTGAGGGTCACGGTTGGGGTGAGGATTAGGGTTAGGGTGTTGGTTTGGGTTAGGGGTAGGGTTATTGTTAGGGTTAGGGTTAGGGTGCGGGTTAGGATGAGGGTTAGGATTAGGGTTAGGATTAGGTTTAGTATGAGGGCTAGGGTGAGGATGAGGGTTAGGGTTATGGTGAGAGTGAGGGTTAGGGTAGGGTGAGGGTTAGGATTAGGATTGGGGTGAGGGTTAGGGTGAGTTTTAGGGTTACATTTAGGGTTAGGGGGAGGGTTAGGTCGAGGGTTAGGGTTAGGGTTAGGGTTAAGGTTAGGATGAGGGTTAGCTTGGGGTTTAGGGTTAGGTTTAGGATTAGGATTAGGGTGAGGGTGAGTGTGAGGGTTAGGGTTAGGGTTAGGCTTAGGCTTAGGGTTTGGCTGAGGGTGTGTGTGGGGGTCAGGATTAGGGTGAGGTTGATGGTTAGGGTTAGGTTGAGGGTTAGGATGAGGGTTAGGTTTAGGATTAGGGTTAAGGACACTGCTAGGGTGAGGGTGAGTTTGTGTGTTAGGGTTAGGTTTAGGGTTAGGCTTTGGGTTAGGCTGAGGGTGAGGTTGAGGGTGAGGGTTAAGGTTAGGGGAAGGGTTAGGATGAGGGTTAGGGTTCGGATTAGGGTTAGGGAAAGGTCTAGGGTGAGGGTGAGGTTTAGGGGTAGCGTTAGGGTGAAGTTTAGGGTTAGGGTTAGGGTAAGGGTTAGGGTGAGTGTGAGGTTTAGGGTTAGAGTTAGGGCTAGGGTGAGGCTGAGGTTGAGGTCTTGGGTTAGGGTTAGTGTTAGGTTTAGGGTTGGTTGAGGGTGAGGGTTAGGCTGAGGGTGAGGTTTAGGGTTAGGTTTAGGATTAGGATTAGGGTTACGGTTAGGGTGAGTATGAGGGTTAGGGTTAGGGTTAGGCTGAGTGTTAGGGTGAGGGTGAGGATTAGGGTTAGTGTGTGGGTTGGGGTTAGGGTTATGGGGAGGGTTAGGATGAGGGTTAGTGTTAGGATTAGGGTTAGGGTGAGGCCTATGGTGAGGGTGAGGTTTACGGTTAGGGTTAGGGTGCGGTTTAGAGTTAGGGTTAAGTTTAGGCTTAGGGTGAGGGTGAAATTTACGGTTCGAGTTAGGGTTAAGTTGAGGCTGAGGGTGAGGGTTAGGGTTAGGATTAGTATTAGGATTAGGGTAAGGGTTAGAGTGAATGTCGGTGTTAGCGTTAGGGTTCGGGTTTGGCTTAGGGTTACACTGACGGTGAGGGTGAGGGTGAAGTTTAGGGTTAGCATTAGGGTTAGGGTGAGGGTGAATGGGTGTGTTAGGGTTACGTTTAGCGTTAGACTTAGGGTTAGGCTGATGTTGAGGTTGAGGGTGAGGGTTAGGCTTAGTGTGAGGGTTAGGTTAAGGGTTACGGGGAGGGATAGGATGAGGGTTAGGGTTAGGTTGAGGTTTAGGGTTAAGATTAGGGTTAGGGTGAGGGTGAGGGTTAGGGTTAGGTAAGGGTTACTGTGATGGTGAGGGTTAGGGTTAGGTTGATGTTTAGGTTTAGGATTTGTGTTAGGCTGAGGGCTAGGATGAGGGTGAGGGTTAGGGTAAGGGTTTGGCTTAGGCTTAGGGTTAAGTTGAGGGTGAGTTTGAGGGTGAGGTTTAGGGTTAGGGTTAGTGTGAGTTTTAGTGTTAGGGTTAGGGTTAGAATTCGGATTAGGGTGAGGATGAGGTTTAGGGGTAGAGTTAGTGTTAAGGTGAGGGTTAAGATTAGGGTGCGGGTTAGGGTGGGGGTGACAGTAAGGGTAATGTGAGGGTTAGGCTGAGGGTGAGGTTTAGGCTTAGGGTTAGGCTTAGGCTTAGGCTTAGGCCGAGCATGAGGGTTCGGGTTAGGGTTCGGGTTAGCGTGAGTTTTAGGTTTATGTTTAGTGTCAGGTTTAGGATGAGGTTTAGGGTTAGGGTTAGGGTTAGGTTGAGGGCTAGGGTGAGGGTTAGGGTTAGCGTTAGGAATAAGGTTAGGTTTAGGATTAGGGTTAGGGTGAGGGTGAGTGTGAGGCTTAGGGTTAGGGTTAGGTTTAGGCTTAGAGTTATGGCGAGGGTTAGCGTTAGGGTTTGGGTTAGGGTGCAGGTGAGGCTGAAGAATAGGATTAGATTTAGGGTTAGGATTAGGGTTAGGGTTAGGGTTAGGGTTAGGGTTAGGTTTATGGTGAGGGTTAGGTTTAGGTTTAGGGTTAAGCTGAGGGTGACTGTGTGGGTGAGGATTAGAATTAGGGTTAAGGTTAGGCTTAGGGTTAGGGTTATTGTTAGTCTTATGGTTAGGGTTAAGTTTGCTGTGAGGGTGAGGCTGAGGGTGAGGGTTAGGGTTGGGGTTAGGGTTAGGGTTATTGTTAGGGTTAGAGCTAGAATTACGGTGAGGTTGAGGGTGAGGGTGAAGGTAGTGTTAGGGTGAGTTTAGGGTTAGGGTTAGTTTGAGGGTTCATGTTGGGGTTAGGTTAGTGTTAGGGTGAGGGTAAGTGTTAGGGTCAGATTTTGGGTTAGGGTGAGGTTTATGGTTAGGTTGAAGGTTAGGATTAGGTTTAGGATTATTGTTAGGGTTAGGTTTAGGGTTAAGGTTACGGTGAGGGTGAGGTTTGGGGATAGGGTTAGGTTTAGGGTGAGGTTTAGCGTTTGCATTAGGGTTAGGGTTAGGTTTTGGGTGAGGGTGACGTTTAGGGTTAGAGTTGGGGTTAGGGTGAGGGTTAGGTTAGGGTTATGGTTAGGGTTAGTTTTAGGGTTAGGGTTATAGTGAGAATAGTAGGGTTAGGTTAGGGTTAGTGTTAGGTTTAGGATTAGGGTTAGAGTGAGGGTGAGTGTGTGTGTTAGGGTTAGTTTTATGGTTAGGCTTAGAGTTAGGCTGAGGGTGATGTTGAAGGTGAGGGTTAGGGTTAGGGTTAGGGTTAGTTTTAGAATTAAGGTTAGGGTTAGATTTAGGGTGAGGGTGAGGTTTATGGTTAGAGTTAGGATTTGGGGGAGGGTTACGGTGAGGTTTAGGATTAGGGTTAGTGTTAGGGTTAGGGTGAGGGGGAGGGTTAGGTTGAGGTTTAGGGATAGGGTTACCTTTAGGACTAGGGTTAAGGTGAGGGTGAGTGTTAGGGTTGGGTTGAGGGTTAGGCTGAGGCTTAGGGTTAGTTTGAGGGTGAGGGTGGGGGTGAGTATTAGGGTTAGGGTGATGGTTAAGGTTAGGGTTAGGGTTATTGTTAGGGTTAGGGTTAGATTTATGGTGAGGGTGAGGGTGTGTGTGAGGGTTAGGGTTAGGGTTAGGTTTAGGGTTAGGCTTAGGATTTGACGGAGGGTAAGGGTGCGGATGAGGGTTAGGGTTAGGATTAGAGTTATGATGAGGGCTTGGGTTAGGGTGAGTTTTAGGGTTTGGGTTGGGGTGATGTTTAGGGTTAAGGTTTGGGTTAGGGATAGAGTTACTGTGAGGGTGAGGTTGCTGGTGTGGGTGAGGGTGAGGGTGAGGTTAGGGTTAGGTATAGGGTTAGCGGGAGTGTTAGGATGAGGTTTAGGGTTAGGATTAGGTTTAGTGTGAGGGTTAGGGTGAGGGTTAGGGTTAGGATAGGGTTAGGTATAGGATGTGGGTTAGGGTGAGGGTGAGTGTGAGGGTTAGGGTTGGGTTAGGCTTAGGGTTAGGGTGAGGGTTAGGGTTATGTTTTGGGTTAGGGTGAGGGTGAGGCTGAGGATTAGGTTTAGGTTTAGGGTTTGGTTTATGGTTAGGGTTTGTGTTAGGGTTAGGCTTACGTTGAGGGTTAGGGTTTTTGTTAGGGTTAGGGTTAGGGGTAGGGATACGGTGAGGGTTAGGGTTAAGGTTAGGGTTAAGTTAGGGTTAGTCTGAGGGTGAAGGTGGGGGTGAGGATTAGGGTTATGGTTATGGTTAGGGTTAGGGTTATTGTTAGTGTTATGGTTAGGGTTAAGTTTGCAGTGATGCTGAGGCTGAGGGTGAGGGTTAGCATTAGGGTTAGGGTTACTGTCATTGTTAGGGATAGGGTTAGAGTTACAGTGAGGATGAGGTTGAGGGTGAGAGTTAGGGTTAGGGTTAATTTTAGGATTAAGGTTAGTGTTAGGGTGCGGGTGAGTTTGAGGTTTAGGGTTAGAGTTATGTTTTGGGGGAGGGTTACGGTGAGGTTTAGGGTTAGGCTTAGTGTTAATGTTAAATTGAGGTGGAGGTTAGGTTGAGGTTTAGGGATAGGGTTACCTTTAGGACTAGGGTTAAGGTGAGGGTGAGTGTGAGGGTTAGGTTGAGGGTTAGGCTGAGGCTTAGGGTTAGGTTGAGGGTGAGGGTGGGGGTGAGTATTAGGGTTAGGGTGATGGTTAGGGTTAGGTTTAGGGTTATTGTTAGGGTTAGGGTTAGATTTATGGTGAGGGTGAGGGTGAGTGTGAGGGTTACGGTTAGGTTTAGGGTTAGGTTTAGGGTTAGGCTTAGGACTAGGCGGAGGGTAAGGGTGCGGATGAGGGTTAGGGATAGGGTGAGGGTTAGGGTTAGGGTTATGGGGAGGGTTAGGATGAGGGTTAGGGTTAGGTTTACAATTAGGGTGAGGGCTAGG
The DNA here is from genome assembly GCF_024711535.1 of Dipodomys merriami. Classification (NCBI taxonomy): domain Eukaryota; kingdom Metazoa; phylum Chordata; class Mammalia; order Rodentia; family Heteromyidae; genus Dipodomys; species Dipodomys merriami. Next base: position 228,868 of record NW_027203337.1, read on the forward strand.
GTGAGGGTGAGTTTTAGGGTTAGGGTTTGGGTTAGGGTTAGAGTTACTGTGAGGGTGAGTTTGCGGGTGAGTGTGAGGGTGAGGGTGAGGGTTAGGGTTAGTGTTAGGGTTAGGTTTAGGGTGAGGGCTAGGTTGAGGTTTAGGGTTAATGTTAGGGTTAGGGTTAGTGTGAGGTTTAGTGTTAAGGTTAGGGTTAGTGTTAGGTTGAGGGTAAGTGTTAGGGTGAGGGTATGTGTTTGGGTGAGGGTTATTGTTAGGGTGAGGGTTAGGATTAGGGTTAGGGTTATTGTTACGGTTAGATTTAGGGTTAAGGTTACAGTGAGAGTGAGGGTGAGGGTTAGGTTTAGGGTTAGGGTGAGGTTTAGAGTTTGGGTTACGGTTAGAGTAAGGGTTAGGGTGAGGGTGAGGTTTAGGGTTAGAGTTAGGGTTAGGGTGATGGTTATGTTGAGGTTTAGTGTTAGGGGTAATGTTAGGGTTAGGGTGAGAGTTAGGGTGTGGGTTAGGGTTAGGGATAGGATTAGGGTTAGGGTGAGGGGGAGTTTGTGTGTTAGGGTTAGGTTTAGGGTTAGGCTTAGCTTTAGGCTGAAGGTGAGGTTGAGGGTCAGGCTTAGGGTTAGAGGAAGTGTTAGGATGAGGGTTAGGGTTAGGATTAGGGTTAGGATAAGGGCTAGGGTGAGGGTGACGTTTAGGCTTAGGGTTAGTGTTAGGTTTAGAGTTAGGATTAGGGTGAGGGTTAGGCAGAGTGTGAGGTTTAGGGTTAGGGTTAGGATTAGGATTAGGGTTAGGGTTAGGGTTAGGGTGAGTGTGAGAGTTAGGGTTAGGGTTGGGGTTGGGCTTAGGGTTAGGCTGAGGGTTAGGGTGAGGGTGAGGGTTAGGGTTAGTGAGAGGGTTACTGTTAGGATAAGGGTGAGGGCTAGGGTGAGGGTGAGTTTTAGGGTTAGGGTTAGGGTGAGGTTTAGGGTTAGGGTTAGGGTGAGAGTTAGGTTTCGGGTTAAGTTTAGTGTTAGGTTGAGGCTTAGGGTAAGGTTTATGTTGAGGGTGAGGGTTAGGGTTAGGTTGAGGGTTAGGGTTAGTGTGATGGTGAGGGTGAGGGTTAGGTTTAGATTTAGGGTGAGGATTAGGATGAGGGTTAGGGTTAGGATTAGGATTAGGATGAGGGCTAGGGTGAGGTTGAGGTTTAGGGTTAAGGTTAGGGTTATTGTTATGGTTAGGTTTATACGGTTACGGTGAGGGTGAGGGTGTGGGTTAGGTTTAGGGTTAGGATGAGGTTAAGGTTTCGGGTTCGTGTGTGAGTTAGGGTTAGGGTGAGGGTGAGGTTTAGGGTTAGAATTAGGGTTAGTGTTATGGTTAGGGATAGGTTGAGGGTTAGGCTTAGGCTTAGGCTTAGTCTTAGGCCCAGCATGAGGGGGAGGATTAGGGTTCGGGTTAGGGTGAGGTTTAGGGATAGGGTTAGCGTGAGTGTTAGGATGAGGTTTAGGGTTAGGATTAGGTTTAGGGTGAGGGCTAGGGTGAGGGTTATGGTGAGGGTTAGGCTTAGGATAGGGTTATATATAGGATTTGGGTTAGGGTGTGGGTGAATGTGAGGGTTAGGGTTGGGTTAGGCTTAGGGTTAGGGGGAGGGTAAGGGTTATTTTTTGGGTTAGGGTGAGGGTGAGGCTGAGGAGTAGGTTTAGGTTTAGGGTTTGGTTTAAGGTTAGGGTTACGGTGAGGGTTAGGGTTAGGGTTAGGGTTTGTGTTAGGGTTAGGGTTAGGGTTAGTGTTATGGTGAGGGTTAGGGTTAGGGTTAGGGTTAGGGTTACGGTGAGGGTTATGGTTAGGGTTAGGGTTTGTTTTAGGGTTAGGGTTAGGGTTAGGGTTATGGTGAGTGTTAGCGTTAGGGTTAGGGTTAGGGCTAAGTTAGGGTTAGGCTGAGGGTGAGGGTGGGGGTGAGGATTAGGGTTATGTTTAGTGTTAGGGTTAAGGTTATTGTTAGTGTTATGGTTAGGGTTATGTTTGCAGTGAGGGTGAGGCTGAGGGTGAGGGCTATGGTTAGGGTTAGGGTGAGGGTTAGGGTTACCGTTATTGTTAGGGTTAGGGTTAGACTTACAGTGAGGTTGAGGGTGAGGGTGAGGATTAGGGTTAGGGGTAGATTCAGGATTAAGGTTAGGGTTAGGATTAGGGTGAGGGTGAGGTTTAGGCTTAGACTTAGGATTTTGGGGAGGGTTAGGGTGATGTTCAGGGTGAGGGTTAGTGTTAGGGTTAGGGTGAGGGTGAGAATTGGGTTGAGGTTTAGGGATAGGGTTACCGTTAGGACTAGGGTTACGGTGAGGGTGAGTGAGAGGGTTAGGTTCAGGGTTAGGTTGAGGCTTAGGTTTAGACTTACAGTGAGGTTGACGGTGAGGGTGAGGGTTAGGGTTAGGGTTAGATTTAGGATTAAGGTTAGGGTTAGGATGAGGGTGAGGGTGAGGTTTAGGCTTAGACTTAGGGTTTTGGGGAGGGTTAGGTTGATGTTTAGGGGATGAGGGTGAGGGTTAGGTTTAGTGTTAGAGTTAGGGTTAGGGTTAAGGATAGGATTAGGGTGAGAGTGAGGGTCAGTGTGTGTGTTAGGGTTATGTTTAGTCTTAAGCTTAGGGTTAGGCTGAGGGTGAGTTTGAGAGTGAGGTTTAGGGTTAGGGTGAGGGTTAGGGTTAGGTTTAGGGGGAGTGTGAGGATGAGGGTCAGGGTTAGGTTTAGTGTTAGGGTAAGGGCTAGGGTGAGGGTGAGGTTTAGGGTTGGGGTTAGGGTGAGGTTTAGGTTAAGGGTTTGTGTTAGGGTTAGGTTTAGTGTGAGGTTTAGGTTTAGAGTTAGGGTTAGGGTATGGCTGAGGGTGAGGGTTAGGGTTAGTGTTAGGGTTAGGGTGAGGGTGAGGTTTAGGGTTAGAGTTAAGATTAGGATTAGGGTTAGGGTTAGGGTGAGTGTGAGGGTTAGGGTTAGGGTTAGGGTTAGGGGGAGGGGGAGGTTGAGGGTTAGGGTTAGGTTGAGGGTTAGGTTTAGGTTTAGTGTGAGAGTTATCGTTCAGTTAAGTTTAGGGTTAGGTTGAGGATTGGGGTTAGGATTAGGGTTAGGGTGAGTGCTAGGGTGAGGATGAGGGTTAGGGTTAGTGTTAGGGTAAGGTTTATGGTTAGGGTTAGGGTTCGGGTAAGGGTTAGGGTTAGAATTAAGGTTAGGGTGAGGGTGAGTGTTAGGATTAGGGTTAGGTTTAGGGTTAGGGTTAGGTTTAGGGTTAGGATTAATGTTATTGTTCGAGTTAGGGTTAGAGTTATGGTGAGAGAGAGGGTGAGGGTTAGGATTAGGATTAGTGTTAGGGTTAGGGTTAGTGTGAGGTTTAGGGTTAGGGATAGGGTTAGGCTAAGTTTTAGGCTGAGGGTGATGGTGAGGGTGCGGATTATTTTTAGGGTGAGGGTTAGTGTTATTGTTAGGGTGAGATTTAGGGTTCGGTTTAAGTTTAGGTTATAGTGAGGATTAGGGTTGAGGGTGAGGTTTAGGGTTAGGATTAGGGTGAGGTTTAGGGTGAGGCTGAGAGTTAGGGTTAGGGTGAGGCTGTGGGTTAGGTTTAGGGTTAGTGTTAGAGTTAGAGTTAGGGTTATGGTGAGTGTGAGGGAGTGGGTGAGGGTTAAGCTTAGTGTTAGGATTAGTATTAGGGTAAATTATAGGGTGAGTGTGAGGGTTAGGGTTACGGTGACCGTGAGTGTTAGGGTTAGGTTGAGGGTTAGGTTTAGGCTTATGATTAGGGTGAGGGTGAGGGTGATGGTTAGGGCTAAGGTAAGTCTTAGGGATAGGGTTAGGTTGAGAGTTAGGGTTCGAGTTAAGTTTAGTGTTAGGGTGATTGTTAGGGTTAGGATTACGGTGAGCATGAGGGTTCGGGTTAGGTTAATGGTTAGAGTTAGGCTTAGGATTAGGGTGAGGGTTAGTGTTAGGGTAAAGGTGAGGTTTAGGGTGAGGTTTTCGATTAGGGTTAGGCTGAGGGTTAGAGTGAGGTTTAGGGATAGTGTTTGGGTTAGGCTTAGAGTTACTGTGAGGGTGAGGGTGCAGGTGAGTGTGAGGGTTAGGGTTAGGTTTAGGGTTAGGCTTAGGATTAGGCTGAGGGTGAGGGTGCGGATAAGGGTTAGGGATAGGGTGAGGGTTAGTTTTAGGGTTATGGAGAGGGTTAGGATGAGGGTTAGGGTTGGGATTAGAGTTAGGGTGAGGGCTAGGGTGAGGGTGAGTTTTAGGGTTAGGGTTAGGGTGAGGTTCAGGGTTAGGGTTTGGGATAGGGTTAGGGTTACTGTGAGGGTGAGGGTGCGGGTGAGTATGACGGTGAGGGTGAGGTTTAGGGTTAGTTTTAGGGTGAGAGTTAGGGTTCAGGTTAAGTTTAGGGTTAGGTTGAGGGTTAGGGTTAAGCTTAAGTTGAGCTTGAGAGTTCGGGTTAGGTTGAGAGTTAGGGTTAAGTTTAGGGTTAGGGTGAGTTTCAGAGTTAGGGTTAGGGTGAGGGTTAGGATGAGGTTTAGAGTTAGGATTAGGGTTAGGTTGAGGGCTAGGCTGAGGGTGAGAGTTAGGGTTAGTGTTAGGGTGAGGTTTAGGGTTAAGGTCAGGTTTAGGTTGAGGGTTAGGGTTTGGATTAGGGTTAGGTGGAGTGTGAGGTTTAGGGTTAGAGTTAGGGTTAGGGGGAGGGTTAGGTTGAGGGTTAGGGTTAGGTTTAGTGTTAGGTTAGGGTTAGGGTGAGGGTTAGGTTTAGGATTAGGGTCAGGGTAAGGGTGAGGTTTAGGTTTAGTGTTAGAGTAAGGGGTAGGATTAGGGATAGGATTAGGGTTAGGGTGAGGGTCAATGTGTGTGTTAGGGTTAGGTTTAGGCTTAAGCTTATGGTTAAGCTGAGGGTGAGTTTGAGAGTGAGGGTTAGGGTTAGGGTGAGGGTTAGGGTTAGGTTTAGGGGGAGTGTGAGGATGAGGGTCAGGGTTAGGTTTAGGGTTAGGGTAAGGGCTAGGGTGAGGGTGAGGTTTAGGGTTGGGGTTAGGGTGAGGTTTAAGTTAAGGTTTTTTGTTAGGGTTAGGTTTAGTGTGAGGTTTAGGGTTAGTGTTAGGGTTAGGGTGAGGATTAGGGTGAGGGTGAGGTTTAGGGTTAGGGTTAGGATTAGGATTAGGTTTAGGGTTAAGGTGAGTGTGAGGGTTAGGTTTAGGGTTAGGGTTAGGATGAGGTTGAGGGTGAGGGTTAGGGTTAGTTTGAAGGTTAGGTTTAGGTTTAGTGTGAGAGTTAGAGTTCGGTTGAGTTTAGGGTTAGGGAGAGGATTAGGGTTAGGATTAGGTTTAGGGTGAGTGCTAGGGTTAGGGTGAGGGTTAGGGTTAGTGTTAGGGTAAGGTTTATGGTTAGGGTTAGTTTTCGGGTGAGGGTTAGGGTTAGGATTAGGCTTAGGGTGAGGGTGAGTGTTAGGATTAGGTTTAGGATTAGGGTTAGGGTTAGGTTTAGGTTTAGGATTAGTGTGATTGTTTGCATTAGTGTTAGTGTTACGGTGAGGAAGAGGGTGAGGGTTAGGATTAGGATTAGTGTTAGGGTTAGGGTGAGTGTGAGGTTTAGGGTTACGGTTAGGGTTAGGCTAAGTTTTAGGGTGAGGGTGATGGTGAGGATGCGTAATATTGTTAGGATGAGGGTTAAGGTTAGGGTTAGGGTTAGGGTGAGATTTAGGGTTCGGTTTAAGTTTAGGGTTAGAGTGAGGATTAGGGTTGAGGGTGAGGGTTTGGGTTAGGTTGAGTGTTAGGGTTAGGTTAGGGTGAGGGTGAGGGTGAGGTTTAGGGTTAGTGTTAGGGTGAGGCTTCGGCTGAGGTTTAGGGTTAGTATTAGGGTTAGGGTGTGGGCTAGGGTGATTTTGAGTTTTAGGTTTAGGGTTAGGGTGATGTTTAGGGTTAGGGTTAGGGTAAGTGTGAGGTTTAGGGTTAGAATTAGGGTTAGGGTGAGGCTGAGGATGAGGGTTAGGTTTAGGGTTAGTGTTAGGTTTACTGTTAGGTTTAAGTTTAGGGTGAGGTTTAGCTTGAGGATTAGGGTTAGGGTTAGGGTTTGGGTTAGGATTAGGGTTAGGGTGAGGGTTAGGGTGAGTTCTAGGGTTGGGGTTAGGGTTAGGCTTAGGCTTAGGTTTAGGCTGAGGGTGAGGGTTAGGTTTAGGGTGAGGGTTAGAGGTAGCGTTAGGGTGAAAGTTAGGGTTCAGGTTAAGTTTAGGGTTAGGGTGAGTGTTAGGGTTAGGGTTACTGTGAGGTTTAGATTGAGAATTAGGGTTTGGATTAGGTTTAGGGTGAGGGCTAGGGTGAGGGTGAGGGTTGGCGTTAGTGTTTGTTTGAGGTTTAGGGTTAGTTTTAGGGTTACATTTAGGGTTATGGGGAGGGTTAAGTCGAGGGTTAGAGTTAGGGTTAGTGTTAGGGTTAATGTTAGGGTGAGTGTTTGCTTGAGGTTTAGGATTAGGTTTAGGGTTAGGTTTAGGATTAAGGTTAGGTTGGGGGTGTGTGTGAGGGTTAAGGTTAGGGTGAGTGTTAGCTTGAGGTTTAGGGTTAAGCTGAGGATCAGGGTGGGGGTGAGGATTAGGGTTAGGGTGAGGATGAGTGTGAGGGTTAGGGTTAGGGTTAGGCTTAGGCTTAGGGTTAGGCTGAGGGTGAGGGTGGGGGTGAGGATCAGGGTTAGGGTGATGGTTAGGGCTAGGGTTACGGTGAGGGTTAGGGTGATGATTAGGTTTAGGATTAGTGTTAGGAAGAGGGCTAGGGTGAGGTTGAGGGTAAGGGTTAGGATTAGGCTTATTGTTCCACTGAGCGTGAGGTTGAGGGTGAGTGTTAGAGTTAGGGTGATTGGTAGGTTTACGGTTAGGGTGAGGGTTTGTATTAGGTTTAGGGTTAGGGTGAGGTTGATGGTAAGGGTAAAGGTGCGGTTTATGTTGAGGTTGATGGTTAAGATAAAGGTGAGGGTTAGTTTTAGGTTTAGGGTTAGGGTTTGAGTGAGGGTTAGATTGAGTATTAGGGTTAGTGTTAGGGTTAGTTTGAGGTTTAGGGTGAGGATGAGGTTTAGGGTAAGGGTGAGGGTGAGGCTTCGAGTTAGGGTTAGGATGAGGGCTAGGGTGAGGGTTGGGTTTAGAGTTAGGGTTAGGGTTAGGGTGAGGTTTAGGATTATGTTGAGGGGTTAGGATTCGTGTGAGGGTTAGTGTTAGGGTTAGGGTTAGTGTTAGGGTGAGGTTAAGTGTTAGTTTGAGGGTTAGGGTTAGGGTGAGGGTAATGGTTAGGTTGAGGGTTAGGTTTAGGGTTAGGGTTATTGTTAGGGTTAGGGTTAGGGTTACGGTTACGGTGAGGGTGAGTATGAGAGTTAGGGTTAGTGTTAGGGTGAGGTTTAGTGTTAGGGTTACGGTTAGAGTTAAGGTTAGGGTAAGTGTGAGGTTTAGGGGTAGAATTAGTGTTAGGGTGAGGTTTAGTGTTAGGGTTAGGGTTAGAGTTAGGGTTAGGGTAAGTGTGAGGTTTAGGGGAAGAATTAGGGTAGGGTGAGAGTTAGGGTGAGGGTTAGGGTTAGGGTTAGGTTAATTTTTAGGGTTAGGGTTACGGTTACGGTGAGGGTGAGGGTTAGGGTTAGTGTTAGGGTGAATTTTAGTGTTAGGGTTAGGGTTAGAGTTAGGGTTAGGGTGAGGTTGAGGTTTAGGGGTAGGATTAGGGATAAAGTGAGGGTTAGGGTGAGGGTTAGGGTTAGGGTGAGTCTTAGGGTGGGGGTGACAGTAGGGGTAAAGATGAGTGTTGGGCTGAGGGTGAGCGTTACGGTAAAGGTGAGGGTTAGGGTTAGGGTGAGTTTTAGGTTTAGGGTTAGGGTGATGCTGAGGGTTAGATTGAGATTTATTGTTCGGGTTAGTGTGAGGTTTAGGGTGAGGATGAGGGTTAGGGTTAGGGTGAGTGCTAGGGTGAGGTTGAGGTTTAAAGTTAGTGTTAGGGTGGGGTTTAGGGGTAGGGTGATTTTTAGGGTTAGTGTGAGCGTTAGTGTTAGCGTTAGGGTTGGTGTTAGCGTGAGGGTAAGTATTAGGGTGAGGGCTAGGGTTAGGGTGAGGGTTATGGTTAGGGTGAGGGTTAGGGTTAGGGTTAGGGTTAGGGTTATTGTTAGGGTTAGGGTTAGATTTATATGGTTACGGTGAGGGAGGGTGTGAGTTATTGTTAGGGTTCGATGAGGTTTAGGATTCGGGTTAGGGTTAGTGTTAGGGTTAGGGTGAGGGTGAGGTTTAGGGTTAGAGTTAGGGTTAGTGTTAGGGTGAGGGATACGGTGAGGGTTAGGGTTAGGCTTAGGCTTAGGCTTAGGCTTGGACCGAGCATGAGGAGGAGGGTTAGGGTTCGGATTACGGTGAGGTTTAGTGTTAGGGTTAGGGTGAGGGTTATAATGAGGTTTAGGGTTAGGATTAGGTTTAGGGTGAGGGCTAGGGTGAGGGATAGAGTGAGGGTTAGGGATAGGATAGGGTTAGGTTTAGGATTTGGGTTAGGGTGAGGGTGAGTGTGAGGGATAGGTTTGGGTTAGGCTTAGGGTTAAGGTGAGGGTTAGGTTTAGGATTTGGTTTAGGGTTAGGGTTTGTGTTAGGTTTAGGGTTAGGGTTAGGGTTACGGTGAGGGTTAGGGTTAGTGTTAGTGTTATGTTAGCGTTAGGCTGAGGGTGACGGTGGGGGTGAGGAATAGGGTTATGGTTAGGGTTAGGGTTATTGTTAGTGTTAGGTTTAGGGTTAAGTTTGCAGTGAGGGTGACGCTGAGGGTGAGGGTTATTGTCAGGGTTAGGGTTAGGGATAGGGTTACTGTTATTGTTAGGGTTAGAGTAAGAATTACAATGATGTTGAGGGTGAGGGTGAGGGTTAGGGTTAGGGTGAGGTTTAGGATTCGTGTTAGGTTTAGGGTTAGGGTGAGGGTGAGGTTTAGGGTTAGAATTAGGGTTTGGGGAGGGTTAGGGTGAGGTTTAGGGGTAGGTTTAGTGTTAGGGTTAGGGTGAGTGTGAGGGTTAGGTTGAGGATTAGGGATAGGGTTACGTTTAGGTTTAGCTTTAGGGTGAGTGTGAATGTGAGGGTTAGGTTGAGGGTTAGGTTTAGGCTTAGGGTTAGGCTGAGGGTGAGGGTGGGGGTGAGGATTAGGGTTAGGGTGATGGTTAGGGTTACGGTTAGTGTTATTGTTAGGGTAAGGGTTAGAGTTAAGGTGAGGGTGAGGGTGCAGGTTAGAGTTAGGGTTAGGGTTAGGGTGGAGTTTAGTGTTAGGTTTAGGGTTAGGGTGAGGGTGAGGTTTAGGGTTAGTGTTAAGGTTAAGGTTAGAATGAGGTTTAGGGTTAGGGTTAGGGTTAGGGTTAGAGTTACTGTGAGGGTGAGGGTGCGGGTGAATGTGAGGGTTAGGGTTAGGTTTAGGGTTAGGGTCAGGGTTAGGGTGAGGGCTGGCATGAGTGTGAGGTTTAGGTTTAGGGTTAGGGTGAGGTTTAGGGTTAGGGTTAGGGTTAGAGTGAATGTGAGGTTTAGGGTTAAAGTTAGGGTTAGGGTGAGGCTGAGGTTAAGGGTTAGGGTTAGGGTTAGTGTTAGGGTTAGGATTATGGATAGGGTGAGGTTTAGGGTGAGTGTGAGGTTTAGGGTTAGGTTCAGGATTAGGATTAGGGTTAGGGTTATGGTGAGTGTGAGGTTTAGTGTTAGGGTTAGTGTTAGGCTTAGGGTTAGGCTGGTGGTGAGGGTGAGGGTGATTTAGGGTTAGGGTGAGAGTTAGCAGTCGGGTTAGGGTGAGAGTTAGGTTTCAGTTAAGTTTAGGGTTAGGGTGAGGATTAGGGTTAGGATTAGGGATAGGCTGTGGGCTATGGTGAGGTTGAGGGTTAGGGTTAGTGTTAGGGTAAGGTTTAGGGTTAGGGTTCGGGTTCGGGTGAGGGTTAGGATAGGGTTAAGGTTACAGAGAGGGTGAGCATTATCGTTAGATTGAGGATTAGGCTTAGGGTGAGGGTGATTGTTACGATTAGGGTTAGGATTAGGATTAGGATTAGGGTTACTGTTCTGGTTAAGGTTAGGGTGAGGGTTAGGTTTAGGTTTAGGTTTAGGTTTAGGGTGAGGGTGAGTGTGAGGGTTAAGGTTAGGGTGAGTGTTAGCTTGAGGTATAGGGTTAGGCTGAGTGTGAGGGTGGGGGTGAGGATTAGGGTTATGGTGAGGGTGAGTGTGAGGGTTATGGTTAGGGTTCGGCTTTGGCTTATGCTTAGGCTGAGGTTGAGGTGGGGGTGAGGATTAGGGTTAGGGTGATTGTTATGGTTAGGTTTAGGGTGAGGGTTAGGATGAGGGTTAGGTTTAGGATTAGGGTTAGGCTGATCGTGAGGTTGAGGGTGAGGGTTAGGGTTAGGGTGATGGTTAGGTTTATGGTTAGGGTGAGGGTTAGGATGAGGTTGAGGGTTAGGGTAAGGATGATGGTAAAGGTAAACGTGAGATTTATGCTGACGGTGAGGGTTAATATAAAGGTGAGGGTTAGGGTTAAGTTTAGGTTTATGGTTAGGGTTAGGGTTAGGGTTATTTTTAGTGTTATCGTTAGGTTTAAGTTTGCAGTGAGGGTGAGGCTGAGGGTGAGGGTTTTGATTAGGGTTAGGGTGAGTTTTAGGGTTACTCTTATTTTTCGGTTTAGGGTTAGAATTACAGTGAAGTTGAGCGTGTGGGGGAGGGTTAGGGTTAGAATGAGGTTTAGGATTAGGGTTGGGGTTAGCGTGAGGGTGAGTGTGAGGTTTAGGGTTAGAGTTAGGGTTTGGGGAGGGTTAGGGTGAGGTTTAGGGTTAGGGTTAGTGTTAGGATTAAGGTGAGTGTGAGGGTTAGGTTGAGGATTAGGGGTAGGGTTACGTTTAGTTTAAGGTTTAGTGTGAGCGTGAGTGTGTGGGTTAGGTTGAGGGTAAGACTTAGGCTTAGGTTTAGGCTAAGGGTCAGGGTGGGGGTGAGGATTAGGGTTAGGGAGATGGTTAGGTTTAGGGTTAGTGTTATTGTTAGGGTAAGTGTTAGAGTTACGGTGAGGGTGAGGGTGCTGGGGAGAGTTAGGGTTAGGGTTAGTGTGGGGTTGAGGGTTAGGGTTTGAGTTAGGCTTAGAGTTACTGTGAGGGTGAGGGTGCGGTTGAGTGTGAGGGTTAGGGTTAGTTTTAGGGTTAGGGTCAGGGTTAGGGTGAGGGCTGGGATGAGGGTGAGGTTTAGGGTTAGGTTTAGCGTGAGGTTTAGTGTTAGGGTTAGGGTTAGGGTTAGAGTGAGTGTGAGGTTTAGTGTTAAAGTTAGGGTTAGGGTGAGGCTGAGGGTGAGGGTTAGGGTTAGGGTTAGGGTGAAGTTTAGTGTGAGTGTGAGGTTTAGGGTTAGGTTTAGGATTAGGATTAGTGTTAGGGTTAGGGTTAGTGTGAGGGTTAGGGTTAGGGTTAGTGTTAGGCTTAGGGTTAGGCTGGTGGTGAGAGTGAGGGTGAGGGTTAGTGTGAGGGTGAGGGTTAGCATAAGGGTTAGAATGAGAGTTAGGTTTCGGTTAAGTTTAGGGTTAGGGTGAGGATTAGGTTTAGGATTAGGGTTAGGCTGAGGGCTAGTGTGAGGGTGAGGGTTAGGGTTAGTGTTAGGGTAAGGTTTGGGTTTAGGGTTAGGGTTCGGGTTCGGGTTAGGATGAGGGTTAGGGTTAAGGTGAGGGTGAGCTTTAGGATTACTTTGAGGGTTAGGGTTAGGATTAGTGTTAGGGTGGGGGTGAGTGTTATGATTAGGGTTAGGATTAGGAGTAGGGTTAGGTTTAGGGTTAGGATTAGTGTTATTTTTATGGTTAGGGTTAGAGTTATGGTGAGGGTGAGGGTAAGGGTGAGGATTAGGGTTAGGGTTAGGGTCAGGTTCAGGATTAGGGTTAGGATTAGGTTTAGGGTGAGGATGAGGTTTAGTTTTAGATTTAGGGTTAGTTGGAGGTTTAGTTCGAGGGTTAATGTTAGGGTTAGTGTTATGGTTAAGGTTAGGGTGAGGGTTAGGTTGAGGATAAGGTTTAGGGTTAGGGTTAGTGTTAGGATTAGGGTTAGGGTGAGGGTGAGTGTGAGGGTTAGGGTTAGGATTAGGCTTAGGCTTAGGGTTAGGCTGAGAGTGAGTGTGGGCGTGTGGATTAGGGTTAGGTTGATTTTTAGGTTTAGGCTTAGGGTGAGGGTTAGGATGAGAGTTAGGGTTTGAATTAGGGTTAAGGTGAGGGCTTGGGTCAGGGTGAGTGTTAGGGAAAGTGTTAGGCTTAGGCTGAGAATGAGGTTGAGGTTGAGCGTTAGGGTTAAGGTGAGATTTAATGTTAGGGTTACGGTTAGAGTTAGGATTCGGGTGAGGGTGAGGTTTAGGGATAGAGTCAGGGTTAGGCTGAGTGTTAGGCTTAGGGTGACGGTTAAGGTGGGGGTGATGGTAAGGGTAAAGTTGAGGGTTAGGCTGAGTGTGAGGGTTACTGTATGGGTTAGCATTAGGGTTAGGGGGAGGGATAGGATTAGGCTGAGTGTGATGCTGAGGGTTAGATTGAGGATTAGTGTTAGGGTTAGTGTGAGGTTTAGGGTGAGGATGAGGGTTAGGGTTAGGGTAAGGCCTAAGGTGAGGATGAGGGTTAGTGTTAGGGTGAGGTTTAGTGTAAGGGTTATGATTAATGTTAGGGTTAGGCTTAAGGTGAGTATTAGGTTGAGGGTGAGGTTTAGGGTTAGGTTTAGGATTAAGATTAGGTTTAGTGTTAGGGTAAGTGTGAGTTTTAGGGTTAGGGTTAGGGTTAGGCTTAGGGTTAAGCTTAGGGTGATGGTGAGGTTGAGGGTTATTGTTAAGGTGAGGGTTAGGCTTAGGCTTCGGGTGAGAGATAGGGTTCCGGTTAAGTTTAGGGTTAGAATGAGTATTGGGTAAGGGTTACAGTGAGGCTGAGGGTAAGGGTTATGTTGAGGTTTCGGGTTAGGGTTAGGTTTAGGGTGAGGGTGAGGGTAAGGGTTAGGGTTAGTGTTAGGGTAAGGGTTAGGATGAGGGTTAGGGTTAGGATTAGGGTTAGAGTGAGGGCTAGGGTGAGGGTGAGGTTTAGGGTTAGAGTTAGGGTGAGGGTGAGGATGAGGTTTAGGGTTAGAGTTAGGGTTAGGGTGAGGCTGAGGGTGAGGGTTAGGGTTAGTGTTAGTTTTAGATTTAGGGTTACAGTGAGGGTTATGGTGAGGGTGAGGGTTAGGCTTAGTGTTAGGTATAGGATTAGGGTAAGGTTTAGGGTGAGTGTGAGGGTTAGGGTTACGGTGAGCGTAAGTGTGAGGGTTAGGTTGAGGGTTAGGTTTAGGCTTAAGATTAGGGTGAGGATGAGGGTAAGGGTTGGGGTTAGGGTAACGGTTAGGGGTAGGGTTAGGTTGAGAGTTAGGGTTCGAGTTAAGTTTAGGGATAGGGTGATGGTTAGGGTTAGGATTACGGTGAGCTTGAGGATTAGGCTTAGGTTGAGGGTTAGGGTTAGGCTTAGGATTAGGGTGAGGGTTAGGGTTAGGGTTAGGGTAAGGTTTAGGGTGAGGTTTTGGATTAGGGTTAGGGTTAATTTTAAGGTGAGGGTGAGGTTTAGGGGTAGAGTTATGTTTAGGGGCAGGGTTAAGGAGAGGGTTAGGGTTAGGGTTAGTGTTAGGGTTATGGTGAGGTTTAGGGTTAGGGTTATGGTTAGGGTTATTGTTAGTGTTATTGTTAGGGTTAAGTTTGCGGTGAGGGTGAGGCTGAGGGTGAGGGTTATGGTTATGGTTATGGTTAGGGTTAAAGTTATTGTTAGGGTTAGGGTTAGAGTTAAGGTTAGGTTGAGGGTGAGGGTGAGGGTTAGGTTTAGGGTGAGGTGTAGTGTGAGGTTTAGGGTTAGAGTTAGCGTGAGGGTGAGGTTTAGGGGTAGACTTAGGGTTAGGGGGAGGATTAGAGTCAGGTTTAGGTTTAGGGTTTTGGTGAGGATGAGTGTTAGGTTGAGTTTTAGGGATATTTTTAGGTTTAGGATTAGGTATCGTGTAAGGGTGAGTGTGAGTGTTAGGGTGAGGTTTAGGCTTAGGCTGAGGGTTAGGCTGAGGGTGAGGGTGGGGGTGACGATTAGGGTTAGGGGGATAGTAAGGGTTAGGGTTAGTGTTATTGTTAGGGTTAGAATAAGATTTACTGTGAGGATGAGGTTGGCGGTGAGGGTTAGGGTTAGGGTTAGGGTGGGGTTTAGGTTTAGGGTGAGTGTTAGGGTTAGTGTGAGGTTGAGAGTTAGGGTGAGGTTTAGGGTTAGGCTTAGGTTTATTGTGAGGGTTAGGGTTAGTGTTAGAGTTAGTGTTAGGGTGAGGGTAAGTGTTAGAGTGAGGGTTTGGGTTAGGGTGAGGGTTCTGGTTAGGGTGAGGGTTAGGGTTAGGTTTATTGTTAGGGTTAGGGTAAGGGTTAAGGTTATGTTGAGGGTGAGGATTAGGGTTGGGGTTAGGATGAGGTTTAGGTTTAGGGTTAGTGTTAGAATTAGGGTTAGGGTGAGAGTGAGGTTTAGGATTACAGTTAGGGTTAGTGTTAGGGTTAGGGTGAGGGTTAGGGTGAGGGTTAGGTTTAGGGTTAGGGTGAGGGTTAGGATGAGGTTTATTGTTAGGATTAGGGTTAGGGTTAGGGCTAGGGTAAGGGTTAGGGTTAGGGTTAGGGTGAGGGATAGGGTTAGGTTTAGGATTAGGATTAGGTGAGTGTGAGGGTTAGAGGATTAGGCTTAGGGTTAGGGTGAGGGTTAGGTTTAGGGTTTGGGTTAGGGTGACTGTGAGGCTGAGGATTAAGGTTTGGTTTAGGGTTGGGTTTAGGGTTCTTTTTAGTGTTAGGTTTAGGGTTAGGGTTAGGTTTAGCGTTAGGGTTAGGCTGAGGTTGAGGGTGGGGGTGAGGATTAGGGTTAGGGTTACGGCTCTGGTTATTGTTAGTGTTATGGTTAGGGTTAATTTTGAGGTGAGGTTGAGTTTGAGGATGAGTGTTATGGTTAGACATCGGGTTATGGTTAGGGTTAGTGTTATTGTTAGGGTTAGGTTTAGAGTTACGGTGAGCTTGAGGGTGAGGGTGAGAGTTAGGGTTAGGATGAGGTTTAGGGTGAGATTTGGGGTTAGGTTTAGGGTTAGGGTTAGGTTGAGTGTGAGGTTTAGGGTTAGAGTTAGTTTTAGGGGGAGGATTAGGGTGAAGTTTATGGTTAGGTTTAGTGTTAGGGTTAGGGAGAGCGGGAGGGTTAGGATGTGGTTTAGGGATAGGTTTAGGGTTAGGGTTAGGGTTAGGGTGTGGGTGAGTGTAAGGGCTAGGGTGAGGGTTAGGTTTAGGCTTAGGGTTAGGCTAAGAGTGAGGATGAGGGTGATATTTAGGGTTAAAATTAGGGTGGGGTTTAGGGTGAGTGTGAGGGTTAGGGTGAGGGTTAGGCTGAGGGTGAGGGTGGGGGTGAAGATTAGGGTTAGGGGTATAGTAAGGGTTATGGTTAGTTATTGTTAGGGTTAGAGTTAGAGTTACTGTGAGGGTGAGTTGGCGGTGAGGGTTAGGGTTAGGGTTAGGGTGGGGTTTAGGTTTAGGGTTAGTGTTAGTGTTAGTGTGAGGTTGAGGGTTAGGTTGAGGTTTAGGGTTAGGGTTAGGGTTATTGTGAGGGTTAGGGTTAGGGTTAGAGTTAGTGTTAGGGTGAGGGTCAGTGTTAGGGTGAGGGTTTGTGTTAGGGTGAGGGTTCTGGTTAGGGTGAGGGTTAGGGTGAGGGTTAGGGTTAGGGTTAGGGTTAGGGTTAAGGTTACATTGAGGGTGAGGATTAGGGTTGGGGTTAGGATGAGTTTTAGGTTTAGGGTTAGTGTTAGAATTAGGGTCAGGGTGAGAGTGAGGTTCAGGATTAGAGTTAGGGTTAGTATTAGGCTTAGGGTGAGGGTTAGGGTGAGGGTTAGGGTTAGGGTTAGGCTGAGGGTTAGGATGAGGTTTAGGGTTAGGATTAGGGTTAAGGTTAGGGCTAGGGTAAGGGTTAGGGTTAGGGTTAGGGATAGGGTTAGGTTTAGGATTAGGATTAGGGTGAGGGTGAGTGTGAGAGTTAGGGTTAGGTTTAGGGTTAGGATTAGGCTTAGGGTTAGGGTGAGGGTTAGGTTTAGGGTTTGGGTTAAGGTGATGGTGAGGCTGAGGATTAGGGTTTGGTTTAGGGTTGGGGTTAGGGTTAGTTTTAAGGTTAGGTTTAGGGTTAGGGTTAAGTGTAGCGTTAGGGTTAGGCTGAGGTTGAAGGTGGTGAGGATTAGGGTTAGGGTTACGGTTGTGGTTATTGTTAATGTTATGGTTAGGGTTAATTTTGCGGTGAGGTTGAGTTTGAGGATGCGTGTTATGGTTAGACATTGGGTTATGGTTAGGGTTAGTGTTATTGTTAGGGTTAGGTTTAGAGTTACGGTGAGCTTGAGGGTGAGGGTGAGAGTTAGGGTTAGGATGAGGTTTAGGGTGAGATTTGGGGTTAGGTTTAGGGTTAGGGTTAGGTTGAGTGTGAGGTTAAGGGTTAGAGTTAGTTTTAGGGGGAGGGTTAGGCTGAAGTTTATGGTTAGGTTTAGTGTTAGGGTTAGGGAGAGCGGGAGGGTTAGGATGTGGGGGATAGGTTTAGGGTTAGGATTAGGGTTAGGATTAGTGTGTGGGTGAGTGTAAGGGTTAGGGTGAGGGTTACGCTTAGGCTTAGGGTTAGGCTGAGAGTGAGAATGAGGGTGAGATTTAGGGTTAAATTAGGGTGGGGTTTAGGGTTAGGGTTAGGTTTAGGGTTTGGGTGAGGGTGAAGTACAAGTTTAGATATAGGGTTGTGGGGTGGTTAGGGCGAGGGTTATGGTTAGGGTTAGTGTTAGGGTTAGGGTTTGGGTGAGGGTTAGGTTGCGGGTTCGGGTTTGGGTTAGTGTTATGGTTAGGGTTACGGTGAGAGTTAAGGGGAGGGTTAGGGTTAGGTTTAGGGTTAGGATTAGATTTAGGGTGAGGGTGAGGGTGTGTGTTAGGGTTAGGTTTCGGGTTAGGCTTAGGATTAGGCTGAGGGTGAGGTTGAGGGTGAGGGTTAGGGTTAGGGTTCGGGTTAAGTTTAGGGTTAGGGTGAGGGTTGGGGTAAGGGTTATGGTGAGGGTGAGGGTTAGGGTTAGGTTGAGTGTTAGGTTTAGGGTTAGGGTGAGGGTGAGGGTTAGGATGAGTGTTAGGCTTAGAGTTAGATTTAGGGTGAGTCTGAGGGTGAGGGTTAGGGTGAGGGTTAGTGTTAGATTTAGGGTTAGGGTGAGGGTGAGGGTGAGGGTGAGGGTTAGGGTTAGATTTAGGGTGAGGTTTAGGGTTAGTGTTATGATTAGGGTTAGGGTGAGGATTGGGTTTAGGCATAGATTTAGGGTTAGGGTGAGCGTTAGCGTGAGGGTTAGGGTTAGGGTGAGGGTTAGGGAGGGGGTGATGTTGAGGGAAAATGTGAGGGTTAGGCTGAGGGTGAGGTTTACCGTAAGGGTGAGGGTTAGGGTGAGGATGAGGTTTAAGTTTAGCGTGAGGGTTAGGGTGAGGTTGAAGGTTAAGGTTAGTTGGAGGGTTAGGTCGAGGGTTAGGTTTAGGGTTAGTTTTAGGGTTAAGGTTAGAGTGAGGGTTATGTTGAGGTTTAGGTTTATTGTTAGAGTTAGGATTAGGATTAGGGTAAGGGTTAGGGTGAGGGTTAGGTTTAGGTTTAGCGTGAAAGGTAGGGTTTGGGTTAAGTTTAGGGTTAGGGTGAGGGTTAGGGTTAGTTTGAGATTCAGGGTTAGGGTTAGGGTTCGGGTGCGGGATAGGGTTAGGATGACGGTTAGGATGAGGATTAGGGTTATGATTAGTGTTAGGGTGTGGTCTAGGGTGATGGTGAGGTTTAGGGTTAGTGTTTGGGTGAGGTTTAGTGTTAGGGTTAGGGTTAGGGTGAGTGTTAGTATGAGAGTTAGTGTTACCGTGACGTTACGTTAGGGTGAGGGTGAGGGTGAGGGTTAGAATGAGGGGTAGGGTGAGGGTGAGTGGTCGGATTAGGGTTATTGTTAATTTAGGTTGAGGATTAGTGTTATTGTTAGGGTTAGGTTTAGACTTACAGTGAGGGTGAAGGTGAGGGTTAGGGTTAGGGTTATGGTGAGGTTTAGGGTTAGGGTTATCATTAGGGTTAGGGTGAGGTTGAGGTTTATGGGTAGAGTTAGGGTTAGGGTTAAGGATAGGGTGAGGGTTAGGGTTAGGGTGAGGGTTGGGCGCAGTGACTGTAAGGGTAAATGTGAGGGTTTGGCTGTGGGTGAGGATTACGGTAAGGGTGAGGGTTAGGGTGAGGATGAGGGTTAAGGTTAAAGTGAGGGCTAGGGTGTGGGTGAGGGTTAGGGTTAGTTGGAGAGTTAGGTCAAGGGTTAGGGTTAGTTTTAGGGTTAAGGTTCGGGTGAGGGTTAGGTTGAAGTTTAGGGTTAGTGTTAGAGTTAGGGTTAGGATTAGGGTTATGGTGAGGGTGCGTGTGAGGTTTAGGGTGAGACTTAGGGTTCAGCTTAGGGTTAGGCTGAGGGTGAGGTTGAGGGTAGGTTTGAGGATTAGATTTAGGGTGATTGTTTTGGTTAGGTTTAGGTTGAGGCTTAGGATGAGGGTTAGGGTTAGGATTAAGGTTAGGGTGAGGATGAGGGTTAGTGTGATTATTAGTGTGATGGTTAGTGTTAGGGTTATGGTTAGGCGTAGGTTTAGGCTGAGCGTTTGGTTGAGGGTGAGGGTTAGGGTTAGAGTTAGGTTGAGGTTTAGTGTTAGGGTTAGGGTTAGAGTTAGGTTTCGGGTGAGAGTGAGGTTTAGGGGTTGAGTTAGGTTTAGGGTGAGGGTTAGGGTTAGGGTGAGGTTTAGGGTGGGGGTGATGGTAAGGTTAAAGGTGAGGGTTAGGCTGAGGGTGAGGGTTACGGTAAGGGTGAGGATTAGGCTTAGGGTGAGGATTAGGGTTAGGGTTAGGGTGAGGTTGAGGGTTAGATTGAGGATAAGTGTTAGGGTTAGTGTGAGGTTTAGGGTGAGGATGAGGGTTAGGGTTAGGGTGAGGGCTAAGGTGAGGTTGAGGTTTAGGGATAGGGTGATGGTTAAGGTTAGTGTGAGGGTTACCGTTAGGGTTAGGCTTAGGCTTAGGCTTAGGCTTAGGGTTAGGCTGAGGTTGACTCTGGGGGTAAGTATTAGGGTTAGGGGTAGGGTTAGGATTATTTTTACTGTTATAGTTAGGGTTAAATATGCGATGAGGGTGAGGCTTAGCGTGAGGGTTATGGTTATTATTAAGAATAGGGTTAGTGTTATTGTTAGGCTTTGGGTTAGAGTTACGGTTAGCTTTAGGGTGAGGGTGAGGGTTTGGGTGAGGGTGAGGTTTAGGTTTAGGGGGAGGGTCAGCGTGAGGTTTAGTTTTAGGGTTAGTGTTATGGTAAGGTTTACGGTTAGGGTTAGGTTTATGGTTAGATTTAGTGTTATTGTTAAGGTTAGGGTTAGAGTTACGGTTAGGTTGAGGGGGAGGGGGAGGGTTAGGTTTAGGCTAAGGTTTAGGGTGCGCTTTAGCGTTAGGTTTAGGGTTAGGGTTAGGGTGAGGGTGAGGTTTAGGGTTAGAATTAGGTTTAGGGGGAGGGTTAGGGTGAGGTTTAGGGTTAGGGTTAGTGTTAGTGTTAGGGTGAGGGTGAGGGTTAGGTTGAGGTTTAGGGATAGGGTTAGGTTTAGGAATAGGATTAGGGTGAGGGTGAGTGTGAGGGTTAGGCTGAGGGTTAGGCTTAGGCTTAGGTTTAGGCTGAGGGTGAGGTTGAGTGTGAGGGTTAGGGTTACGATTAGGGTTAAGTTGAGGGCTAAGGTGAGTGTTAGCATTAGGGTTAATGTTAGGGTAAGTTTTAATGTTAGGCTTAGGTTTGGGGTGAGGGTTAGCATGAGGGTTAGGGTTAGTGTGAGGGTGTCGGTGATGGTTAGGGTGAAGGTTAGGGTTAGGATTAGGGTTAGGGTGAGGGTGAGTTTTATCATTAGTGTTAAGTTTAGTGTTAGGATTAGTGTTATTGTTAGGGTTAGGGTTAGAGTTATGGTGAAGGTGAGGGTGAGGGTTAGGTTTAGGGTTAGGGTGAGGTTTAGGTTTAGGGTTAGGATTAGGGTAAGGGGGAGGGTGAGTTTTAGGGTTAGGTTTAGGGTTAGTTGGAGGGTTAGGTCGAGGGTTAGGATTAGGGTTAGTTTTAGGGTTAAGGTTAGGGTGAGCGTAAGGTTGAGGTTTAGGGTTAGTGTTAGAGTTAGTGTTAGGATTCGGGTTAGGGAGAGGGTGAGTGTGAGGGTTCGGGTTAGGCTTAGGCTTAGGCTTAGGGTTAGGCTGAGGGTGAGGGTGGGGTGAGGATTAGTGTTAGGTTGATTGTTAGGGTTAGGGTTAGGGTGAGGGTTAGAATGAGGGTTAGGGTTCAGATTAGGGTTAGGGTGAGGGAAGGGGTTTGTGTGAGGGTTAGTGTTAGGTTTAGGGTTAGTGTTAGGGTTAGGCTTAGGGTTAGGCTGAGCATATGGTTGAGGGTGAGGGTTAGGGTTAGGGTTAGGGTGATGTTTAGTGTTAGGCTTAGGGTTAGAGTTAGGGTTAGGGTGAGGGTTAGGTTTATGCGTAGAGCTAGGGTTAGGGTGAAGGTTAGGGTTAGGGTGAGGGTTAGGGTGGGGGTGATGGTAAGGGTAAAGGTGAGGGTTATACTGAGGGTGAGGGTTACGGTAAGGGTGAGGGTTAAGGTTAGGGTGAGGGTTAGGGTTAGGGTTAGGGTGAGGGTGAGGGTTAGATTGGGGATAAGTGTTAGCGTTAGTGTGAGGTTTAGGTTGAGGATTAGGGTTAGCGTTAGGGTGAGCGCTAAGTTGAGGGTGAGGTTTAGGGTTAGTGTTAGGGTGAGGTTTAGGGTTCGGGTGATGGTTAGGGTTAGTGTGAGGGTTAGTGTTAGGGTGAGGGTAAGTGTTAGGGTGAGGGTTATTGTTATGTTGAGGGTTATGGTTAGGTTGAGGGTTAGGGTTAGGGTTAGGGTTATTTTTAGCGTTAGGGTTAGGGTTATGGTTACGGTGAGGGTGAGGGTGAGGTTTAGGTTTAGGGTTAGGTTTAGGGTTAGGGTTAGTGTTAGGGTGAGGGTAAGTGTTAGGATGAGGGTTAGGGTTAGGTTGTGGGTTATGGTTAGGGTGAGGGTTAGGGTTAGTTTTAGGGTTACGTTGAGCATAAGGTTTAGGGTTAGGTTGAGGTTTAGGGGTAGGGTAAGGTTAGGGTTAGGGTTAGTGTGAGGGTTAGTGTTATGGTTAGGGTTAGTGTTAGGGTGAGGGTAAGTGTTAGGGTCACGGTTTGGGTTAGGTTGAGGGCTATGGTTAGGTTGAGGGTTAGGATTAGTGTTAGGGTTATTGTTAGGGTAAGGTTTAGTGTTAAGGTTACTGTGAGGATGAGTGTGAGGGTTAGGCTTAGGGTTAGGTTGAGCTCTAGGATTTGCGTTAGGGTTAGAGTTAAATTTTGGGTGAGGGTGAAGTTTAGGATTAGAATTAGGGTTAGGGTGTGGGTTAGGTAGAGGGTTAGTGTTAGGGTTAATGTTAGGGTTAGGGTTAGGGTGAGAGTTACTATGAGGGTTAGGTTTAGGGTTAGGGTAGAGTTAGGATTAGGGTTAGGGTGAGGGTGAGTGTGTGTGTTAAGGGTTAGGTTTAGGGTTAATCTTAGGGTTAGGCTGATGGTGAGTTTGAGGGTGAGGGTTAGGGTTAGGTTGAGGGTTACGTTAAGGTTCAGGGAGAGGGTTAGGATGAGTGTTATGGTTAGGATTAGGGTTAGGGTGAGGGCTAGGGTGAGGTTGTGGTTTAGGGTTAGGGTTAGGGTGAGGTTTAGGGTTAGGGTTAGGGTGAGAGTTTGGGTTCGGTTTAAGTTTACGGTTTGGTTGAGGGTTAGGTTAAGGGTTATATTGAGGATGAGGGTTAGGGTTAGATTGAGGGTTAGGGTTACCATAAGGATTAGGGTGAGGGTGAGGGTTAAGGTTAGTGTTAGGGTGAGGATTAGGATAAGGGTTAGGGTTAGGATTAGGATTAGGGTGAGGACCAGGGTGTGGTTGAGTTTTAGGGATAGGGTTAGGGTGAGGTTTAGGGTTAGGGTTAGGGTTAGGGTTAGGCTGAGTGTGTGGTTTACGGTTAGAGTTAGGGTTAGGGTGAGGCTTAGGGCGAGGGTTAGGGTTTGGGTTAGTGTTAGATTTAGGGGTAGGGTGAGGGTTAGATCGAGTGTTTTAACGTTAGGTTTAGAGTTAGGTTAAGTTTGGGGTGAGGGTAAGCTTGAGGTTTAGGGTTAGGGTCAAGTTTAAGGTTAGGATTAGGGTTTGTGTTAGGGTTAGGGTTAGGCTGAGTGTGAGGTTTAGGGTCAGAGTTAGGGTTAGGGTGAGGCTGAGGTTGAGGGTTATTGTTAGGGTTAGTGTTAGATTTAGGGTTAGGGTGAGGTTTAGGTCGAGTGTTAGCGTTAGGGTTAGAGTTAGGGTTCAGTTTAGGGTGAGGGTTAGCTTGAGGTTTAGGGTTAGGGTTAGGCTTAGGGTTAGGGTGAGTTTTAGGGTTAGGGTTAGTGTTAGGGGTAGGGTTATGGTGAGGGTTAGGATGAGGTTTAGGGTTAGGATTAGGTTTAGGGTGTGGGCTAGGGCGAGGGTGAGGGTTAGGGTTAGTGTTTGGTTGAGGTTTAGGTTTAGGGTTAGGGTGACGATGAGAGTTAGAGTTACGGTGATGTTGAGGGTTAGGGTTAGGGTGAGGGTTAGGGTTAGGATTTGGCTTAGGGTTAGGGTGAGATTTAGGCTTACATTTAAGGTTAGGGGGAGTCTTAGGTTAAATGTTTGGGTTAGGGTTAGTATTAGGGTTAAGGTTAGGTTGAGAGTTAGCTTGAGGTTTAGGGTTAGGTTTAGTGTTAGATTTAGGATTAGGGTTAGGGTGAGGGTGTGTGTGAGGTTTAAGTTAGGGTGAGTGTTAGCTTGAGGTTTAGGGATAAGCTGAGAGTGAGGGTGGGGGTGAGGATTAGGGTTAGTGTGAGGGTGAGTGTGAGGGTTAGGTTTAGGCTTAGGCTTAGGGTTAGGCTGAGTGTGAGGTTGGGGGTGAGGATTAGGGATAGGGTGATGGTTATGGTTAGGGATAGGGTGAGGGTTAGGATGAGGTTTAGGGTTAGTTTGAAGAAGATGGTAAGGGTAAAGGTGAGGTTTAGGTGAGGGTGAGGGTTAAGATAAAGGTGAGGGTTAGGGTTAGGTTTAGGTTTAGGGTTAGGGTTAGTGTGAGGGTTATATTGAGGATTAGGGTTAGGGTTAGTGTGAGGTTTCGGGTGAGGATGAGGGTTAGGGTTAGGGTGAGGGTAAGGGATAGCCTTAGGGTTAGGGTGAGGGCTAGGATGAGGGTTAGGGTTAGTGTTTGGCTTAGGGTTAGGGTGCGGTTTAGGATTAGGGTGAGGGTTAGGTTTAGTGTGAGGGTTAGTGTTACGGTTAGGGTTAGTGTTAGGGTGAGGTTAAGTGTTAGGGTGAGGGTTCGGTTTAGGGTGAGGGTTATGGATAGGGTGAGGGTTAGGGTTATGGATAGGGTTATTGTAAGGTTTAGGGTTAGGGTTAGGGTTACGATGAGGGTGAGGGTTAGGGTTAGTGTTAGTGTGAGGATTAGTGTTAGGGTTAGGGTTAGAGTTAGGGTTAGGGAGTGGGTGAGGTTTAGGGGTAGAATTAGGGTTGGGTGAGGGTTAGGGTGAGGTACAGTGTTAGGGTGATTGTTAGGGTGGGGGTGACGGTAAGGGTAAAGGTGAGAATTAGGCTGAAGGTGAGAGTTATGGTAAAGGTGAGGATTAGGATTAGGGTGAGGTTAGGTTTAGGGTTAGGATGAATGTAAGGGTGAGATTGAGGATTAATGTTGGGGTTAGTGTGAGGTTTTAGGGTGAGGATGAGGGTTAGGGTTAGGGTGAGTGCTAGGGTGAGGTTGAGGGTTAGGGTTAGTGTTAGTGTGAGGGTAAATGTTAAGGTGAGGTTTAGGGTTAGGGTGATGGTTATGGTTAGGGTGAAGGTTAGGGTTAGGGTTATTGTTAGTGTTCAGGTTAGGGTTATATGTTTAAGGTGAGGGTGAGGGTGTGGGTTAGGGTTAGGGTTAGGATGAGGTTTAGGTTTCTGGTTATGGTTAGAGTTAGGGTTAGTGTGAGGGTGAGGTTTAACGTTAGAGTTAGGGTTAGTGTTAGGGTTAGGGATAGGGTGAGGGTTAGGGTTAAGCTTACACTTAGGCTTAGGCTTAGGCCGAGCATGAGGGGGAGGGTTAGGGTTCGGGTTATGGTGAGTTTTAGGGTTAGGTTTAGGCTGAGGTTTAGGATGAGGTTTAGGGTTAGGATTAGGTTTAGGGTGAGGGCTAGGGTGAGGGTTAGGGTTAGGGTTAGGGTTAGGATAGGGATAGGTTTAGGATTTGGGTTAGGGTGAGGGTGAGTGTGAGGGTTAGGGTTGGGTTAGGCTTAGGGTTATGGTGAGGTTTAGGGTTAGAGTTTGGGTTAGGGTGAGGATGAGGCTGAGGATTAGATTTAGATTTAGTGTTTGGTTTAGGGTTAGGGTTGGTGTTACGTTTAGGGTTAGGTTAGTGTTAAGGTGAGGTTTAGGGTAAACTTTAGGGTTAGGGTTAAGTTAGGGTTAGGCTGAGGGTGAGGGTGGGGGTGAGGATTAGGGTTATGTTTAGGGTTAGGATTAGGGTTATGGTTATTGTTAGTGTTATGGTTAGGGTTAAGTTTGTAGTGAGGATGAGGCTGAGGGTGAGGGTTATGGTTAGGGTTAGGGTTACTGTTATTGTTAGTATTAGGGTTAGAATTACAGTGAGGTTGAGGGTGAGGGTGAGGGTTAGGGTTAGTGTTAGAGTTAGGGTGAGAGTGAGGCTTAGGTTGAGGTTTAGGGATAGGGTTACGTTTAGGTTTAGGTTTAGGGTGAGCGTGAGTGTGAGGGTTAGGTTGAGGGTTAGGCTTAGGCTTATGGTTAGGCTGAGGGTGAGGGTAGGGGTGAGGATTAAGGTTAGGGTGATGGTTAAGTTTAGATTTACTGTTATTGTTAGGGTTAGGGTTAGAGTTTCGGTGAGGTTGAGCGTGGGGTTGAGGGTTAGGGTTAGGGTTAGAGTGAGGTTTAGGATTAGGGTTAGGGTTACGGTGTGGGTGCGGTTTAGGGTTAGATATAGATTTAGGGGAAGCGTTAGGGTGAGGGTTAGGTTTAGGGTTAGTGTTAGGGTTAGGTTTAGTGTTAGGGTTAGGGTTAGTGTTAGGGTGAGGGTTTTTGTGAGGGTGAGGTATAAGGTTAGGGTTAAGATTAGGATTAGGGTTAGGGTGAGGGTTTTTGTTAGGGTTAGGGTTTGGTTTAGGCTTAGGGTTAGGCTGAGGGTGAGGGTGAGGGTGAGGGTTAGGATTTGGGTGAGGGTTAGCCTTAGGGTTGCTGTGACAGTTAGGGTTTGGTTAATTTTAGTGTTAGGGTGATGATTAGGTTTAGGATTAGGGTTAGGGTGAAGGCTAGGGCAAGGGTGAGGGTTTGGGTTAGTGTTAGGGTAAGGTTTAGGGTTAGGGTTAGGGTTCGGGTTCGGGTTAGGATGAGGGTTATGGTTACGGTGAGGGTGAAGGTGAGGGTTAGGTTTAGGGTAGGGTGAGGTTAAGTGTTAGGGTATGGTTCGAGTTAGGTTTAGGGTGAGGGTGAGGTTTAGGGGTAGAGTTAGGGTTAGGGTGAGGGTTAGGGTTAGCGTGAGGGTTAGGTTGGTGGTGATGTTAAGGGTAAAGTTGAGGGATAGGCTGAGTGTGAGGGTTAAGGTAAGGGTGAGGGTTAGGATTAGTGTTAGGTTGAGGGTGAGATTTAGATTGAGTATTAGTGTTAGGGTTAGTGTGAGGTTTAGGGTGAGGATGAGGGTTAGGGCTCGTGTGAGGGCTAGGATAAGGGTGAGGGTTAGGGTTAGTGTTAGGGTGAGATTTAGGGTGAGGGTAATATTTGGGTTACTGTGAGCGTTAGTGTTGGCGTTTCGTTAGTGTTAGGATGAGGGTAAGAGTTAGGGTGAGAGTTAGGGTTAGTGTGAGGTTTATGTTTAGGGTGAGGTTGAGTGTTAGGGTTAGGTTTAGGAAGAGATTAAGTTTAGGGTTAGGGTTAGAGTTAGGGTTATGGTGAGGGTGAGGTTTAGGGTTATAGTAAGGGGTAGTGTTAGGGTTTGGGTGAGGGTGAGGGTTAGGGTTAGGGTTAGGCTGAGGTTTAGGCTTCGACCGAGCATTAGGGTAAGGGTTCAGGTTCGGGTTAGGCTTCGGGTTTTGGTTCGGGTTAGGGTGAGGGTTAGGATGAGGTTTAGGGTTAGGATTAGGATTAGGGTGAGGGCTAGGGTGAGGGTTAGGGTGAGGTTTAGTGTTAATGATATTGTTAGGTTTAGGATTTGGGTTAGGGTGAGGGTGATTTGAGGGATAGGGTTAGGGTTAGGGTTATGGTAAGGGTTAGGGTTATTGTTAGTGTTCTGGTTACGGTTAAGTTTACGGTGAGGGTGTGGCTGAGGGTGAGGGTTATGGTTAGGGTTACTGTTAGGGATAGTGTTAGGGTTATTGTTATTGTTATGGTTATGGTTAGAGCTAAGCTGAGGTTGAGGGTGAGGGTGAGGTTTAGGGTTAGGGTTAGGGTTAGGGTGAGGGTGAGGTTTAGGGTTAGAGTTAGAGTTAGGGGGAGGGTTAGGGTGAGTTTGAGGGTTAGGGTTAGTGTTAAAGTTAGGGTGAGGGTGAGGGTTAGGTTGAGGTTTAGGGATAGGGTTAGGTTTAGGATTAGGTTTATGGTGAGGGTGAGTGTGAGGGTTAGGGTGAGGGTTAGGCTTCGGCTTAGGTTTAGGCTGAGGGTAAGGGTGGGAGTAAGTATTAATGTTAGGGTGATGATTAGGATTAGGGTTAGTGTTATGGTTAGGGTTAGGGTTAGAGTTACAATTAGGGTGAGGGTGCGGGTGAGGGTTAGCTTTAGGGTTAGGGTGGGGTTTAGGGTTAGGGTTAGGGTTAGGCTGAGGGTGAGGTTTAGGTTTAGATATAGGGTTAGGGGGAGGGTTAGGGTGATTGTTAGGGTTAGGGTTAGTGTTAAGGTTAGGGTGAGGGTGAGGTTTAGGTTTAGGTTTAGTGTTAGGCTTTGGTTTAGGCTGAGGGTGATGGTGAGGGTTAGGGTTAGGGTGAGGGTTAGGGTTGGGGTTATGGGGAGGGTCATGATGAGGGTTAGGTTCAGGATTAGGTTTAGGGTGAGGGTTACGCTTACAGAAGGGTGAGGGTTAGGGTTAGGGTTAGGATTATGGTTAGGGTTAGGGTTAGTGTTATTGTTAGGGTTAGGGTTAGGGTTATGGTTACGGTGAGGGTGAGGGTTAGGGTTAAGGTTAGGGTGAGGTTTTTAGTGTTAGGGTTAGGGTTAGAGTTAGGGTTAGGGTGAGGGTGAGGTTTAGGGGTAGGGTTAGGGTTAAGGTGAGGGTCAGAATGAGGGTTAGGGTTACGGTGAGGCTTAAGGTGGGGGTGATGTTAAGGGTAAAGATGAGGATTAGGCCTAGGGTGAGGGTTACGTTTAGGGTGAGGGTGAGGGTTAGGGTTAGGGTGAGAGTTAGTGTTCAGGTTAAGTTTAGGGTTAGGGTGAGTTTTAGGGTGAGGATGAGAGTTAGGGTTAGGCTGAGTGCTAGGGTGAGTGTGAGGACTAGGTTTAGTTTAGGGTGAGGTTAGGGTTAGTGAGGGTTATGTTTAGGGTTAGGGTTAGGGTTAGGTTTAGGTTTAGTGTTAGGGTTAGGTGTAGGGTTAGGGTAGGGTTAAGATTAGGGTTAGTGTTATTTTTAGGGTTAGAGTTAGGATGAGGTTTACGTTTAGGGTTCAGGTTAGAGTTTGGGTTAGGGTAAGGGTGAGGTTTAGGGTTAGAGTTAGGGTTAGTGTTAGGGTTAGGTTTAGCGTGAGGTTTAGGGTTAGGGTTAGGCTTAGGCTTTGGTTTAGGCTTAGGCCCAGCATGTGTGTGAGGGTTAGGTTTAGGGTTAGGGTGAGGGTTATCGTTACGGAAGGGTGTGGGTTTGGGTTAGGGTGAGGGTTAGGGTTAGAATTAGGGTTAGGTTGAGGGTGAGGGTTAGGATTAGGGTTAGAGTTAGGGTTATTGTTAGGGTTAGGGTTAGGGTTACGGTGAGGGTGACGGTTAGGGATAAGTTTAGGGTGAGGTTTTTAGTGTTAGGCTTAGTGTTAGGGTTAGTGTTAGGGTTAGGGTGAGGTTTAGGGGGAGAGTTAGGGTTAGGGTGATGGTTAGGTTTAGGGTGATGTTTAGGGTGAGGGTTAAGTTGGTGTGACTGTAAGGGTAAAGATGAGGGTTAGGCCTAGGATGAGGGTTATGGTAAGGGTGAGGGTTAGGATTAGGGTTAGGATTAGGGTGAGAGTTAGTGTTCAGGTTAAGTTTAGGTTTAGGGTGAGGTTTAGGATGAGGATGAGGGTTAGGGTTAGGGTGAGGGCTAGGGTGAGAGGGAGTATTAGGGTTAGTGTTAGGGTGAGGTTAGGGTTAGGGTGAGGGTTATGGTTAGGGTTAGGATTAGGTTTAGAGTTAGGGTTAGGTTTAGTGTTAGGGTTAGGGGTAGTGTTAGGGTAGGGTTAAGGTTAGTGTTAGGGTTAGAGTTAGGATGAGGTTTAGGTTTAGAGTTAGGGTTAGTGTTAGGGTTAGGGTAAGGGTGAGGTTTAGGGTTAGAGTTAGGGTTTGTGTTAGGGTTAGGGTTAGGGTGAGGTTTCGGGTTAGGGTTAGGCTTCGGCTTTGGTTTAGGCTTAGGCCCAGCATGTGGGTGAGGGTTTGGGTTAGGTTTAGGGTGAGGGTTAAGATTAGGGTTCGGGTGAGGTTTAGGATGATTTTTAGAGTTAGGATTAGAGTTAGGGTGAGGGTTAGGATGATTATTCGGGTTAGGGATTGGGTTAGATTTAGGGTTAGGTTGAGGGTTAGTGTGAGGGTTAGGGTTAGCATTAGGGTTAGGCTTAGGGTTATGGTGAGGGTTAGGGTTAGGGTTTGGTTAGGGTGAGGGTGAGGCTGAGGAGTAGGGTTAGGTTGAGATTTAGGTTTAGCGTTAGGTTTAGGGTTAGGTTTAGTGTTATGGTTAGTGTTAAGGTTAAGTAGAGGGTTAGGATTAGTGTTATTGTTAGGGTTAGATTTACAGTTACAGTGAGGTTGAGGGTGAGGGTGAGGATTAGGTTTAGGGTGAAGTTTAGGGTTAGTGTTATGGTTATGGTTAGGGTGAGGGTGAGGTTTAGGGTTAGAGTTAGGTTGAGAGGGGAGGGTTAGGGTGAAATTGAGGGCTAGGTTTAGTGTTAGGTTTAGGGTGAGGGTGAGGTATAGGTTGAGGTTTAAGGATAGGGGTAGGTTTAGGATTAATGTTAGGGTGAGGGTGAGTCTGAGGGTTAGGGTGAGGGGTAGGCTTTGGGTTAGGTTTAGGCTGAGGGTGAGGGTGGGTATAAGGATTAAAGTTAGGGTGATGATTAGGGTTAGGATTAGTGCTATTGTTAGGGTAAGGGTTAGAGTTACAGTGAGGTTGAGGGTGCGAGTGAGGGTTACCTTTAGGGTTAGGGTGGGGTTTAGGGTTAGGCTTAGTGTTAGGGTTAGGGTGAGGTTTAGGGTTAGATATAGGGTTAGCGGGAGGGTTAGGGTGATGGTTAGGGTTAGGGTTAGTGTTAGGGTTAGGGTGAGGGTGAGGGTTAGCTTTAGGTTTAGGGTTAGGCTTAGGGTTAGGCTGAGGGTGATGGTGAGGGTGAGGGTTAGTGTTAGGGTGAGGGTTAGGGTAAGGGTTATGGGGAGGGTTATGATGAGGGTTAGGATTAGGATTAGGGTTAGGGTGAGGGTTAGGATTACGGAAGGGTGAGGGTTAGGTTTAGGGTGAGGGTTAGGGTTAGGATTAGGGTTAGGGTGTAGGTGAGGTTTAGGATTATGGTTAGGGTTAGGGTTATTGTTAGGGTTAGGTTTACGGTTATGGTTACGGTGAGGGTGAGGGTTAGGGTTAAGGTTAGGGTGAGGTTTATAGTGTTAGGGTTAGTGTTAGAGTTAGGGTTAGGGTGAGGGTGAGGTTTAGGGGTAGAGTTAGGGTTAGGGTGAGGGTTAGGGTGAGGTTTAGGGTTAGGGTGAGGGTTAAGGTGGGGGTGACAGTAAGGGTAAAGATGAGGGTTAGGCCTAGGTTGAGGGTTATGGTATGGGAGAGGCTTAGGGTTAGGGTGAGGTTTAGGGTTAGGGTTAGGGTGAGAGTTAGTGTTCAGGTTAAGTTTAGGGTTAGGATGAGGTTTAGGTTGAGGGTGAGAGTTAGGGTTAGGGTGAGGGCTAGTGTGAGTGTGAGGATTAGGGTTAGTTTTAGGGTGAGTTTAGGGTTAGGGTGAGGGTTATGGTTATGGTTATGGTTAGCGTTAGGTTTAGGTTTAGTGTTAGGGTTAGGGGTAGGGTTAGGGTAGGGTTAAGGTTAGGGTTAGCGTTATTGTTAGGGTTAGGGTTAGGATGATGTTTAGGTTTAGGTTTAGGGTTAGAGTTAGGGTTAGGGTAAGGGTGAGTTTTAGGGTTAGAGTTAGGGTTAGTGTTAGGGTTAGGTTTAGGGTGAGGGTTAGGGTGAGGGTTAGGCTTAGGCTTTGGTTTAGGCTTAGGCCCAGCATGTGGGTGAGGGTTAGGGTTAGGGTTAGGGTGAGGGTTAGTGTTATTGGTAGGTTTATTGTTAGAGTTGCGGTGAGGTTGAGGCTGAGGTTTAGGGTTAAGGTTAGGGTGAGGACTTTAATGTTATGGTTATTGTTAGAGTTAAGGTTAGGGTGAGGGTGAGGTTTAGGGGTAGAGTTAGTGTTAGGGTGAGGTATAGGGTGAGAGTTAGGGTTAGGGTGAGTGCTAGGGTTAGAGTGATGGGTAGGTTGAGGATTAGTGTTCGGTTAGTGTGAGGATTAGGTTGAGGATGAGGGTTAGGGTTAGGGTGAGGTTAGGGTTAGGATTAGGGTGAGGTTTAGGGTTAGGTTGATGTTTAGTGTTAGTGTGAGTGTTTGTGTTATGATTAGGGTTAGTGTTAGGGTCAGGGTAAGTGTTAGGGTGAGGGTTTGGGTTAGGATGAGTGTTAGGTTGAGGATTAGGGTTAGGGTATGGATGAGGTTTAGGTTTCTAGTTAGGGTTAGGGGGAGTGTTAGGGTGAGGTTTAAGGTTTGGGTTAGTGTTAAGGTTAGGGTGAGGTTGAGATTTAGGTTGAGGTTTAGGGATAGGGTTAGGTTTACGGTTAGGGTTAGGGTGAGGGTTAGTGTGAGGGTTAGGGTGAGTGTTAGGCTTAGACTTAGGGTTAGGCTGAGGGTGAGGGTTGGCGTGAGGATAGGGGATAGGTTGATGGTTAGGGTTATTGTTAGACTTATTTTTAGGGTTAGGGTTAGTGTTATGGTGAAGGTGAGGGTGCGGGTGAGGTTTAGGGTTAGGGTTAGGGTGGGCTTTAGGGTTAGGGTTAGGGTGAATTTGAAGTTTAGGGTTAGATATAGGGTTAGAGGGAGTGTTAGGGTGAGGTTTAGGGTTAGGGTTAGTGTTAGGGTTAGGGTGAGGTTGAGGGTTAGGTTGAGGTTTAGGGTTAGTGTGAGAGTTATGGTTATAGTGAGGGTGAGTGTGAGGGTTAGGGTTAGGGTTAGTTTGAAGGTTAGTGTTAGGGTTAGGGTTAGTGTTAGGCTGTGGGTAAGTGTTAGGTTGAGGTTTAGGGTTAGGGTGAGGATATTGTTAGGGTTAGGGTGAGGGTTACGTTTACTGTTTGGGTGAGTGTGAGGGTTAGGTTTAGGGTGAGTTTTAGTGTTAGGGTTATAGTTAGAATTAGGGTTAGTGCGAGAGTGAAGTTTAGGGGTAGAGTTATGTTTAGGGTTAGGGTGAAATTTAGGGTGGGGGTGATGATAAGGGTAAAGGTGATGTTAGGCCGAGGTTGAGGGTTAAGATAAGGGTGAGGGTTAGGGTTAGGGTGAGGGTTAGGGTAAGGGTTAGGGTGAGGGTATGGGTTAGATCGAGGATTAGTGTTAGGGTTAGTGTGAGGTTTAGGGTGAGGATGAGGATTAGGGTTTGGGTGAGGGCTAGGGTGAGGGTGAGAGTTAGGGTTACTGTTAGGGTGAGGTTTACGGTTAGGGTGATGGTTAGGGTTAGTGTGAGGGTTAGTGTTAGAGTTAGGGTGAGTGTTGGGTTAGGGTTAGGGTTACTATTAGGGTTAGGGTTAGGGTTACGGTTATGGTTAGGGTAAGGGTGAGGGTTAGGTTTGGGGTTAGGATGAGGTTTAGGTTTAGGGTTTCGGTTAGAGTTAGGGTTAGGGTTAGGGTGAGGGTGAGGTTTAGGTTTAGAGTTAGGGTTAGTGTTAGGGTTAGGGTTAGGGTGAGGCTTAGGGTTAGTCTTAGGGAGAGAGTTAGGATGAGGTTTAGGGTTAGGATTAGGGTTAGGGTGAGGGCTAGGGTAAGTATTAGGGTGAGGGTTAGGGTTAAGGATAGAGTTAGGTTTAGGATTAGGGTTAGCGTGAGGGTGAGTGTGAGCGTTATGTTTAAGGTTAGGTTTAGGCTTAGGGTTAGGGTAAGGGTTAGGGTTTGGTTTTGTGTTAGGGTGAGGTTGTGGCTGATTATTAGGGTTAGGTTTAGGATTAGGGTTAGGGTTAGGGTTACGGTGAGGGTTAGGGTTAGGCCTATGTTAGGCTTAGGGTTATGCTGAGGGTGAGGGTGGGGGTGAGGAATAGGGTTAGGCCTAGGTTTAAAATTAGGGTTATTGTTAGTGTTTTGGTTTGGGTTTAGTTTGCGGTGAGGGTGAGGCTGAGGGTGAGGGTTAGGGTTAGGTTTAGGATTAGGCTTAGGTTTAGGCTGAGAATGAGGTTGGGGGTGGGGAATAATTTTTGGGTGATGGTTTGGTTTAGGGTTAGGGTGAGGGTTAGGATGAGGGATCGGGTTAGGATTAGGTTTAGGGTGAGGGCTAGGGTGAGGGTGAGGGTTAGGCTTAGGGTTAGGCTTAGGCTTAGGGTTAGGTTGAGTGTGAGGGTGAGGGTGAGGGTTTGGGTTAGGGTGATAGACAGGGTTAGCGTTAGGGTGAGTGTTAGGATGAAGGTTAGGGTTAGGATGAGGATTCGGGTGAGCGTGATGGTAAGAGTAAAGGTGAGGCTTAGGCTGACAGTGTGTTTCCCCTAAGGGTGTGGGTTAGGTTAGGGTGAGGGTTAGGGTAAGGGTTAGGGTGAGGGTTAGGATGAGTGTGAGGGTTAGATTGAGGATTAGGGTTAGGGTTAGTTTGAGTTTTAGGGTGAGGATTAGGGTTAGGTTTAGGTGGAAGGTTAGGGTTAGAATTAGGATTAGGGTGAGGGCTAGGGTGAGGCTGAGGTTTAGGGTTAGGTTTAGGGTGAGGTTTAGGGTTAGGGTGAGATTTAGGGTTACTGTGAGGGTTAGTGTTAGAGTTAGGGTTATTGTTAGGGTGAGGGTAAATGTTAGGGTGAGGGTTAGGGTTAGGTTGAGGGTTTTGGTTAGGGTGAGGGTTATGGTTAGGGTGAGGGTTAGGGTTATGGTGAGGGTGAGGATGAGGGTTAGGGTTAGTGTGAGGTTTAGGGTTAGGGTTTGGGTTAGAGTTAGGGTTAGG
Organism: Dipodomys merriami; assembly: GCF_024711535.1. Classification (NCBI taxonomy): domain Eukaryota; kingdom Metazoa; phylum Chordata; class Mammalia; order Rodentia; family Heteromyidae; genus Dipodomys; species Dipodomys merriami. The sequence goes on from NW_027203337.1 coordinate 262,273, forward strand.
TTGAGGGTGAGGTTTAGGGTTAGAGTTAGGGTTCGGTTGAAGGATAGGATGAGGGTTAGGGTTAGGGTTAGTTTTAGGTTTAGGGTTAAGTTGAGGTTTATGATTAGGGTTATGGTTAGAATTAGGGTTAGGGTGAGGGTGAGTGTGTGGGTTAGGGTTAGGTTTAGCGTTAGGCTTAGGGTTAGGCTGAGGATTAGGTTGAGAGTGAGGTTTAGGGTTAGGGTGAGGGTTAGGGTTAGGGTTAGGGAGAGTTTAAGGTTTAGGGTTAGGTTGAGAGTTAGGTTTTGGGTTAAGTTTAGGGTTAGGGTGAGGGTGTCGGTGAGGGTGTCGGTGAGGTTAAAGTTGAGGGTTAGTCTGAGGGTGAGGGTTACGGTAAGTTTGAGGGATAGGGTTAGGGTGATGTTTAGAGTGAGGATGAGGGTTACGTTTAGAGTGAGGGTTAGGGTTAGAGTTAGGGTTAGGTTGAGGGTTAGGGTTAAATTTAGGGTGAGGTTTAGGGTCATGTTGAGGTGTAGCATTAGTGTGAGGGTTAGTGTTAGGGTGAGGGTAATTGTTATGGTGAGGTTTAGGGTTAGGGTGAGGGTTATGGTTAGGGTGAGGTTTAGGGTTGGGTTTAGGGTTATTGTTATTGTAAGGGTTATGGTTAGTGTGAGATTTAGGGTGAGGATAAGGGTTAAGATTAGGGTGATGGTTAGGGTTAGAATTAGGGTTAGGTTGAGGGCTAGGGTGAGGGTGAGGGTTAGGGTTAGGATGAGGTTTAGGGTTAGGGTGAGAGTTAGGGTTACTCTGAGGGTTAGTGTTAGAGTTAGGGTTATTGTTACGGTGAGGGTAAATGTTAGGGTGAGGGTTAGGGTGAGATTTAGGGTTACTGTCAGGGGTAGTGTTAGAGTTAGGGTTAGGGTAAGGGTGAGCGTACGTGTTAGGGTGAGTGTTAGGTTTAGGGTGAGGATTATGGTTAGGGTGAGGGTTAGGGTTAGGTTTAGGGTTATTTTTAGGTTTAGAGTTAGGATTATAATGAGGGTGAGGGTGAGGGTTGGGGTTAGGGTGAGGTTTAGGTTTAGGGTTAGGGTTTGAAATAGGTTTAGGGTGAGTGTGAGGTTTAGCGTTAGAGTTAGGGTTAGGGTGAGTGTTAGGATGAGGGTTAGGATTGGGGTTAATTTTAGGTTTATGTTTAGGGTGAGGTTTAGGGTGAAGGTTAGGGTTAGGTTTATGGTTAGGATTAGTGTTAGGGTGAGGGTGAGTGTGTGGGTTAGGGTTAGATTTAGGGTTACGCTTAGGGTTAGACTGAGGGTTAGGTTGAGAGTGAGGGTTATTGTTAGAATGAGGATTAGGGTTAGGGTTATAGTTACGGTTTGCGTGAGGGTGAGGGCGAGAGTTAGGGTTAGGGTTAGGGTGAGGTTTAGGTTTAACGTTAGGATTAGGGATAGGGTGAGGGTGAGGTTTAGAGTTAGAGTTAGGTTGAGGGGGAGGGTTAGGGTGAGGGTTATAGTTAGGGTTAGTGTTAGGGTTAGTGCTAGGTTTAGGGCGAGGGTTAGGTTGAGGTTTAGGGTTAGGATTAGGGTTAGGATTAGGTTTAGGGTGAGGGTGAGTGTGAGGGTTAGGGTTAGGATTAGGCTTAGACTTAGGGTTAGGCTGAGGGTGACTGTGGGGGAGACGATTAGATTTAGGGTGAGGGTTAGGGTTAGGGTTAGGTTTAGGATTAGGGTTAGGGTGAGGATTAATGTGAGGGTGAGAGATAGGGTTAGGGTTAGGCTTAGGCATTGGTTTAGGATGAGCGTAATGGTTAGGTTGGAGTTAGAGTTATGGTGATGGATAGGGTTAGGGTTAGGGTTCGGGTTATTATGAAGGTTCGTGTTAGGGTGAGGGTTAGGATGACCATGATGGTAAGAGTAACGGTGAGGGTTAGGCTGAGGTTGAGGTTTAGGTTCAGGGTTAGTGTGAGGGTTAGATTGAGATTTTTGGTTAGGGTTAGTGTGAGGTTTAGGGTGAGGATTAGTGTTAGGGTTAGAATTAGGGTTAGGGTGAGGACTAGCATGAGGGTGAAGGTTAGGGTTAGGGTTAAGTTTAGGGTGAGGGTTAGGGTGAGGGGTAGGGTTACGTTTAGGGTGTGTGTTAGGTTTAGTGTGAGAGTTACCGTTAGGGTGAGGGTTAGTGTGAGGTTAAGGGTTATGGTGAGGGTTAGGGTGAGGGTGAGGGTTAGGGTTAGGATTAGGGATAGGGTTAGGGTTAGGCTGAGGGTGAGGGTGAGGGTGAGTGTAAGGTTTAGGGTTAGGGTTAGGGTTATGGTTAGGGTGAGCGCTAGGGTGAGGGTGAGGGTTAGGGTGAAGTTTAGTGATAGGCTGAGGGTATTCGTTATGTAATGTTTAGGGTTAGGGTGAGGATTAGGTGAAGTTTAGGGTGAGGGTGAGCTTGATGGTTTGGGTGTGGGTGTGGGTTATGGTTAGGGTGATGGTGAGGGTTAGGGTGATGTTGAAGGTTAGGGTTAGGGTTAGGTGAGGTTTAGGGTTAGGGTTAGGGTTAGAGTGAGGGTGAGGGTTAGTATTAGTTTTAGGGTTAGGGTGAGGTTTAGGGTGAGGGTGAGGTTTAAGGTTAAGGTTATGTTTGTGGTGTGGGTAAGTGATAGCATGAGGGTTAGGGTGAGTGTTAGAGTTAGCATTAGGGTTAGGGTGAGGGTTAGGGTGAGGGTGCGGGTGAGAGTGAGTGTTAGGGTGAGGATTACAGTGAGTTTTAAGGTTAGGGTGAGGGTTAGGTTTAGGGTGACTGTTAGGGTGAGGGTTAGGTTTATGGTTATGCTTAGGGTTAGGGTGAGGGTTAGGCTGAGGGTTAGGCTTAGGATTAGGGTGAGGGTTATTGTGAGGGTGAGGGTTAGGGTTTTTATTAGTGTTAGAGTAAGGTTTAGGGTGACAGTGAGGTTTAGGGTGAGGGTTGGGGTGAGGGATAGTGTTAGGGTTAAGGTGAGGGTTAGAATAAGGTTTAGGGTTACCGTTAGGGTGAGGGTTAGGTTTAGTGTGAGAGTTAGGGTTAGGGTTAGCGCTAGTATTAGTGTGAGGGTAAGAATTAGGGTGATGGTTATGGTGAGGGTGAGGTTTAGGTTTAGGAATAGTGATAGGGTTAGTGTTACGCTGCGGGTGAGGGTGAATGTGAGGGTTAGGGTTAGGGTTAGGGTGAGGGGTAGGGTGAGGGTTAGGGTTAGGGTGAGGGTAAGGGTGAGGGTGATGGTAAGGGTAATGGTGAGGGTTAGGCTGAGGGTGAGCTTGAAGATAAGGGTGAGGTTTAGGGTTAGGGTGAGGGTTAGGTTAAGGGTTCCGGTTAGGGTTAGGGTTAGGGTTAGATTGAGGTTTAGGGTTAGGATTAATGTGAGGTTTAGGGTGAGGATGAGGTTTAGGGTTAGGGTTAGGGTTAGGGTGAGGTTTAGGGTTAGGGTGAGGGTGAGGTTAAGGTTCAGGGTGAGGTTTAGGCTGCGGGTGAGTGTTAGGGTTAGGGTTAGGGTGAGGGTAAGGGTGAGGGTTAGGGTGAGTGTTAGGGTAATGGTGAGGGTGAGTGTTAGGGTTGGGGTTAGGGTTAGGTTGAGGCTTAAGATTAGGGTTAGGGTGAGGATTAGGCATAGTGTGAGTGTTAGGGTTAGAGTGAGTTTAAGGGTTAGGGTGACGGTTAGGGTTATGGTGAGGGTTAGTGTTAGGGTTAGGGCGAGGGTTAGTGTTAGGTTGGAGGTTAGGGTTATGTTGAGGGTTAGGTTGAGTGGTAGGGTTAGGGTGAGTGATAGGATTAGGGTTAGGGTCAGCGTTATGGTTAGGGTGATGTGTAGAATGAGAGTGAGGGTTAGGGTGAGGATGAGAGTGAGGGTTAGGTTATGGATGAGGGTTAAGTTTAGGGTGAGGGTTAAGGTAACGTTGAGGGTTAAGGTGAGGGTGAGGTTAAGTTTTAGGATTCGGGTGAGGGTTAAGGTTAGATTTAGGGTTATAGGTAGGGTGAGGGGTAGGTTGAGGAGTAGGGTTAGAGTTAAGGTTAGAGTTAGTGTGAGGGTTATGTTTAGGGTGAGGATAAGGTAAGGGTGAGGGTTGGGGTGAGGGTGAGCTTTACGGTTACACTTAGTGTGAGGGTTAGGGTTAGGGTTATGTTTAGGGTGAGGGTGAGTGTTAGAGTGAAGATAAGGGTTCTGGAGAGTGTGAGGGTTAGGGTTTCAGTGACGGTTAGGGTTAGGGTGAGTGTTAGGGTGACGGTGAGGGTGAGGTTTAGGGTTGGGGTTAGGGTTAGAGCGAGGGGTAGGATTATGTTTAGGGTGAGTGTTAGGGTTACTGTGAGGGTTAGGATGAGGTTTAGGGTTACTGTGAGGGTTCAAGTTAGGGTTAGGCTTAGTGTTAGGGTGAGGTAAGGGTTAGGTTGAGAGTTAGGGTTAGGGTGAGGGTTAGAGTTAATGTGAGGCCTAGGGTTAGGGTGAGGGTTAGGGTGAGTGTTAGGGTTAGGATGATGTTTAGGGTGAGGATAAGGGTTAGGGTGAGGGTGAGGGTGAAGTTTCAGTTGAGTGTTTGGGATAGGGTTAGGCTGAGGTTGAGAGTGAGGGTGAGGCTTAGGGTTATTTTTATGGTAATGGTGAGTGTGAGGGTGAGGGATAGTGTTAGGGTTAGGCTGAGGGTGAGGGTGAGGGTGAGGGTTAGGGTTAGGGTGAGGGTTAGCTTTAGGGTTATTGTGAGGGTTACGGTTAGGTTGGAGGTTACGGTTAGGGTTAAGGATAGGTTTAGGTTGAGGGTGAGGGTGAAGTTTATTGTTAGGATTAGGATTAGGGTTATGTTGAGCCTGAGGGTGAGGGTGAGGGTGAAGATTAGGGTTAGGTTGAGGGTTAGGCTAAGGGTTAGGTTGAGGGTTAGGTTTAGGTTGAAGTTTAGTTTGAGTGTGAGGGTTAGTTTGAGTTTGAGGGTGAGGGTTCGTTTGGGAGTTTGCGTTAGGGTTAGGGTGAGGGTGAGGGTGAGGGTTAGCTTTTGGGTTAGGGTTAAGCTTAGGTTGAGGGTGATTGTGAGGGTTAGTGTTAGGGATATTGTTAGGCTTAGGTTTAAGCTGAGGGTGCGGTTGAGTGTGAGGGTTAGTGTTAGGGTGAGTGTGAGCGTTAGGGTTAGGGTAGGGATAGGCTGAGGGTTAGATGAGGGTGAGGGTTAGGGTTAGGATGAATGTTATGCTTAGGGTTAGGGTGAGGGTGAGCGTGAGCGTGACTGTTAGGTTGCAGGTGAGGTTTAGGGTTAGGTTCAGGGTCAGGGTGAGGGTTTAGTTAGGGTTAGGATGATGGTTAGGATGAGGGGCAGGGTTAGAGTTAGGGTGAAGTTCAGGGTTAGTTTAAGGGTTATGGTTAGGGATTGGGTTAGGGATTGGGTTAGGGTTAGGTTTAGAGTTAGGGTGAGGGTTAGGGTGAGGATAAGTTTTAGGGTGAGGGTTAGGGTGAGTGTGAGGTTAGGGTTAGGGTGAGGGTTAGTGTTATTGTTAAGGTTAGGGTTACGATTACGGTTATGGTGAGGTTGCGGGTGATGTGAGGTTTAGCGTTAGCGTTAGGGTTAGGGTGAGGGTTAGGGTGAGGGTAAGTGTTGGGGTGAGGGTTAGGGTTAGGGTGAGGTTTAGTGTGAGGGTGAGGGTTAGTTTTAGGGTTAAGGTTAGGATGAGGTTAAGGGTTAGGGTTAGGGTGAGGGTTAGGTTTAGCATAGGGTTAGGGTGAGGGCTAGGGTGAGGGTTAGGGTTAAGTTAGGATGAGGGTTAGGGTTAGGGTGAGGGTTAGGATGAGGGTAAGAATATGGGTAAGGCTCAGTGTTAGGGTGAGTTTGAGGGTTACAGTAAAAGTGAAAGCTATGGTGAGGGTGAGGGTTAGGTTGAGGGTTAGGGTTAGGATGAGGATGAGGTTGAGGGTTAGGGTGAGTGGTAGGGTTAGGGTTAGGGTGAGGGTTAGATGAGGGTGAGGGTTAGGGTTAGGTTGTGGGTTACGTTTAGGGTGAGGGTTAGGGTTAGGATTAGGGTTAGTGTGAGGGGTAGTGTTAGGGAGAGGGTTAGGGTTAGGGTTAATGTGAGGGTTAGGGTTATGGTGAGGTTAAGAGTTAGTGTGAGCCTTAGTGTTAGGGTTAGGCCTAGTGTTAAGGTGAGGGTAAGGGTTAGGTTGAGTGTTAGGGTTAGGTTGAGGGTTACAGTTAGTGTGAGGGTTAGGGTTGTGTTGAGGATTAAAGTGAGGGTTAGGGTTAGGCTGATGTTTAGGGTGAGAGTGAGGGTTAGTGTGAGTGTCAGCGTAAGGGTTGGTTTGAGGGTTTGGGTTAGGGTTAGGGTGAGGTTGAGGGTGAGTTTGAGGCTTAGGGTTAGGGTTAGTGTGAGGGTGACTGTGAGGGTTAGGGTTAGGTTTAGGCTTAGGCTTAGGATTAGGCTCAGGGTTAGGGTTACGGTGAGGGTTAGGGTTAGGGTTAATGATAGGGTGATGTTTAGGATGAGGGTTAGTATGACAGTTAGTGTTAGGGTTAGGCTTACCGTTATGGTGAGGGTAAGGGTTAGGTTGAATGTTAGGGTAAGGGGAGGGTTAGGTTTAGGGTTAGGGTGAGGGTGAGGGTGAGGGTTATGGTAAAGGTTAGGGTTAGTGTTATTTTTAGGTTTATGGTTACGTTGAGGGTGAGAGTTAGGGTTAGGGTGAGGTTTAGGTTTAGGTTTAGGTTTAGGGTTAGGGTTAGGATGAGGTTTAGGGTGAGTGTTAGGGTTAAGGTTAGGGTGAGGGTTAGGGTTATTGTGAAGGTTAGGGTTAGGGTTAGGGTGAGGTTTAGGGTGAGGGTAAGGTAAAGGTAAGGGTGAGGTTTTTGTTGAGGTGAGGGTTACGGTAAGGGTGAGGGTTAGTGTTAGAGTGAGGGTTAGGGTTAGCAATAGGGTTAGTGTGAGGGCTAAGATGAGTGTGAGGGTTAGGGTTAGGGTTAGGTTTCAGGTGAGGTTTGGGCTTAGGCTGAGGGTTACTGTTAGTGGGAGGGTTGGTGTTAGGGTTAGGCTTAGTGTTAGGGTGAGGGCAAGGGTTAGGGTGAGAATTAGGTTTAGGGTGAGGGTCAGGATTAGGGTTACGGTTAGGCTGAGGGTTAGTTGAGTGTTAGGGTTAAGATGAGGTTTAGGTTTAGGGTTAAGGTTAGGGATAGGGTGAGGGTTTGGGTTAAGTTAAGGGTTAGGATGAGGGTTAGGCTGAGGGTTAGGGTTAGGGTTATGGTGAGGGTTAGGGTTAGTGTGAGGGTTAGGTTTAGGGTTAGGGTGAGGGTTAGTGTTAGGGTTAGGTTTAGGGTGAGGGTTAGGGTTAGGCTTAGGCTTAGTATTAGGCTGAGGGTTAGGGTGAGGGTTAGGGTTAGGTTTAATGATAGGGTGATGTTTAGGATGAGGGTTATTGTGAGAGTTAGTGTTAGGGTTAGGCTTACTGTTATGGTGAGGATAAGGTTTAGGTTGAATGTTAGGGTAAGGGGAGGGTTAGGGTTAGGGTTAGGGTTAGGATGAGGGTGAAGGTTAGGGTAAACATTAGGGTAAGTGTTATTTTTAGGTTTATGTTTAGGTTTATGGTTATGTTGAGGGTGAGGGTTAGGGTTAGGGTGAGTTTTAGGGTTAGGGTTAGGTTTAGGGTTAGGGTTAGGATGAGGTTTAGGGTGAGTGTTAGGGTTAAGGTTAGGGTGAGGTTTAGGGTTATTGTGATGGTTAGGGTTAGGGTAAGGTTTAGGGTGAGGGTAAGGTAAAGGTAAGGGTTAGGTTTGTGGTGAGGTGAGGGTTATGGTAAGGGTGAGGGTTAGTGTTGGAGTGAGGGTTAGGGTTAGCAAAGGGCTAAGGTGAGTGTGAGGGTTAGGGTTAGGGTTAGGTTTAGGGTGAGGGTTAGGCTTAGGCTGAGGTTTAGGGTTAGTGGTAGGGTTGGTGTTAGGGATAAGCTTAGTATTAGGGCGAGGGCAAGGGTTAGGGTTAGGGTGAGGGTTAGGGTTAGGGTGAGGGTCAGGATTAGGGTTGCAGTTAGGCTGAGGGTTAGGTGAGTGTTAGGGTTAGGGTTAGGGTAAGGGTTAGCGCTAGGTTGGGGGTTAGCGTTAAGATTAGTGTTAGAGTTAGGGTTAGAGTTAGGGTGAGAGTTTCAGATTAGTGTTAGGGTTAGGGTTAGGTTGAGGGTTACGGTGAGGGTGAGGGTTAGAGTTAGGTTTAGGTTTATCGTGTGGGTAAGTGATATCATGAGTGTTAGTATGAGTGTTAGAGTTAGCATTAGGGTTAGAGTGAAGGTTAGGGTGAGGGTTAGGGTTAGGGTTTAGGTGAGTTTTAGGATTAGGGTGAGGGTTAGTGTTAGTGTTAGCGTGATGGTAAGGGTGAGGGTGATGGTTAGGGTTAGAGTTAGAGTGAGGGTTGGGTATAGTGTGAGGTTTAGGGTGAGGATGAGGTTAAGGCTTGGGGTGAGGTTTAGGGTAAGGGTGAGGGTTAGGGTTAGGGTTAGGGTTAGGGTGAGGATTAGGGTGAGGGTTAGGGTTAGGGATTGGATTAGGTGTAGGGTGAGGGTTAGGGTAAGGGGTAGGGTTATGGTTAGGGTGAGGGTTAGTTTTAATGTGAGTGTTAGGGTTAGGGTTAGGGTTAGGATTAGTGTGAAGGTAAGAATTAGGGTGACGGTTAGAGTGAGGGTGAGGTTTAGGGTTAGGATTAGGGTTATGATTAGTGTTACGCTGAGGGTGATGGTGAGGGTGAGGGTGAGTGTGAGTTTTAGGGTTAGGGTTAGGGTGAGGGTTAGGGTGAGGGTTAGGGTTAGGGTGAGGTTAAGGTTAGGGTGAGGGTTAGGGTTAGGCTTAGTTTCAGGGTGGTATGAGGTTGAGATTTAGGGTGAGGGAAAGGGTTAGGGTGAGGGCTAGGGTGAATATGAGGGTTAGGGTTAGGATGAGGGTTTGAGTTAGGTTTAGTGTGAGGGTAAGGGAGAGGGGTAGGGTTAGGTTTAGGGTGAGGGTTAGGTTTAGGGTGAGGTTTACGGTTAGGGTTAGGGTGAGGGTAAGGGTAAGAGTTATGGAGAGGGTGAGGGTGAGTGTGAGGGTTAGGGTTAGGATTAGGGATAGGGTTAGGTTTAGGCAGAGGGTGAGGATGAGGGTGCGGGTGAGGTTTAGGGTTAGGGTTACGGTTAGGGTGAGGGCTGGGCTGTGGGTGAGGGTAAGGGTGAAGGTGAGTGTGAGGGTGAGGGTATTGGTTAGGTAATGTTAGGGTTAGGGTGAGGTTGAGGGTGAGGGTTAGTGTGAGGGTGCAGGTTCGGGTTAGGGTTAGGTGAGGTTTAGGGTTAGGGTTAAAGTAAGGTTGAGGGTTAGGGGTAGGGGTAGGGTTACGGTTAGGGTGAGTATTAGTGTTAATGTGAGGGTTAGGGTTAGGGTGAGGATAAAGTAAGGGTGAGGGTTAGGGTGAGGCTGAGGTTTAGGGTTACTGTTAGAGTGAGGTTTAGGGTTAGGATTAGTGTTAAGGTGAGGGTGAGGGTGAGGGTTAGGGTTAGGCTTAGGTTGAAGGAGAGGGTGAGTGTGAGCATGAGGGTTAGGGTTAGGGTGAACATTAGGGTTAGGGTGGAGGTTAGGATTAGGGTTAGGGTGAGGTTTAGGCTTAGGGTTAGGGTTGGGGTTAGGATTAGGGTGTGGGTTAGGCTGAGGATTATGGTTAGGATTAGGGTGAGGTTTAGGGCGAGGGTTAGGGTGAGGGTGAGGGTTAAGTTTAGGGTGAAGGTTAGGGTTAGGATTAGGGTTAGGGTCAGGTTTAGGGTGACTTTGAGGTTTAGGGTGAGGGTTAGGGTTAGGGTTAGGGTCAGGTTTAGGGTAAGTGTTTTGGTTACAGTTATGGAGATGGTTAGGTTTAGTGTGAGAGTTAGGGTTAGGGTTAGGTTTAGGATTAGTGTGAGGGTAAGAATTAGGGTAAGGGTGAGGTTTAGGTTTAGGTTTAGGAATATGGATAGGATTAGTGTTACGCTGAGAGTGAGGATGAGGGTGAGGATGATGGGTTAGATTTAGGCTTAGGGTGAGGGCTAGCCTGAGGATTAGGGTTAGGGTGAGGGTTAGGGTTAAGTTTAATTTGAGTCTGGTGTGAGGGTGAGGTTTAGGGTTAGGCTTTGGGTTAGGGTGAGGGCTAGGTTGAGGGTGAACTGTAGGTTTATGATGAGGGTTAGGGTTATGTTTAGGGTGAGGGTTAAGGTGAGGTTTAGGTTTAGTGTGAGGTTTACGGTTAAGGTTAGGGTGTGGGTGAGGGTAAGGATTATGGTGAGTGTTAGGGTGATGGTGAGGGTTAAGTTTATGATTAGAGATAGGGTTAGATTTAGGCTGAGGTTGAGGGTGAGGGTGCTGGTGAGGTTTAGGGTTAGGGTTAGGGTTAGGGTGAAGGTTTCCGTTAGTTTTAGTGTTAGGGTGAGAGTGAGGGTTAAGATTAGGGTTAGGGTTAGTGTTATTGTTAGGGTTAGAGTGAGGGTTACAGTTCAGTTTAGGGTGAGGATGAAGGTGAGGGTTATGGTTAGGATGAGGTTTAGGGTGAGCCTGAGGGTGAGGGTGAGGGTGAGGGTTAGGGTTAGGTGAGGGTTAGGCTAACTGTTAGGATGAGGGTTAGGTTTAGGGTGATGTTTATGTTGAGGGAGAGAGTTAGTGTGAGGGTGCGGGTGAGGGTTCGTTTGAGGTTAGGTTTCGGGTTAGGATTAGGGTGATGGTAAGGTTGAATGAGAAGGCTAGGTTTAGGGTTAGGATTAGTTTTGGGGAGAGGGTGAGTGTGAGGGTTAGGGTTATTGTTAGGCTTAGGTTTAAGCTGAGGGTGAGGGTGAGTGTGAGGGTTAGGGTTAAGTTGAGTGTGAGCATTAGGGTTAGGGTTGGGGTGAGGGTTAGGGTTAGGATTAATTTTAGGTTTAGGCTGAGGGTGAGGTTGAGGGTGAGGGTTATGTTTAGGGTGAGTGTTAGGCTTAGGGTTAGGGTGAGGTTTAGGGATAGGGTGATGGTTAGGGTGAGGGTGAGGCTTAGGGTGAGGGTGAAGGTGATGGTGAGTGTTAGGGTGCGGATGAGGTTTAGGGTTAGGTTTAGGGTTAGGGTGATGGTTAGGGTTAGGGTTAGGATGATGGGTAGGATGAGGGGTAGGGTTAGGGTTAGGGTGAGGTTCAAGTTTAGTTTGAGGGTTACCATTAGGGTTGGGGTTAGGTTGAGGGTTAAGATGAGGGTTAGGGTTAGGTTTAGGGTTATGGTGAGGGTTAGGGTTTGGGATATTTTTAGGGTGAGGGTGAGTGTGAGGGTTAGGGTTTGGGTTAAAGTAAGGCTTAGGTTTAGGGTGAGGGTGAGGGTTAAGGTTAGGGTTAGGGTTAGGCTGACGGTGAGGGTGAGGTTGAGGGTGAGGTTTAGGGTTAGGGTGAGGGTTAGGCTTAGGGAGAGGGTGAGGGTTAGGGATAGGGTGATGGTTAGGGTGAGGGTGAGTGTTAGGGTGAGGGTTAGGGTGAGTGTTATGGTGCCGGTGAGGTTAAGGGTTAGGTTTAGGGTGAGGTTGAGGTTTAGGTTTAAGGTTAGGATGATGGTTAGGATGAGGGGTAGGGTTAGGGTTAGGGTGAAGGGTAGGGGGAGGGTGTGGGTTAGGGTGAAGTTTAGGGTTAGGATTAGGGTTAGGGTTAGGCTGAGGGTGATAGTGAGGGTGAAGTTTAGGGTTAGGGTGAGGGTTAGGCTTAGGGTTAGGGTGAGGGCTAGGGATAGGGTGATGGTTAGGTGAGGGTGAGCGTGAGTGTTAGGGTGCGGGTGAGGTTTAGAGTTAGGTTTCGGGCTGGGTGAGGGTTACGGTTAGGGTTAAGATGATGGTTAGGATGAGGGGTAGGTTTAGGGTGAGGGTTAGAGTTAGCGTTAGTGTTAGGTTTAGGGTTAGGGTGAGGGTTAGGGTTAGGGTGAGTTTTAGGGTTAGGACTGGGATTAGGTTTAGGGTTAGGGTGAGGGTGAGTGTGAGGGTTAGTGTTAGGGTTAGGGTTAGGCTTATGTTTCAGGTGAGGTTGAAGGTGAGGTTTAGTGTTAGGGTGAGGGTGAGGTTTAGGGTTAGACTTAGGGTTAGGGTGAGGGCTAGTGTGAGGGTTAGTGTTAGGATTAGTGTTAAGGTTAGGGTTAGGGTGAGGGTTAGGTTTAGGAACAGGATTACATTTAGGATTATGGTTAGGGTGAGGGTGAGGGTGAGGGTGAGGGTTAAGTTTAGGGTTAGGCTTAGGCTTAGGTTTAGGCTGAGGGTTAGGGGAGGGTTAGGGTTAGGGTGAGTGTTAGGATTAGAGTTAGGGTGAGGGTTCAGATGAGGTATAGGGTTAGGATTCGGGTTAGGTTTAGGGCTAGGGTGAGGGTTAAGGTTAGGGTTAGGTTTAGTGTAAGGTTTAGGGTTAGGGTTAGGTTTAGGGTTAGGGTGAGTGTTAGGGTTAGGGTTACTGTATGGGTGTGTGTTAGGGTTAGTTTGAGGGTTAGGGTTAGGGTTAGTGTGAGGTTTAGGTTTAAGGTTTAGGGTGAAGGTAGAGATGAGGGTTATGGTTTGGATTAGGGTTAGGGTGTGGGCTAGGGTGATGGTGAGGGTTAGGGTTAGGCTTAGTCTTAAGCTTAGGATTAGGCTGAGGGTTAGGCTGGGGTGAGGAATAGGTTTTGGGTGATGGTTAGCATTAGGGTTTGGGTGAGGATTAGGATGAGGGTTATTGTTAGGATTAGGTTTAGGGTGAGAGCTAGGGTGAGGGTTAGGGTTAGGCTTAGGATTAGGCTTAGGCTCAGGGTTAGGCTGAGGGTGAGGGTGAGGGTGAGGGTTAGTGTTAGGTTGATGGATAGGGTTAGGGTTAGGGTGAGTGTTAGGATGAGGGTTAGGTTTAGGTTGAGGGATAGGGTGAGGGTGATGTAAAGTTGAGGGTTAGTCTGAGGGTGTGTTCCCCTAAGGGTGATGGTTAGGATTAGGGTTAGGATTAGAATTAGGGTTCGGTTGAGGGCTAGGGTGAGGGTGAGGTTAGGTTTAGGGTGAGGTTTAGGATTAGGGTGAGATTTAGGGTTACTGTCAGAGTTAGTGTTAGAGTTAGGGTTAGGGTAAGGGTGAGGGCAAGTGTTAGGGTGAGTGTTAGGTTTAGGGTGAGGGTTATGGTTAGGGTGAGGGTTAGGGTTAGGTTTAGGGTTATTTTTAGGTTTAACGTTAGTGTTACAGTGAGGGTGAGTGTGATGGTTAGTGTTAGGGTGAGGTTTAGGGTTAGGGTTGGTTTGAATTATGGTTAGGGTGAGTGTGAGGTTTAGGGTTAGAGTTAGGATTAGTGTGAGGGTTAGGATGAGGGTTAATTTTAGGTTTATGGTTAGGGTGAGGGTTAGGGTGCAGGTTAGGGTTAGGTTTATTGTTAGGATTAGTGTTAGGGTGAGGGTGAGTGTTTGGGTTAGAGTTAGGTTTAGTTTTAGGGTTAGGGTTAGGCTGAGTGTTAGGTTGAGGGTGAGGGTTATTGTTAGACTGAGGATTAGGGTAGGGTTACGGTGAGGGTTAGCGTTAGTTTTAGGACTAGGGTTAGGGTGAGGGCTAGGGTGAGGTTGAGATTTAGAGTTAGGGTTAGGGTGAGGTTTACGGTTAGGGTTAGGGATAGGGTCAGGGTGAGTTTGAGGGTTAGGGTTAGAGATAGGTTTAGGGTGAGGGTTGGGCTTAATGTTAGTGTTAGTTTTAGGTTTAGGCTGTGGGTTAGGGTGAGGGTGTGTTTTAGGGTTAGGTTTAGAATTAGGATTAGGGTTAGGGAGAAGGTGAGTGTGAGGTGTAGGGTTAGGTTTAGGTTTAGGTTTAGGCTTAGGGTTAGGCTGAGGTTGTCGGTGAGGATGAGGGTTAGGGTTAAGTTGAGGGTTAGGATTAGGGTGAGGGTTAGGGTAAGGGTTAGGGTTAGGTTTAGTGTGAGGGTGAGGGTTAGATTGAGGATTAGTTTTAGGGTTAGTTTGAGGTGTAGGTTGAGGATCAGGGTTAGGGTTAGGGTGAGGGTTAGGGTTTCAATTAGGGTTATGGTGAGCGTTAGGGTTAGGGCTAGGGTTAGGATGAGGTTTAGGGTTATGGTGAGGGTTAGGGTTAGTGGGAGGGTTAGTGTTAGGGTGCGGGTAACTTCTAGGGTGAGGGTTAGAGTTAGGGTGAGGGATATGGTTAGTGTGAGGTTTAGTGTTAGGGTTAGTGTTATTGTTAGGGTTTGGGTTAGGGTTAAGTTTATTGTGAGGGTGAGGTTGAGGGTGAAGGTCAGGGTTAGGGTTAGGGTATGATTTAGGGTTAGGGTTAGCGTTAGAGTTAGGGTTAGGGTGGCGGTGAGGTTTAGGGTTAGTGTTAGGGTTAGGGTGACTGTTAGGGTGAGGGTTAGGGTTAGTGTTAGTGTTAGCGTTAGGGTTAGGGTTAGCGTTAGGGCTAGGGTTAGGGTTAGGTTTAGGGATAGTTTTAGCATTAGGGTTAGGGTGAGGGTGAGTGTGAGGGTTAGTGTTAGGGTTAGGCTTTGGGTTAGGCTGAGGGAGAGCGTGAAGTTAAGTTTTAGGGTTATGGAAAGGTTTAGGCTTACGGTTAGGGTAAGTGTTAGGCTTAGGGTTAGGGTTAGACTTAGCTTGAAGGCGAAAGTTAGGGTTAGGGTTAGGGTTCTGGTAAGTGTGAGGTTTAGAGCTAGCATGAGGTTTAGGGTGAGGGGTAGGGTTAGGGTTAGGGTGAGGGTTAGGTTGAGCTTTAGGGTTTGGGTTACGGTTAGGATGAGTGTAAGGTTTAGGGTGAGGTTTAGGTTAGGCTTAGTGTTAGGATTAGGGTGAGGTTAAGGGTTAGGGTGAGGGTTAGGTTTAGGGTTAGGGTGAGGGTTAAGATGAAGGTTAGGGTTACAGTGAGGGTCAGGGTTATGGTTAGGGTCAGGGTTAGGGTTAGGCTTAGGGTTAGGGTGAGGGTGATGGTTAAGATTAGGGTTAGGGTCATTGTAAGTGTTATGGTTAGGTTTAAATTTGCAGTGAGGGGGAAGCTGAGGGTGAAGGTTAGGGTTAGGGTTCGGGTTAGTTTTAGGATTAGGATTAGTGTTAATGTTAGGGTTAGGGTTATAGTTATGGTTTGGGTGAGCGTGAGGATGAGAGTTAGAGTTAGGGTTAGGGTGAGGTTAGGTTTAAGGTTAGGATTAGGGATAGGGTGAGGGTAAGGTTTAGAGTTAGAGTTAGGTTGAGGGGGAGGGTTAGGGTGAGGGTTATGGTTAGGTTTAGTGTTAGGGTTAGCGTTAGGTTTAGGGTGAGGTTTAGGTTGAGGTTTAGTGTTAGGTTTAGTGTTAGGATTAGGTTTAGGGTGAGGGTGAGTGTGAGGGTTAGGGTTAGGATTAGGCTTAGACTTAGGGTTAGGCTGAGGGTGACGGTAGGGGAGAGGATTAGGCTTAGGGTGATGGTTAGCCTTACGGTTAGGGTTAGGATTAGGGTTAGGGTTAGGATTAGGATTAGGGTTAGAGCTAAGGTGAACCTGAGGGATAGGGGTAGGTTTAGGCTTAGGCATAGGTTTAGGATGAGGGTTTAGGTTAGGGTGAGTGTTAGAGTAAGCATGACGGTAAGAGTAACGGTGAGGGTTAGGCTGTGGTTGAGGGTTAGGGGAAGGGTTAGGGTTAGGGTTAGATTGAGGATTAAGGTTAGGGTTAGTGTGAGGTTTAGGGTAAGGATGAGGGTTAGGGTTTGAATTAGGGTTAGGGTGAGGGCTAGCTTGAGGGTGAAGGTTAGGGTTAGGGTTAAGTTTAGGGTGAGGGTTAGGGTGAGGGGTAGGATTAGGTTTAGGTTTAGGTTTAGGTTTAGTGTGAGGGTTACGGTTAGGGTGAGGGTGAGGGTGAGGTTAAGGGTTATGGTGAGGGTTAGGGTGAGGGTGAGGGTTAGGGTTAGGATTAGGGATAGGGTTAGGTTTAGGCTGAGGGTGAGGGTGAGGGTGAGCGTAAGGTTTAGTGTTAGGGTTATGGTTATGTTTAGGGTGAGGGCTAGGGTGAGGGTGAGGGTTATGGTGAAGTTGAGAGTTAGGATGAGGGTCTTGGTTAGTTAATGTTTAGTGTTAGGGTGAGGATTAGGTGAGGTTTAGGGTGAGGGTGAGCTTGAGGTTTAGGGTGTGGGTGAGGGTTAGGGTTAGGGTTCGGGTTCGATTGATGGTGATGGTTAGGGTGACGTTGAAGGTTAGGGTTAGGTTTAGGTGAGGGTTAGGGCTAGGGTTAGGGTTAGAGTGAGGGTGAGGGTTAGGATTAGGTTTAGGGTTAGGGTGAGGTTTAGGGTGAGGGTGAGGTTTAAGGTTAAGGTTAAGTTGGTGGTGTGGGTAAGTGATAGCATGAGGGTTAGGGTGAGTGTCAGAGTTAGCATTATGGTTAGGGTGAGGGTGTGGGTGAAATTGAGGGTTAGGGTGAGGATTACAGTGAGTTTTAGGGTTAGGGTTAGGGTTAGGTTTAGGGTGAGTGTTAGTGTGAGGGTTAGGTTTATGGTTATGCTTAGGGTTAGGGTGAGGGTTAGGCTGAGGTTTAGGGCTAGGATTAGAGTGAGGGTTAGGGTGATGGTGAGGGTTAGGTTTGTTGTTAGTGTTAGGGTCAGGTTTAGGGTGACGGTGAGGCTTAGGGTAAGGGTTGGGGTGAGGGTTAGTGTTAAGTTTAAGGTGAGGGTTAGAATAAGGGGTAGGGTTACGGTTAGGGTGAGGGTTAGGTTTAGTGTGAGAGTTAGGGTTAGGATTAGTGGGAGGGTAAGAATTAGGGTGATGGTTATGGTGAGGGTGAGGTTTAGGTTTAGGAATAGTGATAGGGTTAGTGTTATGCTGCAGAAGAGGGTGAAGGTGAGGGTTAGGGCTAGGGTGAGGGTGAGGGTGAGGGTGATGGTAAGGGTAAAGGTAAAGGTGAGGTTGCGGTTGAAGATAAGAGTGAGGGTTTGGGTTAGGATGAGGGTTAGGTTAAGTGTTCCTCTTAGGGTTAGTGTGATGGTTAGATTGCTGATTAGGGTTAGGGTTAATATGAGGTTTAGGGTGAGGATGAGGGTTAGGGTTAGGTTGAGGGTGAGGGTTAGAATTAGGGTAAGGGTGAGGGCTAGGGTGAAGTTTAGGGTTAGGGTTAGGGTTAGGGTGAGGTTTAGGGTTAGGGTGAGGGTGAGGTTAAGGTTCAGGGTGAGGGTTACGCTGAGGGTGAGGGTTAGGGTTAGGGTTACAGTTAGGGTGAGGGTAAGGGTGAGGGTTAGGGTGAGTGTTAGTGTGATGGTGAGGGTGAGTGTTAGGGTTGGGGTTAGGGTTAGGGTTGGGGTTAGGGTTAGGGTTAGCGTTAGAGTGAGGGTTAGGTTTAGGTTTAGGTTTAGGTTTTGGGTGAGAGGTAGCATTAGGTTTAGGGTGAGGGTTAGGTTTAGTGTGAGGGTTACGGTTAGGGGTAGGGTGAGGGTGAGGACAAGGGTTATGGTGAGGGTTATGATGAGGTTGAGGGTTAGGTTTAGGATTAGGGGTAGTGTTGGGGTAAGACTGAGCATGAGGGTGAGGGTGCGGGTGAGGATTAGGGTTACGGTTACGTTTAGGGTGAGGGCTAGGGTGAGGGTGAGGGTTAGGGTGAAGGTTAGGGTGAGGGTGAGGGTCTTTGTTAGATAATGGTTAAGGTTAGGGTGAGGATTAGGTGAGGGTTAGGGTGATGGTGAGCTTTAGGGTTAGGGTGTGGGTGAGTGTTAGGTTTAGGGTGAGGGTTCGGGTGATGGTGAGGGTTAGGGTAACGTTGAGAGTTAGGGTTAGGTTTAGGTGAGGGTTAGGTTGAGGGTTAGGGTTAGAGTTAGGGTGAGGGTTCGGGTGAGGTGTACTGTTAAGTTTAGGGTGATCATTAGGGTTAATGTGAGGGTTACAGATAGGGTGAGGATGAATTAAGGGTGACGGTGAGGGTGAGGTTGAGGGTTAGCATGAGGGTTAGGGTTAGGGTGAGGGTTAGGTTTAGGATTAGGGTTAGGGTTATTGTTAGGGTTAGGTTTAGGGTGAGGGTGAGGATGAGGGTGAGGGTGAGGGTGTGGGTTTGGGTTAGGGTTAGGTTTAGGGTGAGGGTGAGATTTAGGGTTAGGGTTAGTGTTAGGCTTAGGGGGAATGTTAGGGTTAGTGGGAGGCTTAGTGTTAGGGTTAGGGTTAGTGTTAGGGTGATTGTAACTTTTAAGGTGAGTATTAGGGTTAGGGTAAGGGTTCGGTTTAGGTTGAGGTTTAAGATTAGGGTTCGGGTTAAGGTGAGAGTGAGGGTGATTCTTAGGGTTAGGGTTATGTTGAGGGATAGGGTGAGGGTTAGGTTTAGGGTGAGGGTTAGGGTTAGGGTGAGAGTTAGCCTTAGTGTTAGTTTGAGGGTGGGGTGAGGTTGAGTTTTAGGGTGTGGGTTAGGGTTAGGGTGATGGCTCGATGAGGGTGATGATTAGGGTTAGGGTGAGGATTTGGGTTAGGTTTAGGGAGAGGGATATGGTGAGGGTTAGGGTTAGGTTTAGGGTGAGGGTTAGGTTTAGTGTGAGGGTTACGGTTAGGGTTAGGGTGAGTATGAGGGTAAGTGTTAAGGGTGAGGGTTAGGGTGATGGTGAGGGTTATGGTTAGGATTAGCTTTAGGGTTAGGGTTAGCCTGAGGGTGAGGTTGAGGGTGAGTGTGAGGTTTAGGATTAGGGTTATGGTTAGGGTGAGCGGTAGAGTGAGGGTGAGTGTTAGGGTGAAGGTGAGGGCCAGGTTGAGGGTCAGGGTCTCGGTTAGGTAGGGGTTAGGGGTTAGGGTGAGGATTAGGTGAGGTTTAGGTTGAGGGAGAGGGTTATGGTTAGGGTTAGAGAGACGGTTAGGTTAGGGGTTAAGGTTAGAATTAGGGTGAGGGTTAGGGTGAGGGGTAGGGTTAGAGTTAGGGTGAGCCTTATGGTTAATGTGAGGGTTAGGGTTAGGTTGAGGATAAAGTAAGGGTGAGGGTTAGATTTACTGTTAGATTGAGTTTTAGGTTTAGGTTTAGTGTTAAGGTGAGTGTTAGGGTGAGGGTTAGGGTTAGGCTTAGGGTTAAGATGAGGGTGAGGGTGAGGGAAAGTCTTAGCGTGAGTGTTAGTGTTAGGGTGAGGGTTAGTACAGGGTTAGGGTTAGGGTTATTGTTAGGCTTATGGTTAGGGTGAGGGTGAGGATAAGGTTGAGTGTGAGGGTTAAGGTTAGGATTGGGGTTAGGGTGAGCCTGAGAGTGAGGGTGAGGGTGAGGGTTAGGGTGAGGGTTAGGCAAAGGGTTAGGGTTCGGTTGAGTGTTAGGGTTAGGTTTAGGGTGAGGGTGAATGTGAGGGTTAGGGTTAGGGTTAAGGTTAGGCTTAGGTTTAGACTGAGGGTGAGGGTGAGTGTGAGGTTTAGGGTTAGGGTGAGAGAGGGTTAGGTTTAGGGTGAGGGTGTGGGTTAAGGTGAGGGTTAGGGTTAGGAATAGGCTTAGGGTTAGGCTGAGGGTGAGGGTGAGGGTGAAGTTTTGGGTTAGGGCGAGGGTTAGGCTTAGGGTGAGGGTGAGTGTTAGGGATAGGGTGAAGGTTAGGGTGAGGGTGAGTGTTAGGGTGAGGGCTAGGGTGAGTGTTATGGTGCGGGTGAGGGTAAGGGTTAGGTTTAGTGTGAGGGTGAGGGTTAGGTTTATGGTTAGGATGATGCTTAGGATGAGGGGTAGGGTTAGGGTTAGGTTGAGGATTAGGGGTAGGGTGAGCGTTAGCGTGAATTTTAGGGTTAGGATTAGGGTTAGGGTTATGCTGAGGGTGATAGTGAGGGTGAAGTTTAGGGCTCGGTGAGGGTTAGGCTTAGGGTTAGAGTGAGGGCTAGGGATAGGGTAATGGTTAGGGTGAGGGTGAGCGTGAGTGTTAGGGTGCGTGTGAGGTTTAGGGTTAGGTTTAGGGCTGGGTGAGGGTTAGGGTTAGGTTTAGGATGATGGTTAGGATGAGGAGTAGGGTTAGGGTTAGGATTTGGGTTAGGGTTAGTTTGAGGGTTAGCATTAGGTTTAGGGTTAGGATGATGTTTAAGGTGAGGGTTAGGTTTAGGTTTAGAATTTGGATGAGGGTTAGGCTGAGGGTAAGTTTTAGGGTGAGGGTTAGGATTAGGGTTAGGGTTAGGGTGAGGGGTAGGGTTAGGATTAGGGTTAGGGTGAATTTTAGGGTGTCGGTGAGGGTTTGGGTTAGGGTGAAAGTGAGGGTTAGGTTTAGCGTTAAGCTGAGGGTTTGGGTGAGGTTTAGGGTTAGGAGGACTGTTAGGTTTAGTGTTAGGCTGATGGTGAGGGTGAGGGGGACTGATAGGGTTAGGGTTAGGGTGAGGGTTAGGATGAGGATGAGGGTGAGTGTTAGAGTGAGGGTGAGGGTAAGGAAGAGTATGAGGTGTGGGGTTTGGGTGAGATTTAGGTTTGGGTGAGTGTTAGGGTGATGGTGATGGTGAGGGTTAGGGTTGGGTTTAGGGTTAGAGTGAGGGTTAGGGTGAGTGGTAGGGTTAGGGTTAGAGTTAGGGTGAGGGTTAGGGTTATTGTGAGGGTTAGGTTTAGGGTAAAGTTTAGGGTTACTGTGAGGGTTCATGTTAGGTTTAGGCTTACTGTTAGGGTGAGGTAAGGGTTAGGTTGAGGGTTAGGTTTAGGTTGAGGTTTAGGGTTAGTATGAGGGTTAGGGCTAGGGTGAGGGTAAGGGTGAGGGTTAGGTTTAGGGTGATGTTTAGGGTGAGGGTGAGGGTTAGGGTGAGGCTGAGGGTGAGGATTCAGTTGAGGGTTGGGTTAGGGTTAGGTTGAGTTTGAGGGTGAGGGTGAGACTTAGGGTTAGGTTTAGGGTGAGAGTGAGTGTGTGGGTTAGGGATAGGGTTAGGTTTAGGGTTAGGGTTAGGCTGAGGGTGACTGTGAGCATGTTGGTTAGGGTTAGGGTGAGGGTTAGCGTTAGTGTTAGGGTGAGGGTTAGGTTAAGGTTGGAGGTTAGGGTTAGGGTGAGGGTTAGCGTTAGTGTTAGGGTGACAGTTAGGTTAAGGTTGGAGGTTAGGGTTAGGGTGAGGGTTAGCGTTAGGGGTAGGGTTAGGTTAAGGCTGAGGGTGAGGGTTAGGGTTAGGGTTAGGTTTAGGGAGAACCTGAGGGTGAGGGTGAAGGTGAGGGTTAGGGTAAGGGTTAGGCTAAGGGTTAGGTTGATGGTTAGGTTTACCGTGATGTTTAGGTAGAGGTTTAGGGTGAGGGTGAGGGTTCGGATTCGGTTGAGGGTATGGGTTAGGGTTAGGGTGAGGGTGAGGGTGAGCGTGAGTTAGAGGGTTAAGTTTAGTGTTAGGATTAGGTTTCGTGTGAGGGTGAGTATGAGGGTTAGGGTTAGGGTTATTGTTAGGCTTAGGTTTAAGCTGAGGGTGAGGGTGAGTGTGAGGGTTTTGGTTATGTTGAGTGTGAGCATTATGGTTAGGGTTATGGTGAGGGTGAGGGTTAGGTTAGGGTTAGGATTGGGGTTAGGTTTAGGCTAAGGGTGAGGGTGAAGGTGAGGGTTATGATTAGGGGGAGTGTTAGGCTTAGAGTTAGATTGAGGGTTAGGGATAGGGTGATGGTTAGGGTGAGTCTTAGGTTGAGGGTGTGGGTGAGTGTGAGTGTTAGGGTGCGGGTGAGGTTTAGGGTTAGGTTTAGGATTAGGGTGAGGGTTAGGGTTAGAGTTAGGATGATGGTTAGGGTGAGGGGTAGGGTTAGGTTTAGGGTGAGGTTCAGGGTTAGTTTGAGGGTTACCGTTACTGTTTGGTTTAGGGTAAGGCTAAAGGTGAAGTTTAGGGTTAGGTTTAGGGTTAGAGTGAGGGTTAGGGTGAGGGTAAGTTTTAGGGTGAGTATTAGGGTGAGTGTGAAGGTTAGGATTAGGGTGAGGATTAGGGTTATGGAGAGGGTTAGTGTTAAGGTTAGGGTGAAGTGTGTGGGTTAGGGTAAGGATTAGGTTTAGGGTTAGGTTTATTGTTAGGATTAGGGTTACGGTTAAGGTGAGGTTGCGGGTTAGGTGAGGTTTAGCGTTAGGGTTAGCGTTAGGGTGAGGGTTAGCGTGAGGGTAAGTGTTGGTGTGAGGGTTAGGTTTAGGGTGAGGCTTAGGGTGAGGTTGAGGGTTAGTGTTAGAGTTAGGGTTAGGGTGAGGTTAAGGGTTCGGTTGAGGATTAGGGTGAGGGTAAGGTTTAGGGTTAGCATTAGGGTTAGGGTGAGGTTTAGGGTGAATGTTAGGGTTAGGAAGGGTGAGGGTTAGGGTGAGGGTTAGGGTTAGGGTTAGGGTGAGGGTTGGATGAGGGTTAGGGTTAGGGTTAGGTTGAGGGTTAGGTTTAGGGTGAGGGTAGAGGTTAGGATTAGGGTTAGTGTGAGGGCTAGGGTAAGGGTGAGGGTTAGGTTGAGGGTTAGTTTTAGGGCTAGGGTGAGGATAAAGTTGAGGTTGAGGTTTAGGGTTGGTGTGAGGGTTAGTGTTAGGGTTAGGCTTAGTGTTAGGTTGAGGATAAGGGCTAGGTTGAGGGTTAGGTTTAGGGTCAGAGTTAGGGTTAGGGTGAGGGTTAGTGTTAGGTGAGGATTAGGGTGAGGTTTAGGGTTAGGGTTATGTTTGGGGTGAGGGTTAGGGTGAGGTTGAGGGTGAGGGTTGGTTTGAGGGTTTGGGTTAGGGTTAGGGTGAGGTTGAGGGTGAGGGTGACGATTAGGGTTATGGTTAGGGTGAGGGTGACTGTGAGGGTTAGGGTTAGGGTTAGGCTTAGGCTTAGGGTTAGGCTGAGGGTGAGGGTGAGGATGAGGGTTAGGGTTAAGATTAGGGATAGGTTGATATTTAGGGTGAGTGTTAGTGTGAGAGTTAGTGTTAGGGTTACGCTTAGTGTTAGTGTGAGTGTAAGGGTTAGGTTGAGGGTTAGGGTTAGGGTGAGCGTTAGGGTTAGGGTGAGGGTTAGGGTTACGGTAAGGGTTAGGGTGAGGTTTCGGGTGACGTTGAGGCTTAGGGTTAGGGTTAGGGTGAGGGTGAGTGTGAGGGTTAGGTTTAGGGTTAGGCTTAGGCTTAGGGTTAGGCTGAAGGTGAGGGTGAGGGTGAGACTGAGGGGTAGGGTGTGGGTAAGGGTTAGGTTTAATGAAAGGTTAAGAGTTACAGTGAGTGTTAGGGTGCAAGTGAATGGTTAGGGTTACGGTTAGGGTTAGAGTCAGGGTTAGGTTTAGGGTATGGTTGAGATTCAGGATGAGGGTTAGGGTGAGCATTAGGGTTAGTTTGAGGGTTAATGTTAGGGAAAGAGTGAGGGTTAGGATGAGGGTTAGGGTGAGGGTAAGATTCAGGGTGAGGGTAAGTGTGAGTGTGAGAGTAAGGGTTAGGGTAGGGTTAGGGTAAGGGTGAGGTTTAGGGTTACGGTTAGGGTTAGAGTTAGGGTTAGCATGAGGGTTAGGGAGAGAGTTAGAATTAAGGTTAAGGTTAGGGTTAGGGTGAGGGTTAGGGTTAGAGTGAGGGTGAGGGTGAGGTTGAGTGTTAGGTTTAGGGTTAGGGTGAGAGTTAGGATGAGGGTGAGGGTTAGCGTTAAGATTAGGGTTAGGGTTAGGCTGAGGATTAGGGTGAGGGTGAGGGTGAAGTTTAGGGTTAGGGTGAGTGTTAGGGTTAGGGTTAGGGTGAGGTTTTGGGATAGGGTTAAGTTTAGGATGTGTTAGGTTGAGGAGTACGGTTCATATTAGGGTGAGCGTTTTGGTTAAGGATAGTTTTAGGGTTAGGGTGAGGTGTAGGATGAGGGTTAGGGTTAGGGTTAGTGTTAGGGTGAGGTTTAGAGTGAAGGTTAGGGTTAGGGTTAGGGTCAGGGTTAGGGTTAGTGTGAGGGTTAGTGTTTAGTTAGGGTTTGGGTGAGGGTTATGGTGAGGTTTATGGATAGGGTTAGGGTTAGGGTTATGGTTAGGCTGAGGTTGTGGGTCAGGATGTGAGTGAAGATTAGGTTCAGGGTGAGCTTTAGGGTTAGGGATAGCATTAGGATATGGGTTTGGGTTAGTTTTAGGTTTAGCAAGAGGGTTAGGGTGAGGGTTAAGTTTAGAGTGAGAGTAAGGGTTAGGGTGAGGGTTAGGATGAGGGTTAGGTTTAGGAATAGTTTTAGGGCTAGGGTGAGGTTTAGGGTGAGCGTTAGGGTTAGGGTTAAGGTGAGGTGTAGGGTGACGCTAAGGGTTAGGGTGAGGGTGAGGGTTAGGTTTTGGGTGACGTTTAGGGTTAGGTTTAGAGTGAGGGTGAAGGTAAGGGTTAGTGTGAGGGTTAGGGTGAGGGTAAGGGTTAGAATTAACATTAGGTTTAGGGTGAGGTTTAGGGTGAAATTTAGGGTTAGGGTGAGGGTGAGGTTTAGGGTTAGGGTGATGGTTAAGTTTAGGGTCAGGGTTAATGTTAGGGTTAGGGTTAGCGTGAGGGTGAGGGTGATGATGAGATTTAGAGTTAGGGTGAGGTTTAGGGCTAGGGTTAGGGTGAGAGTTACGGTTAGGCTTAGGGTGAGGTTTAGGGTTAGGTTTATGGTGAGGCTGAGGGTGAGGGGTAGGGTTAGGGTTGAGAGAGTGTGAGGGCTAGGGTGAGTGTCAGGGTTAGGGTTAGGGTTGGGGTGAGGATTATGGTGTGGGTGAGGGTTAGTGTTAGGGTGAAGGTTAGGGTTAGGTTTAGGGTGAGGTTTAGGGTTAGGGTTAGTGTGAGGGCTAGGGTGAGGGTGAGGGTTTGTGTTAGGGATAGGTGACGATTAGGGTTAGAGTTACGGTTAGGGTCAAGTTGAGGGTGAGGGTGAGTGTAGGTTTAGCATTAGGGTTAGGGTGAGGGTGAGGGTTAGGGTTAGGGTTAGGGTGATAGCTAGGGTGAGGGTGAGGCTTAGGTTTAGGGTCAGGGATAGAGTGAGGATTAGGGGTAGGGTTAGAGTTAGGGTGAGGGTTAGGTTGAGGGTGAGGTTTAGCGTTAGCATTAGGGTTAGGGTTAGTATTAGGTTGAGGGTTAGTGATAGGTTTAGGTTTAACTTGAGGGTGAAGGTGAGGTTTAGCCTTAGAGGTAGAGTGAGGGTTAGGTTTAGGATGAGGGTTAGGGTCAGTGTTAGGGTGAGTGTGATGGTGAGGGTTAGGGTTAGGGTGAGAGTGAGTGTGAGGGTGAGTGTTAGGGTTATCATTAAGGTTAGGGTGAGGTTGAGGTTTAGTGTTAGGGTTAGGATGAGGTTTAGGTTTAGGGTGATGGTTAGGGTTAGTGTGAGGGTTAGTTTAAGGGTTAGGGTTAGTGTTAGGGTGAGGGTAAGTGTTAGTGTGAGGTTTAGGATTATGGTGAGGTTTAGGGTTAGGGTTAAGTTTAGGATTAGAATGAATGAGGGTGATGTTTAGGGTTAGAGTTAAGATTAGGGTGAGGGTTAGAGTAAGGGTTAGTGTTAGGGTTAAGGTTATGGTGAGGTTTAGGTTGGTGGTTAAGGTTAGGGTTAGGGTTAGGATTAGGATTAGGGATAAGGTGAGGGTGAGTGTGAGGGTTAGGGTTAGGGTTAGGGTTAGGATAAGAGTTATGGTGAGGGTGAGGGTGAGGGTTAGGCTTAGGGTGAGGGTTGGAGTTAGTGTTAGAGTCAGGGTTAGGGTGAGTGTTAGGATTAGGCTTAGGGTTAGGGCATGGGCTAGGGTGAGGGTGAGGGTTAGGGTCATGGTTAGTGTGAGGGTTAGCGTGAGGGTTAGTGTGAGGGTTAGGTTTAGGGTTAGTGTTAGGGTTAGGGTTGGGGTTAGGGATAGGCTTAGTGTTAGGCGGAGGGTTTGGGTGAGGGTGAGGTTTAGGGTTAGGGTGAGGATGAGGTTTAGGGTTAGAGTTAGCATTAGGGTGAGGGTTAGTGTTAGGGTTAGGGTTAGTGTTACAGTTAGGGTTAGAGTGAGTGTTAGGGTTAGGGTTAGACTTAGGGTGAGGGTGAGGGTTAGTGTTAGCGTTACTGTGAGGTTTAGGTTGAGTGTGAGGGTTACAGTTAGTCTTAGGCTTAGGCTTAGTTTTAGGCCGCGCATGAGTGTGAGGGAGAGGGTTAGGGTTAGGATGAGGTTTAGGGTTTTAGGGTTAGGGTGAGGTTTAGGATGAGTTGTAGGGTTAGAATTAGGGTTAGGGTGAGGGCTAGAGTGAGGGAGAGGGTTAGGGTTAGCATTAGGGTAAGGTTTAGGGTTAGGGTCAGGGTTACGTTGAGGGTGAGGGTTTGGGTTAGGGTGAGGGTTAGGGTTAGTGTTAGGGTGAGGGTGAGGGTTAGGATTAGGTTTAGGGTTAGGGTTATTGTTAGTTTTATGGTTAGGGTTAAGTTTACAGTGAGGGTGAGGGGGAGGTTGAGGGTTAGGTTTAGGGTTAGGGTTAGGGTGAGGGTGAGGGTTAGATCAGGGTGAGGGTTAGGGTGAGGGTTAGGGTTACGGTGAGTGTGAGGGTTAGGGTTAGGGTTAGGCTGAGGTTTAGGTTTAGGGTTAGGGTTAGGGTGAGGGTGAAGTTTAGGGTTAGAGTTATGCTTAGGGGAAGGGTTAGGGTGAGGTTTAGGGTTAGTGTTAGTCTTAGGGTTAGGGTTAGGTTGAGGGTTAGGTTGAGGTTTAGGGTTAGGGTTAGGGTTAGGTTTAGAATTAGGGTTACAGTCAGGGTGAGTGTGTGGATTAGGGTTAGGGTTAGGCTTAGGCTTAGGATTAGGCTGAGGGTGATAGTGGGGATGAGGATTAGCTTTTGAGTGATGGTTAGGGTTATGGTTAGGTTGAGGGTTAGGATGAGGGTTAGGGTTAGGATTAGTGTTAAGGTGAGGGCTAGGATGAGGGTGATGTTTAGGGTTAAGGGTAGGCTTAGTCTTAGGGTTAGGCTGAGGCTGAAGGTGAGGGTGAGGTTTAGGGTTAGGGTGATGTTTAGTGTTACAGTTAGGGTGAGGGTTAGGATGAGGAGTAGGGTTAGGGTGAGGGTTAGTTTGAAGGGGACAGTAAGGGTAAAGTTGAGGGTTAGGCTGAGGGTGAGTGTTATGGTAATGGTGAAGGTTTGGGTTAGGGTGAGGTTTAGGGTGAGGGTTAGGGTTAGGGTTAGGGGGAGGGTGAGGGTTAGATTGAGTATTAGTGTTAGGGTTAGTGTGAGATTTAGGGTGAGGATGAGGGTTAGGGTTAGGATGAGGGCTAGGGTGAGGGTGAGGTTTAGGGTTAGGGTTAGGGTGAGGTTTAGGGTTAGTTTGATGATTACGGTCAGTGTGAGGTATAGTTTTAGGTTTAGGCTTAGTGTTATGTTGAGGGTTAGTGTTAGGGGGATGGTTAAGTTTAGGGTGAGGGTTATGGTTAGGGTGAGTGTTAGGGTTAGGGTTAGGGTTATTGTTAGGATTAAGGTTAGGGTTACATTTTCGGTGAGTGTGAGGGTGAGGTTTAGGGTTAGAGTTAGGGTGCGGTTTAGGGTTACGGTTAGGGTTAGAGTTAGAGTTAGGGTGAGGTTGAGGTTTAGGATTATAGTTACGGTTAGTGTTAGGTTTATGGTTAGGGTGGGGGTTAGGGTTACGGTTATGGTTAGGCTTAGGCTTAGGCTTAGGCCGAGCTTGAGGGTTAGGGTTAGGGTGAGGGATAGGGTTAGGGTTAGGGTTAGGGGTAGGATGAGATTTAGGGTTAGGGTTACGCTTAGGGTTATGTTTAGGGTTAGGATTAGGGTTAGGGTTATGTTTAGGGTTATAGTTAGGGTTAGGGTGAGGGTTAGGGTTAGGGTTTAGGTTAGGGTGAGCGTGAGGGTAACGATTAGCATTAGGGTTAGGGTTAGGGTTAGGTTAAGGGTTAGGGTTATGAGTAGGGTTAGTGTTAGGGTTAGGTTTAGGTTTATGGTGAGGGTTAGAGTTAGGGTTAGGGTTGTTGTTAGTGTTATGTTTAGGGTTTAGATTGCGGTGAGGGTGAGGCTTAGGGTAAGGGTTATGGTTAGGGTTAGGGTTAGGGTGAGTGTGAGGGTTAGCGTTAGTATTAGGCTTATGCTTAGGCCTAGGCCCAGCTTGGGGGTGAAGGTGAGGGTTAGGGTTAGGGTGACGGTTAGGGTTAGGATAATGGTGAGGGTTATGGCGAGGTTGAGGGTTAGAGTTAGGGTGAGTTTTAAGTTTAGGGTGTAGTTTTAGGTTAGTGTGAGGGTTAGGGTTAGGGTTAAGGTTAGTTTTATGGTGAAGGTAAGTGTTAGGGTGAGGTTTAGGGTTAGGGTGAGGTTTAGGGTTAGAGTTAGGGTTAGGGTGAGGGTTAGGTTTAGGGTTAGTGTTAGTGTTAGGGTTAGGGTTAGGTTTAGGGTGGGTGTGAGTGTTAGGGTTAGGGTTAGGATTAGGGTAACATGAGGGTGAGTGTGAGGGTTAGGGATAGGGTTAGGATTAGGATAAGAGTTATGGTAAGGGTGCGGGAGAGGGTTAGGGTTAGGGTGAGGGTTGGGGTTAGGGTTAGAGTGAGGGTTAGGCTGAGGGTTATGATTAGGCCTAGGTTTAGGGTATGGGCTAGGGTGAGGGTGATGGTTAGGGTCAGGGTTAGAGTGAGGGTTAGGTTTAGGGTTAGTGTTAGGGTTAGCGTTGGGGTTAGGCATAGGCTTAGTGTTAGGCGGAGGGTAAGGTTGGGGGTGGGGTTTAGGGTTAGTGTGCGGGTTAGGTTTAGGGTTAGTGTTAGTGTTAGGGTGAGGGTTAGTGTGAGAGTTCGGTTAGGGTGAGTGTTACTTTTAGGGTTAGGGTGAGGGTGAGTGTGAGAGTAAGGGTTAGTCTTAGTCTAAGGCTTAGGCTTAGTCTGAGCCTAAGGGTGAAGGTGAGGGTGAGGGTTAGGGTGATGGTTAGGGTTAGGGTGAGGGTTATGGACAGGGTGAGGGTTAGGGTTATTGTTAGGATTAGGGTTAGGTTTAAAGTTACTGTGAGGGTGAGGGTTAGGGTTAGGGTTAGGGTGAGGTTTAAATTTAAGGATAGGGTTAGAGTTAGCATTAGGGTAAGGGTGAGGTTTAGGGTTACAGTTAGAGTTAGTGTTAGGGTTAGGGTGAGTGTTAGGGTAAGGGTTAGGGTTATGGTTAGGCTTAGGCTCAGGCTTAGGCCGAGCATGAGGGTGAGGGTTAGGGTTAAGGTTAGTGTGAGGGTTAGTGTTAGGGTTAGGTTGAGGGTTAGGATGAGGTTTAGGGTTAGGTTTAGGTTTAGGTTCATGGTTAGGGTTAGGGTTAGGGTTAGGGTTAGGGTTAGGGTGAGGGTTAGGGTTAGGGTGTGGGTTAGGGTGAGGTTGAGGGTGATGATTAGTGTTAGTGTTAGTGTTAGGGTTAGGGTTTTAGTGTTATGTTTAGGGTTAGGTTTAGGGTTACAATGAGGGTTATGGTTAGGTTTAGGGTTAGGGTTATTGTTAGTGTTATGTTTAGGGTTAAAGTTGCGCTGAGGTTGAGGCTGAGGGTGAGGTTTCTGGTTAGTTTTAGGGTTAGGCTTAGTGTTAGGGTTAGCGTTAGGCTTAGTGTTATGGTTAGGGTTAGGGTGAGGTTTAGGGTGAGGTTTAGGGTTAAGGTTAGAATTAGGATTAGGGTTAAAGTGAAGGTGAGTTTGAGGATTAGGATTAGGGTTACGCTTAGGATTATAGTTAGGGTGAGGTTGAGGGTGAGGATTAGGGTTAGGGTGAGGGTTGGGATTAGGGTTAGAGTGAGGGTTAGGGTGAGGGTTAGGCTTAGGCTTAGGGTTAGGGTATGGGCTAGGGTGAGGGTGAGGTTAGGGTTAGGGTTAGGGTGAGGTTAGGGTGAGGGTTAGGGTTAGGGTTAGGGTTAGTTTTAGGGTTCGGGTTGGGGTTAGGTTTTGGCTTAATATTAGGCAAAGGGTTAGTGTGAAGTTGAAGGTTAGGGTTAGTGTGAGGTAGAGGTTTAGGGTTAGAGTTAGGGGGAGTGGGAGGGTTAGGCTTAGGATTAGGGTTAGGTTGATGGTGAGGGTGTGGTTTAAGGTAAGTTTTAAGGTTAGGCTTAGGGTTAGGCTGAGGTTGAGGTTGAGGGTGAGGGTTAGGGTTAGGGTGAGGCTGAGGGTAAGGGTTAGGGTTAGGGTTAGAGTTAGGGGTAGGGTAAGGGTTAGGGTGAGGGTGAGGGTTAACCTTAGGTTTAGGATTAGGGTTAGGGTGAGTGTGAGGTTTAGGTTTAGGATTAGGGTTAGAGTTAGGATAAGGGTTAGGGTGAGGGTGAGTGTGAGGGTTAGGTTTAGGGTTAGCCTTAGACTTAGGGTTAGGCTGTGGGTGAGGTTGGGTGTGAGGATTAGGGTTAGGATGATGGTTAGGGTTACAGTTAGGGTGAGGTTTAGGATGTGGTTTAGGGTTAGGGTGATTATGATGGTAAGGGTAAAGGTGTGGTTTAGGCTGAGGGTGAGGGTTAAGATAAAGTTGAGAGATAGGGTTAGGTTTAGGGTTAGTGTAAGGGTTAGGGTTAGTTTTAGGGTGCGGTTGAGGGTGAGGGTTAGGTTGACATTTAGGGTTAGGGTTAGGGTTATGGTGAGGGTTACAGTGAGGGTTAGGTTTAGGGGTAGGGTAGGGGTTAGGGGGAGGGTGAGGGGTAGGATTAGGGCTAGGGTTAGGGTTATGGTGGTGGTTAGAGTTAGGGATAGGTTTAGGGTTAGAGTTACAGTTAGAGTGGAGGTTAGTGTGAGGGTGAGGAATAGGGTTAGGTTTAGGGTTAGGGAGAGCTTAAGGGTTACTGTGAGGGTTAGGGTTAGGGTTAGGGTTAGCGTTATGGTTAGGGATAGGGTGAGGGTGAGGGTGAGGTTTCTGTTGAGAATTAGTGATAGGGTTAGGCTAGGGGTTAGGGTGAGGGTTAGTGTAATGTTTAGGCTTAGCCTTAGGGTGAGGGTGAGGGTTAGGATTAGGGTTACGGTTAGGGTTTGGGTTAGGGTTATTGTTAGGGTTATGGTTAGGGTTAGGGTGATGGTGAGGGTGAAGGTGAGGGTTACAGTTAGTGTTAGGTTTAGGATGAGTGCTAGGTTGACGGTTACGGTTAGGTTTAGGGTGAGGGTTAGGGTTAGTGTGAGTGTTAGGGTTAGGGTTAGGGTGAGGGGAGGGTAAGGGTTATGGTGAAGGTTACGGTGAGGTGAGAGTGAGGATTAGGGTAAGGGTTAGGGTTATGGTCAGGGTTAGGATGAGGGTTAGGTTTTGGTTGAGGGTTAGGATGAGGCTGAGGTTTATGGGGTGGGTTAGAGTTAGGGTTAGTGTTAGTGTGAGGGTAAGGGTTAGGGTGAGTGTTTCGGTTAGGGTGAGGGTTAGGGTTAGGATTAGGGTTATGATGAGGGTGAGTGTGAGGGTTAGGGTTAGGCTTAGGCTTAGGCTTACGGATAGGCTGAGGGTGAGGGTGGGAGTGAGGATTAGGGTTAGGATGATGGTTAGGGTTTCGGTTAGGGTGAGGTTTAGGATGAGGTTTAGGGTTAGGGTGAGGATGATGGTAAGTGTAAAGGTGTCGTTTAGGCTGAGGGTGAGGGATAAGATAAGGTTGAGGGTTAGGGTTAGGGTTAGGGTTAGTGTAAGGGTTAGGGTTAGGTTTTGGGTGCGGTTGAGGTTGAGGTTTAGGTTATCATTTAGGGTTAGGATTAGGGTTATGGTGAGGGTTATAGTGAGGGTTAGGTTTAGGGGTAGGGTAGGGGTTATGGTTAGGGTGAGGGGTAGGATTAGGGTTAGGGTTAGGGTGATGGTTAGAGTTAGGGATAATGTTAGGGTTAGAGTTACGGTTAGAGTGAAGGTTAGTGTGAGGGTGAGGAATAGGGTTAGGTTTAAGGTTAGGGTGAGCTTAACGGTTAGTGTGAGGGTTAGGGTTAGCGTTAGCGTTATGGTTAGGGATAGGGTGAGGGTGAGGGTGAGGTTTATGGTGAGAGTTAGTGATAGGGTTAGGCTAGGGGTTAGGGTTCGGGTTAGGGCTAGGGTTCGGGTTAGGGTGAGGGTTAGGATGAGAGTGATGGTTAGGGTAATCGTGAGTGTTAGGGTGATGGTTAGAGTGAGGGTTAGGGTAAGGGTTAGGCTTAGGGTGAAGTTGAGGTTTAGGGTTTGGGTGAGGGTGAGTGTTAGTGTTATGTTTAGGATTAGCCTTAGGGTGAGGGTGAGGGTTAGGATTAGGGTTAGGGTTAGGGTTTAGGTTAGGATTATTGTTAGGGTTAGGGTTAGGGTTAGGGTGAGGGAGAGGGTGAAGATGAGGGTTATGGTTAGGGTTAGGTTTAGGATGAGTGCTATGTTGAGGGTTACGGTTAGGTTTAGGGTGAGGGTTAGGGTTAGTTTGAGTGTTAGGGTTAGGGTTAGGGTGAGGGTAAGGGTTATGTTGAGGGTTACAGTGAGGGTGAGGATTAGAGTAAGGATTAGGGTTATGGTGACGGTTAGGTTGAGGGTTAGGTTTTGGTTGAGGGTTAGGATGAGTCTGAGGTTTATGGGGTGGGTTACGGTTAGGGTTAGTGTTAGCATGAGAGTTAGTGTGAGGGTAAGGGTAGGGTGAGTGTTAGGGTTAGGTTGAGGGTGAGGGTTAGGGTTAGGATTAGGGTGAGTTTAAGGGTTATTGTGAGTATTAGGGTTAGGTTGAGGGTTAGGGTGAGGGTGAGCTTTAGGGTTAGGGTTAGGCTGAGGTTGAGGGTGAGGGTTAGGGTTAGGATTTGGGTTAGGGTTAGGATGAGGGTTAGGGATAGGAATATTGTTAGGGTTAGGGTGAAGGTGAGGGTTATGCTTATCTTTAGGGTTAGGGCTATGGTTAGGCTGAGGTGAGCGTGAGGGTTAGTATTTGTGTGAGGGTTAGGGTTAAAATTAAGGTTAAGGAGAGGTTTAGGTTTAAAGTTAGGGATAGTATGAGGTTTAGGGTAAAGGGTAAGGTTGGGTTTAGGGTTAGGGTTAGGGTTAGTGTCAGGGTTAGGTTCAGGGTTAGGTTTAGAGTTAGGTTGTGGTTAAGGGTTAGGGTGAGAGTTAGGGTGAGGGTAAGGGTTAGGTTTAGGGTTAGGGTTAGGGTGAGGGTTAGGGTGAGGGTTATAGTGTTAGGGTTAGGATTAGGGTGAGTGTTAGGGTGAGGGTTAGGGTTAGGGATAGGGTGAGGGTTAGGTTGAGGGTAAGAGTTCAGGTGAGGATTAAAGTGAGGGTGAGACTTAGGGTTAGGGTTAGGGTGAGGGGTAGGGTGAGTTGTAGGATTAGTTTTAGGGTTAGGGTAAGATTTAGGCTGCGGGTTTTGCTTAGTGGTATGGTTAGGTTTAGGGTCAGGATTAGGTTGAGGTTGAGGGTTTGGGTTAGGGTAAGTGTAAGGATTAGGTTGAGGGTTGGGGTTAGGTTGAGGGTTATGGTGAGGGCTAAGGTGAGGGTGAGGGTTAGGGTTAGGGTTAGGGATAAGGTGATGATTAGGGTTAGGTTTAGGTTTAGGGTTAGGGTAAGGGTTAAGGTGAGGTTTAGTGTTAGGGGAATGGAGAATGTTAGGTTTAGTGTTAGGGTGAGATGTAGGTTTAGTGTGAGGGGTAGGGTTAGGTTTAGGGTTAGAGTTAAGGTGAGGGTAAGTGTTCGGGTGAGGGTTAGGGTGATGGTGAGGGTTAGTTTGAGCATTAGGGTTAGGGTCACGCTTAGGTTTAGCTTTAGGTTTAGGGTGAGTATTAGGGTTAGTGTGAGGGCTAGGGTGAGGTTCAGGGTAAGGGTTAAGGTGAGGGTTAGGTTGAGGTTGAGGGTTACGGTATGGGTGAGCTTTAGGGTCAGGGTTAGGGTTAGGATTAGGTTGAGTGATAGGCAGAAGGTTAGAGTTAATATTAGGATTAGGGTGAGGATGAGGGTGAGGGTTAATATTAGGGTGAAGTTAAGGGTTATTGTGAATATCAGGATTAGGTTGAGGGTTAGGGTGAGTGTGAGGGTTAGGGTTAGGCTGAAGGTGAAGATGAGGTTTAGGGTTAGGGTTTGGGTTAGGGTTAGGATGAGGGTTAGGGTGAGGAGTACGGTTAGGGTTAGGGTGAGGGTGAGGGTTAGGTTTAGCTTTAGGTTTAGCGTTAGGGATAGGCTGAGGTTGTGGTTGAGGGTTAGGGTTAGAGTTAGGATGAGGGTTAGGGTTATGGTTAGTGTGAGGGTGAGGGTGAGGTTTACGGTTAGGGTTTTTGTTAGGCTGGGGGTGAGGGTGAGGGTGAGTGTTAGGGTTGGGGTTAGGTTGAGGGTTAAGGTTAGGGTGATTGTTAGGGTGAGGGTGACTATAACGGTTAGGGTGATGATTCGGGTGAAGTGAGGGTTAGAGTTAGGGATATGGTTAGGGTGAGGGTTTGTTTCAGGGTGAGGGTTAGGTTGCATGTGAGGGTTAGGGTTAGGGTTAGGTTAGGTTAGGCTGAGGGTGAGAGTGAGGGTGAGAGTGAAGGTTAGGGTTAGTGTTAGTTTTAGTGTTAGGGTTAGGGTGAGGGTTAGGGTGAGGGTTAGGTTGTGGGTAAGTTTTAGAGTGAGGGTTAGAATGACGGTGAGGGTTAGGGTTAGGGTGAGTGTAAGGGTTAGTGTGAGGGTTAGGGTGAGTTTGAGGGTTAGGGTTAGCATTAGGGTTAGGGTGAGCGATAGGGATAGGTTTAGGGTTAGTGTTAGGGTGAGGGTGAGGGTTAGGGTGAGGCTGAGTGTGAGGTTGAGGGTTAGGATTATGGTTAGGGTGAGGGTGAGGGTGTAGGTGAGGGTTAGGGTTAGGATTAGTGTTAGCATTAGGGTTAAGCTGAGGGTGAGGGTGAGGGTTTGGTTTAGGTTTAAGGTGAGGGTTAGGGTTAGTGTGAGGGTTAGGGTGAGTGGGAGGGTTAATGTTATGGTTAGGGTGAGTGTTAGTGTGAGGGTTAGGGTTAGGGTTAGGATTATTGTTAGGTTTAGGGTTAGGGTTAGGGATAGGGTTAGGGTTAGGTTGTGGATAAGTGTTAGAGTGATGGTTAGGATGAGGGTTAGTGTTAGTTTGAGGGTTAGAGTTAGGGTTAGGGTTAGGGTGAGGGTTAGGGTTAGTGTGAGCGTTAGAGTTAGGGTTAGGGCTAGGATGAGGGTAAGGCTTAGGTTAGGTTTAGGGTGAAGGTAAGGGTTAGTGTGAGGGTTATTGTTTGGTTTAGGGTAAGGTTTATGGTGAGGTCTATTGTGAGGTTGAGGGTTAGGGTGAGGCTGAGCGTGAGGGTGAGCGTTTCGGTTAGGTAAGGGTTATGATTAGGGTTAGGGTGAGGATTAGGGTGAGGGTCAGGGATAGGATGAAGTTTAGGGTTAGAGTGATGGTTAGGGTTAGTGTGAGGTTTAGGGTTAGGGTTAGGGTTAGGGTGAGGTTTAGGGTTCGGTTTTGCATTAGGGTTAGTGTGAGGGTTAAGGTGTTTTTGAGGGTTAGGGGTAGGGTTAGGGTTAGTGTTAGGGTGAGGGTGAGGTTTAGTGTTAGGGTTAGGATGAGGGTTAGGATAAGGGGTAGGGTTAGGATTAGGGTGAATGTTAGGATTAGGGTGACGGTTAGGTTAATGGTAAGGGTTAGGGTTAGGGTGACGTTAAGGATTAGGGTGAGGCTTAGGGTTAGTGTTAGGTTTAGGGTGATGGTTAGGGTTAAGGTTGAGGGTGAGGGTGAGGATGAATGTTAGGGTTAGGGTAATGATTAGTGTTAGGGTTAGTTTGAGGATTAGGGTGAGGTTTTGGGTTAGGGTGACTGTTAGGGTTAGGCTGAGTTTTAGGTTTAGGGTTAGGGTGAGGGTTAGGTTTAGTGTGATGTTTAGGGTGAGGGCTAGGGTGAAGTTGAAGGTTAGGGTGAGCATGAGAGTTAGGGTTAGGGTTAGGGTGAGGTTTAGGTTTAAGGTTAGTGTTAGGTGAGGATTACAGGGAGGGATAGGGTTAGGGTTAGGGTGAGAGTTAGTATTACTGTGTGGGTTAGGTTTATGGTTAGGGTGAGGGTAAGGTTAGGGTTAGGTTTAGGGTGAGGTTGAGGATTAGGGTTAGGGTTATGGTGAGGGTTAGGGTGAGGGTTAGGGTTAGGTTCAGAGTTATGTTTAGGGTGAGGGTTTCAATGAGGGTTAGGGTTAGGGCTAGGGTGAGGGTAAGGTTTAAAGTGAGGGTTAGAGTGAGGGTGAGGGTTAGGTTTAGGTTTAGGGTGAGGGGTAGGGTGAGGGTTAGGGTTAGGGTGATTGAGAGGCTTAGGGTGAGGCTTTTGGTTAGTGTTAGGGTTAGTATTAGGGTTAGGGTGAGGATGATGGTGAGGGTTATTGTTAGTGTTAGGGTGAGGTCTAGGGTGAGGGTGAGTGTTAGGGTTAGGGTTAGAGTTAGGGATAAGGAGAGGATTGGTGAGGGTAAAGGTTAGGGTGAGGGTTTGGGTGAGGGTGAATGTTAGGGTTAGCATTAGGGATAGGGTGAGGGTTAGAGTGTGGGTAAGGGTTTGGGTAAGTGTTTGGGTGAGGGTGAGGGTGAGGTTTAGGGTTAGGGTTTTTGTTAGGCTGAGGGTGAGGGTGAGGGTGAGTGTTAGGGTTGGGGTTAGGGTGAGGGTTACGGTTAGTGTGATTGTTAGGGTGAGGGTTACTGTTACGGTTAGGGTGATGGTTAGGGTGAAGTGAGGTTTAGGGTTAGAGATAGGGTTAGGGTGAGGGTTTGTGTTAGGGTGAGGGTTAGGTTGCATGTGAGGGTTAGGGTTAAGGTTAGGTTTAGGATGAGGGTTAGGGTTGGTGAGGTGTTTTGGGTTACGGTGAGGGATAGGGTTAGCCTTAGGGTAAGGATGAGGTTGAGGTTTAGGGTTAGGTTAGGCTGAGGGTGAGGGTGAGGGTGAGGGTTAGGGTTGGTGTTAGTGTTAGAGTTAGGGTTAGGGTGAGGGATAGGGTGAGGGTTAGGTTGTGGGTAAGTGTTAGAGTGAGGGTTAGAATGAGGGTGAGGTTTAGGGTTAGGGTGAGGGTAAGGGTTAGGTTGAGGTTTAGGTTGAAGCTGAGTGTTAGGGTTAGCATTAGGGATAGGTTGAGCGATAGGAATAGGGTTATGGTTAGGGTTAGTGTAAGGGTGAGGTTTAGGGTGAGGCTGAGGTTGAGGTTGAGGGTTAGGAATAGGGTTAGGGTGAGGGTGAGGGTTTGGGTGAGGATAGGGTTAGGATTAGTGTTAGCGTTAGGGTTAGGCTGAGAGTGAGCTTGAGGGTGAGGGTGAGGGTTAGGTTTAGGTTTAAGGAGAGGGTTAGTGTTAGTGTAAGGGTTAGGGTGGGGGAGGGTGAGGGTTACGGTTAGGGTGAGTGTTTGTGTGAGGGTTAGGGTTAGGATTAGGTTTAGGTGAGGGTTAGGGTGAGGGTCAAGGTTAATGGTAGGGTTGGGTTGAGGGTGAGGTTTAGGGTGAGGGGTAGGGTTAGGGTTAGGATGAGGGTAAGGATTAGGGTGAGGTTTAGGGTGAGGGTGAGGGTTAGGGTTAGGATGAGGGTAACGGTTAGTGTGAGGGTTAGAGTTAGGGTTAGGTTTAGGGTGAGTGTAAGGCTTAGGGTTAGGTTTATGGTGAAGGTGATTGTTAGTGTGAGGGTTATTGTTAGGTTTAGGGTAAGGTTTATGGTGAGGTCTAATGTGAGGTTGAGGGATAGGGTGAGGGTGAGGGTGAGCGTTTCGGTTAGGTAAGGGTTAAGAGGGTTAGGGTGAAGATTAGGGTGAGGGTCAGGGATAGGATGAAGTTAATGGTTAAAGTGATGGATAGGGTTATGGTGAGGTTTAGGGTTTGGGTTTGCATTAGGGGTAGGGTGAGGGTTAGGGTGTTTTGAGGGTTAGTGGTAGGGTTAGGGTTAGTGTTAGGGTGAGGGTTAGGGTTAGGGTTTGGGTTAGGATGAGGGTTAGGGTAAGGGGTAGGGTTAGGGTTAGGGTGAATGTTAGGATTTGGGTGAAGGTTAGGTTAAGGGTAAGGATTAGGGTTAGGGTGAGATTAAGGATTAGGGTGTGGGTGAGGGTTAGTGTTAGGTTTAGGGTGATGGTGAGGGTGAGGGTTAGGGCTAGGTTTAGGCTTAGTTTGAGGGTTAGGATGAGGGTTTTGTTTAGTGTTCGTGTTAGGGTTAGCATGAGGTTTAGGGTTAGTGTGAGTGTTAGGGTGAGGGTGAATGTGAGGGTAAGTGTTAGGGTGAGGGTGATGGTGAGGGTTAAAGTTCGGGCTAAGGCTAGGGTTATGGTTAGGGTTAATGTTATGTTTAGGGTGAGGGCGAGGGTGAGGGTGAGTATTAGGGTGAAAATGAGGGGTAGGGTGAGGGTTTTGGTTAGGAAGAATTAGGGTTAGGGTTAGGGTGAGGATTAGGGTGATGGTTAGGGTTAGGATGAATGTTAGGGTTAGGGTGAGCATTAGGGTTAGGGTTAGGGATAGGGTGAGGCTTAGGGTGAGGGTGAGGGTTAGGGTGAGAGTGAGCATGAGGGTTCGGGTAAGGTTCAGGGTTCGAGTTTGGGCTAGTGTTAAGTTTAGGGTGAGGGTTAGGGTGACGGTGAGGGTTAGGATTAGGGTTAGGTTGAGGGTTAGTGTCAGGTGTAGGTTTAGGTTTAGGGAGAGGGTTAGGGTTAGGGTGAAGGTTAGGGTTAGTTTGAGGGTTAGGGTGAAGGTGAGTTTGAGGTTGAGGGTTAGGGTGAGGGTGATGGTGATGGTGAGGGATAGGGTTAGGTTTCGGGTTAGGTTTATGGTGAGGGTTAGGGTTAGGGTTAGGGTTAGGGTGAGGGTGAGTGTGAGGGTTAGGGTTAGCGTTAGGGTGAGGGTGAGGGTTAGGTTGTGGGGTAGGGTTAGGGAGAGCATAAGGTTTAGGGTTAGGGTGAGTGTTAGGGTTAGGTTAGGGTTAGGGTGAGGGTGAGGGTGAGGGTTAGGTTTAGGGTTAGGGTTAGGGTGAGTGTGATGCTGAGGATTAACGTTAGGGTTAGTGTGAGGTTAAGTGTTAGGGTGAGGATTAGGGTGAGGGTTAGGGTTCGCATAAGGTTTAGAGAGGTTTAGGGTTAGGGTTAGTGTTACGGTAAGAGTTAGGGTTAGGGTAAGAGTTAGGGTTAGGCTTAGCGTTAGGGTTAGGGTTAGGCTTAGGGTTAGGGTTAGGGTAAGGGTTAGGTTTAAGGTTAGTTTAAGTTTAGGGTTAGCGTGAGGTTTAGGGTTAGGGTGATGTTTAGGGTGACGGTGAGGGTTATGGTGAGGGTGAGGTTGAGTGGGAGGGTGACGGTGAGGGTTAGGGTTAGGGTTAGGTTTAGTGTGAGGATTAGGCTGAGGGTGAGGGTGAGGGTTAGGCGTAGGTTGAGGATTAGGGTTAGGGTTAGGTTTAAGGTGAAGGTTAGGGTGAGAGGTAGCGTTTGGGTTAGGATGAGGGTTAGGCTCACTGTGAGGTTTACGGTTAGGGTTTGGGTTAGTGTGAGGACAAGGTTTAGGGTGAGGGTTAGGTTGAGACTGAGGGTTAGGGTAAGCTTTTGGGTAGGGTGAAGATTAGGTTGGGGGTAGGGTGAGGGTTGGTGTTCGGGTTAGGGTTGGGTGAGTGTTAGGCTGATCGTAAGGGTTAGGGTGAGGGTTAGGTTGAGGGTGAGGGATAGGGTTATGGTGAGGGTTAGGGTTAGGTTTAGGGTGAGAGTGAGGGTTAGGGTAAGGGTAAGGGTTAGGGTCAGGGTTAGGTTGAGGGTGAGGGTTAGGGTTAGCATTAGGGTTAGGGTTATGGTTAGGTTGAGTGTTAGGGTTAGGGTTAGGGTTAGGGTGCAGGTTAGGGTGAGGGTGAGGGTGAGGGTTAAGGTTAGGGTTAGGTTTAGGGTGAGGGCAAGGGTGAGGGTGATGTTTTTGTTTAGGAAAGGTTTAGGGTTAGGTTTAGTGTGAGGATTAGTGTGGGGGTGAGGTTTAAGGTGAGGGTTAGGGTTAGGGTTAGGGTGAGGGTTAAGGTTAGGGTGATGTTTAGTGTGAGGGTGAATGTGAGAGTGAGGGTTTTGGTGAGGGTTTGGGTTAGGGTGAGGGTTAGGGTTAGGGTTACGGTTTGGGTTAGTGTGAGGGTAAGGGTTATATTGACAGTTAGCTTGACGGTGAGTGTTAGGGTTAGGTTTAGGCTTAGGGTGAGGGTTCGGGTTAGGGTTAGGATGAGGTTTAAGGTGTGGGCTAGGGTGATGTTTAGGGTTAGGGTTAGGGTTTCGGTTAGGGTGAGGAGAAGGGGTAGGGTGAGGGTTAGGGAGAGGGTGAGGGATAGGATTATGGTGAGGGTAAGTGTTAGGCTGAGTCTTAGGTTGAGAATGAGCATTTGTCTTAGCACAGGGTTGGGTTGAGGGTGAGGGTTAGGGTTAGGCTGATGGGTAGTTTTAGGGTTAGGGTTAGGTTTAGGGTGAGGTTAAGGGTTAGGGGGTGGGTGAGCTTGAGGGTTAGGGTTAGGGTGAGGCTTAGGGTTAGGGTTAGGGTTAGGGTTAGGGTGAGGTTTCGGTGAGTGCTAGGGTGAGTGTGAGGGTTAGGTTTAGGGTTAGGGATAGGGTGAGGATTAGGTTTAGGGTTAGGGTTAGGGTTTGGGGTAGGGTTATGGTGAGGGTTAGGGTGAGTGTGAGGGTTAGGGATAGGTTTTGGGATAATGTGAGGATTAGTGTTAGGGTTCTGTTTAGGGTGAGGTTTAGGCTGATGGGTAGGGTTATAGTTAGGGTGAGGGTTAGTTTTAGTGGAAGTGTTAGGGTTGGGTTTAGGGTTAGGGTTAGTGTGAGGACTAGGTTTAGGGTTAGGGGTACTGTTAGGGTTAGGGTTAGGGTGAGGGTAAGGTAAGATTTAGGGTGATTGTGAGGGTAAGGGTTAGGGTTAGTGTTAAGGTTAGGGTGAGGTTTCAGGTTAGTGTGAGGTTCAGGGTTAGGGTTAGGGTTAGGTGAATGTGAGGGTAAGGGTTAGGGTGAGGGTTAAGGTGAGGGTGAGGGTTATGATTAGAGTTAGGGTTAGGATTAGGGTTAGGGTGATGTTGAGGTTAAGTGTTAGGGTGAGGGTTAGGCTTATTGTTATGGTTAGGATTCGGTTGAGGGTGAGGGTGAGGGTGAGGGTTAGGGTTAGGTTAGGGTTAGGCTTAGGCTGAAGGTGAGGGTGAGGGTGAGGTTGATGAATAGTGTTAGGGTTAGGGTGAGTGTGACGGCTAGTGTGAGGGTGAGGGCTAGGGTGAGGGTGAGGTTGAGGGTTTCGTTTACTTCAGGGTTAGGATTAAGCTGAGTTTAGGGTTAGAGTGCTGGTTAGGTTTAGGGTGTGGGTGTGGGTTAAGGTTAGGGTGATGTTAAGGGTGAGGGTAAGGGTGAGAGTGAGGGTGAGGTTTAGGGTTAGTGTTAGGATTAGGGTTAATGTGAGGGTGAGGTTTACGGTTAGAGTTAGGGTTGTGGGGAATGTTAAATTGAGGGTCAGGTTTAGGGTTAGTGTTAGGGTTAGGGTTAGCATGAGGGTTAGGTTGAGGTTTAGGGTTAGGGTTAGGGTTAGGGTTAGGATGAGCGTTAGGCTGAGGGTTAGGGTTAGGGTTAGTGTGTGGGTTAGGGTTAGGTTATAGTTAGGGTTAGGGTTCGGTTAGGGTGAAGGTTAGTTTTAGGTTTAGGGTTAGGATAAGGCTTAGGGTGAGGGTTAGGTTTAGGGTTCGTGTGAGGGTTAGGTTTAGGGTTAGGGTTAGGGTGTGGACTATGGTGAGGGTGAGGGTTAGGGTGAGGGTTAGGGTTAGGGTTAGGTTCAGGGGTAGGTTGAGGGTTAGGATTAGGGTAAGGAGTAGGGTTATGCTGAGGGTGAGGGTGAGGTTGTGGGTGAGTGTTAGTGTTAGAGTGAGAATTAGAGTGAGGGTGAGGGGGAGGGGGAGAGTTTGGTTTAGGGTTAGAGTTAGTATGAGGGTGAGGGTTAGGTTTAGGCTGAGGGTGAGGGTGAGGTTGAGGTTGAAATTTAGCTTTAGGGTGAGGGTTAGGTTTAGGGATACGTTTAGGGTGAGAGTTAGCATTAGGCTTAGGGTTAGGTTTAAGAGTAGTGTCAGGGTTAGTGTGAGGGTTGGGTTTAGGGTTAGGGTTAGGGTTAGGGTGTGGGCTAGGGTTTAGGGTGAGGGTGAGGGTGAGGGTTTAGTTTAGGTAAGGGTTAAGGTAAGGTTAGGATGAGGATTAGGGTGAGGTTGAGGTTTAAGATGAGGTTTAGAGTTAGGGTGAGTGTTAGGGTTACTGCGAAGTTTAGGGTTACGCTTAGGGTGAGGGTAAGTGTTAGGGTGAGGGTTATGGTGAGGGTGAGGGTTAGGATTAGAGTTAGGGTTAGGGTTAGGGTGAGGGTTAGTGTTAGGGTGAGGGTTAGGGTTGGGGTGAGGGTTAGGTTTAGGT
The DNA here is from genome assembly GCF_024711535.1 of Dipodomys merriami. Lineage (NCBI taxonomy): Eukaryota > Metazoa > Chordata > Mammalia > Rodentia > Heteromyidae > Dipodomys > Dipodomys merriami. Next base: position 304,219 of record NW_027203337.1, read on the forward strand.
TTAGGGTTGGGATGAGGGTGAGGGTGAGGGTTAGGTTTATGGTTAGGGTTAGGGTTAGTTTTAGGCTGAGGTTGAGAGTGAGGGTGAGGGTGAGTTTGAGGGTTAGAGTTAGGGTTAGGGTGAGGGTGAGGACTAGGGTGAGGGTGAGGGTTAGTCTGAGGGTGAGAGTGAGGGTTTCGTTTTTGTCAGGGTTAGGGTTAAGTTGAGGTTAGGGTTAGGGTAAGGGTTATGGTTAGGTTTAGGCTGAGGTTTGGGTGATGTTTAGGGTGAGGGTGAAGGTTAGGGTGAGGGTGAAGGTTAGGGTGAGGTTGAGAGTTAGGGTAAGGGTGAGGGTGAGGGTTAGGATTGGGAATAAGGTTAGGGTTAGGGTTAGGCTGAAGGTGAGGGTGAGGCTGAAGTTTAGGGTTAGGGTTAGGGTTATGGTTAGGGTGAGGGTTATGGTTACTCTGAGGGTTATGATTATGGTTAGGGTTAGTGTGAGGGTGAAGGTAAGGGTTAGAGTGAGGTTTCGGGTGAGGGTGTGAATTAGGGTTAGGGTTAGGATTAGGGTGAGTGGTAGGGTGAGGGTGAGGGTTAGTGTGAGTTGAAGGTTGAGGGTTTCTTTTAACCAAGGGTTAGGGTTATGGTGAGGAATCGGGTGAGGTTGAGGATTAGGTTTTGGGTTCGGGTTACGGTGTGGGTTAAGGCTAGGGTTAGGGTGAAGGTTAGGGTTTGGGTGATGTTTAGTGTGAGGGTTAGGGTTAAGGTGAGGGTGAGGGTTAGGGTGTGGTTGAGGATTAGGGTTAGTTTGAGTGTTAGTGTTAGGTTTAGGATTAGTGTGAGGGTGAAGGTTAGGGGTAGTGTTAGGGTTAGATTGAGGGTTTAGATTAGGGTTAGGGTTAGAGTGAGGGTTAGCGGGAAGGGTAGGGTTAGGGTTAGGGTGCGGGTTAGGGTGAGGGTGAGGGTTAGGGTGAGGGTGTGGGTGAGGCTTAGGGTTAGGTGTAGGGTTAGTTTGAGTTTAAGGGTGAGGCTTAGGTTTAGGAATAGTCTTAGGGTTAGGGTTAGGGTGAGTGTTAGTGTGTGGGTGAGGGTTCCGGTGAGGGTCAGGTTTAGGGTGTGGGTGAGGGTCAAGTTTAGGGTGAGGATGAGTGTTAGAGTTAGGTTTATGGTGAGGGTAAGTTTTAGGGTGAGGTTTAGTGTGAGGGTTAGGGTTAGGGTTAGGGCTAGGGTGACGATTAGGGTTAGGTTTATGGTTAGAGTTAGGGTGAGGGTGAGGGTTAGGGTTAGTATTAGAGTTAGTTAACATGAGCGTGAGGGTTAGGGTTAGGGTTACTTTTTTGGGTAGGGTTACGGTTAGGGTGAGGGTTAGGTTGAGGGTTAGGGTTAGGATGAGTGTTAGGCTGAGGGTTAGGGTTAGGGTCAGGGTAAAGGTTAGGTTGAGGGTTATTGTGAGGGTAAGGGTAAAGGTAAAGGGCGAGGGAGAGGGTTAGGGTTATTGTGAGGGTTAGGGTTAAAGTAAGGGTTAAGGTGAGGGTTATGGTTAGTTTTAGGGTTAGGGTGAGTGTCAGGGTGAGGGTTAGGTTTAGGTTGAGGGTTAGGTTTAGGGTGAGGGTTTAGGGTTAGGATGAGCACTAGGGAGATGGTGAGGGTTAGGGTCAGGGTGAGGGTTAGGGTGAGGGTGAGGGTTAGGTTGAGAGTTAGGGTTAGGGTGAGTGTTAGGGTTAGGGTGAAGGGTGAGCTGTCGGGATACGGTTAGGGTGAGGGTTAGGGTTAGTGTGAAAGTTAGGGTTAGGGTTAGTGTGAGGATAATGTTTAGGGTGAGCGTTAGTTTGAGGGTGAGGGTTAGGGTGAGCTTTATGGTTAGGTTCAATGTGAGGGTTAGGGTTAAGGTGATGTTTAGTGTGAGGTTGAGGGTTAGTGTGAGGGTGAGGGTGAGGTTGAGGGTTAGGGTTAGGGTGAGGGTGAGGGTGAGGTTAGTTTATGATTATTGTTAGAGTTAGGGTGAGGCTGAGGGTGAGGGGGAAAGTGAGGGTGAGGGTTAGGGTTTGGGCTAGGGTGGGGGTTAGTTTGATAGTGAGGGTTAGTGTGATGCTGAAGGTCAGCGTGATGATGAGGGTTAGAATGAGGGTGAGGGTGAGGTTGAGGGTTAGGGTTAGGATTAGGGTTAGGGTGAGTTTAAGGTTCAGGGTTAGGGTTAGAGTTATTGTTAGGGTTACTGTTAGGGTTAGGATGTGGGTGAGGGTTATTTTAGGGTTAGGGTTAGGGTTAGGATAAGGGTGGGGTTGAGGGTTAGGGTTAGGATTAGGGTTATGGTTAGGGTAAGTCTTTGGGGTAGGGGAGGTTGAGGTTGAGGCTTACGGTTAAGTTTAGTGTTAGGGTGAGGGCTTGGGTGAGGGTGAGGGTTAGGCTGAGGTTGAGGGTGAGGGTTTCGGTTAGGTAAAGATTAGGGTTAGGGTGAGCATTAGGGTGAGGGTGAGGATTAAGCTGAGGTTAGGTTCATGGTGAGGGTTATTGTTAGGGTGGGGGTGAGGGTTAATTTTTGGGTAAGGGTTAGGGTAAGGGTGATGTTTAGGGTGTGGGTTAGGTTTAGGGTGAGGGTTAGGGTTAGGATTAGGAATAGGATGAGGCTTAGGGTTAAGCTGAGGGTGACCATCAGGGTGAGGGTGAAGGTTGTGTCAGGTTTAGGGTTAGGTTTAGAGTGAGTGTTACAGTTAGTGTGAGGTTTATGGTTACGGTTAGGGTGAAGGTAAGTTTTATGGTGAGGGTAAGGGTTAGGGTGAGGTTTAGGGTGAGTGTGAGGGTTTGTAATAGGTTTGTGTTAGGTTTAGGGTGAGGGTTAAGTTTTGGGTGATGATTAGAATGAGGGTGAGAGTTAGGGTGAGGATTAGGGTTAGGGTGAGGGTTAGTGTTAGGGGTAGGGTTAGGGATAGGTTGAGGGTTAGGGTTAGCGTTAGGGTTAGGGTGAGGGGTAGGGAGAGGGGAAGGGTTAGGTTTAGGATGAAGTTTAGGGTGAGTGTAAAGGTTAGGTTGAGAGTGAGGGTAGGGTTAGGGTTAGGGTTTGGGTTAGAGTTAGCGTGAGTTTGAGGGTGAGGGTTAGGTTTAGGATTAGGGTGAGGGTTAAGGTTAAGTTGAGGGTTAGGGATAGTGTTAGGTTAGGGTAAGGGTTAGAGTGAGTGTTAGGGTTAGGTTTAGGGTTAGAGTTAGGGTGAGGGTGAGCAGAAGGATTAGGTTAGGATTAGGGTTAGGCTGAGGGTGATGGGGAGGGTGAGGGTGAGGGTTAGGTTTAGGGTGAGGTTTAGGTTAGTGTTAGGGTTAGGGTTAGGGTGAGGTTTAAGATTAGGGTAAGGGTTAGGATGAGGGTTAGGCTGAGGGTTAGGGTTAGGGTTAGGGTGAGGTTTAGGGCTAGGTTTAGGGTTAGAATAAGTGTTAGGCTGAGGGTTAGGTTTAGGGTTAGTGTGAGGGTTAGGTTTAGGTTTAGGGTGAGGGTAAATTTTAGGGTGACGGTTAGGGTGAGTGTGAGGGTTAGGGTTAGGGTGACGGTTAGGGTGAAGTTCAGGTTTAGGGTTCGGCTTAGGGTGAAGGTTAAGTTGTGGGTAAGTGTTAGGGTGAGGATTAGGTTTAGGGTTAGGTTTAGGGTGAGTGTTAGGCGGAAGGGTAGCCTTAGGGTTAGGGTGAGGTTTAGGTTTAGTGTGAGGGTTAGGGTTAGGGTTAGAGTGACGATAACGGTTAGGATGAGGTTTAGGGTGAGTGTGAGGATAGGGTTAGCATTAGGTTTAGCCTTAGGTTGAGGATGAGTGTTAGGGTTAGGTTTAGGGTTAGGGTGAAGGTGAGGGTGAAGGTTAGTATTAGGGTGAGGTTTAGGGTTAGGGTTAGGGTGAGGGTGAGGTTTAGGTTGAGCGTAAGTGTTACGGTGAGGGTTAGGTTGAGGCTGAGGTTTAGGGTTAGCATTAGGGTGAGGGTGAGGGTGAGGGTTAGGGTGAAGTTTTGGTTTAAGGTTAAGGATAGGGTGAGGATTAGGATTAGGGTTAGGTTGAGGGTGAGGGTTAGGGTGAGGGGTAACATTAGAATTTGGGTGAGGGTTAGGTTTAGTGTGAGGGTTAGGTTTAAGGTTAGGATTAGAGTTAGGGTGAGGGTAAGGCTTAGGGTGAGGGTTAGGGTGAGGTTGAGGGTTAGGGTTAGGGTGAGGGTGAGGGTAAGTGTTATTGTGAGGACTAGGGTTAGGGTTAGGGTTAGGGTGAGTGTTAGGGTAATGGTGAGGGTGAGGGTTAGGGTTAGGTTCAGTATTAGGGTTAGGGTTAATGTGAGGGTTAGTGATAGGGTTATGGTTATTGTGAGGGTTAGAGTTAGGGTTAAGGTAAGGGTTAGTCTGAGAGGTAGGGTTAGGGTTAGGGTGAGGGTTAGGCTTAGTGTGAGGATTATGGTTAAGGTGAGCGTTAGGGTTAGGTTCAGGGTTAGGGTGAGGGTGAGTGTGAGGGGGAGGGCTAGGTTGAGTGTTTGGGTAAGGGTGAGGGTGAGGTTTTCGGTTAGGTAAGGTTTAGGGTTAGGTTTAGGGTGAGGATTATGGTGAGTTTGTGGGTTAGGGTTAGGGTGAGGGTGAGGGTGAGGGTTAGTGTTAGGATGAGGGTTAGGGTTAGGGCGAGGGTGAGGGTGAGGGTTAGGCATAGGGTTAATGTGAGTGTTAGGGTTACGGTGAGGGTTATGGTTAGGGTTAGGGTTAGGATTAGGTTTATGGTGAGGATTAGGTTTAGGGTGATGTTTAGTGTGAGGGTGAGGGTTAGGGTGAGGGTGAGTGTTTGGGTGAGAGTTAGGGTTAGGGTTAGCATTAGGGATAGGGTTAGGGTGAGGGTAAGGTTTAGAGTGAGAGTTAGGGTGAGGGTGAGAGTTAGGTTGAGGGTGAGGTTTAGGGTTAGCGAGAGGGTTAGGGTTAGGTTTAGGTTTAGGGTAGTGTGAGGGTTCAGGTTAGGGTGAGGGTTAGGGTTAGGTTTAGGGTTAGTATAAAGGATAGGGTGATGGTTAGGGTTACGGTTAGTGTGATTGTTAGGTTTATGGTTAGCATTTGGGTTAGGTTGAGGGTAAATGTTAGGGTGAGGTTTAGGGTGAGGCTGAGGGTTAGGGTTAGGGTGAGGGTTAGGTTCAGGATTAGGATTAGGGTTACGGTTAGGGTAAGGCTGAGGGGGAAGTTGAGGTTGAGGGTGAAAGTTAGGGTTAAAGTTAGGAATAGGGTGAGGATATGGGTTACAGTTAGATTTAGGTTTAGGGTTAGGCTGAAGGGTAGGGTTAGGGTTAGGGTTGAGTGTTAGGTTTAGTGTGAGGTTTAGGGTTAGGGTTAGGGTGAGGGTAAGGGTTAGGGTGAGGGTGAGGTTTAGGGTTAGCATTACGTATAAGGTTAGGGATAGGATGAGGTTTAGGGTTATGGAGAGGGTGAGGGTGAGGTTTAGGTTTAGGATGAGGGTTAGGGTTAGTGTGAGGGTGAGGGTTAGGTTTAGGGTGAGGGTGAGGGTTAGGGTAAGGGTTAGGCTCAGGGTGAGGTTGAGGGTGAGGGCGAGGGTTAGGGTTAATGTGAGGGTTAGGGTTAGAGTTAGAGTTAAGGTTAGGGTGAGGGTTAGGGTTAGGTTTAGGTTTAGGATGAGGGTTTGGCTGAGGGTGAGGGTTAGGGTTCGTGTGAGGGTAAGGGTTAGGGTGAGGGTGAGGGTTAGGGTGAGGGTGTAGGTGAGTGTTAGTGTTAGGGTGAGGGTTAGGGTGAAGGTTAGTGTTAAGGTTAGGGTGAGGGTTAGGGTGAGGAGAAGTGTTAGGGTGACTGTTAGTGTGTGGGTGAGGGATAGGTTAAGGTGAGTGTAAGGGTTAGGGCGAGGTTTAGTGTGAGGTTGAGGATTAATGTTAGCATTTGGGTTACGGTGATGGAGAGGTTTAGTGTGAGAGTTAGTGTTAGGGTGAAGGTTAGGGTTAGGGTTAGAGTGACGGTTAGGGTTAGGGTTAGGGTTAGGTTTAGGCTTAGGCTTAGGGTTAGGCTTATGGTGAGGGTGGGGATGAGTATAAGGTTTAGAATGATGGATAGGGTTATGGTTACATTGAGTGTTAAGATGAGGGTTTGTGTTAGGATTAGGGTTAAGGTGACTGCTAAGGTGAGGGTGAGGTTTAGGGTTAGGGTTAGGTTTAGGATTAGGGTTAGGCTGAGGCTGAGGCTGAGGGTGAGGGTTAGGTTTAGAATGATGGTTAGGGTTAACTTTAGGGTGAGGACTAGGATCAAGGTTAGGGTTAGGGTGAGGGTTTGGGTGAGTGTTAGGATTAGGGTTAGGGTGAGTGTTAGGGTTAGGGTTAGGGTGAGGGTGAGGTTTAGATTGAGGGTTAGGGTTATGTTGAGTGTTATATTTAGGGTAAGGGTTAGGTTTAGGTTTAGGGTTATTGTTAGCATTAGGGTTAGGGTTACGGTTAAGGTGAGGATGAGGGTGAGGGTTATGGTGAGGGTTAGGGTGAAGTTTAGGTTTAGGGTTAGGGTTAGAGTTAGGGTTAGGGTGAGGGTGAGGTTTAGGCTTAGAGTTAGGGTTAGGGTGAGGGTTAGAGTTCAGGTTAGGCTTAGGCTTAGGCCGAGCATGAGGGTGAGGGTTAGGGTTAGGTTTAGGGTTACATTTAGGGTGAGGGTTAGGATGAGGTTTAGGGTTAGGTTTAGGGTTAGTGTTAGGGTTAGGTTTAGGTTTAGGGTTAGGTTTAGGATTAGGGTTAGCGATAGGGTGAGGGTTAGGGTTAGGGTTTGGGTTAGGGTGAGAGTGAGGGTGAGGATTATGGTTAGGGTCAGTGTTGGGGTTAGGGTTAGATTTAGGGTTAGTGTTAGGGTTAGGGTTACAGTGAGGGTGAGGGTTAGGTTTAGGGTTATTTTTAGTGTTATGGTTAGGGTTAAGCTTGGGGTGAGGGTGAAGCTCAGGTTGAGGGTTATGGTTAGTGTTAGTGTTAGGGTTAGGGTTTGGTTTAGCATTATTGTTGGGTTAGGATTAGAGTTATGGTCAGGGTGAGAGTGAGGGTGAGGTTTAGGGTTAGTGTGAGGATTAGCGTGAGGTTTAGGGTTAGGGTTAAGGTTAGTGTGCTGGTGAGGTTTAGGTTTAGAGTTAGGGATAGGGGGAGGGTTAGGGAAAGAGTTAGGGTTAGGTTTAGTGTTAGCACTAGGGCGAGGGTGAGGGTTAGGTTGAGGTTTAGGGATAGGGTTAAGGTTAGGATTAGGGTTAGTGTGAGAGTGAGGGTGAGGCTTAGTGTTAGGGTTAGGGTTGGGTTTAGGGTTAGGCTTAGTGTTAGGTGGAGGGTGAGGGTGAGGGTGAGGGTTAGGGTTAGGGGTAGGGTTAGGGTGAGTGTTAGGGTTCAGGTTACGGTGAAGGTGTGGGTTAGTTTTGAGCTGAGGGTTAGGGTGAGGACTAAAGTGAGGGTGAGGGTTAGGGTTAGGGTGAGGGTTAGGTTGGGGTTTAGGTATAAATTTAGGGTTAGGGTTAGGATTAGGGTTAGGGTGAGGGCTAGGGTGAGTGTGAGGTTTAGGGTTAGGTTTAGGTTTAGGCTTAGGGTTAGCCTGAGGCTGAAGTTCAGGGTGAGAGTTAGGGTTAGGGTGATGGTTAGGGTTACGGTTAGGGTGAGGGTTAGGATGAGGGTTGGATTTAAGCTGAGGGTTAGGATGAGGGTGACAGTAATAGTAAAGATGAGGGTTAGGGTGAGGGTGAGGGTTATTGTAAGCGTGAGGGTTCGGGTTAGGGTTAGGGTTCAGGTAAGGGTTAGATTGAGGATTAGTGTTAGCATTAGTGTGAGGTTTAGGGTGAGGATGAGTGTTAAGTTTAGGTGGGGCTAGGGTGAAGTTGAGGGTTAGGGTTAGGATTAGGGTGAGGTTTAGGTTTAGGGTGATGGTTAGCATTAGTGTGAGCGCTAGTGTTAGGGTTATTGTTAGTGTTAGGGTGAGGGTAAATGTTAGGGTAAGGTTTAGGTTTAGGTTGAGGTTTAGGATTAGGGTTAATGTTAGGGTTAGGGTGAGTGTGAGGTTTAGGGTTAGAGTTAGGGTTAGGGTGGGGTTTCGGGTTAGGGTTAGGGTTAGGTTTATTGTTAGCATTAGGGTTAGGCTGTGGTTTAGTGTAGGGGTGAGGGTTAGTGTTAGGTTTAGGATTAGTGTTAGGGTTAAGGGGAGGGTGAGTATGAGGGTTACAGTTAGGGTTAGGGTTAGGATTAGAGTTAGCATGAGGGTGAGTGTGAGGGTTAAGGTTAGGGTGAGTGTTGGGGTTAGGGTTAGAGTGAGGGTTAAGGTGAGTGTTAGGCTTAGGCTTAGGGTTTGGGTATGGGCTAGGGTGAGGGTGAGGGTGAGGGTTAGGGTTAGGGTGAGGGGTAGGGTGAGGGTTAGGGTTAGTGTTAGTGTTAGGGTTGGGGTTAGGGTAAGGCTTAATGTTAGGCGGAGGGTGAGGCTGAGTGTGAGGGTTAGGGTTAGGGTGAGAGTGAGGTTTAGGGTTAGATTTTGCATTAGGGTGAGGGTTAGTCTGAGGGTTAGGGTTAGGGTTAGTGTTATGGTTAGGGTTAAGGTGAGGGTGAGTGTGAGGGTCAGGGTTAATCTTAGGCTTAGGCTTAGGCTTAGGCTGAGTGTAAGTGTGAGGGTGGGGGTTAAGGTTAGGGTTTTAGGGTTAGGGTGAGTGTTAGGATAAGGTTTAGGTTTAGCATTAGGGTGAGGGTGAGGGTTAGAGTTAGGGTGAGGGTTAGGGTTAGCGTTAGGGTGAGGTTTATGGTTAGGGTTAAGGTTACAGTGAGGGTGAGGGTTAGGGTGAGGTTGAGGGTTAGGTTTAGGGGTAGGGTGAGGGTTTGGGTTAGCGTTAGAGTTACAGTGAGGGTCAGGGTTTGGGTTAGGGTTAGGGTTAGTGTTACAGTTAGGGTTAGGGTTAGAGTAACAGTGAGGGTGACGGTGAGGGTGAGGTTTAGGATCAGGGTTAGGGTTAGGTTTAGGATTAGGGTTATGTTTAGGGTGAGGGTGAGGTTTAGGGTTAGAGTTAGGGTTAGGGGGAGGGTTTGGCGGATGGTTAGGGTTAGGGTTAGAGTTAGAATTAGAGTGAGGTTTAGGTTGAGGTTTAATATTAGGGTTAGGGTTAGGTTTAAGATTAGGTTTGCATTGAGGGTGAGTGTGAGGGTTAGGGTTAGGGTTTGGCTTAGGCTTAGGGTTAGGCTTAGGGTATGGGTGGGGATGAGGATTAGGTTTAGAATGATGGTTAGGTTTAGGTTGAGGGCTAGGTTGAGGGTGAGGGTTAGGGTTAGGGTGAGGTTTAGGGTTAGGGTTATGGTTAGGGTTAGTGTGAGGGTGGGTGTTAGGGTGAGGGTTAGGTTTAGGGTGAAGGTTATGGTTAGGATGAGGGTTTTTGTTAGGGTTAGGGTTAGGGTTAGGGTTATGGTGAGGGTGAGGGTGAAGGTTAGGTTTAGGCTTAGGTTCAGGTTTCTGGTTAAGGTTAGAGTTAGGGTTAGGGTGAGTGTGAGGTTTAGGGTTAGAATTACGGTTAGTGTTAGTATTAGGGTTAGGGTGAGGGTTAGGGTTAGGGTTAGGCTTATGCTTATGCTTAGGCTTAGGCTGAACATGAGGATGAGTGCTAGGGTTTGGGTTAGGGTGGAGTTTAGGGTTAGGGTTAGGGTGAGGGTGAGGGTCAGGTTGAGGGTTAGATATAGGGTTAGGAGGAGGGTTAGGGTGAAGGTTAGTTTTGGGGTTAGAGTTAGTGTTAGGGTGAGAGTAAGTGTTAGGGTGAGGGTTTGGTTTTGGGTGAGGGTTATGGTTAGTGTGAGGGTTAGGAAAAGGGTTAGGGTTATTGTTAGGGGTAGGTTTAGGGTTACGGTTAGGGTGAGGGTGAGGGTAAGGATGCGGTTTAGGTTTAGGTTTAGGTTGAGGTTTAGGGTTTGGGTTAGGGTTAGAGTTACGGTTAGGGTGAGGGTGAGATTTAGGGTTAGAGTAGGGTTAGGATGAGGGTTAGGTTGAGGGTTAGGGTTAGTGATAGCGTTAGGGTTAGGGTGAGAGTTAGGGGGAGGGTTAGGGTTAGGGTGAGCATTAGGATTAGGGTTAGGGTGAGGGTGAGTGTGTGTATTAGGGTTAGGTTTAGGGTTCGGTTTAGGGTTAGGCTGAGGGTGAGGTTGAAGGTGAGGGTTAGTGTTAGGGTTAGTGTTAGGGTTAGGGTTAGTGTGAGGGTTAGGGTTAGGGTTAGGATTAGGCTTAGGGTAAGGCTGAGGGTGAGAGTGAGGGTGAGGGTTAGGGTTAGTGTGAGGGTTAGTGTTAGGGTTAGGGTGAAGTTTAGTGTTAGGGTTAGGGTTAGAGTTAGGGTTAGGGTGAGGGTGATGTTTATGGGTAGAGTTAGGGATAGGGTGAGGATTAGGGGTAGGGTGAGGGTTAGATTGAGTATTAGTGTTAGGATTAGGGTGAGGTTTAGGGTGAGGATGAGGGTTAGGGTTTAAGGTGAGGGCTTGGTTGAGGGTGAGGGTTAGTGTTAGGGTTAGGGTGAGTTTTAGGGTTAGGGTGATGGTTAGGGTTAGTTTGAGAGTTAGTGTGAGGGTTAGGACTAATGTTAGGGTGAGGGTTATGGTTAGGGTGAGGGTTACGGTTAGGGTGAGGGGTACTGTTAGTGGTAGGGTTAGGGTTATTGTTCAGGTTAGGTTGAGGGTGAGGGTTAGGATGAGGTTTAGGGTTAAGGTTAGAGTTAGGGTTAGCGTGAGAGTGAGGTTTAGGGTTAGAGTTCGGGTTAGTGGTAGCTTTAGGGTTCTGGTGAGGTTTAGGTTTAGGGTTAGGCTTAGGCCGAGCAAGAGGTTGAGGGTTAGGGCTAGGGTTAGGATGAGAGTTAAGATGAGGTTTAGGGTTAGGATTAGGGTTAGGGTGAGGGCTAGGGTGAGGGTTACAGTGAGGGTTAGGTTTAGGGATAAGGTTAGGTTTAGGATTAGGGTTAGGGTAGAGTTTGTTTGAAGGTTAGGATTAGGGTTAGCATTAGGCTTAGGGTTAGGGTAAGGGTTCGGATTAGGGTTTGCATTAGGGTGAGGGTGAAGCTGAGGATTAGGGTTAGGTTTAGGGTCTGGGTTAGGTTTAGTGTTAAGGTTAGGTATAGGGTTAGGGTTAGGGTTATGGTGAGGGTTAGGGTTAGGGTTAGGCTGAGGATGAGGCTGAGGGTGAGGTTTATGGTTACCCTTAGGTTTACTGTTACGGTTAGGGTTAGTGTTACTGTTAGGGTTAGTGTTATTGTTAGGATTAGGGTTAGAGTTACGTTGATGTGGAGGGTGAGGGTGAGGGTTAGTGTTAGAGTGAGGTTTAGGGTGAGGTTTAGGGTTAGGGTGAGGGTGAGGTTTAGGGTTAGAGTTAGTGTTAGGGGGAGGGTTAGGGTTAGGGGGAGGGTTAAGATTAGGCTTAGGGTTAGGCTGAGGGTGAGGGTGGGGGTGAGGATTAGGGTTAGGGTGATGGTTAGGGTTAGGGTTAATGCTATTTTATGGTTAGGGTGAGAGTTATAGTGAGCAAGAGAGTGCGGGTGAGGGTTAGGGTTAGGGTTAGGGTGGGGTTTAGGGTTAGGTTTAGAGTGAGGGTGAAGGTGAGGTTTACGGTTAGATATAGTGTTGGGGGAGGGGGAGGGGGAGCTTTAGGGATAGGGTTAGTGTTAGGTTTAGGGTGAGGGTGAGGGTTACGTTCTAGTTTAGGGTTAGGGTTAGGGTTAGAGTTAGTGTGAGGGTTAGTTTTAGGGTTAGGGTTAGTGTTAGTGTGAGTTTAAGTGTTAGGGTGAGGGTTTGGGTTAGGGTGATGGTTATGGTTAGGGTGAGGGTTTGGATTAGGGTTAGGGTTATTGTTAGGGTTAGGTTTAGGGTTTGGGTTAGGGTTAGAGTTAGGTTTAGGGTGAGGGTGAAGATTAGGGTTACAGTTAGCGTTAAGGTGAGGGTCAGGGTTAGGGTTAGTGTTCGGGTTAAGGTTAGTATTAGGGTGAGATTAGGGGGAGGGTTAAGTTAAGGGTTAGGTTTAGGGTTATGATTAGGGTAAGGGTGAAGGTGAGTGCGAAGTTTAGGGTTAGGTTTAGGGATAGGGCTATTGTTAGTGTTAGGGTTAGAGTGAAGTTGAGTGTAAGGGTGAGGGTGAGGATTAGGTTTAGGGTTAGGGTGAGGGTTAGGTTTAGGGTTAGGGTGAGGGTTAGAATGAGGATTAGGGTTAGGATTCGGGTTAGGTTGACAGCTAGGGTGAGTGTGAGGTTTAGGGTTAGGATGAGGGTGAGTGTTTGGATTAGGGTTAGGTTTAGGGTTAGGGCTAGGATTAGTGTTTTTGTTAGGCTTAGGGTTAGAGTTACTGTGAGGGTGAAGGTGAGGGTGAGGGTGAGGGTTAGGGTTAGCTTTAGGGTGAGGTTTAGGGCTAGGGTTAGGATTAGGGTAATGGTGAGGGTGAGGTTTAGGATTAGATTTAGGGTTAGGGGGAGGGTTAGGTCGAGGTTTAGGGTTATTGATAGTGTTAGTGTTAAGGTTAGGGTGAGGTTTAGGATGAGGTTTAGGGTTAGAGTTATGGTTATGGTTAGGATTAGGGTTAGGGTGAGCGTGAGTTTGAGGTTTAGGGTTAGGGTAAGGCTTAGGCTTAGGGTTAGGCTGAGGGTGATTGTGGGGGTGAGGATTAGAGTTATGGTTTGGGTTATGCTTAGGGTTAGGGTTATTGTTAGTGTTATGGTTAGGTTTAAGTTTGTGGTGAGGGTGAGGCTGAGGGTGAGGGTGAGGGTTAGGGTTAGGGTTAGGGTTAGTGTTATTGTTAGGGTTAGGGCTAGAGTTAGGTTGAGGTTGTGTGTGAGGGTGAAGGTTAGGGATAGTTGAGTTTTAGGGTTAGGGTTAGTGTTAGGGTGAGGGTGAGGTTTAGGGTTAGAGTTAGGGTTATCATTAGGGTTAGGATGAGGTTTCGGGTTAGGGTTAGAGTTGGGGTTATGGTGAGGGTGAGGTTTAGGGTTAGAGTTAGGGTTAGGATGAGGCTGAAGGTGAGGATTAGCGTTAAGTTTAGTGTTAGTTTTAGGGTTAGGGTTAGGGTGAGGGTTAGGGTGAGGTTGTGGGTTAGGGTTAAAGTTAGGATTAGGGTTAAGGTTAGGGTGACTGTGAGGGTTAGGGTTAGGGTTAGGCTTAGGCTTAGGATTAGGCTGAGGGAGAGGGTGAGTGTGAGGCTTAGCTTTAGGTTGAGGATTAGGTTAACCTTAGCTTGACAGTTAGCGTTCAGTTTAAGTTTAGGTTTAGGGTGATGGTTAGGATAAGGGTTACGGTGAGCGTGAGGGTTAGGGTTAGGTTGAGTGTTAGGGTTAGGTTTAGGGTGAGGGTTACAATTAGGGTTATGTTGAGGGCTAGAGTGAGGGTGAGGATTAGGGTTAGTGTTAGGGTAAGGTTTAAGGTTAGGGTTAGGTTTAGGGTGACAGTTATTATGAGGGTTAGGGTTACTGTGAGGGTGAGTGTTAGGGTTAGGAATAGGGTTAGGGTGAGGGTGAGTGTTAGCTTTAGGGTTAAGGTTAGGGTTAGGTTTAGGGTTAGGATTAGTGTTATTGTCAGTGTTAGGGTTAGAGTTATGGTGAGAGTGAGGGTGAGGGTGAGGGTTAGGTTTAGGGTTAGGGTGAGGTTTAGTTTTTGGGTTAGGATTAGGGTGAGTCTGACGGTGAGGTTTACGGTTAGGTTTAGGGTTAGTTGGAGGGTTAGGTTGAGGGTTAGGGTTAGGGTTAGATTTAGGGTTAAGGTTAGAGTGAGGGTTAGGTTGAGGTTTAGGGTTAGTGTTAGAGTTAGGGCGAGGATTAGGCTTAGGGTTAGTGCGAGTGTGAGGGTTAGGGTTAGGCTGAAGGTGAGGGTGGGGTTGAGGATTAGAGATAGGGTGATGGTTAGGGTTAGGGTTAGGATGAGGATTAGGATGAGGGTTAGGGTTAGGATTAGGGTTAGGGTGAGGGCTAGGGTAAGGGTGTGGGTTAGTGTAAGTGTTAGGCTTAGGCTTAGGGTTAGGCTGAGCATTTGGTTGAGGATAAGGTTTAGGGTTAGGGTGAGGGTGAGGGTGAGGGTTAGGGTTAGGGTTAGGGTTGGAGTTAGGGTTAGGGTGAGAGTGAGGGTGAGGATAAGTGTTAGGATGAGGGTTAGGGTTAGTGTGAGGGTTATGGTTATGGTTAGGGTTACATTGAGCGTGAGGGTTAGGGTTAGGTTGAGGTTTAGTTTTAGGGTTAGGGTTAGGGTGAGGTTAGGTTTAGGGTTAGTGTGAGGGTTGGTGTTGGGGTTAGTTTTAGTGTTAGGGTTAGGATAAGTGTTAGGGTCTGGGTTTGGGTTAGAGTGAGGATTATGGTTAGGTTGAGGGTTAAGATTAATGTTAGGGTTAGGTTTAGGGTTAAGGTTATGGTGAGGGTGAGTGTGAGGGTTAAGGTGAGGGTTAGAGTGAGGTTTAGTGTTTGCATTAGGGTTATAGTTAGGTTTTGGGTGAAGGTGAGGTTTAGCATTAGTTAGGGTTAGGGTGAGGGTTAAGTTGAGGGTTAGATTTAGGGTTAAGTTTAGGTTTAGGATTACGGTTAGGGTGAGGGTGAGTGTGTGTGTTAGGGTTAGGTTTAGGCTTAGGCTTAGGGTTAGGCTGAGGGTGAGCTTGAGGGTGAGGGTTTGCGTTAGGGTGAGGGTTAGGGTAAGGGTAAGGGGGAGGGTTAGGATGAGTGTTAGGGTTAGGATTAAGGTTAGGGTGAGGGCTAGGGCGAGGGTGAGTTTTAGGGTTAGGGTTAGGGTGAGAGTTAGGTTTAGGGTTAGGGTGAGAGTTAGAGTTCGATTTAAGTTTAGTGTTAGGTTGAGGGTTAGGTTAAGGATTATGTTGAGGGTGAGGGTTAGGGTTAGGTTGAGGGTTAGGGTTAGGGGAAGGGTTAGGGTGACGGTGAGGGTGAGGGTGAGGGTTAGGGTTAGTGTTTTGTTGAGGATTAGGATGAGGGTTCCGGTTAGGATTAGGGTTAGGGTGAGGGCCAGTGTGAGGTTGAGGTTTAGAGTTAGGGTTAGGGTTAGGATTCGGGTTAGGGTTAATGTTAGAGTGAGTGTGAGGGTTAGGGTTAGGGTTAGGGTTAGGCTAAGGTTTATTCTGAAGGTGATAGTGAGGGTTACGGTTAGGGTTAGGGTAAGTGTTAGGGAGAGGGTTAGGGTAAAAGTTAGGGTTCAAGTTATGTTTAGGGTTAGGTTGAGGGTTATGGTTATGGTTACGTTGAGTGTGAGGGTTATGGTTAGGTTGAGGGTTAGGCTTAGGCTTAGGTTTAGGATTAGGGTGAGGGTTAGCGTTAGGGTGAGGATTAGGATGAGGATTAGGGTTAGGGTTAGGATTAGGTTTAGGGTGAGGACTAGACTGAGGGTGAGGTTTAGGGTTAGTTTTTCGGTGAAGATAACGGTTCGCGTTAGGGTTAGGATATGGGTTAGGGTTACGGTGAGGGTGAGGTTTAGTGTTAGGGTGAGGGTTAGGTTTAGGATTTGGGTTAGGGTTAGGGTGAGTTTTAGGGTTACATTTAGGGTTCGGGGGAGGGTTTGGTCGAGGTTTAGATTTAGGGTTAGTGTTAGGGTTAAGGTTAGGGTGAGGGTTAGCTTGAGGTTTAGGGTAGTTTTAGGATTAGGGTTAGCATGAGGGTGAGTGTGAGGGTTAGAGTTAGGGTTAGGTTTAGGCTTAAGGTTAGGCTGAGGGTGAGGGTGGGGGTGAGGATTAGGGTTAGGGTGATGGTTAGGTTTAGGGTTTGGGTGAGTGTTAGGATTAGGATTAGGGTTAGGATGAGGGCTAGGGTGAGGGTGTGGTTTAGGATTAGGGTTAGGGTGAGGGTTAGGCTGAGTGTGAGTTTGAGGGTGAGAGTTAGGGTTAGGGTGATGGTTAGGTTTAAGGTTAGGGTTAGGGATAGGATGAGTTTTAGTGCTAGGGTGAGGATGATGGTAAGGGTAAAGGTGAGGTTTAGGCTGAGGGTGAGGGTTAAGATAAAGGTGAGTGCTAGGGTTAGGTTTAGGGTTAGGTTTAGGGTTAGGGTAAGGGTTAGATTGAGGATTAGTTTTAGGGTTAGGGTTAGTGTGAGATTTAGGGTGAGGATGAGGGTTAGGGTTAGGGTGAGCGTGAGGGTTAGACTTAGTGTTAGGTTTAGGATGAGGTTTAGGATTAGGCTGAGGGTTAGGGTTAGTGTGAGTGTTATTGTTAGGGTTAGGGTTAGTGTTAGGGTGAGGGTAAGTGTTAGGATGAGGGTTTTGGTTAGGGTGAGGGTTAGGGTTAGCGTTATTGTTAGGGTTTGGTTTAGGGTTAAGGTTACGGTGAGGGTGATGGTGAGGTTTAGGTTTAGTGTTAGAGTGAGTTTAACTGTTAGGGTTAGTGTTAGAGTTAGGGTCAGGGTGAGGGTGAGGTTTAGGGTTAGAGTAAAGGTTAGGGTGAGGGTTAGGTTGAGGGTTAGGGTTAGGGTTATTGTTAGGGTTAAGGTTAGGGTGAGAGATAAGGTGTGGGTTAGGGTTAGGGATAGGATTAGGTTTAGGGTGAGGGTTAGGTTATGTTTTAGGGTTAGGTTTAGATTTAGGCTTAGGGTTAGGCTGAGGGTGAGGTTGAGGGTGAGGGTTAGGTTTAGGGGAAGGGTTAGGATGAGGGTTAGGGTTAGGATTAGGTTTAGGTTAAGGGCTAGCGTGAGATTTAGGGTTAGCGTTAGGGTGAAGTTTAGGGTTAGTTTAGGGTTAGGGGTAGGGTGAGGGTGAGGTTTAGGGTTAGAGTTAGGGTTAGGGTGAGGCTGAGGGTGAGGGTTAGGGTTAGGGTTAGTGTTAGGTTTAGGGTTAGGGTTAGGGTGAGGGTTAGGCTGTGGGTGAGGGTAGGGTTCGGGTTAGGATTAGGATTAGGGTTAGGGTTAGGGTGAGTGTGAGGGTTAGGGTTAGGCTTAGGCTTAGGCTTAGGGTTAGGCTGAGGGTTAGGGTGAGGGTGAGGGTTAGGGTTAGGGTCAGGGATAGTGTTAGGGTTATGGGGAGGGTTAGGGTGAGGATTAGGGTTAGGATTAGAGTTATGGTGAGGGCTAGGGGGCGGGTGAGGTTTAGGTTTAGGTTTAGGGTGAGGTTTAGGGTTAGGGTTAGGTTTAGGGGTAGGGTGAGGGTGAGGTTTAGGGTTAGAGTTAGGGTTAAGGTGAGGCTGAGGGTGAGGGTTAGGGTTAGTGTTAGGATTAGGATTAGGGTCAGGTTTAGGGGGAGTCTTAGGATGAGGGTTAGGGTTAGGATTAGGGTTATGGTGAGCATGAGAGTGAGGGTAAGGGTTAGATTGAGGATTAGTGTTAGGGTTAGTGTTAGGTTTACCGGGAGGATGAGTGTTAGGGTTAGGGTTAGGGCTAGGGTTAGGTTGAGGTTTAGGGTTAGTGTTAGAGTGAGGTTTAGGGTTAGGGTGATGGATAGGGTTAGTTTGAGGCTTAGTGTTCGGGTTATGGTTATTGTTAAGGTGAGGGTAAGTGTTAGGGTGAGGATTAGGTTTAGGGTTAGGGTAATGGTTAGTTTGAGGGTTAGGGTTAGGTTTAGTGTTTTTGTTAAGTTTAGGGTTAGGGTTACAATTACTGTGAGGGTGAGGGTTAGGTTTAGGGTTAGGATTAGGATTAGGGTTAGTGTTAGGGTGAGTGTGTTAGGGTGAGGGTTAGGGTTATGGTGAGGGTTATGGTTAGGTTGAAGGTCAGGTTTAGGGTTAGGGTTATGTTGAGCATGAGGGTTAGGCTTAGGTTGAGGGTTAGGCTTAGGGTTCGGGTTAAGGTGAGGTTAGGGTTAGGGTTAATGTGAGGGTTAGTGTTAGGGTTAGGGTTAGTGTTAGGGTGAGGTTAAGTTTTAGGGTGAGGTTTAGGGTTAGGGTGAGGATTATGGTTAGGGTGAGGGTTAGATTTATTGTTAGGGTTAGGTTTAGGTTTAGAGTTAGGTTTAGGGTTATTTTGAGATTTAGGGTTAGTGTTAGGTTTAGTGTTAGGGTTAGTGTTAGGGTGAGGGTTAGGGTTAGGCTTAGGCTTAGGCTTAGGCGGAACATGAGGGTGAGGGTTAGGGTTCGGGTTAGGGTGAGGGTTAGGGTTATGGTTATGGTGAGGGTGATATTTAGGGTTTGGTTGAGAGTTTGCATTAGGGTTAGGGTGAAGGTGTGGGTTAGGGTAAATGTTTTGCTTAGGCTTAGGTTTAGGCTGAGGATTTGGTTGAGGATAAGGTTAGGGTTAGGGTTAGGGTGAGTTTTAGTGTTATTGTTAGTGTTCGAGTTAGGGTTAGAGTGAGGATGAGGTTTAGGGATAGATTTAGGGTTAGGGTGAGTGTTAGGGTTAGGGTCAGGGTTAGGGTGGGGGTTACAGTAAGGGTAAAGGTGAGGGTTAGACTGAGGGTGAGGGTTAATGTAAGGTTGAGGGTTAGGGTCAGGGTGAGGGTTAGGGTTAGGGTTAGAGTGAGGGTGATGGTTTGATTGAGGATAAGTGTTAGGGTTAGTGTTAGGGTGAGCTTAGGGTTAGGGTGAGGGTTATGGTTAGGGTGAGGGTGAGGGTTAGGGTTATTGTTAGCGTTAGGGTTAGGGTTATGGTGAGGGTAAGTGTTAGGATGAGGGTTAGGGTTAGGGTGAGGATTATGGTTAGGGTTAGGGTTAGGGTTATTGCTAGGGTTAGAATTACAGTTAGAGTTAGGATTAGGGTGAGGGTGAGGGTGAGATTTAGGGTTAGAGTTAATATTAGTGTTAGGGAAGGGTTAGGGTTCGGGTTAGTGTGCAGGTTAGGGTTATGATTAGTGTCAGGTTTAGGATGAAGTTTAGGGTTAGGGTTAGGTTGAGGGTGAGGGTAGGGTTAGGGTAAGTGTTAGGGTTAGGGATAGGGTTAGGTTTAGGTTTAGGGTTATGGTGAGGATGAGTGTGAGGTTTAGGGTTAGGGTTAGGGTTAGGCTTAGAGTTAGGGTGAGGGTTAGGTTTTGGTTTAGGGTGCAGGTGAGGTTTAGGATTAGGGTTAGGTTTAGGGTTAGATTCAGGGTTAGGTTTAGGGTTGGGGTTAGTGTTAGTGTTAGGGTTAGGGTTAGGGTTATGGTTAGGCTGAGGGTGATTGTGGGGGTGAGGATTAGAGTTAGGGTTAGGTTTAGGTTTATGGTTAGTGTTAATTTTATTGTTATGTTTAGGGTTAAGTTTGCGTGAGGGTGAGGGTGAGGGTGAGGGTTAGGGTTTGGGATAGGGTTAGTATTATTGTTACGGTTAGGGCAAGAATTACAGTGAGGTTGAGGGTGAGGGTGAAGTTTAGGGTTAGGGTAAGTTTTAGGGTTAGGGTTAGGGTTAGAGTGAGGGTGAGGTTTAGAGTTAGAATTAGGGTTAGGGTCAGGTTTAGGGTGAGGTTTCGTGTTAGGGTTAAGGTTGGGGTTATGGTGAGGGTGAGGTTTAGGGTTAGAGTTAGGGTTAGGGTGAGGCTGAGGGTGAGGGTTAGGGTTAGGGTTAGTGTTAGGTTTAGGGTTAGGGTTAGGGTGAGGGTTAGGGTGAAGGTGAGGGTTAGGGTTAAGGTTAGGATTAGGATTAGGGATAGGGTTAGGTTGAGTGTGAGGGTTAGGGTTAGGGTGAGTATTAGGGTTAGGCTTAGGGTTTGGCTGAGGTTGAGGTTGACTGTGAGGATAAGGGTTAGCGTGAGGGTTAGGTTTAGGATTATGGGGAGGGTTAGGATGATTGTTAGAGTTAGGATTAGGGTTTGGGTGAAGGCTAGGATGAGGGTGAGTTTTAGGGTTAGGTTTAGGGTAAGGGTGAGGGTGAGTTTTAGGTTTAGAGTTAGGCTTAAGGTGAGGCTGATGTTGAGGGTGAGGGTTAGGGTTAGGATTAGGATTAGGGTAAGGGATAGGGTGAGTGTGAGTGTTAGGGTTAGGGTTAGGATTAGGCTTAGGGTTACACTGAGGGTGAGGGTGAGGGTGAGGGTAAGGGTTAGGTTTAGGGTTAGGGTGAGGGTGAGGATTATGGTAAGGGTTAGGGGGAGGGTTAGGATGAGGGTTAGGGTTAGGATTAGGGTTAGGGTGAGGTCTAGGGTGAGGGTGAGGTTTAGGGTTAGGGTTAGGGTGAGGGTTAGGTTTAGGGTTAGGGTTAGGGTGATAGTTAGGATTCAGGTTAAGTTTATGTTTGGGGTGAGAGTTAGGTAAGGGTTACGGTGAGGGTGAGGGTGAGGGTTAGGGTTAGGTTGAGGGTTAGGGTTAGGAGTAGGGTTTGGGTGAGGGGTATTGTGAGGGGTAGGGTTATTGTTACGGTGAGGGTTAGGATGAGGGTTAGGATTAGGCTTAGGGTGAGGGCTAGGCTGAGGGTGAGGTTTAGGGTTAAGGTTAGGGTGAGGTTTAGGATTAGGGTTAGGGTGAGGGTGAGGTTTAGGTTTAGAGTTAGGGTAAGGGTGAGGCTGAGGTTGAGGGTTAGGGTTAGGGTTAGTGTTAGAGTTAGTTTTAGGGTGAGGGTTAAGGAGAGTGTGAGGGTTAGGCTTAGGGTTATGTTTAGGATTAGGGTACTGTTTAGGGTGAGTGTGAGGTTTAGGGTTAGGGTTAGGCTTAGGCTTAGGGCTAGGCTGAGGGATAGGGTGAGGGTTAGCTTTAGGTTGACGGTTAGGGTTAGTGTTAGCTTGAGAGTTAGGTTTTAGGTTAAGTTTAGGGTTAGGGTGAGGGTTAGGTTTAGGGTTATGGTGAGGGTGATAATTAGGGTTAGGTTGAGAGTTTGCATTAGGGTTAGGGTGAGGGTTAGGTTTAGGGTTAGGGTGAGTGTTAGGATGAGGATTAGGTTTACGATTAGGGTTAGGTTGAGGGCTAGGGTGAGGGTGAGGCTTAGGGTTAGAGTTAGGGTAAGGTTTAAGATTAGGGGTAGGTTTACGGTGAGGGTTAGGATGAGTGTTTGGGTTACGGTGAGGGTGAGGGTGAGGGTTAGGGTTAGGATTAGGCTTAGGGTGAGGGTGAGTTTTAGCATTAGGGTTAGTGTTAGGGTTAGGTTTAGGTTTAGGGTTAATGTTATTGTTAGGGTTAGAGTTTGAGTTATGGTGAGGGTGGGGGTGAGGGTGAGGGTGAGTGTTAGGTTTAGGGTTAGGGTGAGGTTTAGATTTAGTGTTAGGATTAGGATTAGGGTGAGCTTGAGGTTTAGGGTTAGGTTTAGGGTTAGTTGGAGGCTTAGGTCGAGAGTTAGGGTTAGGGTTAGTTTTAGGGTTATTTTAGGGTGAGGGTTAGGTTGAAGTTTAGGGTTACTGTTAGAGTTAGGGTTAGGATTAGGGTTAGGCTGAGGGTGAGGGTGGGGGTGAGGATTAGCATTAGGGTGATTGTTAGGGTTAGGGTTAGTTTGAGAATTAGGATGAGGGTTAGGGTTAGGATTAGGGTTAGGGTGAGGGCTAGGGTGAGGGTGTGGGTTAGGGTAAGTTTTAGGCTTAGGCTTATGGTTAGGCTGAACATTTGTTTGAGGATAAGGGTTAGGGTTAGGTTAGGGTGTGGTTTAGTGTTAGGGTTAGAGTGAGGATGAGGTTTAGGGGTAGAGTTAGGGTTAGGGTGAGGGTTAGGGTTAGGGTTAGGCTTAGGCTTAGGGTTAGGATGAGGGAGAGGGTGAGTTTTAGCTTTAGGTTGACAGTTGGGGTTAGGGTTAGCTTGACAGGGTTCAGGTTAAGTTTAGGGTTAGGGTGAGGGTTAGGGTTCGGTTTACGGTGAGGGTGCTGTTTAGGGTTAGGTTGAGGGTTAGGATTAGGGTTAGGGTTAGGGTTAGGATTAGGGTTAGGGTGAGGGTTAGGATGAAGATTAGGGTTAAGATAAAGGTTAGGTTGAGGGCTAGGGTGAAGGTGAGGATTAGGGTTAGTGTTAGGGTAAGGTATAAGGTTACGGTTAGGTTTAGGGTGAGGGTTAGAATGAGGGTTAGGGTTATGGTGAGGGTGAGGGTTAGGGTTAGGGTGAGGGTCAGTGTTAGGAATAGGGTTAGGGTGAGGGTGAGTGTTAGCATTAGGGTTAGGGTTAGGGTTAGGTTTAGGGTTAGGATTAGTGTTATTGTTAGGGTTAGGGTTAGATTTATGGTGAGGGTGAGGGTGAGGGTGAGGGTGAGGGTTAGGTTTAGGGTTCGGTGAGGTTTAGGTTTAGGGTTAGGATTAGGGTTAGGGTGAGGGTGAGGTTTAGGGTTAGGTTTAGGGTTAGTTGGAGGGTTAGGTCGAGGGTAAGGCTTAGGGTTAATTTTAGGGTTAAGGTTAGGGTGAGTGTTAGGTTGAGGTTTAGGGTTAGTGTTAGAATTAGTGTTAGGATTAGGGTTAGGGTGAGGGTGAGGTTGCTGGTTAGGCTTAGGCTTAGGTTTAGGCTTAGGGTTAGGCTGAAGGTGAGGGTGGGGCTCAGGATTAGATTTAGGGTGATGGTTAGGGTTAGGGTTAGGGTGAGGGTTAGGATTAGGATTAGGGTTAGGTTGAGGGCTAGGGTGAGGGTCTGTGTTAGGGTAAGTGTTAGGCTAAGGCTTAGGTTTAGGCTGAGAGTTTGGTTGAGGATAAGGTTTAGGGTTAGGCTTAGGGTGAGGTTTAGTGTTAGGGTTAGGGTTAGAGTGAGGGTGAGGTTTAGGGGTAGAGTTAGGGTTAGGGTGAGGGTTAGGGTTAGGGTCAGGATTAGGGTGGGGGTTACGGTAATGGTAAAGGTGAAGGTTAGACTGAGGTTGAGGGTTATGGTAAGGGTGAAGGTTAGGGTTAGGGTTAGAGTGAGGGTGAGGGTTAGATTGAGGATAAGTGTTAGGGTTAGTGTGAGGTTTAGGGTGAGGATGAGGGTTAGGGTTAGGGTGAGGGCTAAGGTGAGTGTTAGGTTTAGGGTTAGTGTTAGGGTGAGGTTTAGGGTTAGGGGGATGGTTAGGGTTAGTTTGAGGGTTAGTGTTAGGGTTAGGGTTAGTGTTAGGGTGAGGGTAAGTGTTAGACTGAGGGTTAGTTTTAGGTTGAGGCTTGTGGTTAGGGTGAGGCTTAGGGTTAGGTTTAGGGTTATTGTTTGACTTATTGTTACGGTTATGATTACGGTGTGGGTGAGGGTGAGGTTGAGGTTGAGGGTTAGTGTTAGGGGAAGTGTTAGGATGAGGGTTAGGGTTAGGTTTAGAGTTAGGTAAAGGCTAGGGTTAGGGTGAGCTTTAGGGTTAGCGTTAGGGTGAAGTTTAGGGTTAGGGTTAGATTTAGGTTGAGGGTGAGGTTTAGAGTTAGAGTTAGGTTTAGGGTGAGGCTGAGGGTGAGGTTTAGGGTTAGAGTTAGTGTTAGGTTTAGGGTTAGGTTTAGGGTGAGGTTTAGGCTGAGGGTGAGGGTTATGGTTAGGATTAGGATTAGGATTAGGGGTAGGGTTAGTGTGAATGTGAGGGTTAAGGGAAGGGTTAGGGTTAGGCTTAGCATTAGGATGAGGGTTAGGTTGAGGGTGAGGGTTAGGGTTAGGGTGAGGGTTAGGTTTATGGTTATGGGGAGGGTTAGGATGAGGGTTAGGGTTAGTATTAGGGTTAGGGTGAGGGCTAGGGTGAGGGTCAGTTTTAGGGTTATGGTAAGGGTGAGGTTTCGGGTTAGGGTTAGGTTTAGGGTTAGGGTGAGGGTGAGATTAGGGTTAGAGTTAGGGTTAAGGTGAGGCTGAGGTTGAGGGTTAGGGTTATGGTTAGGATTAGGATTAAGGTGAGGTTTAGGGTGATTGTGAGCCTTAGGGTTAGGGTTCTGGTTTGGCTTAGGGTTACACTGATGGTGAGGGTGAGGTTTAGGGTTAGGATTAGGGTTCAGGTGAGGGTGAGTGTGTGTTTTAGGGTTAGGTTTAGTGTTAGGTTCAGGGTTAGTCTGATGGTGAGGTTGAGGTTGATGTTTAGGGTTAGTTTAAGGGATAAGTTAAGGGTTAGGGGGAGGTTTAGGATGAGGGTTAGGGTTAGGATTAGGGTTAGGGTGATGGCTAGAGTTAGGTTGAGGTGAGAGTTAGGGTTAGGGTTAGTGTGAGGTTTAGTGTTAGTTTTAGGGTTACAGTTAGGATTAGGGTGAGGGTGAGGTTTAGGGGTAGAGTTAGTGTTAGGGTGAGGGTTAGGGTTAGGGTGGGGTTTTCAGTAAGGGTAAAGTGAGGGTTAGGCTGAGGGTGAGGGTTACGATAAGGGTGAGGTTTAGGTTTAGAGTGAGGGTTGGGGTTAGTTTTAGGGTGAGGGTGTGGGTTAGATTGAGGATTAGTGTTAGGGTTATTGTGAGGTTTACCGTGAGGATGAGTGTTAGGGTTAGGGTTAGGGCTAGGGTTAGGTTGAGGTTTAGGGATAGTGTTAGGGTGAGGTTTAGGGTTAGGGTGAAGGTTAGGGTTAGTGTGAGGCTTAGTGTTCGGGTTACGGTTAGTGTTAAGGTGAGGGTAATTGTTAGGGTGAGGGTTAGGTTTAGGGTGAGGGTAATGTTTAGGGTGAGGGTTAGGGTTATTGTTAGGGTTAGGATTAGGGTTAGAGTTAGGGTTAGGGTGAGGATAAGATTTAGGGTTAGAGTTAGGATTAGGGTTTTTGTTAGGATTATGGTTTGGGTTACTGTTACTATGAGGGTGAGTGTTAGCGATAGGGTTAGGATTAGTATTAGGGTTAGTGTTAGGGTGAGGATAAGTGTTAGGGTGAGGGATAAGGTGAGGGTGAGGTTTATGGTTAGGGTGAGGGTCAGGGTTAGGGTTAGGGTTACATTGAGCGTGAGGGTTAGGGTTAAGTTGAGGGTTAGGTTGAGGGTTAGCGTTAGGGTGTGTTTAGGGTTAGGCTTAGTGTGAGGGTTAGTGTTAGGGTTAGGGTTAGTGGTAGGTGAGGGTAAGTGTTAGTGTGAGGTTTAGGGTTAGGGTGAGGATTATGGTTAGGGTGAGGGTTAGGGTTATTGTTAGGGTTAGGATTAGGGTTAGAGTTAGGGTTAGGGTGAGGATAAGATTTAGGGTTAGAGTTAGGATTAGGGTGAGTGTTAGGGTTAGGGTTAGGCTTAGGCTTAGGCTTAGTCCAAGCATGTGGGTGAGGGTTAGGGTGCGGGTTAGGGTGAGGGTTAGGGTTATGGTTAGTGTCAGTTTAAGGATGAGGTTTCGGCTTAGGGTTAGGGTTAGGATGAGGGCTAGGGTTAGGGTTAGGGTGAGGGTTAGGGTTAGGGATAGGGTTAGGTTTAGGATTAGGGTTAGAGTGAGTGTGAGTGTGAGGCTTAGGGTTAGGGTTAAGATTAGGCTTAGAGTTAGGGTGAGGGTTAGGGTTAGAGTTTGTGTTAGGGTGCAGGTGAGGCTGAGGATTAGGTTTAGGTTTAGGTTTAGATTTAGGGTTAGGTTTAGGGTTAGGTTTAGTGTTAGATTTAGGGTTACGGTGAGGGGTAGGGTAAGGGTGAGTGTTAGTGGTAGGGTTAGGATTACTATTAGGGTTAGTGTTAGGATGAGGGTAAGTGTTAGGATAAGGGTTAGGTTGAAGCTGAGGGTTATGGTTAGGGTGAGGGTCAGGGTTAGCGATATGGTTACATTGAGCCTGAGGGTTAGGGTTAGGTTGAGGGTTAGGTTTAGTTTTAGGGTTAGGGTGAGTTTAGGGTTAGGCTTAGTGTGAGGGTTAGTGTTAGGGTAAGGGCTAGTGGTAGGTGTGGGTAAGTGTTAGTGTGAGGTTTAGGGTTAGGGTGAGGATTATGGTTAGGGTGAGGTTTAGGGTTATTGTTAAGGTTAGGTTTAGGGTTAGAATTAGGGTTAGGGTGAGGATAAGACTTAGGGTTAGAGTTAGGGTTAGGGTTAGGCTTAGGCTTAGGCTTAGGCTTAGGCTTAGGCCAAGCATGTGGGTGAGGGTTAGGGTGCGGGTTAGGGTGAGGGTTAGGGTTATGGTTAGTGTCAGTTTAAGGATGAGGTTTCGGCTTAGGGTTAGGGTTAGGGTGAGGGCTAGTGTTAGGGTTAGGGTGAGGGTTAAGTTTAGGGATAGGGTTAGGTTTAGGTTTAGGGTTAGTGTGAGGGTGAGTGTGAGGCTTAGGGTTAGGGTTAAGATTAGGATTAGAGTTAGGGTGAGGGTTAGGGTTAGAGTTTGGGTTAGGGTGCAGGTGAGGCTGAGGATTAGGTTTAGGTTTAGGGTTAGATTTAGGGTCAGGTTTAGCGTTAGGTTTAGTGTTAGGTTTTGGATTAAGGTGAGGGTTAGGGTGAGGGTTAGGGTTAGGGATAGTGTTAGGTTTAGGATTAGGGTTAGGGTTAAGGTTAGGGTGAGTGTGAGGGGTAGGGTTAGGGTGAGCATTAGGGTTAGGCTTAGGGTTTGGCTGAGGGTGAGGGTGAGTGTGAGGATTAGGGTTAGGGTAAGGGTTAGGGTTAGGATTATGGGGAGGGTTAGGATGATTGTTAGATTTAGGATTAGGGTTAGGGTGAGGGCTATATTGAAGGTGAGGTTTAGGGTTAGGGTTAGGGTTAGGGTGAGGGTGAGTTTTAGGTTTAGAGTTAGGCTTAAGGTGAGGCTGATGTTGAGGGTGAGGGTTAGGGTTAGGATTAGGATTACGGTAAGGGTTAGGATGAATTTGAGTGTTAGGGTTAGGGTTAGGATTAGGCTTAGGGTTACACTGAGGGTGAGGGTGAGGGTGAGAGTAAGGGTTAGGTTTAGGGTTAGGTTGAGGGTGAATGTGTGTGTTAGGGTTAGGTTTAGGTTTAGGCTTAGGTTTAGGGTGAGGGCTACGCTGAGGGTGAGGTTGAGAGTTAGGGTAAGGGTGAGGCTGAAGTTGAGGGTTAGGGTTAGGGTTAGTGTTAGAGTTAGGGTTAGGGTTAGGGTTAAGGTGAGGGTGAGGGTTAGGCTTAGGTTTAGGTTTAGGATTGGGGTAATGGTTAAGATGAGTGTGAGGTTTAGGGTTAGGGTTAGGCTTAGGCTTAGGTTTAGGCTGAGGGAAAGGGTGAGGGTTAGTTTAGGTTGACAGTTAGGGTTAGGGTTAGCTTGAGAGTTAGGGTTCAGTTTACGTTTAGGGTTAGGGTGATGGTTAGGGTTAGGGTGAGGGTTAGGGTTTGGATTAGGTTTAGGGTGAGGGTGAGTTTTAGCATTAGGTTTAGGCTTAGGGTTAGATTTAGGGTTAAGATTAGTGTTATTGTTACGGTTAGAGTTAGAGTTATTTTGAGGGTGAGGCTGAGGGTGAGGGTTAGGTTTAGGGTTAGGGTGAGGTTTAGGTTTAGGGTTTGGATTAGGATTAGGGTGAGGGTGAGGTTTAGTTTTAGGGTTAGTGTTAGGGTTAGAGTGAGGGTGAGGTTTAGGGGTAGAGTTAGTTTTAGGGTGAGGGTTAGGGTTAGGGTTAGGCTTAGGCTTAGGGTTAGGATGAGGGAGAGGGTGAGGGTTAGCTTTAGGTTGTCGGTTAGGGTTAGGGTTAGCATGACAGTTAGGGTTCAAGTTAAGTTTAGGGTTAGGGTGAGGGTTAGGGTTAGGTTACGGTGTGGGTGATGTTAAGGGTTAGGTTGAGGGTTAGGGTTTGGGTTACAGTGAGGGTTAGGATTAGGGTTAGGGTTAGGGTTAGGATGAGGATTACGGTTATGATTAGGGTTAGGTTGAGGGCTAGGGTGAAGGTGAGGATTAGGGTTAGTGTTAGGGTAAGGTTTAAGGTTAGGGTTAGGTTTAGGGTGAGGGTTCGTATGAGGGTTAGGGTTACAGTGAGGGTGAGGTTTAGGTTTAGGGTGAGGGTTAGGGTTAGGATTAGGGTTAGGGTGAGCGTGAGTGTTAGCATTTGGGTTAGGGTTAGGTTTAGGTTTAGGATTAGTGTTATTTTTAGGGTTAGGGTTACAGTTATGGTGAGGATGAGGGTGAGGGTGAGGGTGATGGTTAGATTTAGGGTTAGGGTGAGGTTTAGGTTTAGGGTTAGGATTAGGGTTAGGGTGAGGGTGAGGTTTAGGGTTAGGTTTAGGTTTAGTTGGAGGGTTAGGTCGAGGGTTAGGCTTAGGGTTAATTTTAGGTTTAAGGTTAGGGTGAGGGTTAGGTTGAGGTTTAGGGTTAGTGTTAGAATTAGTGTTAGGATTAGGGTTAGGGTGAGAGTGAGTATGAGGGTTAGGGTTAGGCTTAGGCTTAGGCTTAGGTTAGGCTGAAGGTGAGGGTGGGGCTCAGGATTAGATTTAGGGTGATGGTAAGGTTTAGGGTTAGGGTGAGGGTTAGGATTAGGATTAGGGTTAGGGTGAGG
The DNA here is from genome assembly GCF_024711535.1 of Dipodomys merriami. NCBI lineage: Eukaryota > Metazoa > Chordata > Mammalia > Rodentia > Heteromyidae > Dipodomys > Dipodomys merriami. Next base: position 332,184 of record NW_027203337.1, read on the forward strand.
GCTAGGGTGAGGGTGTGTGTTAGGGTAAGTGTTAGGCTTAGGCTTAGGGTTAGGCTGAGAGTTTGGTCAAGGATAAGGTTTAGGGTTAGGGTTAGGGTGAGGTTTAGTGTTAGGGTTAGGATTAGAGTGAGGGTGAGTTTTAGGGGTAGAGTTAGGGTTAGGGTGAGGGTTAGGGTTAGGGTCAGGATTAGGGTGGGGATTACGGTAAGGGTAAAGGTGAAGTTTAGACTGAGGGTGAGGGTTATGGTAAGGGTGAGGGTTAGGGTTAGGGTTAGAGTGAGGGTGAGATTTAGGAGTAGAATTAGGTTTAGGGTGAGGGTTAGGGTTAGGGTCAGGGTTTGGGTGGGTGTTACGGTAAGGGTAAAGGTGTAGTTTAAACTGAGGGTGAGGGTTATGGTAAGGGCGAGGGTTAGGGATAGGGTGAGGGGTAGGGTTAGTGTTAGAGTGAGGGTGAGGTTTAGATTGAGGATAAGTGTTAGGGTTAGTGTGAGGTTTAAGGTGAGGACGAGGGTTAGGGTTAGGGTGAGGGCTAAGGTGAGGGTTAGGTTTAGGGTTAGTGTTAGGGTGAGGTTTAGGGTTAGGGTGATGGTTAGTGTTAGTGTGAGGGTTAGTGTTAGGGTTAGGTTTAGTGTTAGGGCGAGGGTAAGTGTTAAGGTGAGGGTTAGTTTTAGGGTGAGGTTTATGGTCTGGGTGTGGGTCATTGTTAGGGTTAGGGTTACATTGATCGTGAGGGTTAGGGTTAGGTTGAGGGTTATGTTTAGTGTTAGGGTTAGGGTGATTTTAGGGTTAGGCTTAGTGTGAGGGTTAGTGTTAGGGTTAGGGTTAGTGGTAGGTGAGGGTAAGTGTTAGTGTGAGGTTTAGGGTTAGGGTGAGGATTATGGTTAGGGTGAGGGTTAGGGTTATTATTTGGATTAGGCTTAGGTTTAGAGTTAGGGTTAGGGTGAGGATAAGATTTAGGGTTAGAGTTAGGGTTACTGTTAGGGTTAGGGTGAGGGTTAGGGTTACGTTTAGGCTTAGACTTAGGCTTAGGTCGACCATGAGGGTGAGGGTTAGGGTTATGGTTAGTGTCAGGTTTAGGGGGAGGTTTCGGTTTAGGGTTAGGGTTAGGGTGAGGGCTAGGGTTAGTGTTAGGTTGAGGATTAGGGTTAGAGATAGGGTTAGGTTTAAGATTAGGTTTAGGGTGAGGGTGAGTGTGAGACTTAGTGTTAGGGTTAGGATTAGACTAGGGTTAGGGTGAGGGTTAGGGTTAGAGTTTGGGTTAGGATTAAGGTGAGGTTTAGGGTGATTTTGAGGCTTAGGGTTAGGGTTCGGGTTTGGCTTATGTTTACACTGAGGGTGAGGGTGAGGTTTAGGGTTAGGATTAGGGTTCAAGTGAGGGTGAGTGTTTGTTTTAGGGTTAGGTTTAGGGTTAGGTTCAGGGTTAGGCTGATGGTGAGGTTGAGGGTGATGTTTAGGGTTAGTTTAAAGCTTAGGTTACGGGTTACGGGGAGGTTTAGGATGAGGGTTAGTGTTAGGATTAGGGTTAGGGTGAGGGCTAGGGTGAGGTTGAGGTTTAATGTTAGGGTTAGTGTGAGAGTTATGGTTAGGGTTACTGTGAGAGTACGATTCAGATTAAGTTTAGGGTTAGGGTGAGGGTTAGGGTAAGGGTTACGGTGAGGTTGAGGGTTAGGGTTAGGTTGTGGTTTAGGGTTAAGATTAAGTTTAGGGTGAGGGTTAGGGTTAGGGTAAGAATTACGGTGAGGGTGAGTGTTAGGGTTAGGTGGAGGGTTAGGGTTGGATTTGTGTTAGGGTGAGGGATAGGGTGAGGGTGATTGTTAGAGTAAGGGTTTGACTTAGGGTTAAGCTGAGCATGAGGTTGAGGGTGAGGGTTAGGGTTTGGATTAGTGTGAGGTTTAGTGTTAGTTTTAGGGTTACAGTTAGGATTAGGGTGAGTGTGAGGTTTAGGGGTAGAGTTAGTGTTAGGTTGAAGGTTAGGGTTAGGGTGAGGGTTAGGGTGGGGGTGACAGTAAGGGTTAGGCTGAGGGTGAGGGTTATGGTAAGGGTGAGGTTTAGGTTTAGGGTGAGGGTTAGGGTTAGGTTGAGGGTGAGGGTGTGGGTTAGAATGAGGATTAGTGTTAGGGTTAGTGTGAGGTTTACTGTGAGGATGAGTGTTAGGGTTAGGGTTAGGGCTAGGGTTTAGTTGAGGTTTAGGGTTAGTGTTAGGATGAGATTTAGGGTTAGGGTGATGGTTAGGGTTAGTGTGAGGCTTAGTGTTCAGGTTAAGTTTAGTGTTAAGGTGAGGGTAAGTGTTAGGGTGAGGGTTTGGTTTAGAGTGAGGTTAAGGGTTAGGGTGAGGGTTAGGGTTAAGGTTAGGGTTTTTGTTGAGATTATGGTTAGGATTACTGTTACTGTGAGGGTGAGTGTTAGGGATAGGGTTAGGATTAGTATTAGGGTTAGTGTTAGGTTGAGGGTAAGTGTTAGGGTGAGGGTTAGGGTTAGGGTGAGGTTTATGGTTAGGGTGAAGGTCAGGGTGAGGGTTAGGGTTACATTGAGCGTGAGGGTTAGGGTTAGGTTTAGGGTTAGGGTGAGTTTAGGGTTAGGGTTAGTGTGAGGGTTATTGTTAGGGTTAGTGTTACTGGTAGGATGAAGGTAAGTGTTAGTGTGATGTTTAATGTTAGGGTGAGGATTATGGTTAGGGTGAGGGTTAAGATTATTGTTAGGGTTAGGGTTAGGGTTAGAGTTAGGGCTAGGGTGAGTGTGAGATTTACGGTTAGATTTAGGGTGAGGTTTAGGGTTAGGGTGAGAGTTAGGGTTAGGGTTAGGGTTAGGCTTAGGCTTAGCCTTAGGCCGAGCATGAGGGTGAGGATTAGGTTGTGGGTTAGGGTGAGTGTTAGGGTTATGGTTAGTGTCAGGTTTAGGATGAGGTTTAGGGTTAGGGTGAGGGTTAGGGTGAGGGTTACGGTGAGGGTTAAGGTTAGGGATAGGGTTAGGTTTAGGATTAGGTTTAGGGTGAGGGTGAGTGTGAGGCTTAAGTTTAGGGTTAGGATTAGGCTTAGAGTTAGGGTGAGGGTTAGGGTTAGAGTTTGGGTTAGGGTGCAGGTGAGGCTGATTATTAGGGTTAGGTTTAGGGTTAGATTTAGGGTTAGGTTTAGCGTTAGGGTTAGTGTTAGTTTTAGGGTTACGGTGAGGGTTAGGGTAAGGGTTAGGGTTAGGCTTAGGGTTAGGCTGAGGATGTCTGTGGGGGTGAGAATATGAGTTAGGGTTAGGTTTAGGCTTAGGGTTAGGTTTATTGTTAGTGCTATGGTTAGGGTTAAGTTTGCAGTGAGGGTGAGGTTGAGGGGAAGGGTGAGGTTTAGGGTTAGGGTTAGTGTTATTGTTAGGGTTAGGGCTAGAGTTATGGTGAGGTTGAGGGTGAGGGTGAAGGATAGGGTTAGGGTGCGTTTTAGGGTTAGGGATAGGGTTAGGGTAAGGGTGAGTTTTAGGGTGAGGGTGAGGTTTAATGTTAGGGTTAGGGTGAGAGTTAGGATTAGGGTTAGGGTGAGAGTAGGATTCAGGTTAAGTTTAGGGTTAGAGTGTGGGTTAGTGTAAGGGTTACGGTGAGGTTGAGGGTTAGGGTTAGGTTGAGGTTGAGGGATAAGATTAGGTTTATGGTGGGTGAGGGTTAGGGTTAGGGTAAGGTTTACGGTGAGGGAGAGGGTTAGGATTAGGTTTAGAGTTAGGATTTGTGTTAGGGTGATGGCTAGGGTGAGGGTGAGGGTTAGGGTAAGGGTTTGGCTTAGGCTTAGGTTTAAGCTGAGCGTGAGGTTGAGGGTGAGGGTTAGGGTTAGTGTGAGGTTTAGTGTTAGGGTTAGGGTTAGAGTTAGGATTATGGTGAGGTTTAGGGGAAGAGTTAGTGTTAGGGTGAATTTAGGCTTAGGGTGAGGGTTAGGTTGTGGGTGACTGTAAGGGTAAGTTGAGGGTTAGGCTGAGGGTGAGGCTCACGGTAAGGGTGAGAGTTAGGGTTAGGTCAAGGGTTAGGGTTAGGGTTAGGGTTAGGGTGAGGGTGAGGGTTAGATTGATGATTAGTGTTAGGGTTAGTGTGAAGTTTAACATGAGGATATTAGGGTTAGGGCTAGGGTTAGGTTGTGGTATAGGGTTAGTGTTAGGGTGAGGTTCAGGGTTTGGGTGATTGTTAGGGTTAGTGTGAGGCTTAGTGTTCGGGTTAAGCTTAATGTTAAGGTGAGGGTAAGTGTTAGCGTGAGGGTTAGGTTTAGGGTGAGGGTAATGATTAGGGTGAGGTTTAGGGTTAGGGTTAGGGTTTTTGTTAGGTTTAGGGTTAGGGTTGTTGTTAGGGTTAGGGTTCCGGTTAAGGTGAGGGTGTGGGTTATTGTTAGGGTTAGGATTAGGGTTAGTGTTAGGGTGAGGGTAAGTGTTAGCGTGAGTGTTAGGGTTAGGGTGAGGGTTATGGTTAGGATGAGGGTCAAGGTTAGGGTTAGGGTTACTTTGAGAGTGAGGGTTAGGGTTATGTTGAGGGTTAGGGTTAGGGTTACGGTTAGGGTGAGGTTAGGGTTAGGGTTATTGTGAGGGTTAGTGTTAGGGTTAAGGTTAGGGGTAGGGTGAGGGTAAGTGTTAGGGTGAGGTTCAGGGTTAGGGTGAGGATTATGGTTAGGGTGAGGTTTAGGGTTATTGTTAGGGTTATGGTTAGGTTTAGATTTAGGGTTAGGGTGAGGGTGAGATTTAGGGTTAGAGTTAGGGTTAGTGTTAGGGTTATTGTTAGGGTGAGGGTTAGGGTTAGGTTTTGGCTTAGGCTTAGGCTTAGGCCGAGCATGAGGGTGAGGGTTAGGGTGAGGGTTAGGGTTATGGTTAGTGTCAGGTTTAGGATGAGGTTTAGGGTTAAGGTTAGGGTTAGTGTGAGGGCTAGGCTGAGGGTTAGGGTTAGGGATTGGGTTAGGTTTAGGATTATTGTTAGGGTGAGGGTGAGTGTGAGGCTTAGGGTTAGGGTTAGGGTTAGGCTTAGAGTTAGGGTGAGGGTTATGGTTATGGTTTGGTTTAGGGTTAGGGTTAGGGTTATGGTGAGGGTTAGGTTTAGGGTTAGGGTTAGGCTTAGGGTTAGGCTTATTGTTAGTGTTATGGTTAGGATTAGTGTTATTGTTGGTTTAGGTTTAGAGTTATGGTGAGGGTGAGGTTGAGGGTGAGGGTGAGGATTAGTGTTAGGGTTAGGGTTAGGATTAGGACAAGGGTGAGGGCGAGGTTTAGTTTTAGATATAGGGTTGGGGGAGGGTTACTTTGAGGGTTAGGATTAGGGTTACTGTTAGGGTTAAGTTAAGGTTGAGGGTTAGGTTGAGGTTTAGGGTAAGGGTGAGTGTTAGGGTTAGAGTTAGGCTTAGGCTTAGGGTTAGGCTGAGGGTGAGGTTGGGGTGAGGATTAGGGTTAGGGTGATGGTTAGGGTAGGTTAGGGTGAGGTTTAGGAGGAGGTTTAGGGTTAGGATTAGGGTGAGGCCGAGGGTGAGGATGAGGTTATTGTTACGGTGAGGGATAGGGTTAGGGTTTGGTTTATTGTTATTGTTACTGTAATGGTTAGGGTGAAGTTTGCGGTGAGGGTGAGGCTGTGGGTGAGGGTCATGGTTAGGGTTATGGTTAGGGGTATGGTTAGAGTTAGAGTTAAGGTTAGGTTGTGGGTGAGGGTGAGTGCTAGGGTTAGGGTGAGTTTTAGGGAGAGGTTTAGGGTTAGGGTTTTGGTTAGGTTTAGGGTGAGGGTGAGGTTTAGGGTTAGAGTTAGGATTGAGGGGAGGGTTAGGGTGAGGTTTAGGGTTAGGGTTAGGATGAGGGTGAGGGTTAGGTTGAGGTTTAGGGATAGGGTTAGGTTTAGGATTAGGGTTAGGGTGAGGGTGAGTGTGAGGGTTAGGGTGAGGGTTAGGCTTAGGCTTAGGGTTTGTCTGAGGGTGATGGTGGGGGTGAGGATTAAGGTTAGGGTGATGGTAAGGGTTAGGGTTAGTGTTATTGTTAGGATTAGTTTTAGGGTTAGGATTAGGGTGAGGGTGAGGTTTAGGTGTAGATATAGGGTTAGGGTGAGTGTTAGGCTTAGGGTGAGTGTTAGAGTGGGGTGACGGTAAGGGTAAAGGTGAGGTTTAGGCTGAGGGTGAGGTTTACGGTAAGGGTTAGGGTTAGGGTCAGGGGGAGGTATAGGGTTAGGGTTAGGGTGAGGGTGAGGGTTAGGGTTAGATTGGGGATTAGTGTTAGGGTTAGTGTGAGGTTTAGGGTGAGGATGCGGTTTAGGGTTAGGGTGAGGTATAGGGTGAGGATGAGGGTTAGGGTTAGTGTTAGGGTGAGGTTTAGTGTTAGGGTTAGGGTTAGGATTAATGTGACGGTTAAGCTTAAGGTGAGGGTTAGGGTGAGGGTGAGGTTTAGGGTTAGGGTTTGGATTAGGAATAGGGTTAGGGTTAGGGTGAGTGTGAGGTTTAGGTTTAGCGTTAGTGTTAGGCTTAGGGTTAGGCTGAGGCTGAGGGTGAGGGTGAGGGTTATTGTTAGAGTGAGGGTTAGGGTTAGGGTTAGGGTGAGAGTTAGGGTTCGGGTTAAGTTTAGGGTTAGAGTGAGGATTAGGGTAAGGGTTACAGTAAGGGTGAGGGTTAGTTTTAGGTTGAGGGTTAGGGTTAGTTTTAGGGTGAGGGTTAGGATGAGGGTTAGGGTTTGGATTAGGTTTAGGTTGAGGGCTAGGGTGAGGGAGAGATTTAGGGTTAGGGTTAGGGTGAGGTTTAGGTTTAGGGTTACGGATAGGGTGAGGGTGAGGTTTAGGGTTAGAGTTAGGGTTAGGTTGAGGCTGAGGGTGAGGGTTAGGGTTAGGATTAGTGTTAGAGTTAGGTTTACAGTTTGGGTTAGGGTTAGAGTGACGGTTAGGCTTCGTGTTAGTATTAGGATTAGGGTACGTGTTAGCATGAGGGTGAGGGTGAGGGTGAGGGTGAGGGTTAGGGATTGGGTAAGGTTTAGGGATAGGGTTAGTTTGAGATTTAGGGTTCGGGTTAAGTTTAGGGTTAGGGCGATGGTTAGGGTTAGGGTTACGGTGAACGTGAGGGTTAGGGTTAGGTTGAGGGTTAGGGTTAGATTTAGGATTAGGGTGAGGGTTAGGTTTAGGTTTTGGGTGAGGTTTAGGGTGAGGTTTTGGGTTAGAGTTAGGTTTAGGGGCAGGGTTAGGGTGAGGTTTAGGGTTAGGGTTGGTGTTAAGGTTAGGGTGATTGTTAGGGTTAGGGTTAGGATTAGGGTTATTGTTAGTGTTATGGTTAAGGTGAAGTTTGCGGTGAGGGTGAGGCTGAGGGTGAGGGTTATGTTTATGGTTATGGTTAGGGTTAGGGTTAGTGTTATTGTTAGGGTTTGGTTTAGAATTAAAGTTAGATTGAGGGTGAGGGTGAGGCTGAGTGTTATGGTTAGAGTGAGTTGTACGGTGAGGTTTTGGTTTAGGGTTAGGGTTAGGGTTAGGGTGAGGGTGAGATTTAGGGTTAGAGTTAAGGTTGAGGGAGGGTTAGGGTTAGGTTTAGGGTTTGGGTTAGGATGAGGGTGAGGGTTAGGTTGAGGTTTAGGCATAGTGTTAAGTTTAGGTTTAGGGTTAGGGTGAGGGTGAGTATGAGGGTTAGGGTGAGGCTTAGGGTTAGGCTGAGGGTGATTTTGCGGGTGAGGATTAATGTTAGGGTGATGGTAAGGGTTAGGGTTAGTCTTATTGTTAGGGTTAGGGTTAGAGTTAGGATTAGGGTGAGGGTGAGGTTTAGCGGTAGATATAGGGTTAGGGTGAGTGTTAGGCTTAGGGTGAGGGTTAGGGTGGGTGTGAGGGTAAGTGTAAAGGTGAGGGTTAGGCTGAGGTTGAGGGTTATGGTAAGGGTTAGTGTTAGGTTTAGAGGGAGGGATATTGTTAGGGCTAGGGTGAGGGTGAGGGTTAGATTGAGGATTAGTGTTAGGGTTAGTGTGAGGTTTAGGGTGAGGATGCGGGTTAGGATTAGGTGAGGTCTAGGGTGAGGATGAGGTTTAGGGTTAGTGTTAGGGTGAGGTTTAGGGTTAGAGTGATGGTTAGGGTTAGTTTTATGGTGAGGTTTAGTGTTAGGGTTAGGGTTAGCATTAATGTTAGGGTTAGGCTTAAGGTGAGGGTTAGGGTGAAGGTGAGGTTTAGGTTGAGGGTTAGGATGAGGGTTAAGGTTAGAATTAGGGTTAGTGTGAGGGCTAGGGTGAGGGTGAGGTTTAGGGCTAGGGTTAGGGTGATGTTTAGGGTTAGGGTTAGGGTTACTGATAGTGTGACGGTGAGGTTAAGGGTTATTGTTAGGGTTAGGGTGAGGCTGAGGTTGAGTGTTAGGTTTAGTGTTAGTGTTAGAGATAGGGTTACAGTGAGGATAAGTGTGAGGGTGAGGGTTATGCTTAGTGTTAGTATTAGGTTTAGGGTAAGGGTTAGCGTGAGTGTGAGGGTTACGGTTACAGTGAGCGTGATTGTTGAGGGTGAGGGTTAGGCTTAGGATTAGGGTGAGGGTGAGGGTGAGGATTAGGGTTATGGTAAAGGATAGGGGTAGGGTTAGGGTGAGAGTTAGGTTTCAGGTTAAGTTTAGGGTTCGGGTGAGGATTAGGTTTAGGATTAGGGTGAGCCTGAGGGTTAGGGTTAGGTTGAGGTTAGGGTTAGGCTTAGGATTATTGTGAGGGTTAGGGTTAGGGTTAGGGTGAGGTTTAAGGTGAGATTTTGGATTAGGGTTAGGGTTAGGTTTAGGGTGAGGGTGAGGTTTAGTGTTAGCGTTAGGTTTAGGGGCAGGGTTAGGGTGAGGTTTAGGTTTAGGATTACGGTGAATGTGGGGTTTAGGGTTAGGTTGAGTGTTAGGGTGAGGCTTAGGATTAAGGTGAGGGTTAGGTTTAGGGTTAGGGTGAGATTTAGGGTGAGGTTTTGGATTAGGGTTAGGGTTAGGGTGAGGGTGAGTGTGACATTTAGGGATAGAGTTAGGTTTAGGGGCAGGTTTAGGGTGAGGTTTAGGGTTAGGGTTAGTGTTAGGTTTAGGGTGAGGTTTAGGGTTAGGGTTATTTTTTGGGTTAGGGTTATTGTTAGTGGTATGGTTAGGGTTAAGTTTGTGGTGAGGGTGAGGCTGAGGGTGAGGTTTATGGTTAGGGTTAGGTTTAGGGTTAGTGTTATTGTTAGGGTTAGGGTTAGAGTTAAGGGTAGGTTGAGGGTTAGGGTGAGGGGAGGGTTAGGGTGAGGTTTAGATTGAGGTTTAGGGTTAGGGTTAGGATTAGGGTTAGCGTGAGGGTGAGGTTTAGGGGTAGAGTTAGGGTTAGGGGAGGGTTAGCGTGAGGTTTAGGTTTAGGGTTAGGTTGAGGATGAGGGTTCCCATGAGGTTTAGGGATAGGGTTAGGTTGAGGATGAGGGTTCAGGTGAGGGTGAGTGTGAAGGTAAGGGTGAGGGTTAGGCTTAGGCTGAGGTTTAGGCTGAGGATGAGGGTGGGGGTGAGGATTAGGGTTAGGGGGATGGTAAGGGTTAGTGTTAGTGTTATTTTTAGGGTTAGTGTTAGAGTTAGTCTTAGTGTGAGTGTGGGGGTGAGGGTTAGTGTTAGGGTTAGTGTGAGGTTTAGGTTTAGGGTTTTTTTAGGGTTATTGTGAGGGTGAGGTTTAGCGTTAGTTATAGGGTTAGAGGGAGGGTTAGGGTGAGGGTGACGGTTAGGGTTAGTGTTAGGGTTTTGGGGAGGTTGAGGGTTATGTTGAGGTTTAGGGTTAGAGTTCGGGTTAGGGTTAGTGTGAGGGTTAGTGTTCGGATTAGGGTTAGTTTTAGGGTGAGGTTTTGGGTTAGGGTGAGGGTTATGGTTAGGGTGAGGGTTAGGGTTAGTATTATTGTTAGGGTTAGGTTTAGGGTTATTCTGAGGGTGAGGGTGAGGATGAGGGTTAGGGTTATGGTGAGGTTTATGGTTAGGGTTAGGGTTAGGGTTAGTGTTAGTGTTATTGTTAGGGTTATGGTTAGAATTAAGTTTAGGTTGAGGGTGAGTGTGAGTGTTATGGTTAGGGTGATTTTTAGGGTGAGGTTTAGGGTTAGGGTTAGGGTTAGGGTTAGGGTGAGTGTGAGGTTTAGGGTTAGAGTTAGGGTTGAAGAGAGGGTTAGGGTGAGATTTAGGGTTAGGGTTAGGATGAGGGTGAGGGTTAGGTTGAGGTTTAGGGATAGGGTTAGGTTTAGGATTAGGGTTAGGGTGAGGGTGAGTGTGAGGGTTAGGGTGAGGGTTAGGCTTAGGCTTAGGGTTTGGCTGAGGTTGATGGTGGGTGTACGGATTAAGGTTAGGGTGATGGTAAGGGTTAGGGTGGGTGGGACAGTAAGGGTAAAGGTGAGGTTTAGCCTGAGGATGAGGGTTACACTAAGGGTTAGGGTTTGGGTTGGGGGAGGGATAGGGTTTGGGTTAGGGTGAGGGTGAAGGTTAGATTGAGGATTAGTTTTAGGGTTAGTGTGAGGTTTAGGTTGAGGATGAGGATTAGGATTAGGGTGAGGTCTACGGTGAGGATGAGAGTTAGGGTTAGTGTTAGGGTGAGGCTTAGGGTTAGGGTGATGGTTAGGGTTAGTGTTAGGGTTAGGTTTAGTGTTAGGGTTAGGGTTAGGGTTAGGATTAATTTGAGGGTTAAGCTTTAGGTGAGGGTTAGGGTGAGGGTGAGGTTTAGGGTTAGGTTTAGGATTAGGAATAGGGTTAGGGTTAGGGTAAGTGTGAGGTTTAGTGTTAGCGTTAGTGTTAGGCTTAGGGTTAGGCTGAGGGTGAGGGTGAGGGTGAGGGTTATTGTCGCTACCGCCTCGACCAGCAAGGAAGACGCGACACCGGTCTCTTCTCTCTGCAGTTTATTCAGGACCTTTTTGTAATCTTCTGACCCCAACCCCGGGGAGAATTCCCCACAGCTTTAAGTACCCGCTGGGTAGCCAACCCTGATACGCCACGTGGGAACCACCAATACGTTCAGGTGCCCGGAAGCAAGCCAGATTCTTTGCCTTAGCCATATCAGGAGTTGTTTACCACGAGAGCACTCGCCATAGGGAAGGCGGAGGGCGGAAGCCGGCACCATCTTCCAGGTGCGGCCTCTCGCAGCTCTCTACAGTTCCCCCTTTTTTGTTTAAAGAACACAGATGAGAACAGAGGTCTGATCCCTGTTGTGCAATGCAAGGACTGCATACAAGCCTTCTCCCAGAGGGCACCTTCTCTAGGGATGACTCAGCCTGTCCATTGATTCGTTTTTCACAAGGACGGGAAAAGGCGAATCGAACCCGTGTGCAATCAAACATGCTCTCCTCGAGGGCAAAACTCATGCCTCTCGACTGCAGTACTTTGGCTTTGCAATCTGTGTTCATTGTTTTAGGGTGGCAAGCCACGCTTAGGGGGACTGACCTGCTCCAATGACTGTAAAGGCTTGGATAATCATGGCTGCACTGCGACGCTGAGAACCTCTAATTTGGCAAATGCACCACAGACATACCAAGGAGGCTAACACCAGAAGGCCTATCAGGACTCCCAAACCCGCCCCCTCCTTGAGATGAATCATAGCAGCGGAGATCCATGAAGATAACCCCTCCGCCAATCCGGCATCCACTCGGGTCGAGTTCACCATGACGATGGCAACCCTGAGCTGTTCCATCAGGCTGTCGAACTCCCCAGTTCAATTACCTAAAAGATAACTAGACAACTGTTTAGACAAATTTGCAGCGTTTTTTGAATAGGTTTTTTCCTGGGCCTGAACTCTGGGCCTGGGCGCTGTCCCTCAGCTCTTCAGCTCAAGGCCAGCACTCTACCACTTAAGCTACAGCGCCACTTCCGGCTTTTTTCTCTTCTTGCTTATGTGGTGCTGAGGAATCGAACCCAGGGCCTCAGGCATGCAAAGCAACCGCTCTACCACTGAGCCACCTTCCCAGCCCCTTTCTTCTGGGTTAATTGCACCACAGCAGCAGCTAATCCAGCATTAGTTAGTGGTCCGCCCAGCTCTCTGTAAACTCTCATCCATGCTTCTAGTCCCCTATTCTTATATGGGGTTATGGCGGTTCTGCATTCCTTAGTGCACTGCTCGTAAACAAGCTGTTTAATTAATGGCATGGCTGCGTCTGGGTCACCAAAAATTCTGCCAGCGGCCTCGACCATACGGGCAACAAAGTCCGAAAATGGCTCCATAGAGCCCTGCAGGATTTTGGTGAGATTGCCACTCACCTCGCCTTTATTTGGTAAGGCCTTCCATGCCTTTATGCAAATTTTATTGATTTGTTCATAAACTTGAACCGGGTAGCCTATCTGCTGATTGGCGAATCTCCCCTGTCCAAGCAGCATATCTCGGTCCCAAGCTGGGTTTCCCCCAGCCTGATTGGCCGCAGCCTCTTCACTAGCAAATTCAATCAAAAAGGCCTTCCAATCTAAATACTGACCTGGGCTCAAACAAGCTCGTGCGAGCCCACTCCAATCACCGCGTGTCATGCAATGTCTGTTTAGGGCCTCCACCTGGGCTACAGTAAAGGAGGCTGTGATTCCGTATGTCCACACAGACTCAGCTAAAGATTTTATCACCTTAAAATCTAAGGGTTCATGATACCGCTGTCCCTGTGGATCCTGAAATATTGGACAGGCTAGATGTAACTCGGTTATGACCGCTTTCCACACGCCTGGGCTGAAAGAACAGCCGGGGCTGCCACTTCCAGGGTCCTCCGCATAGAGCGGAGGGGCCGAAGGTGTGGGGCGGTGCACGGAGGGCGTGCATTCGTCTTTATCTGGGTCCTCTCTCTCCTTCCCTTTCCTCCTCTTTCTTATCTTTGTTTTTTCTATTTGTTCTATGAGTGATTGTAGTTCCTCTAAGTCTGTAGACTCAGAGGTCTCTAGTTCGGCAAAATCGGGGTATAACCCCCCCGTGCTCTCCTCCTTTTCGCTGTCTGCCCTTTCCGATCTTTCTTCCTGCAGCATTTCTAGGGCGGCCTGACCATTCTCTACCGCCTCACTGCAATGCTGGTCCTCGAGACAGCCTCTTATCTGTTTCCATATTGGTCTCACTCCGCTCTTAATCGTTCCTTGTTCAGAGGCAAAATCTAGGTCCCTCCCTAGTTTCTCCCAAGAGGCCACCGTGAGGCTTCCGGAGACAGCGAACCACGGGGCAACGATGTCACATTCATTCAAAAATCTCTCTAAAGTACTCTTTTTTATTTTTAACTTTTTTGAGTGCAGTAGCTCATTGAGAGCCAAAAAAATTGGGTGCGAAGAAGAAGCGCCCATGTTTTAAACATTTAAAGCTGGTAAACAAACTTTTATTTTCACTTTTGGCTACTCTATTGACTAGCCTCAGGTTCTCGCTCTCTCTTTATCTACCGAGAAGAGCAAAAATCCCCCCTGCTCTTGTGGTGGATTCCCCTTTTACCTGGGAACTTACTCCCCGCTCTTGTGGCGGATTCCCCTTTTACCTGGGAACTTACTCCCCGCTCTTGTGGCGGATTCCCCTTTTACCTGGGAACTTACTCCCCGCTCTTGTGGCGGATTCCCCTTTTACCTGGGGATTTACCCCCGCTTTTGTCGCGGATTCCCCTTTTACCTGGGGACTTACCGGTGCACCACCCTGACCGCAGAGAGTTCTGAGTCCTCGTTGGGGTTATGGCTGAGTCCCCCGTAGGGGCCGCCACGTGTCGCTACCGCCTCGACCAGAAAGGAGACTCGACACCGGACTCTTCTCTCTGCCGTTTATTCAGGACCTTTTTTTAATCTTGTGACCCCAACTCCGGGGAGAATTCCCCACAGCCTTAAGTACCCGCTGGGTAGCCAACCCTGATACGCCACGTGGGAACCACCAATAGGTTCAGGTGCGCGGAAGCAAGCCAGATTCTTTGCCTTAGCCATATCAGGAGTTGTTTACCACGAGAGCACTCGCCATCGGGAAGGCGGAGGGCGGAAGCCGGCACCATCTTCCAGGTGCGGCCTCTCGCAGCTCTCTACAGGTTATTGTTAGGGTGAGGGTTAGGTTTAGGGTTAGAGTGAGGATTAGGGTAAGGGTTACAGTGAGGGTGAGGGTTAGGGTTAGGTTGAGGGTTAGGGTTAGGGTGATTGTTAGGGTGAGGGTGAGGGTGAGGGTTAGGGTTAGTGTTAGGGTGAGGGTTAGGATGAGGGTTAGGGTTCGGATTAGGGTTAGGGTGAAGGCTAGGGTGACGGTGAGGTTTAGGTTTAGGGTTAGGGTGAGGTTTAGGTTTAGGTTTAGTGTTAGGGATAGGGTGAGGGTGAGGTTTAGGGTTAGAGTTAGGGTTAGGTTGAGGCTGAGGGTGGGGATTAGGGTTAGGGTTAGTGTTAGAGTTAGTGTTAGATTTAGGGATATGGTGAGGTTTAGGGTCAAAGTGAAGTTTAGGCTTAATGTTAGGATTAGGATTAGGGTAAGTGTTAGGGTGAGGGTGAGGGTTAGGGTTAGGGTTAGGGTAAAGGTTAGGGGTAGGGTTAGGGTGAGATTTAGGGTTCTGGTTAAGTTTAGGGATAGGGTGAGTGTTAGGGTTAGGGTTACGGTGAGCGTGAGGGTTAGGGTTAGGTTGAGGGTTAGGGTTAGCCTTTGGATTTGGGTTAGTGTTAGGGTTAGGGTTACGGTGAGGTTTAGGGTGAGGTTTTGGGTTAGAGTTAGGTTTAGGGGCAGGGTTAGGGTGATGTTTATTGTTACGGTTAGTGTTAAGGTTAGGGTGAGGGTTACTGTTAGGGTTAGGTTTATGGTTACTGTTAGTGTTATGGTTAGGGTGAAGTTTGCGGTGAGGGTGAGGGTTATGGTTATGGTTATGGTTATAGTTAGTGTTAGTGTTATTGTTTGGGTTAGGGTTAGAGTTAAGGTTAGGTTGAGGTTGAGCTTGAGTGTTAAGGTTAGGGTGAATTGTAGGGTGAGTTTTAGGGTTAGGGTTAGGGTGAGGGTGAGGTTTAGGGTTAGAGTTAAGGTTGAGGGGAGGGTTAGGGTTAGGTTTAAGGTTAGGGATAGGATGAGGGTGAGGGTTAGGTTGAGGTTTAGGGATAGGGTTAGGTTTAGGATTAGGGTTAGGGTGAGGCTTAGGGTTAGGCTGAGGGTGATGTTGGGGGTGAGGATTAAGGTTAGGGTGATGGTAAGTGTTAGGGTTAGTGTTATTGTTAGGGTTAGGGTTAGAGTTAGGATTAGGGTGAGGATGAGGTTTAGGGGTAGAGATAGGGTTAGGGTGAGTGTTAGGCTTAGGGTGAGGGTTAGGGTGGGTGTGAGGGTAAGGTTAAAGGTGAGGGTTAGGCTGAGGGTGAGGGTTACGGTAAGGGTTAGGGTTAGGTTTATTATTAGATTTAGGGTGATTGTGAGTGTGAGGGTTAGGGTGAGGGTTACCCTTAGGCTTAGGTTTAGGCTGAGGCTGAGGTTGAGGGTGAGGGTTAGCATTAGGGTGAGGGTTAGGGTAAGGTTTAGAGGGAGGGTTAGGATGAGAGTTAGGGGTAGGATTAGGGTTAGGCTGAGGGCTAGGGTTAGGGTGAGGTTTAGGGTTAGGGTTTATGTTAGGATTAATGTTAGGGTTAGGCTTAAGGTGAGGGTAAGGGTTATGGTTAGAGTTATGGTGAGGGTGAGTGTTACCTTTAGGGTTAGGGTGAGGTTTAGGTTTAGGGTTAGGATTAGGGTTAGGGTGAGGGTTAGGTTTAAGATTAGTAGGAAGGTTAGTTCGAGGGTTAGGGTTAGGGTTAGTTTTAGGTTTAAGGTTAGGGTGATGGTTAGGTTGAGGTTTAGGGTTATTGTTAGAGTTAGGGTTAGGATTAGGGTTAGGGTGAGGGTGAGTGTGAGGGTTTGGGTTAGGCATAGGCTTAGGCTTAGGGTTAAGCTGAGGGTGAGGGTGGGAGTGAGGATTAGAGTTAGGGTGATTGTTAGTGTTAGTGTTAGGGTGAGGGTTAGGATGAGGGTTAGCGTTAGGATTAGGGTTAGGGTGAGGGTGAGGGTTACTGTGAGAGTTAGTGTGAGGGTTAGGGTTACTTTTACTGTTAGGCTTAGTGTTAGGCTGAGGGTTTGGTTGAGGATGAGGATTAGGGTTAGGTTAGGGTGAGCTTTAGTGTTAGGGTTAGGTTATATTTACGGTTAGGGTGAGTGTGAGGTTTAGGGGTAGAATTAGGGTTAGGGTGAGGGTTAAGTTTAAGGTGAGGTTTAGGGTGGGGGTGATGGTAAGGGTAAAGGTGAGGTTTAGGATGAGAGTGAGAGTTATGATAAGGGTGAGGGTTAGTGTTAGGGTGAGGGTTAGTGTTAGGGTGAGTGTAAGGGTTAGATTGCGGATAAGTGTTAGGGTTAGTGTGAGGTTTAGGGTGAGGATGAGGGTTAGGGTTAAGGTGAGGGTAAGTGTTAGGGTGGGGGTTAGGGTTAGGGGGAGGGTTATGGTTAGGGTGAGGGTTAGGGTTAGGATTAGGGTTATTGTTAGCATTTCAGTTAGGGTTACAGTTACGGTGAGAGTGAGGGTGAGGGTTAGGATTAGGTTTAGGGTTAGTGTTAG
The DNA here is from genome assembly GCF_024711535.1 of Dipodomys merriami. NCBI lineage: Eukaryota > Metazoa > Chordata > Mammalia > Rodentia > Heteromyidae > Dipodomys > Dipodomys merriami. The sequence goes on from NW_027203337.1 coordinate 348,586, forward strand.
GCTGAGGGTAAGTTTTAGGATGAGGGTTAGGGTTAGTGTGAGGGTTATTGTTAGGGTGAGGTTTAGGGTTAGGGTTATGGTTACGTTGAGCATAAGGGTTAGGGTTAGGTTGAAGGTTAGCTTTAGTGTTAGGGTGAGGTTAGGGTTAGTGTGAGGGTTAGAGTTGGGGTTAGGGTTAGTGTTACGGTGAGGGTAAGTGTTAGGGTCAGGGTTTGGGTTAGGGTGAGGGTAATGGTTAGGTTAGGGTTAGGATTAGGGTTAGGGTTATTGTTAGGGTTCGGTTTAGGTTTAAGGTTACAGTGAGGGTGAGGGTTAGGGTTAGGGTTAGGGTGAGGTTTAGGGTTAAAATTAGGGTTAAGGTGAGGGTTAGGTTGAGGGTTAGGGTTAGGGTTAGTGTTAGGGTTAGGGTTAGGGTGAGAGTTAGTAGGAGGGTTAGGGTTAGGGTTAGGATTAGGGTTAGGGTTAAGTTGAGGGTGTGTGTTAGGGTTAGGTTTAGGCTTAGGCTTAGGTTTAGGATGAGGGTGAAGTTGACGGTGAGGGGTAGGGTTAGGGTGAGGTTAAGGGTAAGGGTTAGTTGGAGGCTTAGGATGAGTGTTAAGGTTAGGATTAGGGTTAGGGTGAGGGCTAGGGTGAGGGTGAGGTTTAGGGTTAGGGTTAGGGTGAGGTTTAGGGTTAGGGTTAGGGTGAGAGTTAGGGTTCGGGTTAAGTTTACGTTTAGGTTGAGGGTTAGGGTAAGGGTTATTTTCAGGGTAAGGGTTAGGGTTAGGTTGAGGGTTAGGGTTAGGATTAGGGTTAGGATGAGGGTGAGGGTGAGGGTTAGGGTTAGTGTTAGGGTGAGGATTAGGATGAGAGTTAGGGTTAGGATAAGGGTTAGGGTGAGGGCCAGGGTGAGGTTGAGTTTTCGGGTTAGGGTTAAGGTGAGATTTAGGGTTAGGGTTAGGTTGAGTGTGAGATTTAAGGTTAGAGTTAGGGTTAGGGTGAGGCTGAGCGTGAGGGTTAGGGTTAGGGTTAGTGTTAGAGTTAGGGTTAGGGTGAGGGTTAGGTCGAGGTTTAGGCTCAGGTTTAGTGTTATGTTTAAGTTTAAGGTGAGGGTTAGCTTGAGGTTTAGGTTTAAGGTTAGGGTTAGGGTTAAGATTAGGGTTAGGGTGAAAGTTGGGGTGAGTATGAGGGTTAGGGTTAGGGTTAGGGTTAGACTTAGGTTTAGGCTGAGGGTGAGGGTGAGGGTTAGGGTTAGGGTGAGGGTTAGGTGTATGGTTAGGGTGAAATTTAGGGTTCAGGTTAAGTTTAGGGATAGGGTGAGGATTAGGGTTAGGGTTATGGTGAGGGTTAGGATGAGGATTAGGGTTAGGATTAGGCTTAGTGTGAGGGCTAGGGTGAGGGTGAGGCCTAGGGTTAGTGTTTCGGTGAGGTTTAGGTTTAGGTTTAGGAGTAGGATGAGGGTTAGGGTTAAGGTTTGGTTGAGGTTTAGGGTTAGGCCGAGGGTTAGGGGTAGGTTTTGGGTTAGGGTTAGGGTGAGTTTTAGGGTTACAGTTAGGGTTAGGGGGAGTGTTAGGTAGAGGATTAGGGATAGGTGTAATGTTAGGGTTAAGGTTAGGTTTAGCGTTAGGGTCAGGGTTAGGGTTAGAATAAGGGTTAGGGTTAGGGTGAGGATTAGGTTGAGGTCTAGGCTTAGGGTTAGGTTTTGATTTATGGTTAAGGTGAGTGTGAGGGTTAGGGTTAGGGTTACGCTTAGGCTTAGGGTTAGGCTGAGGGTGAGGATTAGGGTTAGGGTGATGGTTAGGTTTAGGGTTAGCGTGAGGGTTAGGATGAGGATTAGGGTTAGGGTGAGCGTTAGGTTGAGGGTGATAGTAAGTGTAAAGGTGAGGGTTAGGCTGAGGGTGAGGGTTAAGATAAGGGTGAGGGTTAGGATTAGGGTGAGGGTTTGGGTAAGGGTTCGGTTTAGGTTTAGGGTGAGGGTTAAATTGAGGAATAGGGTTAGGGTTAGTGTGAGATTTAGGGTGAGGATGAGGAATAGGGTTAGCGTGAGGGTGAGGGTTAGAATTAGGGTTAGCGTGAGGGATACCGTGAGGGTGAGGGTTAGGGTTGGGGTTAGGGTTAGGGTGAGGTTTAGGATTAGAGTGAGAGTTAGGGTTAGTGTGAGGGTTAGTGTGAGGGTTAGGGTTAGTATTAGGGGAGGGTAATTATTAGGTTGAGGGTTAGGTTTAGGGTTAGGTTTATGGTTAGCGTTAGGTTTGGGGTTACATTTACGTTGAGGGTGAATGTGAGGGTTAGGGGTAGGCTTAGGTTTAGTGTTAGGGTTAGGGTTAGATTTAGGGTTAGGGTGAGGGTGAGGTTTAGGGGTAGAATTAGAATTAGGGTGGGGGTTAGGGTGAAGGTTAGGGTTAGGGTGAGGGTTAGGGTGGGGTTGACGGTAATGGTAAAAGTGAGGGTTAGGCCGAGGATGAGGGTTAGGGTTAGGGTCATGGCTAGGGTGAGGGTGAGGGTTAGGGTTAGTTTTAGGGAGGGTTTTAGGGTTAGGTGATGGTTAGGGTTGGTGTGAGGGTTAATGTTAGGGTTAGGTTAATGTTAGGGTGAGGGTTACTCTTAGGGTGAGGGTTATGTTTAGGGTGAGGGTCAGGGTTAGTGTTAGGGTTAGAGTTAGGGATAGTGTGAGGGTTAGGGTTATGGTGAGGGTAAGGTTAAGGGTTAGGTTTGGAGTTAGGATGAGGTTTAGGTTTAGGGTTAGGGTTAGAGTTAGGTTTAGGGTGAGGGTGATTTTTAGGGTTAGAGTTAGGGTAAGTGTTAGGGTTAAGGTTAGGGTGAGGGTTAGGGTTAGGGTTAGGCTTAGGCCTAGGCTTAGGCTTAGCCCGAGCATGAGGGTTAGGGTTAGTGTTAGGGTGAGTGTTATTTTTAGGGTGAGGGTTAGGGTTAGGGTTAGGTTTAGAGTTAGGTTTAGTGTTAGCGTTAAGGTTAAGGTGAGGGTAAGTGTGAGGCTTACGGTTGGGGTTAGGATGAGGTTTAGGATTAGGTTCATGGTTAGAGTTAGGTTTAGGGTGAGTGTAAGGTTTAGGGTTAGAGTTAGAGTTAGGGTTAGTGTTAGGGTTGGGGTTAGGATGAGTGTTAAGTTTGGGATGAGGTTTAGGGTGAGGGCTATTTTGAGGGTGAGGTTTAGGGTTAGGGTTAGGGTGAGGTTTAGGGTTAGGTTTAGGGTTAGAGTGAGGGTTAGGTTTAGGGTTAGAGTTAGGGTTAGAGTGAGGCTGAGGCTGAGGGTTAGGTTTAGGGTTAGTGTTAGATTTAGGGTTAGGGTGAGGGTTAGGTTGAGTTTGAGGGTTAGGCTTAGAGTTAGGATTAGGATTATGGTAAGTGTTAGGGTGAGTGTGAGGGTTAGGGTTAGGTTTAGGGTTAGGCTTAGGGTTAGGTTGAGGGTGAGGGTGAGCGTGAGGGTTAGGGTGAGGGTTAGGGTTAGGGTTAGGGTTAGGGTGAGGGCTAGGATTAGAGTTAGGGTTACGGTGACGTGAGGGTTAGGGTTAGGGTGAGGGTTAGGTTTAGAATTAGGGTTAGGGTGAGCGTGAGTGTTAGGATTAGGTTTAGGGTTAAGGTTAGGGTTAGGTTTAGGGTTAGGATTAGTGTCATTGTTAGGGTTAGGGTTAGAGTTACAGTGAGGGTGAGGGTGAGGGTGAGGGTTAGGGTGAGGTTTAGGGTTAAGGTAAGGATTAGGGTTAGGGTGAGGTTGAGGTTTAGGGTTAGATTTACAGTTTGGGGAGGGTTAGGTAGAGGGATTGGGTTAGGGTTGGTGTTAGGGTTAATGTTAGGGTGAGGGTTAGGTTGAGGTTTAGGGTTAGGGTTAAGTTTAGGATTAGGGTTAGGCTGAGGGTGAGGGTGCACGTTACAGTTAGGCTTAGGCTTAGGGTTAGGCTGAGGGTGAGGGTGGGTGTGAGGATTAGGGTTCTGGTGATGGTTAGGTTTAGGGTTAGGTGAGGGGTAGGGTGAGGGTGAGGGTTAGGGTAAGGCATAGACTTAGGCTTAAGTTTAGGTTGATCTTGAGGTTGACAGTGAAGGTTAGGCTTAGGGTGATGGTTAGGTTTACGATTAGGGTGAGGGTTAGGAAGAGGTTTAAGCTTAGGGTGCGGGTCAGGGTGTGGATGATGGTAAGGGTAAAGGTGACCTTTATGCTGAGGGTGAGGGTTAAGATAAGGGTGATGGTTAGGGTTAGGTTTAGGGTTAGTGTAAGGGTTAGGGTTAGGGTTAGATTGAGGATTAGGGTTAGGGTTAGTGTGAGGTTTACGGTGAGGCTGAGGGTCAGGGTTAGGTTGAGGGTGAGGGTTAGAATTAGGGTTAGTGTGAGAGCTAGTGTGAGCATGAGAGTTAGTATTAGGGTTAGGGTTAGGGTGAGGTTTTGGGTGAGGTTTAGGGTTAGGGATATGGTTAGGTTTAGGATTAGGGTTAGGGTGAGGGTGAGTGTGAGGGTTAAGGTTAGGGTTACGCTTAGGGTTTGAGTGAGGGTTAGGGTTAGGGTTTGGGTAAGGGTGAGGGTGAGGCTAAGTATTAGTGTTAGGTTTAGGGTTAGGGTTATTTTTAGGTTTAGGCTAAGGGTTAGGATTATGGTGAGGGTTAGGTTTAGGTTTTAGGGTAGGTTGAGGGTTAGGCTGAGGGTAAGTTTTAAGGTGAGGTTTCAGGTGAGGTTGAGTATTAGGCTTAGCATTAATCTTAGGGTGAGGATTAGGGTTAGGTATAGCCTTAGGGTTAGGGTGAGGTTTAGGATTAGGGTTATGGTGAGAGTGAGGTTTAGGGTTAACATTAGGTTTAAGGTTAGGGTTATAGTGAGGGTGAGGGTGAGGGTTAGGATTAGGTTAAGGGTTAGGGTGAGGCTGAGGTTGAGAATGAGGTTGAGGGTGAGGTTTAGGGTTAGGGTTAGGTTTAGCGTGAGGTCTACGGTGAAGGTGAGGTTTAGGGTGAGGGTTAGGGTGAGGGTGATGTTGAAGGTGAGGTTTAGGCTTAAGGTGAGGGTTAGGGTTAAGGTTAGGCTTGAGGGTTAGAGTTAGGGTGATGTTTAGGGTGAGGGTGAGGGTGAGGGTATAGGTGAGAGTTAGGTTCAAGGTGAGGGCAAGGGTGACGGTGAGGGTTAGGTTGAGGGTGTGGAAAAAGGTTAGGGTTAGTTTCAGGGTGAGGGTGAGGGTTAGGGTTAGCATAAGTTTTAGGGTGAGGGTTAGGGTTAGGGTTAGGGTTAGGATAAGGGTTAGGGTTAGGGTAAGGGTCAGGGTTAGGCTTAGGGTTAGGTTTAGGGTTAGAGTGAGGGATAGGCTTAGGGTTAGATTTAGGGTGAGGGTTAGGGTTAGGGTGATGTTTAGGGTGACGGTGAGGGTTAGGGTGAGTGTGAGGTTGAGCGTGAGGGTTAGTGTGAGCGTGAGCGTGAGTGGGAGGGTGACGGTGATGGTTAGGGTTATGGTTAGGTTTAGGGTGAGGGTATGATTTAGGGTTACTATTAGGGTTAGGGTAAGGGTTAGGCTGAGGGTTAGGGTGACGGTGAGGTTCAGGGTGTGCGTTTCTGTTAGGTAAGAGTTAGAGTTATGTTTAGGGTGACGATTAGGTTGAGTGTGAGGCATAGGGTAGGTTGAGTGTTAGGCTTAGTGTGAGGGTTACGGTTAGGGTTAGGTTTAGTGTGAGGATAAGGCTTAGGCTGCGGATAAGGTTGAGACTCAGGGTTAGGGTTAGAGTTAGGGTTAGGGTGAAGTTTAGGGTGGGGGTTAGGGTGAGGGTTAGGGTTAGGGTTAGGGTTGGGTTAGGGTTAGGTTGAGTGTTAGGTTTATGGTTAGGGTTAGGTTTAGGTTGCATGTTAGGGTTAGGGTTAGAGTGAGGGTGAAGGTCAGGGTTAATGTTAGGATTAGGTTTAGGGTTAGGGTGGGGCTGAGGGTGAGGCTGAGGGTGAGGGTGAGGGTGAGGATGAGGGTTAATATGAGGGTTAGTTTTAGGGTGAGGTCTATTGTGAGGGTGAAGTTTAAGGTGAGGTTTAGGGTTAGGGTGAGTGTTAGGGTTAGGGTTAGGGTGAGGGTTAGGTTTAGGGGGATGTTTAGGGTGAGGGTGAAGGTGAGAGTGAGGGTTCAGGTAAGGGTTAGGGTTAGGGTGAGGGTTAGGATTAGGGTTAGGGTTAGGGTGAGGGTAAGGGTTAGGATGACATTTACGGTGAGGGTGAGGGTTAGGGTTAGGTTTAGGGTTAGGGTGAGGGTTAAGGTGAGGGTTAGGGTGAGGGTTAGGGTGAAGCTTAGGATGAAGGTTAGGGTTAGGGTTAGGGTTTGGGTTAGGGTGAGGGTTAAGTTGAGGTATAGGGGTAGGGTGAGGTTTAAGGAGAGGGTGAGGGATAGGGTTATGGTGAGAATAAGTGTTAGGCTGAGGCTTAGGTTGAGAATGAGCATTTGTGTTAGCATCAGGTTTGGGCTGATGGTGAGGGTTAGGGATAGTCTGAGGGGTAGTTTTAGGGTTAGGCTGAGGGTTAGGGTTAAGGTTAGGGTGAGGGGTAGTTTTAGGGTTAGGCTGAGGGTTAGGGTTAATGTTAGGGTGAGGTTAAGGTTTAGGGTGAGGGTGATGGTGAGGGTTAGGGTTGAGCTTAGGGTGAGGGTGAGGGTTAGGGTTAGGGTGAGTGTGAGTGTGAGGGTTAGGTTTAGGATTAGGGTTAGGGTTAGGGTTAGGCAGAGGTTGAGGTTATGACTGAGGGTGAGGGCTAGGGTTAGGGGTAGATGTAGGGTTAGGGTTAGGTTTAGGTTTAGTATTAGTGTTAGGGTTAGGATTAAGCTGAGGGTGAGGGTGAGGGTGAGGGTGAAGTTGAGTTTTAGGGTGAGGGTTAGGTTTAGAGTTAGGGTAATGTTGAGCGCTAGGATGAGGGTGAGAGTTAGGGTTAGCGTTAGGGTTAGCGTTAGGGTTAGGGTGAGGCTTAGGGTGAGGGTTGAGTGTTAGGGTTAGTGTTAGTGTGAGGGTGAGGTTTAGGATTAGAGTGAGGGTGAGGTTTTGGTTTAGGGTGGGGTTTAGAGTTACAGTGAGGGTGAGGGTGAAGGTTAGGATTAGGGTTAGGTTTAGGGATAGAGTCAGGGTGAGGTCTCCGGTGAGGATGAGAGTTAGGGTGAGGCTGAGGGTTAGGGTGAGGGTGAGGGTTCAGGGGAGGGTGAGGGTTCGGGTGACGGTGAAGTTTAGGGTGTGGGTTAGGGTTATGTTTAGGGTGAGGTTTAGTGTGACATTGAGTGTTAGGATGAGGGTGAGGGTTAGGATTAGGGTTAGGGTGAGGGTTAGGATTAGGGTGAGGGTTAGGGTGAGGGTTAGGGTTAGGGTTAGGGGAGGGTGAGGTTTCAGGTGAGGGTGAAGTTTAGGGTGTGGGTTAGGGTTATGTTTAGGGTGAGGTTTAGTGTGACATTGAGAGTTAGGATGAGGGTGAGGGTTAGGATTAGGGTTAGGGTGAGGGTTAGGTTTAGGCTGAGGGTTAGGGTGAGGGGTAGGGTTAGGGTTAGGGTAAGGGTTAGGGTTCGGGTGACTGTTAGGGTTAGTTTGAGGGTTAGCCTGAAAGTGAGTGTGAGGTTGAGGGTTAGGGTGAGGGTGATGGTGACGGTGAGGGTTAGGGTTAGGATTCGGGTTAGGGTTAGGTTGAGGTTTTAGGTTAGGGTTAGGGTTAGGGTGAGGGTGAGGCTGAGGTTTAGGGATAGTTTTAGGGTTAGATTTAGGGTAAGGGTTAGGGTTAGTGTGAAGGTTAGGTTTAGGGTTAGGGTGAGGGTTAGGGTTTGGGTTATGTTTAGGGTGAGCGTTAGGGTTAGGATTAACGTGAGGGTGAGGGTTAGGCTGAGGGGTAGGGTTAGGGATAGGGTAAGGGTTAGGGTTAGGGTGAGGGTGAGGGTAAGATTTAGGGTTAGGGATAGGTTTAGGGTGAGGGTTAGTTTTAGGTTTAGGTTTAGGGTGAGGGTTAGGGTTAGCATAAGGTTTAGGGTCAGTGTTAGGGTTAGGGTTAGGTTTACAGTAAGGGTTAGGTTTAGGGTAAGGGTTAGCCTTAAGCTTAGTGTTATGGTTAGGGTTAGGGTTATGGTGAAGGTTAGAGTGGGCGTTGGGGTGAGGTTTAGGGTTCGGGTTAGGGTTGGATGAGGGTTAGGGTGTGGGTAATGGTTAGGGTGAGGGTTAGGTTGAGGGTGAGGGTTAGGGTTATGGTGAGGTTAAGGGATAGGGTTAGGTTGAGAGTGAGGGTGAGGGTAAGGGTAAGCGTTAGGGTCAGGGTTAGGGTGAGAGTGAGGGTTAGGGTTAGCATTAGGGTTAGGGTTATGGTAAGGTTGAGTGTTAGGGTTAGGGTTAGTGTGCAGGTTAGGGTTAGGTTTACAGTGAGGGTGTGGGTCAGGGTTCGGTTTAGGATTATGTTTAGGGTACGGGTGAGGCTTAGGGTGAGGGTGAGGGTGAGGGTGAGGGTGAGGGTGAGGGTTAAGGTTAGGTTTAGGTTTAGGGTGAGGGCTAAGTTGAGGTTGATATTTTTGGTTAGGAAAGTTTTAGGGTTAGGTTTAGGATTAGGATTAGGGTGAGGGTTAGGTTTAAGGTGAGGGTTAGGGTTAGGGTTAGGGTGATGTTTAGGGTGAGGGTGAGGATGAGAGTGAGGGTTCGGGTGAGGGTTAGGGTTAGGGTGAGGGTTAGGGTAGGGTTAGGGTTAGGTTGAGGGTAAGGGTTAGGATGACAGTTAGGGTGAGGGTGAAGGTTAGGGTTAGGTTGATGGTTAGGGTGAGGGTTAGGTTTAGGTTTAGAGTGAGGGTTAGGGTGAAGGTTAGGGTTAGGGTTTGGGTTAAGGTGAGGGTTAGGGTGAGGGGAAGGTTTAGGGGGAGGGTTAGGGAGAGGGTGAGGGTTAGGGTTATGGTGAGGGTAAGGGTTAGGCTGAGGGTTAGGTTGAGAGTGAGTGTGAGGGTTAGGTTTAGGATTAGGGTTAGGGTTAGGCTGAGGTTGAGGGTATGATTGAGGCTCACCCTAGCCCTCATGGCTAGGGTTAGGGTGAGTGGTAGGTTTAGGGTTAGATTTAGGGTGAGATTTAGGTTTAATGAGAGGTTTAGGGTGATTGTAAGTGTTAGAGTGAGGGTTAGGGTGAGAGTGAGGTTTAGGGTGATGTTTAAGCTGAAGGTGAAAGTTAGGGAGTGTGAGAGGTTTTGGGTGAGAATGAGGGTTATGGTTTGGTTGAGGGTGAGGGTTAGGGTGAGAGTAAGGGTTAGGGTGATGTTTAGGGTGAGGGTGAGGTTTAGGGTGAGAGTTAGGGTTCAGGGAATGAGTAGGGTTAGGGTGTAGGTGAGGGTTAGTGTAAGGGTGAGGCTTAGGGTGACCATGAGGGTTAGGGTTCAGCGGAGGATTTGGGTTAGGGTTAGGGTTCGGGTTCAGGTTAGGGTGAGTGTTAGTGTTAGGTTTAGGATGAGGGTTAGGCTTTTTGTGAGGGTTAAGGTTAGGGTTCGGGTTAGGGTTAATGTGAGGATAAGGGTTAGGGTAAGGGTTAGGGTGAGACTGAGGGTTAGGGTTAGCCTTAGGGTTAGGGTTAAGGTTAGGGTGGGGGTTAGGGTGAGGGTTAGTATGAGCGTTAGGGTTGGATGAGGGTTAGGGTGATTTTAATGTTTAGGGTGACGGTTAGGTTGAGGTTGAGGAATAGGGTTTTTGTGAGGGTAAGGTTTAGGTTTAGGGTTAGCTTGAGGGTTAGGGTTAGCATTAGTGTTAGGGTGATGGTGAGAGTTAAGGTGAGGGTGAGGGGTAGACTGAGGGTTAGGGTTATGGTTAGTGTTAGGGTGTGGGTTAGAGTTAGGGTTAGGGTGAGGGTGAGCATTAGGGTAAAGGTTAGTGTCACTGTTAGGGTGAGGGTGAGGGATAGGGTTAGCATTACGGTTAGGGTTAAGTTTAGGTTGAGTGTTACGTTTAGGGTGAGGTTGAAGGTTAGGGTTAGCATTAAGGTAAGGGTTAGGGTTAGGGTGCAGGTTAGGGTTAGGGTTACAGTGAGGGTGAGGGTCAGGATTAGGGTTAGGATTAGGTGTAGGTTTAGGGTGAGGTTGAGGGTGAGGGTGAGCATTAGGGTGAGAGTGAAGGTGAGGGTTAAGTTTACGGTTATGTTTAGGGTGAGGTCTACGGTGAGGGTGAGGGCTATGGTGAGGGTGAGGGTGAAGGTGAGGTTTTCGGTTTGGAAAGGGTTAGGGTTAGGTTTAGGGTGAAGATTAGGGTGAGGGTGAGGTTTAAGGTGAGGGTTAGGGTTAGGGTGAGGGTCAGGGTTAGGGTTAGGGTGAGGGTTAGGGTTAGGGTGATGTTTAGGCTGAGGGTGAGCGTGAGAGTGAGGGTTCGGGTGAGGGTGTGGGTTACGGTGTTGCTGAAGGTTAGGGTGAGAGTGAGGGTTCGGGTGAGCGTGAGGGTTAGGGTGTTGGTGAGGTTTCGGATTAGGGTTAGTTTTAGGGTTAGGGTGAGGTTTAGGGTGAGGGTGAGGGTTAGGGTTAGGGTTAGGATTAGGGTTAGGGTTAGGGTGAGGGTTAGACTGAGGGTTATGGTTAGGTTGAGGATTAGGGTAAGGGTTATGGTTAGGGTTAGGGTGAGTGTGAGTGTTAAAGTTAGGGTTAGGGTGAGGGTTATGGTTGGGGTTAGGGTGAAGGTGAGGATGAGGGTGAGGGTTAATGTGAGTGTTAGGGTGTGGGTTACGGTTAGGTTTAGGGTGAGGGTTAAGGTGACGGTGAGTGTTAAGGTGAGGGTGAGGGTTAGGGTTAGGGTGAGTGATAGGTTGAGGTTTAGGGTCAGATTGAGTGTGAGGTTTACGGTTAGGGTTACCCTTAGGGTTATGGTGAGGGTATCAGTTAGGGTGAGATTTAGGGTGAGGGTGAGTGTTTGGGTTAGCGTTAGGGTTAAGTTGAGATTAGGGTGAGGGTTAGAGTTAGGGTGAGGATTAGGGTTAGGTTTAGGGTGACGTTTAGGGTTAGGGTGTGGGTTAGGGATAGGTTTATGGATAGCGTGAGAGTTAGGTTTATGGTTAGGGTTCAAGTTAGAGTGAGTGTGAGTGTGAGCGTTAGGTTTAGGATTAGGCTTTGTGTTAGTGTTAGGCTGAGAGTGTGGGTTAGGGTGACAGTGAGGGTTAGGTTTAGGTTAATGTTTAGGGTTATGGATAGGTTGAGGGTTAGGGTTAGGGTTAGGATGAGGGTTAGGGTGAGGATTATGTTTAGGGTTAGGGTGAGGGTTAGGTTTAGTTTGCTTTTTAGGGTTAGTGTGAGGGTAAACGTTAGGGTGAGGGATAGGGTGAGGGTGAGGAATAGGTTTAGTGTTAGTGTTAGGGTGAGCATTTGGGTGAGGATTAGGATTAGGTTTAGGTTTAGGGTTAGGGTTAGGGTTGAGTTTAGGGTTAGGTTTAGGGTGAGGCTTAGTGTTAGGTTTAGGGAGAGGATTAGAGTTAGTGTGAGGTTTAGGGTTACGTTTAGGGTTTGTGTGAGGATAAGGGTTAGGTGAAGGTTAGGGTGCGGGTGAGGGATAGGGTTAGTGTAAGGGTAGGGTGACTGTTTGGTGAAGGTTAGGTTTAGGTTTAGGGTTAGGGTGAGGGGTAGGCTGAGGGTAAGTGTTAGGGTGAGGTTTCAGGTGAGGTTGAGTATTAGGCTTAGAATTAGTCTTAGGGTGAGGGTTAGGGTTAGGTATAGCATTAGGGTTAGGGTTAGGGTGAGGGTGAGGGTTAGGATTAGGGTAAAGTTGAGGGTGAGGTTTAGGGTTAGCATTAGGTTTAAGGTTAGCGTTAGACTGAGGGTTAGGGTGAGGATTAGGGTTAGGATTAGGTTTAGGGTTAGGGTGAGGCTGAGGTTGAGGATGAGCTTGAGGGTGAGGTTTTGGGTTAGGGTTAGGTTTAGGGTGAGGGCTAGGGTGAGGGTGAGATTTAGGGTGATGTTTAGGGTGAGGATGAGTTTGAAGGTGAGGGTTAGCGTTAAGGTGAGGTTTAGGTTTAGGGTTAGGCTGAGGGTTAGGGTTAGGGTGATGTTTAGGGTGAGGGTGAGGGTGAGGTTGAGGGTGAGTTTTAGGGTATAAGTGAGGGTTAGTTTTAGGGTGAGGGTTAGGGTGACGGTGAGGGTTAGGGTGAGGTTGTGGAAAAGGGTTAGGGTTAGGTTTAGGGTTAGGGTTAGGGTGAGGGTTCGGGTTAGTGTAAGGGTTTGTGTTTGGGTTAGTGTGAGGAAAATGTTTAGGGTGAGGATTAGGATGAAAGTAAGAGTTAAGGTTAGGTTTAGTGTTAGGGTTAGGGTGAGGTTTACGGTTAGGATTAGGGTTAGGGTTAGGTTGAGGTTGAGGGTTAGAATTAGGGTTAGGTTGAGGGTTAGATTTGGGGTGAGTGTTAGGGTTTCGGTTAGGGTGAGGGTGAGGTTGAGGTTTCGGTTTCGGGTTAGGTTAGTGTGTGGGTGATGGTTAGTGTTTGGGTGAAGTTTAAGGTGACGGTGAGGGTTAGGATGAGGTTTAGGATTAGGGTGAGAATTAGAGATAGGGATAGGGTTAGGGTTAGGGTTTGAGTTAGGGTGAGTATGAGGGTAAGAGTTAGGGTTAGGATTAGGGTTACGGTTAGTGTTAGGCAGAGGGTGAGGGTGAGGGTGAGGGTTAGGGTTAGGGTGACATTTAGGGTTAAGGTTAGGGTGAAAGGTAGGGTTAGGATTAGGGAGATTGTTAGGGTTAGGGTGAGGGTTTGGGTTAGTTTGAGGGTTAGGGTGAAGGTAAGTTTGAGATTGAGGGTTAGGGGAGGGTGATGGTGACGGTGAGGGTTAGAGTTAGGATTCTGTTTAGGGTTAGGGTGAGGGTTAGGGTTAGGTTTAGGGTTAGGGTGAGGGCAAGGTCGAGGGTTAGGTTTAGGTTTAGGGTGAGGGTTAGGGTTAGGGTTAGGTTTAGGGTGAGGGTTAGTGTTAGTGTTAGGGTGAGGGTGAGGGTTAGGTTGAGGGGTAGGGATAGGGATAGGGTAAAGGTTAGGGTTAGGGTGAGGGTGAGGGTGAGGTTTAAGTTTAGGGTGAGGGTTAGGGTGAGGGTTAGTGTGAGGTTTAGGTTTAGGGTAAGGGTAAGTGTTAGGTTCAGGGTGAGTGTTAGTTTTAGTTTTAAGTTTAGGGTTAGGGTGATGCTGAGGTTTAGGGTTAGGGTTAGTGTGAGGATGAGGGTTATGGTGAGGATTAGGGTGAGGATGAGAGTTAGGCTTAGCATAAGGTTTAGGGCGAGGGTTAGGGTTAGGGTTAGGGTTAGGGTTAGGTTAGGGTAAGGTTTAGGATTAGCGTGAGGGTTAGGGGTAGGGTGATGTTTAGGGTGACGGTGAGGGTTAGGGTGAGGGTGAGCATGAGTGGGAGGGTGACCATGAGGGTTAGGATTAAGGTTAGATTTATGGTGAGGATAAGAGTTAGGGTACTATTAGGGTTAGGGTAAGGGTTTGGCTGAGGGTGAGGGTGAGGGTGAGGGTTAGGGTTTCAGTTAGGTAAGCGTTAGGGTTATGTTTAGGGTGAGGATTATGGTGAGGGTGAGGGTTAGGGTTAAGTTGAGGGTTAGGCTTAGTGTGAGGGTTACGGTTAGGTTTAGGGTTAATGTGAGGATAAGGGTTAGGATGAGCGTTAGGTTGAGAGTGAGGGTTAGTGTTAGCGTTAGGGATAGGGTGAAGGTTAGTGTGGGGGTTAGGGTGTGGTTTAGGGTTCGGGTTAGTGTTGGGTGAGGGTTAGGGTGAGCGTAAGGTTTAGAGTGAGGATTAGGTTGAGAGTGAGGGATAGGGTTATGGTGAGGGTAAGGGTTAGGGTTAGGGTGAGAGTGAGGGTGATGGTAAGGGTAAGGGTTAGGGTCTAGGTTACTGTGAGGGTTAGGGTTAGCATTAGGGTTAGGGTTTGGTTTAGGTTGAGTGTTAGGGTTAGGGTTAGGGTTAGGTTTAGGGTGATGTTAAGGGTTAGGATCAAAGTTAGGGTGAGGGTGAGGGTTAAGTTTAGGTTTAGGTTTAGGGTGAGTTTGAGGGTGAGGGTTAGGGTTAGGTTTAGGGTGAGTGTTAGGGTGAGGCTTAGGGTGAAGGTTAGGATTAGTGTTAGGCTTTGGGTTAGGGTGAGGTTTAGGGTGAGGGGAGGGGGTAGGGTGAGTGTTAGGGAGAGGGGAGGGATAGGGTTATGGTGAGGGTAAGTGTTAGGCTGAGGCTTAGGTTGAGAGTAAACATTTGAGTTAGCATCAGGTTTGGGTTGAGGTTGAGGGTTAGACTTAGGCTGAGGGGTAGTTTAAGGGTTTGGGTTAGGGTTAGGTTTCGGTGGAGGTTAAGGGTTAGGGTGAGGGTGAGGTTTAGGGTTAGACTAAGGGTGAGGGTGAGGATTAGGTTTAGGGTAAGGGTGAGTGTGAGTGTGAGGGTAAGGTTTAGGATTAGGTTTAGGGTCAGGCTGAGGTTGAGGGTATGAGTGAGGGTGAGGGCTAGGGTTAGTGGTAGAGGTAGGGTTAGGGTTAGGTTTAGAGTTAGTATTAGGGTTAGGGTTAGGATTAGGCTGAGGGTGAGGGTGAGGCTGAGGGTGAAGATGAGTTTTAGGGTTAGGGTTAGGATTAGAGTTAGGGTTATGTTGAGCGCTAGGATGAGGGTGAGGGTTAGGGTTAGAGTTAGGGTTAGGGTTATGCTGAGGTTGAGGTTGACGGTTAGGATTAGGGATAGGGATAGGTTTAGGCTGAGGTTGAGGATGAGGGTGAGGTTTAGGGTTAGGGTTACGGTTAGGGTGAGGGCTAGGGTGAGGGTGAGTGTTAGGGTGATGTTGAGTGTGAGGGTGAGGGTCTTGGTTAGGTAATGTTAGGGTTAGGGTGAGGATTAGGTGAGTGTTTGGGTGAGGGTGTGGGTTCGGTTGATGGTGAGGGTTCGGGTTAGCATTAGTGTTAGGGTTATGGTTAGGTTGATTGTTAGGGTTAGGGTTAGGGTTAGGGTGAGGGTATGTGTTAGGGTGAGGGTTATGGTGAGGGTGAGGGATAAGGTTAGTGTTAGGGTCAGGGTGAGCATTTGGATGAGGGTTAGGTTTAGGGTTAGGCTGATGGTATGTGTTAGGGTTGAGTTAAGGTTTAGCGTTAGTGTGAGGTGTAGGGTTAGGGTTAGGGTTAGTGTGAGGATAAGGGATATGGTGAGGGTGAAGGATAGGGTTACTGTAAGGGTTAGGGTGAGTGTTTGGATGAGGATTAGGTTCAGGTTTAGGGTTAAGGTGAGGGTTAGGATGAGGGTAAGTGTTAGGGTGATGTTTAGGTTGTGGTTGAGTATTAGGGTTGCATTAGTCTTAGTGTGAGGGTTAGGGTTAGTTATGGCATTAGGCTTAGGGTTAGGGTTAGGGTGAGGGTTAGGATTAGGGTTAAGGTGAGGGGGAGGTTTAGGGTTAGCATTAGGTTTACGGTTATGGTTACAGTGAGGGTTTGGGTGAGGGTTAGGTTTCGGATTAGGTTTAGGGTTAGGGTGAGGCTGAGGTTGAGGTTGAGGTTGAGGTTGAGGGTTAGTGTTAGGGTTAGGCTTAAGGTGAGGGCTAGGGTGAGGGCGAAGGTTAGGATGAGGGTTAGGGTGAGGGTGCGGTTTTCGGTTAGGAAATGGTTAGGATTAGGTTTAGGGTGAGGATTAGGCTGAGGGTGAGGTTGAAGGTGAGGGTTAGGGTTAAGGTGAGGGTTAGGGTTAGGGTTAGGGTGAGGATTAGGGTTAGGGTGATTTTTAGGGTGAGGGTGAGGGTGAGGGTTAGGGTGTAGGTGAGGGTTAGGGTTAGGGTGAGGGTTAGGGTGACAGTGAGGGTTAGGTTGAGGGTTAGGGCTAGTGTGAGGGTTAGGATTAGGGTTAGTGTGAGGAAAAGGGTTAGGGTGAGGATTAGGATGAGACTAAGATTTAGGGTTAGGTTTAGCATTAAGGGTAGTGTGAGGTATAGGGTTAGAGTTCGGGTGTTGGTTAGGTTGAGGGTGAGAGTTAGAGTTAGTGTTATGGTGAGGGTTAGGGTTGGGGTGAGTGTTAGTGTTACGGTTAGGGTGAGGGTTTGGTTTCGGGTGAGGGTTAGGTTGTGGGTTAGGGTTGAGGTTGTGGTGTGGGTAAGGGTTAGGGTGAGATTTAGGGTGAGGTTTAGGGTTAGGTTGATGGTTAGGGTGACGTTGAGGTTTAGGGTGACAGTGAGGGTTAGGGTCAAGGTTAGGCTTAGTGTGAGGGTTAAAGTGAGGGTTAGGGTTAGGGTTGGGGTTAGTTTTAAGTTTATAGTGAGGGTAAGGGTTAAGGTGAGGTTTAGGCTGATGGGTAGGTTTAGGGTAAGGGTGAGGGAGAGGGTGAGGGTAAGGATTAGAGTGAGGAGTAGCGTGAGATTGAGGGTTAGGGTTAGCCTTAGGGTTAGGGTTTGGGTTATGGTGAGGGGTAGGGTTAGGGTTAGGGTGAGGATGAAGTTTAGGGTTAGCATTAGGTTTAGGGTTAGGTTGAGAGTGAGGGTTAGGGTTAGGTTTAGGGCGAGTGTTAGGTTCAGGTTTAGGGTCAGGGGTAGAGTGAGGGTTAAGGTTAGGGTATGGGTGAAGGTTAGGGTTTGAATTAGATATAGGGTTAGGGTGAAGGTGAGGGTGAGGGTTAGGGTTAGAGTTAGGGTTTGAGTGAGGGTCAAGTTGAGGGTGAGGGTTAGGTTTAGGGTTAGGATTAGTGTAAGGTTGAGGGCTAGATGAGGGTGAGGGTTAGGGTTTGGGTTAGGGTGAAGATAAGTATTAGGGTGACGGGAAGTGTTAGGGTTGGGATGAGGTTGAAGGTTAGGTTTAGTGTGAGGGTGTGGGTTATTGTTAGGGTAAGGTTAAGGTTTAGAGTGAGGGTTAGGGTGAGAGTGAGTGTTAGGGTTAGCATGAGTGTGAGGGTGAGGGTTAGGGTGATGTTTAGGGTGAGAGTGAGGGTTAGGATGATGGTTAGGTTTAGGTTTAGTGTTAGCGTTACAGTGAGGGTTAGGGTCAGGGTTAGGATTAAGGTGAGGGTTAAAGTGAGGGTGAGGGTTAGGTTTAGGTTTAAGGTGTGGGTTATGGTTAGGGTTAGGATTAGGGTGAGGTTTAGGGTGAGGGTTGTGTCAGGGTTAGTGTGACGTTTAGGGTTAGTGTGAGGTTTTGGGTTAGGTTTAGGGTAAGTGTGAGGATAAGGGTTAGAGTGAGGGATAGGATTATTTTTTGGGTTAGGGTGAGGTGAGGGTGAGGGTTCGGGTTCGGTTAGAGTGAGGGTTAGGGTGAGGGTAAGGCATAGGGTTGGGGTTAGGGTAAGGGTGCGTGTGAGGGTGATGGTTAGTGTTAGGTTTATGGTGAAGGTGAGGGATTGGTTTAGGATTAGGGTTAGGGTTAGTTTTAGGGTGAGGGTGAGGGTTAGGTTTAGGATTAGGGTTAGGCTTAAGGTGAGGGTGAGGGTGAGGGTGAGGGTTAGGGAGAGGATTAGGGTTAGGTTTAGGGTTAGGGTGAGAGTGAGGGTTAGGTTGAGGTGAGGGTTCGGTTTTGGGTGAGGGTGAGGGTTATGGTTAGATTGAGGGTGAGGTTAGGGTTAATGTGAGGGGTAGGGTTAGGGTTAGGGTGAGGTTGAGGTTTAGGTTTAGTGTGAGTGTTAGGGTTAGTATTAGGGTTATGGTAAGGTTAAGGGTTAGGGTGTGGTTTAGGGTAAGAGTGAGGGTTAGGGTTAGCGTGAGTTGGAGGGTGAGGGTTAGGGTTAGCGTGAGGGTTAGGGTAAGGGAGAGACTTATGTTTAGGGTTAAGGTGAGGGTTAGGATGAGGGTGAGGTTTAGGGTGACGTTGAAGGTTAGGGTGAGGGTGAGGTTTAGGGTTAGGGTTAGGTTTAGGGTGTGGGTTAGGTTTAGGGTTAGGGTTAGGCTGATGGTTAGGTTTGGGGTTAGGGTAAGGGTGAGGGTGACGGTGAGGGTTAGGGCTAGGTTTAGGGTGAGTGTGAGGGTTAGGTTTAAGATTAGTGTTAGTTTGATGGTGAGGGTGAAGTTTACAGTTAGTGTTAGCTTTGGGGCGAGGGTGAGCCTGAGGGTGAGGTTTAGGGTGTGGGTGACAGTTAGGTTTAGGGTGAGGGTTAGGGTGATGGTGAGGGTTAGGTGAGGGTGAGATGTAGGTTTAATCTTAGAGTTAGGCTGAGGGTTAAGTTCAGGGTCAGGATTAAGGTGAAGGTTAAGGTGAGGTTTAGGGTTAAGGTTAGGTTTAGGGTTAGTGTGAGGATTAGGTTTAGGGTGAGGGTAAGCTTTAGGGTGAGGGTTAGACTGAGGGTGAGGGATAGGTTTTGTGTTAGTGTTAGGGTGAGCATTTGGGTGAGGGTTAGGTTCAGGGTTAGGGTTAGGGTGAGTGTTAAGGTGAGGGCAAGTGTTAGGGTTAGGTTTAGGTGGACGGTGAGGGATAGGGTTATGGTGAGGTGAGGGTGAGGGTGAAGGTGAGGGTTAGGGTTAGCGTTAGGTTGAGGGGAAGGTATAGGTTGAGGGTAGGTACTAGAGTTAGTCTGAGGGTGAGGGTGATGTTGAGGTTTAGGGTTATGGTAAGGGTTAGGGTTAGTGTGAGGGTTAGTGTTAGTGTTAGGGTTAGGGTTAGTGTGAGGGTAAGTGTTAGGGTGAGGATTTGGGTTAGGGTGAGTGTTATGGTTAGGGTGAGGGTTAGTGTCAGGTTTATTTTTAGGGTTATTGTTATGGTAACGGTGAGTTTGAAGGTGAAGGTTAATGTTAGGGTTAGGATGAGATTTAGGTTTAGGGTTAGGATGAGCGTTAGGCTGAGGGTTAGGTTTAGGGTTAAATGTGAGGGTTAGGGTTAAGGTTAGGGTGAGGGGGAGGATTCGGGTTAGGGTTAGCTTGAGGTTAGGGTTAGAGTTAGGGTGAGCGTGAGGGTTAGGGTGAGGCATAGGTTTAGGGTTAAGGTGAGGGTGAGGGTTAGGTTTAGGGTGAGGGTTAGGGTTAGGGTTAGGGTGAGGGTCAGGGTTAGGTTTAGGGTGAGGGTTAGGGTTAGGGTTAGGGTGAGGGTGACGGTTATGGTTAGGGTAAGGGTAAGGGTGAGGATGAGGGTGATTATTAGGGTTAGGTTTAGGGTGAGCATGAGCGTTAGATTTAGGATGAGGGTTAGGGTGAGGGTGAGGGTGAGGGTTACAGTTAGGATTAGGTTTAGGGTGAGGGTTGGGATTAGGTTTAGGATTAGGGTTAGGGTTAGGCTTAGGTTGAGGGTCAGGGTGAGGGTGAGGTTGACGGTGAGGGTTAGGGTAAGGGTTAGGGTTACGGTAAGGGTGAGGGTGAGGGTTAGGGTTGAGTGTGAGGTTTAGGGTTAGAGTTAGGGTTAGCGTGAGGGTTTTGATTCGGGTTAGGGTTAGGGTAATGGTGAGGGTTAGGGTGAGTGCGAGGTTGAGGTTGAGGGTGAGGGTGAGGGTTAGGGTGTGGGTTAGGGTTAGGGTTAAGGTGAGTGTTAGGTTTAAGGTGAGTGTGAGGGTTAGGTTTAGAGTTAGGGTTAGCATGAGGGTTATGGTTAGGATTAGGTTTAGGGTAATGGTGAGGTTGAGGTTGAGGGTGAGGACGAGGGTTAGGGTGAGGGTGAGCGTTAGTGTGAGAGTGTGGGTTCCGGTGAGAGTGAGGGGGAGCCTTATGGTTAGTGTTCGGTTTAGAGTTAGGTTGAGGGTGTGGTTGAGGGTTAGGTTTAGGATTAGGGTTAGGTTTAGGGTTAGGCTGAGGGTGAGTGTGAAGGTGAGGTTAGGGTTCGTGTTAGGGGGAAGGTTAGGTTAATGTTAGCGTTAGGGTTAGGGTGAGGGATAGGGTTAGGGTTAGGTTTAGGTTTAGGATGAGGGTTAGGCTGTGGGGTAGGTATAGGGTTAGGGTGAGGGTTAGGTTTAGTGTGAGTTTTAGGGTTAAGGTTAGGTTCAGGGTTAGGTTTATGGTGAGGAGAAGGGTTAGGGTGATGGTTAGGATGAGTGTGAGGTTTAGGTTTTGGGATAGGGTTAAGGTATGTTTAGGGTGAGGGCTAGGGTGGGTGTGAGTGTTAGGGTTAGGGTTAGGGATAGGGTGAGAATTAGGTTTAGGGTTAGGGTTAGGGTTCGGGTGAGTCTTAGGCTGAGGGGTAGGGTTAGGGATAGGGTGAGGGTTAGGTTTAGTGTGAGGGTTAGCGTTTGGGGTAGGGTTAGGGTTAGGGTTAGGGTGAGGTTTAGGCTGATGGCTAGGGTTACAGTTAGGGTGAGGGTTAGGTTTAGTGGGAGTGTTAGGGTTAGGTTTAGGGTTAGGGTTAGGGTGAGGGTTTGGGTGAGAGTTCGGATTAAAGTGTGGGTGAGGGTTAGGGTTAGTGTGAGGACTAGGTTTAGGGTTAGGGTTACTGTTAGGGTTAGGGTTAGAGTGAGGGTAAGGGTTACGGTTAGGGTGATTGTGAGGGTAAGGGTTAGGGTTAGTGTTACGGTTAGGGTGAGTGTTCGGGTTAGTGTGAGGGTTAGGGTTAGGGTGAGGGTTAGGTTGAGGTTTAGTATTAGAGTTAGGGTTAGGATTAGGGTTAGGGAGAGGTTGATGTTTAGTGTTAGTGTTAGGGTTAGGGTGTGGGTGAGGGTGAGGGTGAGGGTGAGGTTAAGGGTTAGGGTAGGTTTTGGTTTAGCCAGAGGGTGAGGGTGAGGTTGATGGTTAGTGTTAGGATTAGGGTGAGGGTGAGTGCTAGGGTGAAGGTGAGGTTTAGGGTGTGGGTGAGGGTTAGGTTTAGGGTGAGGGTTAGGTTGATGGTGAGGATTAGGTGAGGGTGAGATTTAGGTTTAGTGTTAGAGTTAGGCTGAGGGTTAAGATCAGGGTCAGGATTAAGGTGAGGGTTAAGGTGAGAGTTAGTGTGAAGTTGAGGGTTAGGGTTTCCTTTACGTCAGGGTTAGGGGTAGGGTAGGGATTAGGGTGACGTTGAGGGTGAGGGTTTAGTTTAAATCAGGGTTAGGGTTAAGCTGAGGTTAGGGTTAGGGTGAGGTTTAGGGTTAGTGTTAGGATTAGGGTTAGGGTGAGGGTGATGTTTAGGGTGAGGGTGAGGGTTAAGGGGAGGGTTAGATTGTGGGTCAGGGTTAGGGTTAGGGTTAGGATGAGGGTTAGGTTGACGTTTAGGGTTAGGGTTATTGTTAGAGTTAGGGTGAGGGTTAGGCTTAGGTTTATGGTTAGGTTGAGGGTTAGGGTTAGGGTTAGGATTATGGTAAGGGTTAGGGTTAACGTGAGAGTTAGGTTTAGGGTGATGTTAAGGGTGACTTTGAGGGTTACGGTAAGGGTGAGATAGAGCGTGAGGATTAGGGTGCGGGTGAGGGTGAGTGAGAGGGTGATGGTGAGGATTAGGGTTAGGGTTAGGTTTAGGTTGAGGGTAAGAGTTAGGGTTTGGATTAGGGTTAGTGTAAGCGTTAAGCTGAGGGTGAGGGCGAGGGTATGGTTAAGGGTGAGGCTTTCGGTTTGGTAAGGGTATGGGTTAGGTTGAGGGTGAGGATTAGGGTGAGGGTGAGGGTTAGGGTTAGGTTGAGCGTTAAGGTTAGGGATAGGGTTAGGGTGAGGGTTTGGGTGAGAGGTAGGGTTAGGGTTAGGATGAGGGTTAGGCTTTGTGTGACCGTTACGGTAAGGGTAAGGGTTATTGTGAGGATAAGGTTTAGGGTGAGGGTTAGGTTGAGACTGAGGGTTAGGGTTAGCGTTAGGGTTATGGTAAAACGTTGGGTGGGGTTTAGGGTGAGGGTTAGGGTTTGGGTTAGGGTTTGGTGAGGGTTACGGTGAGCATAAGAGTTAGGGTGTGGGTTAGGTTGAGGGTCAGGGATAGGGTTATGGTGAGGGTTAGGGTTAGGGTGAGAGTAAGGGTGAGGTTTAGGGTGAGGCTTAGGGTGAGGCTAAGGGTGAGGGTGAGGGTTAAGTTTAGGGTTAGGTTTATGGTGAGGGCTAGGGTGAGGGTGATATTTTTGGTTAGGAAAGGTTTAGGGTTAGGTTTAGTGTGAGGTTTAGGGTGAGGGTGAAGTTTAAGGTGAATGTTAGGTTTAGGGTGAGGGTTAGGGTTAGGGTTAGGGTGAGGTTAAGGGTTCGGATGATAGTTAGGGTGAGGGTGAGGGTTAGGCTTAGGTTTAGTGTTAGGGTGAGGGTTAGGGTTAGGGATAGGGTGAGGGTTAGGTGGAAGTTTAGGGTTAGGGTTAGGGTTCGGGTTAGGGTGAGGGATAGGGTGAGGGGAAGGGGTAGGGTGAGGGCTAGGTAGAGGGTGAGGGATAGGGTTATGGTGAGGGTAAGGGTTAGCCTGAGGCTTAGGTTGAAAGTGAACATTTGTGTTAGCATCAGTGTTGGGTTTAGGGTGAGCGTTAGGGTTAGGCTGAGGGGAAGTTTTAGGGTTAGTGTGAGGGTTAGGGTTAGGGTTAATTTTAGTGTTAGGGTGAGGTTAAGGGTTAGGGTGAGGGTGAGGGTGAGGGTTGGTTAGGGTTAGCCTTAGTGTGAGGATGAGGGTTAGGGTTAGGTTTAGGGTGAGTGCGAGTCTGAGGGTTAGGTTTAGGATTAGGGTTAGGGTTAGGGTTAGGCTGAGGTTGAGGGTATGAGTGAGGCTCACGCTAGCCCTCATGGCTAGGGTTAGGGTGAGGGGTAGATTTAGGGTTAGAGTTAGGGTAAGGCTTTTGTTTAGTGTGAGGGTTAGGGTTTGGGTAAGGGTTAGGGTGATGGTAAGTGTTAGGGTGAGAGTGAAGGTCAAGTTTAGCCTAAGTGTCACGTTGTGTGTTAGGGTAAGGGTTAGGGTTAGGGTTAGGGTTAGGGTGAGGGTGAGGGTTATGGTTAGGGTTAGGGTGAGTGTTAGGTTTAGGGTGATGTTTAAGGTGAAAATGAAAATTAGGGAGAGAGGGTTCGGGTGAGGGTGAGGGTTAGGTTGTGGGTGAGATTGAGGGTTTGGGTTTGGGTGAGGGTGAGGGTTAGGGTGATGTTTAGGTTGATGTGTGGTTTAGGGTGAGAGTTAAGCTTCAGGGAATAGAAAGGGATAGGGTGTACGTGAGGGTGAGGCTTAGGGTAACCATGAGTTTTAGGGTTTGGGGGAGGATTAGGGTTAATGTTAGGGTTCAGGTTAGGGTTAAGGTTAGGGTTAGGGTGAGTATTAGGGTGAGAGGTAGGGTTAGGTTTAGGATGAGGTTTAGGCTTAGTGTGAGGGTTACGGTGAGTTTTAGGGTTAGAGTTAGTGTGAGAATAAGAGTTAGGGTGAGGTTTAGGGTGAGACTGAGGTGTAGGGTTAGCCTTAGGGTTAGGGTGAATGTTAGGGTGGGGGTTAGGGTGAGGTTTAGGGTTAGGTTTAGGGTTGGGTGAGGGTTAGGGTGAGTGTAAGGGTTAGGGTGAGGGTTAGGTTGAGGTTGAGGGATAGGGTTATGGTGAGGGTAAGGATTAGGGCAACGTTTAGGGTGAGGTTGATGTTTAGGCTTATCATTAATGGTAGGGAGATGGTGAAGGTTAGGGTGAGGATGAGGGTTAAGCTGAGGGGTAGGATTAGGGTTAGGGTTAGAGTTAGGGTTAGGGTGAGTGTTAGGGTTACGGATAGGGTGAGGGTGAGGGTTTGGGAAAGGGTTAGGGTCAGGGTTAGGATGAGGGAGAGGGTTAGGGTTACTATTAGGTTTAGGGTTAGGTTTAGGTTGAGTGTTAGGTTTAGGGTTAGGGTGAGGTTGAGGGTTAGGGTTCGCATTACTGTTAGGGTTAGGCTTATGTTGCAGGTTAGGGTTAGGTTTAGAGTGAGGGTGAGGGTCAGGGTTAGGGTTAGGATTAGGTTGAGGGTTAGAGTGACGCTGAGGGTGAGGGTGAGGGTGAGCGTGAGGGTGAGGGTTAAGTTTAGCGTTAGGTTTAGGGTGAGGGCTAGGGTGAGGGTCAGGGCTAAGGTGAGGTTTAGGGTGAAGGTGAGGTTTTCGGTTAGGAAAGGTTTAGATTTAGGTTTAGGGTGAGTATTAGGGTGAGGGTGAGGTTTAAGTTTAGGGTTAGGGTTAGGGGGAGAGTTAGGGTTAGGGTTAAGTTGAGGGTTAGGGTTAGGGTGATGTTTAGGGTGAGGGTGAGGGTGAGAGTGAGGATTCGTTTGAGGGTGTGGCTAAGGGTGTTGGTGAAGGTTAGTGTGAGAATGAGGGTTCGGGTGAGGATGAGAGTTAGGGTGTTGTTGAGGGGTAGGGTTAGGGTGAGGGTTAGGGTGAAGGTGAGGGTTACTGTCAGGTTGAGGGTTAGGATAAGGGTAAGAGTGAGGGTTAGGTTTAGGGTGAGGGGTAGGGTGAGGGGTAGGGTTAGGGTTAGGGAGAGGGTTAGGTTTAGGGTTAGGATTAGGGTGAGTGTTATGGTTAGAGTTAGGGTGAGGGTTGGGGTGAGGGTTATGTTTAGGTTTAGGGTGAGGATTAGGTTTAGTGTGAGGGTTAGTGTTAGGGTTAGTGTAAGGATCAGGGTTAGGTTGAGGATTAGGGTGAGAGTGAGGGTGAGGGTTAGATTAAGGTTTAGGGTGAGGGTTAAAGTTAGGGTTAGCGTGAGGGTTAGGGTTGGGGTGAGGGTTAGGGTTAGGATGAGGCTGAGGGTTAAGGTGAGGGTGAAGTCTAGGGTGAGGGTGAGGGTTAGGGTTAGGGTGAGCGATAGGGTGAAGGTTAGGTTTAGGGTGAGTGTGAGAATTAGGGTTAGGGTTACTCTTAGGGCTATGATGAGGGTTTGGGTTAGGGTGAGGTTTAGGGTGAGGGTGAGGTTTAGGGTTAGCGTTAGGGTTAAGGTGAGAGTAAGGGTGAGAGTTATGTTTAGGGTGAGGTTAAGGGTTAGGGTTAGGGTTAGCTTTAGGGTAATGTTTAGGGTTAGGGTGTGCATTAGGGATAGGTTTATGGTTAGGGTGAGGGTTAGGTTTACGGTTAGGATTCAAGTTAAGGTGAGTGTGAGGGTGAGGGTTAGGGTTAGGATTAGGGTTCGGGTTAGTGTTAGGCTGAGGGTGAGTGTGAGAGTTAGGATTAGGGTAATGTTTTGTTTTAGGGTTAGTTTGAGGGTTAGGTTTAGGGTTAGGATAAGGTTTAGGGTGAGGATTATGGTTAGGGTTAGGGTGAGGGTTAGGTTTAGTGTGAGGGTTATGGTTAGGTTTAGGGTGAGGGTGTGGGTAAAGGTTAGCGTGAGGGTCAGGGTGAGGGTGAGGTTTAGGGTAAAGTTTAGGGTGAGTGTTTGGGTGAGTTTTAGCTTTAGGGTTAGGGTTAGGGTGAGGGTTAGGATGAGGGTAAGGGTTTGGGTGAGGTTTAGGTTGTGGTTGAGTATTAGGGTTAGCATTAGTCTTAGGGTGAGGGTTAGGGTTGGGTATAGCATTAAGGTTAGGTTTAGGGTTAGGGTGAGGGTTAGAATTAGGGTTAATGTGAGGGTGAGGGTTAGGGTTAGCATTAGGTTTACAGTTAGGGTTAGAGTGAGGGTGAAGCTGAGGTTTAGGGTTAGGAATATGTTTAGGGTTAGGGTGAGGCTGAGGTTGAGGATGAGGTTGAGTTTGAGGGTTAGGGTTAGGGTTTGGCTTAGTGTGAGGGCTAGAGTGAGGGCGAAGGTTAGGGTGCGGGTTAGGGTGAGGGTGCGGTTTTTGGTTAGGAAAGGGTTAGGTTTAAGTTTAGGGTGAGGATTAGGCTGAGGGTGTGGTTGAAGGTGAGGGTTAGGGTTAAGGTAAGGTTTAGGGTTAGGGTTAGGCTGAGGGTTAGGGTTAAGGTGATGTTTAGGGTGAGGGTGAGGTTGGGGGTGAGGGAGAGGGTTAGGGTGTAGGTGAGGGTTAGGGTTAGGTTGATGCTGAGGGTTAGGTTGAGGGTTAGGGTTAGTGTGAGGGTTAGGATTTGGGTTAGTGTGAGGAAAGGGTTAGGGTGAGGATTAGGATGAGAGTAAGAGTTAGGGTTAGGTTTAGCCTTAGGGTTAGGGTGAGGTATAGGGTTAGAGTTCGGGTTAGGCTTAGGTTGAGGGTGAGGGTTAGACTTAGGTTTAGGGTGAGGGTTAGGGTTGGGGTGAGTCCTAGGCTTACAGTTAGGGTGAGGGTGAGGGTGACGGTGAGGATTCTGGTGAGGTTTAGACTGTGGGTTAGGGTTAAGTTTATGGTTAGGGTAAGGGTTAGGGTGAGGTTTAGGGTGAGGTTTAGGGTTAGGGTGACATTGAGGGTTAGAGTGACAGTGGGGGTTAGGGTGAGGTTGAGGTTTAGGTTTAGTGTTAGTGTTACAGTGAGGGTGAGGGTCAGGTTTAGGATTAGGGTGAGGGTTAAAGTGAGGGTTAGGGTTAGGCTTAGGTTTAGGGTTAGTGTGAGGATTAGGGTTATTGTTAGGTTTATAGTGAGGGTAAGGGTTAAGGTGAGGGTTAGGCTCATGTGTATGTTTAAGGTAAGGTATAGGGAGAGGGTGAGGGTAAGGGTTAGGGTGAGGATTAGGGTGAGGGTGAGGGTTAGGTTTAGCATTAGGGTTAGGTTTTGGGTTAGGATAAGGGGTAGGGTTAATGTTAGGGTGAGGATGAGGGTTAGGGTTATCATTAGGTTTAGGGTTAGGGTGAGGGTGAGGGTTAGGGTTAGGGTTAGGGTGAGTGTGAGGTTGAGGGTTAGGGTTAGGGGTAAGGTGAGGGTTAAGGTTAAGGTGTGGGTTCCGGTTAGGGTGAGGGTGAGGCTAAGGATTAGGGTGAGGTTTAGGGTCTGGGTGAGTGTTAGGGTTTGAATTAGCGTTAGGGTTAGGGTTAGGGTGAGGGTGAGGGTGAGGGTTAGGGTTAGGGTTAGGTTTAGGGTTAGGGTGAGGGTCAAGGTGAGGGTTAGTGTGAGGGTTAGTTTTAGGGTTAGGGTTAGGGTTAGGATTAGTGTTAGGGTGAGGGCTAGGTTGAGGGTGAGGGTTAGGGTTTGGCTTAGGGTGAGGGTAAGTGTTAGGGTGAGGGATAGTGTGAGGGGTAGTGTTAGGGTTAGGGTTAGGGTGAGGGTTAGGTTTAGCGTGAGTGTGAGGGTCAGGGTTAGGGTGAGGGTTCGTGTTAGGTTTAGGATTAGGGTTGGGTTGAGGGTGAGGGTTATGTTTAGGGTTAGGGTGAGGGTTAGGTTTAGGTTGATGTTTAGGGTGAGGTTGAGGGTTAGGGTGACAGTGATGGTGAGGGTGAGGGTGAGGATTAGGGTGTGGATGAGGGTTAGGGTGAAGGTGAGGGTTAGGGTTAGATTTAGGGTGTGGGTTAGGATTAGGGTTAGGATTAGGGTGAGGGGTATGGTCAGGATTAGGGTGAGTTTTGGGGTTAGTGTGATGTTTAGGCTAAGTGTGAGGATAAGGGTTAGGGTGAGGGATAGGGTTATTGTTAGGGTTAGGGAGAGGATTAAGGTTAGGTTTAGGGTTAGAGTGAGAGTGAGGGTTAGGTTGAGGTGAGGGTTCGGGTTTGGGTGAGGTTTAGGGTGATGGTGAGGGTTAGCATAAACGTGAGGGTGAGGATCAGAGTAATGGTTAGTGTTAGGTTTAGGGTCAGGGTGATGTTTAGGTTTAGGATTAGGTTTAGGCTTAGTGTGAGGGTGAGGGTGAGGATGAGGGTGAGGGTTAGGATTAGGGTGAGGGTTAGGGTTATGGTTAGGATTAGGGTGAGGATTATGGGTATGGTTAGGGTTAGGATTAGCGTTATGCTGAGGGTTAGGGTTAGGGTTAGTGTGCAGGTTAGGTTTAGGGTTAAGGTTAGGGAGAGGGTGAGGGTTTAGTTTAGGTAAATTTAGGGTAAGATTAGGGTGACGTTTAGGATGAGGTTGAGGGTTAAGGTGAGGGTTTCGGTTAGGGTGAGCGTTAGGGTTAGGATTAGGGTGAGGGTTATTGTTAGGATGATGTTTATGGTGAGGGTGAGGGTGAAGGTTCGGGTGAGGGGGAGGGTTAGGGTTAGGGTTAGCGTGAGGGTTATGGTTATGGTTAGGGTGATGGTGAGAGTTAGGTTGAGTGTGAGGTTGAGGGTGAGGGTTAGGATGAGGTTTAGGGTGAGGGTTAGAGTGAGGTTGAGCGTTAGGGTGAGAGTGAGGTTTCGGGGGAGGGTTCGAAGGAGGGGGAGGGTTATGGTTAGGGTTCTGTTTAGAGTTAGGGTGAGGGTGTGGGTGAGGGTTAGGTTTAGGATTAGGGTTAGGGTTATGGTAAGGCTGAGGGTGAGTTTGAGGGTGAGGGTGAGGGTGAGGGTTAGGGTGAGGGTTAGGGTTAGGGTTAGGGTTAGGTTGAGGGATAGGGTTAGGGTTAGGGTTAGGATGAGGGTTAGGCTGTGGGGTAGGGTTAGGTTTAGAATAAGGGTTAGGTTTAGTGTGAGTTTTAGGGTAAAGGTTAGGGTCGAGTTAGGATTAGTGTGAGGAGAAGGGTTAGGGTGAGGGTTAGGATGAGGGTGAGGTTTAGGGTTAGTAATATGGTTAGGGTGAGGTTAGGTTGAGGGCTAGGGTGAGTGTGAGGGTTAGGGTTAGGGTTAGGGATAGGGTGAGGTTTAGGTTTAGGGTTAGGGTTAGGGTTACGGTGAGTCATAGCCTGAGTTGTAGGGTTAGGGATAGGGTGAGGGTTATGTTTAGTGTGAGGTTTAGGGTTTGGGGTAGGGTTAGGGTGAGGGCTAGGGTGAGTGTGAGGTTTAGGGTTAGGTTTAGGGATAGGGTGAGGTTTAGATTTAGGGTTAGGCTTCGGGTGAGGTTTAGGCTGATGGGTAGGGTTACAGTTAGGGTGAGTGTTAGGTTTAGTGGGAGTGTTAGGGTTAATTTTAGCGTTAGGGTTCGGGTTCGGGTGAGGGTTTGGGTTAAGGTGTGGATGAGGGTTAGGGTTAGTGTGAGGACTAGTTTTACGGTTAGGGTTACTGTTAGGGTTAGGGTTAGGGTGAGGGTAAGGGTTAGAGTTATTGTGATTGTGAGGGTAAGGGTTAGGATTAGTGTTACCGTTAGGGTGATGTTTCAGGTTAGTGTGAGGGTTAGGGTTAGGGTTAGGTGAAGGTGAGGGTAAGGGTTAGGGTGAGGGTTATGGTGAGGTTGAGGGTTAGGATTAGAGTTAGGGTTAGGATTAGGGTGAGGGTGAGGGTGAGAGTTAGTGTTAGGGTGAGGTTTAGTGTTGGGGTGAGGGTTAGGGTTGGTGTGAGGGTGAGGGTGAGGTTTAGGGTTAGGGTTAGGATTAGGTTTAGGCTGAGGTTGAGGGTGAGGTTGAGGGTTATAGTTAGGTTTAGGGTGAGGGTGATGGCTCGGGTGAAGGTGAGCGTTAGGGTGAAGGTGAGGATAAAGGTTAGTGTGAGGGTTAGGGCGAGGCTGAGGGTTAGGTTTAGGGTGAGGGTTATTGTGAGGGTTAGGGTGAGGGTAAGGGTTAGGGTGATGGTAAGATTGAGTTTGAGGGATAGCATTATGTTGTGGGTAAGGGTTAGGGTGAGGGTTAGGGTGAGGGTTTGGGTTAGAGTGGGGGTTAGGGTTAGGATTAGGTTGAGGGTTAGGGTTTAGGTGATGTTTAGTGTGAGAGTATGGTTTAGGGTGAGGGTGAGTGCTCGGGTGAGCATGAGGTTTAGGATGAGGGTGAGCGTTAGGGTTATAGTTAGGGTTAGGGAGAGGGGTAGGGTGAGCATTAGGGTTAGGATTAGGGTTAGGATTAGGGTTAGAGTGAGGATTAGTGTGAGAGTTAGTGTGTGGGTAAGTGTTATGGTTAGGGTTAGTGTTAGGGCTAGGGTGAGGGTGAGTGTTAGTGTGTGGGTGAGGGTTTTGTTTAAGTTAGGGTTAGGGATAGGGTGAGGATAAGGTTGAGGGTGAGGGTTAAGCTGAGGTTAGGTTTAGGGTGAGGGTTAGGGTTAGGGTGATATTTAGGGTGAGGGTGAGTGTTCCGTGAGGTTGAGGGTGAGGGTTAGTGTTAGGGTTAGGTTTAGGTTGAGGGTGATTGTGAGGGTTAGGATTAGGAATAGGGTTAGGGTTTGGGTGAGAGTCAGTGTGAGGGTGAAGCTTAGGGTTAGGGTTAGGGTTATGGTTATTGTGAAGGTTACGGTTAGTGTGAGGGTTATGATAAGGGTTAGGTTTAGGGTTACAGTAAGGGTAAGGGTTAGGGTGAAGGTTAGGGTGAAGGTGAGGGTTAGGGTTGGGTTAGGGTTAGGGTGAGGGCTAGGGTGAGGGTGAGGGTTAGTGTGAGGGTTTCTTTTAGGTCATAGTTAGGGTTATGGTGAGGATTAGCATGAGGGTGAGGGTTAGGTTTAGGGTAAGGGTTAGGGTTAGGGTTAGGGTGAGAGTTAAGGTTTGGGTGATGTTTAGGGTGAGGGTGAAGGGTAGGGTGTGGTTGAGGATTAGGGTTAGAGTTAGGGTTAGGGTTATGTTGAGGGTGCGGTATAGGGTGAGGTTTATTGTGAGGGTTAGTGTTAGTGTTTGGGTTAGGGTGAGGTTTAGGGTGAGGGTTAAGCTGAGGGGTAGGGTTAAGGATAGAGTGACTGTTAGGTTTAGTGTGAGGATTAGGGTTTAGTGTGAGGTTTAGGTTTAGGGTTAGGGTTAGGATGAGTGTTAGGGTTAGGTTGAGGGTGAGGGTGAGGGTGAGGGCTAGGGTTAGAGTTAGTGTGAGGTTTAGTGTTAGGGTGAGCCTTAGGTTTTGCGTGAGGGTTAGGGTTAAAGTAAGGGTTAGGGTGAGGTTTAGAGTTAGGGTTAGGGTTAGGGTGAGGGTCAGGGTGAGGGTTAGGTTTAGGGTGAGGGTTAGGTTTAGGGTGAGGGTTAGGGTTAGGGTGAGCGTTAGGGTGATGGTGAGGGTTAGGGTGAGGGTGAGGGTTAGGTTTAGAGTTAGGGTTAAGGTGATGTTTGGGGTGAGGTTGAGGGTTAGTGTGAGGGTGAGGGTTAGGGTGAGGGTTAGGTATAGGATTAGGGTTAGGGTGAGTTTTAGGGTTCGGGTTAGGGTTAGAGTTATTGTTAGGGTTAGGGTTAGGATGAAGGTGAGGGTAATTGTTAGGGTTAGGGTTAGGGTGAGGGTGAGGGTGATGTTCAGGGTTAGTGTTAGGATTAGGGTATTGGTTAAGGTAAGGCTGAGGGGGAAGGGGAGTTTCAGGGTGTGGGTTAGGGTTAAGGTTAGGGTTAAGGTGAGGGCTTGAGTTAGGGTGAGGGTTAGGCTGAGGGTGAGGGTGAGGGTTTATGTAAGTTAAAGGTTAGGGTTATGGTTAGGATTAGGGTGAGGATTAAGTTGAGGTTAGGTTCAGGGTTCGGGTTCGGTTTAGGGTTCGGGTTCGGGTTAGGGTTAGTGTGATGTTTAGGCTGGGGGTGAGGGTTAGGGTGAGCATGAGGGCTAGGATTAGGGTTAGGGTTAAGCTTAGTGTGAGGATCAGGGTGAGGGTGAACGTTAGGGTCAGGTTTAGGGTTAGGGTTAGAGTGAGGGTTACGGTTATTGTGAGTGTTATGGTTAGGGTTATGGTCAGGGTAAGGGTTAGGGTGAGGGTAAGGTTTAGGGTGAGGGTTAGGGTGAGTGTGAGGGTTTGGACTAGGGTTTGTGTTAGGGATGGGTTGAGGGTTAGTGTTTGAGTGATGTTTTGAGTGAGGGTGAGGGTTAGGGTGAGGATGAGGGTTTGGGTGAGGATGAGGGCTCGGTTGACTGTGAGGGTTAGGGTGTGGGTGAGGATTAGGCTTAGGGTGAGGGTAAGCGTTAGGGGTAGAGTTAGGGTTAGGTTTAGGGTTAGGGTAAGAGTTAGGGTGAGGTTAAAGGTAAGGGTGAGAATCAGGGGAAGGGTGAGGTTTAGGGTTAGGGTGAGGGTTAGGATAAGGGTGTGGGTAAGTGTTAGGGTAAGGTTTAGGGTGACGGTGAGGGTTAGCATCAAGGTTAGGTTTAGGGTTAGGGTTAGGGTGAGGGTTAGGTTTTGGTTAAGTGTTAGGGTGAGGTTTAGGGTGAGGGTGAGGGTTAGGGTTAGGGTGAGGGTAAATGTTAGGGTTAGGGTTAGGGTGAGTCTTAGTGTTAGGGTTAGCTTTAGGGTGAGGGTGAGGGTGAGAGTTAGGGTTAGGATTAGAGTTAGGGTGAGGGCAAGGCTTAGGGTGAGGGTTAGGGTGAGGTTGAGGGTTATGATTAGGGTGAGGGTGAGGTTAAGTGTTAGGGTGAGGTCTACGGTTAGGGTTAGGATTAGGATGAGTGTTAGGGTTAGGGTGAGGGTGTAGGTAAGTGTTAGGGTGAGGGTAAGGGTTAGATTGAGGGTTAGCTTGAGGGTGAGGGTTAGGGTTAGCATTAGGGTTAGGGTGAGGTTGAGGGTTAGGGTGAGGGTTAGGGTTAAGTTTAGGGATAGGGTAAGGATTAGGGTTAGGGTGTGGTTTAGTTTTAGTGTGAGGTTTAGGTTTAGGGTTAGGCTTAGGATGAGTGTTAGTGTTAGGTTGAGGGTGAGGGTGAGGGTGAGGGCTAGGGTTAGTGTTAGTTTGAGGGTTAGTGTTAGGGTGAGTGTTATGTTTAAGGTGAGAGTTAGGGTTAAAGTAAAGTTTAGGTTGAGGATTAGCGTTAGGATTAGGGTTAGGGTGAGCATCAGGGTGAGGGTTAGGTTTAGGTTGAGGGTTAGGTTTAGGGTGAGGGTTAGGGTTAGCGTGAGCGTTAGTGTGATGGTGAGGGTTAGGGTGAGTGTTAGGGTTAGGGTTAGGTTTAGGGTGAGTGTTAGGGTGAGGTGTCGGGATACGGTTATGTTGAGGGTTAGGGTTAGTGTGAAGGTTAGGGTTAGGGTTAGTGTGAGGATAATGTTTAGGGTTAGGGTTAGTTTTAGGGTGAGAGTTAGATTGAACGTTAGGGTTAGGTTAAGGTGATGTTTAGGGTTAGGTTGAGGGTTAGTGTGAGGGTGACAGTGAGGTTGAGGTTCAGGGTTAGGATGAGGGTTAGGGTGAGTTTTAAGGTTAGGATTAGGGTTAGAGCTATTGTTAGGGTTAGGGTTTGGGTTAGGATGAGGGTGAGGGTTATTGCTAGGGTTAGGGTTAGGGTGAGGGTGGGGTTGAGGGTTACTGTTAGGATTAGGGTTATTGTTAGGGTAAGGCTGAGGGGGAAGGGGAATTTGAATGTGAGTGTTAGGGTTAAGGTTAGGGTTAGGGTGAGGGCTTGGGTGAGGGTGAGGGTTAGGCTGAGGGTGATGGTGAGGGTTTCGGTTAGTTAAAGGTTAGGGTTATGGTGAGGATTAGGGTGAGGGTGAGGATTAAGCTTAGGTTAGGTTCAGGGTGAGGGTTCGGGTTAGGGTTAGGGTGAGGGTTAGGGTTAGGATGATGTTTAGGGTGAAGGTGAAGGTTAGAGTGAGGGTGAGGATTAGGGTTAGGGTTAGGTTTAATGTGAGGCTGAGGGTTAGGAAGAGGAATAGGATTAGGGTTAGGGTTCAGCTGAGGGTGAGGATCAGGGTGTGGGTGAAGGTCAGGGTCAGGGTTACGTTTAGGGCTAGAGTGAGGGTTACGGTTATTTTGAGGGTTAGGGTTAGGGTTAGGGTGAGGGTAAGGGTTAGGGTGAGGGTAAGGGTTAGGGTGAGGGTTAGGGCGAGTGTGAGGGTTTGGAATAGGGTTTGGGTTAGGGTTAGGGTGAGGGTTAGGTTTTGGGTGATGTTTAGAGTGAGGGTGATGTTTAGGGTGAGGATGAGGGTTTGGTTGTGGGTGAGGGTTCGGTTGAGGGTGAGGGTTAGGGTGTGGGTGAAGATTAGGGTTAGGGTGAGGGTACGGTTGAGAGTGAGGGTGAGGGTTAGGGTTAGGGTTTGGGTTAGAGATAGTGTGAGTTTGAGAGTGAGGGTTAGGTTTAGGATTAGGGTGAGGGTTAGGGTTAGGTTGAGGATTAGGTATATTGTTAGGGTTAAGGTAAGGGTGAGGGTGGGTGTTATGGTTAGATTTAGGGTTAGAGTTAGGGTGAGGGTGAGGGTGAGGGTTATGATTAGGTTAGGATTAGGGTTAGGCTGAAGGTGAAGGAGAGGGTGAGGGTGAGTGTTAGGTTTAGGGTGAGGTTTAGGTTTACGGTTAGGGTTAGGGTGAGGGTAAAGATTAGGGTTATGGTTAGGATGAGGGTTAGGCTGAGGGTTAGGGTTAGGATTAGGGTGAGGTTTAGGGCTAGGTTTAGGGTTAGGATAAGGTTAGACTGAGGGTTAGGGTTAGGGTTAGTGTGAGGGATAGGCTTAGGTTTAGGGTAAGAGTTAGGGTGAGGGTAAAGGTTAGGGTGAGAGTTAGAGTGAGGGTGAGGTTTAGGGTTAGGGTGAGGGTTAGGGTAAAATTTAGGTTTAGGGTTAGGGTTAGGGTGAGGGTAAGGGTGTCAGTAAGTGTTAGGGTGAGGTTTAGGGTGAGGATGAGGGTTAGTGTCAAGTTTAGGTTTAGGGTGATGGTTAGGGTTTGGGTAAGTGTTAGGGTGAGGTTTAAGGTGAGGGTGAGGGTTAGGGTTAGGGTGAGGGTAAGTGTTAGCGTGCGGGTTAGTGTGAGTCTGAGCGTTAGGGTTAGCATTAGGGTGAAGGTGAGGGTTAGGGTTAGGATTAGAGTTAGGGTGAGAGTAAAGCTTAGGGTGAGGGTTAGGGTGAGGTTGAGGGTTAGTGTTAGGGTGAGTGGGAGGGTAAGTTTTAGTTTGAGGACTAATTTTAGGGTTCAGATTAGGGTGAGTGTTAGGGTTATTGTGAGAGTGAGGGTGAGGGTTAGGTTCAGTATTAGGTTTAGGGTTAGTGTGAGGGTTAGTGATAGGGTTAGGGTTAGGGTGAGGGTCATAGTTAGGGTTAAGGTGAGGGTTAGTCTGAGAGATAGGGTTAGGGTTAGGGTGAGGATTAGGCTTAGTGTGAGGGTTAGGGTTAGGTTTAGTGTTAGGGTGAGGGTGAGTTTGAAGGTGAGGGTTTGGGTTAGGGTGAGGGTTAGTGTTAGGGGGAGGGCTAGGTTGGGGGTTAGGATTTGGGTGAGGGTGAGGTTTTCGGTTAGGTAAGATTTAGGGTTAGGGTTAGGGTGAGGATTAAGGTGAGGTTGTGGGCTAGGTTTAGGGTGAGGGTGAGGGTCAGGCTTAGTGTTAGGATGAGGGTTAGCTTTAGGCTTAGGTTTAGGGTGAGGTTTAGGGTGACAGTGAGTGTTAGGGTGAGGGTGAGGTTGAGGGTGAGGGTTAGGGTTTGGTTTAGGGATAGGATTAGGGTTAGGTTTAGGGTAAGGGTTAGGGTTAGGTTGAGGGTTAGGTTTAGGGTTAGGGTGAGCGTTAGGGTTTGGTTTAGGTTTAGGGTAAGGTTTAGGGTTAGGATTAGGGTGAGCCTGAGGGTTAGGTTGAGGGGTAGGTTTAGGGATAGGGTAAGGGTTAGGGTTAGGGTGAGGGTTAGGTTTAGAGTTGGGGTTAAGATGAGGGTGAGGGTGAGGATTAGGGTTAGGGTAGGGTTAGGGTGAGGGATACTGTGAGGGTTAGGTTTAGGTTTAGGGTAAGGATTAGGTTTATGGTGAGGTTTAGTTTCAGGTTTAGGGTTAGGGTGAGGTTGATGTTGAGGGATAGAGTTCGAGTTAGTGTGAGCATAAGGGTTAGGGTGAGGATTAAGGTGATGGTGAGTTTTAGGTTTAGCATAAGGTTTAGGGTGAGGGTTAGGGTTAGGCTTAGGGTTAGGGTAAGGGTTAAGGTTAGGGTAAGGGTTAGGGTTAGGCTTATGGTTACGGTTAGTGTTAGGGTTAGGGTGAGGGTTAGGCTTAGGGTTAGGTTTAGGGTGAGGGTTAGGCTGAGGGGTAGGGTTAGGGATAGAGTGAATCTTAGGTTTAGTGTGAGGATTAGGGTTAGGGTGAGGTTTAGGTTGAGGGTGAGGGT
This sequence comes from Dipodomys merriami, assembly GCF_024711535.1. Lineage (NCBI taxonomy): Eukaryota > Metazoa > Chordata > Mammalia > Rodentia > Heteromyidae > Dipodomys > Dipodomys merriami. The sequence goes on from NW_027203337.1 coordinate 384,083, forward strand.
GAGGGTGAGGGTGAGGGCTATTGTTAGGGTTAGTTTGAGCGTTAGTGTTAGGGTGAGCGTTAGGTTTAAGGTGAGTGTTAGGGTTAAAGTAAGATTTAGGGTGCAGGTTCGCGTTAGGGTTAGGGTTAGGGTGAGGGTCAGGGAGAGGGTTATGTTTAGGTTGAGGGTTAGGTTTAGGGTGAGGGTTAGGGTTAGGGTGAATATTAGGATGATGGTGAGGCTTAGGTTTAGGGTGAGAGTAAGTATTAGGGTTAGGGTTAGGATGAGGGTTAGGCTGAGGCTTAGGGTTAGGGTTAGGGTGAGGTTTAGGGTTAGGATAAGGGTTGGGCTGAGGGTTAGGGTTAGGGTTAGTGTGAGGGTTAGGTTTAGAGTTAGGGTAAGTGTTAGGGTGAGGGTAAATGTTAGGGTGAGAGTTAGGGTGAGGGTGAGGTTTAGGGTTAGGGTGAGGGTTAGGGTCAATTTCAGGTTTAGGGTTACGGTTAGCGTGAGTGTAAAGTTGTTGGTAAGTGTTAGGTTGAAGTTTAACATGAGGGTGAGGGTTAGTGTCAAGGTTGGTTTTAGGGTTAGGGTTAGGGTGAGGGTTAGTGTTTGGGAAAGTGTTAGGGTGAGGTTTAGTTGAGGGTGAGGGTTAGGGTTAGGGTGAGGGTAAGTGTTAGTGTGAGGGTTAGGGTGAGTCTGAGGCTTATGGTTAGCATTAGGGTGAGGGTGAGGGTGAGGGTTAGGGTTAGGATTAGAGTTAGGGTGAGGGTATAGCTTAGGGTGAGTGTTAGGGTGAGGTTTTGGGTGAGGGTAAGTGTTAGGGTGAGGACTACGGATAGGGTTTGGATTAGGGTGAGTGTTAGGGTTATGGTGAGGGTGAGGTTTAGGTTCAGTATTAGGTTTAGGGTTAGTGTGAGGGTTAGTGATAGGGTTAGGGTTAGGGTGAGGGTTAGTCTGAGAGGTAGGGTTAGGGTTAGCATTAGGGTTAAGGTTAGGTTTAGGGTTAGGGTGAGGGTGAGTGTGAGGGTGAGGGTTAGGGTTAGGGTGAGGATTAGTGTTAGGGGGGCTAGGTTGAGGATTAGGGTTTGGGTGAGGGTGAGGTTTTCGATTAGGTAAGTTTTAGGGTTAGGGTTAGTGTGAGGTTTTTGGTTAGGGTTAGGGTGAGGGTGAGGGTGAGGGTTAGTGTTAGGATGAGGGTTAGGTTTAGGGTTAGGGTGAGGGTGAGGGTGAGGGTGAGTGTGAGGGTTAGGGTGTGGTTTAACGTTCGGTTTAGGGTGAGGGTTAAGGTGACGGTGATGGTTAGGGTGAGGGTGAGGATTAGGATAAGTTTTAGGATGAGGGTTAGGGTTAGGGTGAGGGTTAGGGCGAGGAGTAGGGTTAAGGTTAGGGAGAGGGTTAGGGATTGTGTGAAGGTTAGGGTTAGGGTTAGAGTTAGGTTTAGTATGAGAATAAAGGTTAGGGTGAGGGTTAGGTTGAGGGTTAGGCTTAGTGTGAGGGTTAGGGTTAGGGTTAGGTTTAGGGTAAGTGTTAGAGTTAGGGTGAGGGTTAGGTTTAGGGTTAGCGTTAGGGTTAAAGTTAGGGTTAGGTTTAGGGCGAGGGTCAGGGTTAGGGTTAGGGTGAGTGTGAGGTTTAGGTTGAGGGGTAGGGTTAGGGTTAGGCTAAGGGACAGGGTTAGGGTGAGGGTTATGTTTAGGGTTAGGTTTAGGGTGAGGGTGAGGGTTAGGGTTAGGGTTACGGTTAGGTTGAGGGTTAAGGTTAGGTTCAGGCTTAGAGTAAGGGTTAGGGTTAGAGTGAGGGTTATGTTTATGGTTAGGGTTAGAGTGAGGGTGAGGCCGAGGTTTAGGGTTAGGGTTAGTTTGAGGATAAGGATTAGGGTGAGGTTTAGGGTGAGGTTGAGGGTTAGGGTTAGCATTAGGGTTAGGGTGATTTTTAGGGTGATGGTGAGGATTAGGGCGAGATTGAGCATGAGGGTTAGGGTGAATGTGAGGGTGACGGTTACGGTTAGGTTTAGGGTGAGGATAAGGGTTAGGGTTAGGATTAGGGTAACTGTAAGGGTTACGCTGAGGTTGAGGGTGAGGGTTAGGGTGAGGGCTATGGTGAGAATGAGGGTTAGGGAGAGGATGAGGGTGAGGTTGATTGTTTCGGTTAGGTAAGATTTAGGGTTATGGTTAGCATGAGGATTAGGGTGGGGTATGAGGTTTAGGCTGAGGGTTAGGGTTAGGGTGAGGGTTAGGGTGAGGCTGAGGTTTAGCGTGAGGGTTAGGGTTACAGTGAGGGTTAGGGTTAGGGTTAGGTTGAGGATGAGGTTTAGGTATAGGTTAAGGGTTCGGGTTATGGTGAGGGTTAGGGTTAGGGCAAGTGTTAGGGTGAGGATGAGCGTTAGGTTTAGGGTTAGGGTGAGGTTTAGGGTTAGGCTTAGGGTTTGTGTAAGAGTTAGAGTTAGGGTAAAGGTTAGGGTTAGGGTTAGGATTAGGGTTAGGGTTAGGGTTAGGGTGAGGGTTAGTGTTAGGGTTAAGGTTGGGGTTAGGTTGAGGGTACGTTTTAGGGTGAGGGTTAATGTTAGGGTGAGGGTTATTGTTAGGGTGAGGGTTAGGATTACGGTTATTGTTAGGGTGAGAGTTTGGTTTAGGGTTACGGTTAGGGTAGGGGTTAGGGATAGCGTGAGGGTTAGGTTTAGAGTGATGTTTAGGGTGACGGTGAGCATTAGGGTGATGGTGAGGGTGAAGGTGAGGGTTAGGGTGAGGGTTAGGGTTAGGGTTAGGGTTACGGTTACGGTTAGGATTAGGGTTAGTGTTAGGGTTAGGGTAAGGTTTAGGCTGAGGGTGAGGGAGAGGATGAGGTTGCGGGTGAGGGTTTCAGTTAGATAAGGGTTAAGTTTAGGTTTAGGGTGAGGATTATGGTGCGGGGCAGGGTTAGCTTGTGGGTGAGGTTGAGTTTTAGGTTGAGGGTAAGTGTTAGGGTGATGTTTAGGGTGAGGGTGAGTTTTAGGGTGAGAGTTAGGGTTCAGGGAAGGGGAAGGGTTAGGGTGTAGGTGAGGGTTCGGGTTCGGGGGCAAATTAGGGTTAGGGTTAGAGTTCAGGTTAGGGTTCAGTTTAGGGTTAGGGTGAGTGTTAGTGTGAGAGGTAGAGTTAGGGTTAGGATGAGGGTTAGTCTTAGTGTGAGGGTTACAGTTAGGGTTATTGTTAGGGTTAGTGTGAGGATAAGAGTTAAGGTGAGGGTTAGGGTGAGACTGAGGGTTAGGGTTAGCCTTAGGGTTAGGGTGAAGGTTAGGTTGGGGGTTAGGGTGAGGGATAGTGTTAGGGTTAGGGTTGGGTGAGGGTTAGGGTGAGTGTAAGGGTTAGGGTGAGGGTTAGGTTGAGGTTAAGGGATAGGGTTATGGTGAGGGTAAGGTTTAGGGTGATGGTTAGGGTGAGGTTGATATTTAGGGTTAGCATTAATGTTAGGAAGAGGGTGAGGGTTAGGGGGAGGGTAAGGGTTAGGCTGAGGGGTAGGATTAGGGTTAGAATTAGAGTTAGGTTTAGGGTGAGTGTTAGTGTTATAGATAGGGCGAGGGTGAGGGTTAGGATAAGGGTTAGGTTCAGGGTTAGAGTTAGGTTGAGGGTTAGGGTTAACATTAGGGTTAGGGTTAGGTTTAGGTTGAGTGTTAGGGTTAGGTTTAGGGTGAGGTTGAGGGTTAGGGTTAGCATTAGGGTTAGTGTTATGCTTATGGTGCAGGTTAGGATTAGGTTTAGAGTGAGGGTGAGGGTCAGGTTTATGGATAGGATTAGGTTTAGTGTTAGGGCTAGAGTTTGGTTTAGGGTTAGGGTGAGGGTGAGGTTTAGGGTGAGTGTTAGTGTTAGGGTGAGGGTTAGGTATATGGTTAGGGTGAGTTTCAGGGTTAGGTTTAGAGTTAGGGTGAGGGTGAGTGTTAGGATTAGGGTTAGGGTTAAGGTTAAGGATAGGGTGAGGATTAGGGCTAGGGTTAGGTTTAGGGTGAGTATTAGGCTGAGGGGCAGGGTTAGGGATAGTGTGACTGTTAGGTTTAGTGTGAGGATTAGGGTTAGGTTGAAGTTTAAGTTTAGTGTGAGGTTTTGGTTTAGGGTTAGGGTTAGGATGAGTTAGGGTTAGGTTGAGGGTGAGGGTGAGGTTGAGGGCTAGGGTTAGGGTTAGTGTGAGGGTTATTGTTAGGGTGAGCATTAGGTTTAGGGTGAGGGTTAGGGTTAAAGTAAGGGTTAGGATGAGGGTTAGCGTTAGGGTTAGGGTTAGGGCGAGGATCAGGGTGAGGGTTATGTTTAGGTTGAGGGTTAGGTTTAGGGTGAGGGTGAGGGTTAGTGTAAGCGTTAGGGTGATGGTGAGGGTTAGGGTGAGGGTGAGGGTTAGGTTTAGAGTTAGGGTTAGGGTGAGTGTTAGGGTTAGGGTTAGGGTTAGGGTGAGAGTTGGGTGAGGTGTCGGGATACTGTTAGGTTGAGGGTTAGGGTTAGTGTGAAGGTTAGGGTTAGGGTTTGGTTTAGTGTGAGGATAATGTTTAGGGTTAGGGTTAGTTTGTGGGTGAGAGTTAGGGTAAGCGTTAGGGTTAGGTTCATTGTGAATATTAGGGTTAATGTGATATTTAGGGTGAGGTTGAGGGTGAGTGTGAGGGTGAGTGTGAGGTTGAGGGTTAGGGTTAGGATTAGGGTTAGGATGAGTTTTAGGGTTAGGGTTAGGGTTAGAGTTATTGTTAGGGTTAGGGTTAGGGTTAGGATGAGGGTGAGGGTTATTGTTAGGGTTAGGGTTAGGGTTAGGGTGAGGTTGGGGTTGAGCGTTAGTGTTACGATTAGGGTTATGGTTAGGGTAAGGCTGAGGGTGTAGGGGAGTTTGAGGGTGAGGGTTAGGGTTAAGGTTAGGGTTAGGGTGAGGTCTTCGGTGAGGGTGAGGGTTAGGCTAAGGGTGAGGATGAGGGTTTCGGTTCGGTAAAGGTTAGGGTTAGGTTGAGGATTATGCTGAGTTTAGGTTCAGGGTGAAGGTTCGGGTTAGGGTTAGGGTGAGGGTTAGGGTTAGGGTGATGTTTATGGTGAGGGTTAGGGTTAGGGTGAGGATGAGGATGAGGTTTAGGGTTAGGGTTAGTGTTAGGGTTTAGGGTTAGGGTTAGGTGTAGGGTTAGGGTTAAGCTGAGTGTGATGATCAGGGTGTGGATGAAGGTTAGGGTGAGGGTTAGGGTTAGGGTTAGAGTGAGTGTTACGGTTATTGTGAGGGTTATGGTTAGGGTTAGGGTGAGGGAAGGGTTAGGGTGAGGGTACAGGTGAGGGTGAGGGTTTGGATTAGGGTGTGGGTTAGGGTTAGGTTGAGGGTTAGTTTTTGGGTGACATTTAGAGTGAGTGTGAGGGTTAGGGTGAGGATGAGTGTTTGGGTGAGGGTGAGGGTTTGGGTGAGGGTGAGGTTTTGGTTGAGGGTGAGGGTTAGGTTGTGGGTGAGGATTAGGTTAGGGTGAAGATTAGCGTTAAGGGTAGGGTTAGGGTTAGGTTGAGGGTTAGGGTTAGCATTAGGGTTAGGGTGAGGGGTAGGGAGAGGGGTGGGCTTAGGGTAAGGGTGAGGGTGAGTGTTAGGGTTAGGTTTAGGGTTAGAGTTAGGGTGAGGGTGAGGGTGAGGGTTAGGTTTAGGATTAGGACGAGCGTTAGTGTTAGGTTGAGGGTTAGGGATAGTGTTAGGATTAGGGTAAGGGTGAGGGTGAGTGTTACGGTTAGGTTTAGGGTTAGAGTTAGGGTGATGGAGAGGGTGAAACTTATGATTAGGTTAGGATAAGGGTTAGGCTGAGGGTGATGGGTAGGGTGAGGGTGAGATTTAGGGTTAGGGTGAGGTTTAGGTTTACGGTTAGGTTTAGGATGACGGTTAGGATTAGGGTTAGGGTTAGGATGAGTGTTAGGCTGAGGGTTAGGGTTAGGGTTAAGGTGAGGTTTAGGGCTAGGTTTAGTGTTAGGATAAGTGTTAGGTTGAGGGTTAGGGTAGGGTTAGTGTGAGGGTTAGGTTTAGGGTTAGGGTAAGAGTTAGGGAGAGGGTAAACGTAAGGGTGAGAGTTAGGGTGAGGGTTAGGGTCAAGTTTAGGTTTAGGGTTAGGTTTAGGGTGAGGGCAAGGTGTGGGTAAGTGTTAGGGTGAGGTTTAGGGTGAGGGTGAGGGTTAGCGTCAAGATTAGGTTTAAGGTTAAGGTTAGGGTGAGTGTTAGGGTTTGGGTAAGTGTTAGGGTGAGGTTTAGGTTGAGAGTGAGGGTTAGGGTTAGGGTGAGGGTAAGTGTTAGGGTGAGGGTTATGGTGAGTCTGCTGGTTAGGGTTAGCATTAGGGTGAGGGTGAGGGTTAGGGTTAGGATTAGAGTTAGGGTGAGGGTAAGGCTTAGGGTGAGTGTTAGGGTGAGGTTGAGGGTTAGGGTTAGGGTGAGTTTGAGGGTAAGTGTTAGCGTGAGGACTATGGTTAGGGTTAGGATTAGGGTGAGTGTTAGTTTTATGGTGAGGGTGAGGGTGAGGGTTAGGTTCAGTGTTAGGGTTAGGGTTAGTGTGAGGGTTAGTGATATGCTTAGGCTTACGGTGAGGGTTAGAGGTAGGGTTAAGGTGAGGGTTAGTCTGAGAGGTAGGGTTAGGGTTAGGGTAAGGGTTAGGCTTAGTGTGAGGGTTAGGGTTAAGGTGAGAGGGTTAGGTTTAGGGTTAGGGTGAGGGTGAGTGTGAGGGTTAGGGTTAGGGTGAGCATTAGTGTTAGAGGGAGGGCTAAGTAGAGGATTAGGATTAGGGTGAAGGTTACTGTTAGGTTTAGGCTTAGTATATGGGTTAGGCTGAGGGTAAGGCTTAGGGTTAGTTTGAGTGTTAGGTTTAGGGTTAGGGTTTGGCTTTTGTTGAGGGTAAAGGTTATGGTGAGGGTTAGGGAAAGGGTGAGGATTAGATTTATGGTGAGGGTTCGGGTTATGGTTAGGATTAGGGTTATTTTTAGGGTTAGCGTGAGGGTAAGGGGAAGGTTAGGTTTATTTATAGGGTTAGGGTGATGGTTAGGGTGTCAGTAAGTGTTAGAGTGAGGGTTAGGGTGAGGTTAGCGTTAGGGGGAGGGGGAGGGTTAGTGTTAGCATTAGGGTTAGGGTGAGGGTGAGGGTTAGGTTGAGGATTAGGGTTGAGTTTAGGGATAGGGTGTGGATTAGGGTTAGGGTTATATATATGGTGAGGGTTAGGCTGAGGGTTAGGGTTAGGGTTAGGTTTAGTGTGAGGCTTAGGGTTAGGGTTATGGTGAGGGTAAGGGTTAGGTTGAGGTTTAGGGTGAGCGTGAGGTTTAGGGTCAGCATTAGGTTTAGGTTTAAGGTTAGGATGAGGGTTAGGTTTAGGGTGAGGCTGGGTGTTAGAGTTACAGTGAGGGTGAGGGTGAGGGTGAAGGTTAGGATTAGGGTTAGGGTTAGGGATAGGATCAGGTTGAGGATGAGGATTAGGGTGTTTTTGAGGGTTAGGGTTAGGGTGAGGGTGAGGGTTAGGGTTATGGTTAGGATGAGTGTTAGGGAAAGGGGTAGGGTTAGGTTTAGCCTGAATGTTAGGATTAGGGTGAGGGTTAGGGGCAAGGTAAGGGTTAGGGTTAGGGTGAGGTTAAGGATTAGTGTGAGGGTGAGGGTTAGGGTTAGGGTTAGGGTTAGGGTGAGGGTTATGTTGAGGGTGAGGGTGAGGGTGAGGGTGATGGTGATGGTGAGGGTTAGGGTGTTGCTTAGGGTTCAGTTTAGGGTGAGGGTTAGGGTGACGGTGAGCATTAGAGTGAGGGTGAGGGTTAGGATAAGGGTTAGGGTGAGGGTTAGAGTGAGGGGTAGGGTTAAGTTTAGGGAGAGAGTTAGGGTTTGTGTGAGGTTTAGGGTTAGGGTTAGAGTTAGGGTGACTATGAGGATAAAGTTTAGGATGAGGGTTAGTGTGAGGGTTAGGGTTCGGATTAAAGTTTGGGTTAGGGTTAGGGTTACGTTTAAGGTAAGTGTTAGGGTTACGGTGAGGGTTAGTTTTAGGGTTAGCATTAGGGTTAGGGTTAGGTTTAGGGTGAGGGTCAGGGTAAGGTTTTGGGTGAGGGTGATGTTTAGGTTGAGGGGTAGGTTTAGGGTTACGGTAAGTGTTAGGGTTAGGGTGAAGGTTATATTTAGGCTTAGGTTTATGGTGAGGGTGAGGATGATGGTTAGTGTTAGGGTTACGGTTAGGGTGAGGATTAGGGTTAGGTTTGGGTTAGGGTAAGGGTTAGGGTTAGAGTAAGGTTTAGGTTTAGGGTTAGGGTTAGGGTGAGGGTGAGGCTGAGGGTGAGGTTTAGGGTTAGTGTGAGGATAAGGTTTACGGTGAGGTTTAGGTTGAGGTGGAGGGTTAGAGTTAGAATTAGGGTTAGGGTGAGAGTTAGGGTTAGGGTTATGGTAAGTGGCAGGGTTATGGTTAGGGTAAGGGTTAGGGATAGGGTGAGGGTTAGTGTTAGGGTGATTTTTAGGGTGACGATGAGGGTTAGGGTGCAGGTGAAGTTGAGCGTGAGGGTTAGGGTGAGGGTGAGTTTGAGTGTGAGTTTGACGGTTAGGGTTTGGTTTAGGGTGAGGATAAGAATTAGGGTTAGGTGAGGGTGAGGGTGATGGTTAGGGTTAGACTTAGTTTTATTGTTAATATTAGGTTTAGGGTGAGAGTGAGGTTGAAGGTTAACATGTGGGTTAGGGTTAGGGTTATGGTTAGAGTGAGGGTGAGGGTGAGGGTTAGGGTTAGGATTAGTGTTAGGGATAGGTTTAGGATGAGGGTTAGACTGAGTGTTAGAGTTAGGGTTAGTGTGAGGCTTAGGGTTAGGTTTACAGTTAGGTTGAGGGCAAGGGTTAGGGTAAGGGTTAGGGTGGGTTTGAGGGTTAGGGTTAGGGTGAGGTTTATGGTGAGGGTTTGGGTGAGGGTTAGAGTTAGGGTGAGAGTTAGGGTTAGCGTTAGTGTTAAGATGAGAGTTAGGTTGAGAGTTACGGTTAGGGTGAGGGTGAGGGTTAGGGTTAGGGTTAGGGTGATGTTTAGGGTTAGGGTGTAGGTTAGGGATAGGTTTATGGTTAGGGTGATGGTTAGGGTTAGAATTAGCGTGAGTGTGAGGGTGAGTGTTAGGTTTAGGATTAGGGTTAGGCTTAGTGTTAGGCTGAGGTTGAGGGTGAGGGTGAGGGTGGGGGTTAGGTTTTGGGTAATGTTTAGGTTTAGGTTTAAGTTGAGGGTTATGTTTAGGGTTAGGATGAGGGATACAGTGAGTTTTATGGTTATGGTTCGGGTGAGGGTTAGATTTAGTGTGAGGGTTAGAGTTAGGGTGAGGGAAAGTGTTAGGGTGAGGGTTAGAGTGAGGGTGAGCGATAGGGTGATTGTTAAGGTTAGGTTGAGCGTATGGATGAGGGCTAGGGTGAGGGTGAGGATTAGGGTTTGGGTTAGGGTTAGGGTAAGTGTTATTGTGAGGGGTAGGGTTAGGGTAATGGTTAGGGTGAAGGTTAGGATGAGAGTGAGGGTTAGGGTTAGTGTGAGTGTGAGGGTGAGGGTTACGGTGAGGGTTCGTGTTAGAGTTAGGATTAGGGTTGGGGTGAGGGTGAGGGTTATGTTTAGGGTTAGGGTGCGGGTTAGGGTTAGGGTGATTTTCAGGGTGAGGTGAGTGTTAGGGTGACTGTGAGGGTTCGGGTTTGGGTTCAGATTAGGGTGTAGATGAGGGTTAGGGTGAGGGTGAGGGTTAGGGTTAGGTTTAGGGTGAGGTTTAGGGTGAGGGGTAGGTTCAGGGTTAGGGTGAGGTTTAGGGTTAGTGTGAGGTTTAGGGTTAGGTTTAGGGTAAGTGTGAGGATAATGGTTAGGGTAAGGGATAGGGTTATTGTTAGGGTTAGGGTGAGAATGAGGGTGAGGGTTATGGTTAGGGTGAGGGTTAGGGTTAGGGTAAGGCTTAAGGTTAGGGTTAGGGTAAGGGTGCGTGTGAGGGTGATGGTTACTGTTAGGTTATGGTGAAGGTGAGGGTTTGGTTTAGGATTAGGGTTAGGGTTAGGTTTATGGTGAGGGTGAGGGTTAGGATTAGGATTAGGTTTAGGGTTAGTCTTTAGGTGAGGTGAGGGTGAGCGTGAGGGTTAGGGAGAGGATTAGGGTTAGGTTTATGGTTAGGGTGAGAGTGAAAGTTAGGTTGAGGTGAGGGTTCAGGTTTGAGTGAGGGTTAGGGTGACGGTGACGGTTAGGGTGAGGGTGAGGTTTAGGTTTAGTGTTAGCTTTAGGGTGATGGTTAGGATCAGGGTTAGGATTAGGGGGAGGGTTAAGATGAGGGTTAGGGTTAGGGTTAGGGTGAGGGTGAGGGTTAGGTTTATGGTTAGGGTTAGGGTAAGTGTTAGGATTAGGGTAAGGGTGAGGGCTAGGGTGAAAGTGAGGGATAGGGTTAGGGTTAGCATGAGGGTTAGGGTTAGGCTGAGGTTTAGGGTGAGAGGTAGGGTTAGGGTTAGTGTGAGGGTGAGGGTTAGGTTTAGTGTGAGGGTCATGGTTAGTGTTAGGGTTATGGTAAGTTTAAGGGTTAGGGTGAGGTTTAAGGTAAGAGTGAGGTTTAAGGTTAGCATGAGTTTGAGGGGGAGGCTTAGGGTTAGGGTTAGTGTTTGGGTGAGGGTGAGAGTTATGTTTAGGGTTAGGGTGAGAGGTAGGGTTAGGGTGATGTTTAGGGTGAGGGTGAGGGTTAGGATGAGGGTGAGGTTTCGTGTGAGGGTGAAGGTTAGGGTGAGGGTGAGGTTTAGGGTAGGGTTAGGGTTAGGGTTAGGTTTAGGGGGAGGTTTAGGGTGAGGGTTAGGGTTATCATTAGGGTTAGGGTGAGGGGGAGTTTTAGGGTTAGGGTGAGGGTTAGGGTTAGGCTGAGGGTTAGGTTTGGGTATAGGGTAAGGGTGAGGGTGAGGGTGAGGTTTAGCGTGTGGGTGAGGGTTAGGTTTAGGGTGAGGGTTAGGGTGACGGTGAGGGTTAGGTGTGGGTGAGGTTTAGGTTTAGTGTTAGAGTTAGTTTGACAGTTAGGGTCAGGGTTAATATTAAGGTGAGGGTTAAGTTGAGGGTTAGGGTTAGGGTTAGGTTTAGGGTTAGTGTGAGGATTAGTTTTAGTGTGAGGGTAACCGTTAGTGTGAGGGTTAGACTGAGGTTGAGGGTTAGGTTTAGTGTTAGGGTTAGGGTGAGCATTTGGGTGACTGTTAGGTTCATGGTTAGGGTTAGGGTGAGGGCAAGTGTTAGGGTCAGGTTTAGATTGAGGGTGATGGATAGAGTTATGGTGAGGTGAGGGTGAGGGTTGTTACTTTGAGGGTGAGGTACAGGGTGAGGGTTAGGACAAGGATTAGGCTGAGTGTGAGGGTGAGGTTTAGGGTGAGGTTTAGGGTTAGGGTGAGGGTTAGTGTGAGTGGGAGTCAGAGGGGGAGGGTTAGGTTTAGGGTTAGAGTAAGGGTTAGGTTTAGGGTTAGGATTAGGTTAGGACTAGGTTTAGACTGAGGTTGAGGTTGAGGTTGAGGTTGAGGGTTAGGATTAGGGTGAGGTTTAGGGTTAGGGTTAGGGTTAGGGTTTGTTTAGGGTGAAGGTTAGTTTTAGGTTTAGGGTTATGATAAGGTTTAGGCTGACGGTTAGGGTTAGGGTTAGTGTGAGGGTTATGTTTAGCGTTAGGTTAAGGGTGTGGGCTAGTGTGAGGGTGAAGTTTAGGTTGAGGGTTTAGTTTAGGTAAGGTAAAGATTATGTTAGGGTGAGGATTAGCGTGAGGTTGAGGGTTAAGGTGAGGGTTAGGGTTAGGGTGAGTGTTAGGGTTATGATTAGGGTTAGGTTTAGTGTTAGGGTGCTGTTTAGGGTGAGGGTGAGTGTGAAGGTTTGGGTGAGAGGGAGGGTTAGGGTTAGGGTTAGAGTTAGGGTGAGCTTGAGGGTTACGGTGAGGGGTAGGTTTAGGGTTAGGGTGAGGATGAGGGTTAGGTTTAGTGTTTGGGTTAGGGTTAGGGTGAGGGTGAGGGTGAGGGTTAGTGTGAGCATTAGGGTTAGGGTGAGCATGCGTGTGAGATTGAGGGTGATGTTTAGAGTTAGGTTTAGGGTGAGGGTGAGCATTAGGGTGAGAGTGAGGGTTCAGTTGAGGGTGAGGGGTAGGGGGAGGGTTATGGTTTGGGTTCGGGTTAGAGTTAGGGTGAGGGTGTGGATGAGGGTTAGGTTTAGGATTAGTGTTAGGGTTAGGGTTAGGCTGAGGGTGAGTGTGAGGGTGAGGGTGAGGATTAGGGTTAGGTTGAGGGTTATGGTTAATGTCAGGGTTAGGGTTAAGTTGAGGGATAGGGTTAGGGTTAGGTTTAGGATGAGGGTTAGGCTGTGGGGTAGGGTTAGCGTTAGGGTGTGGGTTAGGTTTAGTGTGAGTTTTAGTGTTAAGGTTTGGGTCAGGGTTAGTATTAGGGTGTAGGTAAGGGTTAGCTTGAGGGTTACATTGAGGGTGAGGTTTAGGGTTCGGGGTAGGGTTAGGGTGAGGTTAAGGTGATAGCTAGGGTGAGGGTGAGGGTTAGGGTTAGGGTTAGGGATAGGGCTAGGATTAGGTTTAGGGTTAGGGTTAGGGTTAGGGTGATTCTTAGGCTGAGGGGTAGGGTTAGGTATAGGGTTAGGGTTAGGTTTAGTGTGAGGGTTAGGGTTTGGTGTAGGGTTAGGGTGAGGGCTAGGGTGAGTGTGAGGGTTAGGGTTAGGTTTAGGGATAGGGTGAGGATTAGGGTTAGGTTTAGGTTTAGGGTGAGGTTTAGGCTGATGGGTAGGGATACAGTTAGTGTGAGGGATAGGTTTAGTGGGAGGTTTAGGGTTAGGTATAGGGTTAGTATTAGGGTGAGGGTTCGGGTGAGGGTTCGGGTTAAGGTGTGGTTGAGGATTAGGGTTATTGTGAGGACTAGTTTTAGAGTTAGGGTTACTGTTAGGGTTAGGGTTAGGCTGAGGGTAAGGGTTAGGATTAGGGTGATTGTGAGGGTAAGGTTTATGGTTAGTGTTATGGTTAGGGTGAGGGTTCGGGTTAGTGTGAGAGTTAGGGTTAGGGTTAGGTGAAGGTGATTTAAGGGTTAGGCTTAGTGTTAGGGTGAGGGTGAGGGTTAGGATTAGAATTAGGGTTAGGATTAGGGTTAGGGTGAGGTTGAGGTTTAGTGTTAGGGTGAGGGTTAGGGTTATTGTTAGGGTTAGGGTGTGAGTGAGGGTGTGGGTGCGGGTGAGGGTTAGGGTTAGGGTAGGGTTAGGTTTAGGCTGAGGGTGAGGTTGATGGATAGTGTTCGGGTAAGAGTGAGGGCTAGGGTGAGCGTGAGGGTTAATGTGATGGTGAGGGTGAGGGTTTCGTTTATGTCAGGTTTCGGGTTAAGGTGAGGATTAGGGTGAGGGTGAGGGTTTCGTTTACATCAGGTTAGGGTTAAGCTGAGGTTAGGGTTACAGTGAGGGTTAGGGTTAGGGTTAAGGTGTGGGTTAAGGTTAGGGTGATGTTTAGGGTGAGGGTGAGGGTTAGGGTGAGAGTTAGGGTGAGGTTTAGGGTTAGTGTTAGGATTAGGGTTTGGGTGAGTGTGAGGTTTAGGGTTAGAGTTAGGGTTATGGGGAGGGTTAAATTGAGGGTCAGGGTTAGGGTAGTGTTAGGGTTAGGGTTAGGATGAGGGTTAGGTTGAGGTTTAGGGTTTGGGTTAGGTTTAGGGTTAGGATGAGCGTTAGGCTGAGGGTTAGGTTTAAGGTTAGTGTGAGGTTTAGGTTTAGGTTAGGGTTAGGGTTAGGGTTTGGTTAGGGTGAAGGTTAGTTTTAGGTTTAGGGTTAGCATTAGGTTTAGGCTGAGGGTTAGGGTAAGGTTTAGTGTGAGGGATAGGTTTAGGGTTAGGTTTAGGGTGTGGACTATGGTGAGGGTGAGGGTGAGGGTTAGGGTTAGTGTTAGGGTTAGGGTTAGGTTCAGGGGTAGGTTAAGTGTTAGGATTAGGTTAAGGACTAGGGGTTAGGATGAGGGTGAGGGTGAGGTTGAGGGTGAGGGTTAGGGTTAGAGTGAGGGTTAGATTAAGGGTGAGAAAGAGGGGGAGATTTTGCTTTAGGGTTAGAGTTAGGTTGAGGGTAAGGGTTAGGATTAGGGTTAGCACTAGGTTTAGGCGGAGGGTGAGGGTGAGGCTGAGGGTGAGGTTTAGGGTTAGGGTGAGGGTTAGGGTTAGGGTTAGTTTTAGGGTGAGGGTTAGGGTTAGGGTTAGGGTTAGGGATTGGTTAGGGTGAAGGTTAATTTTAGGTTTAGGCTTAGATTAAGGTTTAGGCTGAGGGTTAGGGTTAGGGTTAGTGTGAGGGTTAGTTTTAGGGTTAGAGTTAGGGTGTGGGCTAGGCTGACGGTGAGGGTTAGGGTGAGGATGAGGGTGAAGGGTTAGTTTAGGTAAGTGTTAAGGTTAGGTTAGGGTGAGGATTATGGTGAGGTTGAGGGTTAAGGTGAGGGTTAAGGTTAGGGTGCGGGGTAGAGTTACTGTGAGGGTTAGGATTAGGGTTAGGGTGAGGGTGAGGGTAAGGGTTAGTGTGAGGGTTAGGGTGAGGGTGTGGTTTAGGATTAGAGTTACGGTTAGGATTAGGGTGAGGGTGAGGATTAGGATAAGTGTTAGGGTGAGGGTTAGGGTTGGGGTGAAGTTTAGGGTTAGGGTTTGTGTTAGGGTGATGGTGAGGGTTAGGGTTAGGTTTAGTGTTAGGAATAGGCTGAGGGTGAGGGTTAGGGTGACGTTGAGCGTTAGGGTTATGGTTAGAGTGATGGTGAGGGATAGGGTGAGGGCGATGGTTATTGTGAGGTTGAGGGTGAGGTTTTCGTTTACGTCAAGGATAGGGTTAATCTGAGGTTAGTTTTAGGGTGAGGGTTAGGTTTAGAGGTAAGGTGAGGTTTAGTGTTAGGTGATGTTTAGGGTGAGGGTGAGTGTTAGGGTGAGGGTGAGGATTACGGTATGGGCGAGGGTGAGGGTTAAGATTGGGAATATGGTTAGGGTTAGGGTTAGACTGGAGTTGATGGTGAGGGTGAGGGTGAGGGTTTGGATTAGGTTAGGTTTAGGGTTAGGGTGAGGGTTACGGTTTCTGTGAGGGTTATGGTTAGTGTTAAGGTTAGGGTTAGGGTGAGGGGAAGGTTTCGAGTGAGGTTTAGGTTGAGGGTGAGGTTTAGGATTAGGGTTAGATTTAGGGTGAGGGCTTGTGGGAGGGTGAGGGTTAGTGTGAAGGTAAGGGTGAGGGGTTCTTTTAGCCAGGGTTTAGTGTTATGGTGAGGATTAGGGTGAGGGTGAGGGTTAGGTTGAGGGTTAGGTTTAGGGTGAGGGTTAGGGCAAGGGTTAGAGTGAGGGTTATGGTTTGGATGATGTTTAGCATGAGGGTGAGGGTTATGGTGAGGATGAGTTTTCGGGTGAGGGTCAGGGTTCGAGTGAGGGTAAGAGTTAGGGTTTGGTTGAGGATTAGTATTAGGTTGAGTATTAGCATTAGATTTAATGTTAGTGTGAGGGTGAGGGTTAGGGCTAGGGTTAGGTTTAGGTTGACGGTTAGGATTAGGGTTCGGTTTAATAGGATTGTTAGGGTGAAGGGTAGGGTTAGGGTTAGGGTTAGGAAGAGTGTTACAGTGTCAGTGAGTGTTGGGGTGAGGGTCAGGGTAAGGGTATGGGTGAGAGTTAGGTTTAGGTTGAGGATTAGTGTTAGAGTTAGGTTAATGGTGAGGGTAAGGGTTAGGGGGAGGTTTAGTGTGAGGCTTAGGGTTAGGGTTAGGGTGAGGGTGAGGGTGAGGTATCGGGTTTGGGTTAGGGTTAGGGTGAGGGTTAGCGATAGGTTTAAGGTTAGGGTGAGAGTGAGGGTGAGGGTTAGGTTAAGGTTTAGGGTTAGAGTTAGGGTGAGGGTGAGGGTTAGTATTAGGGTTAACATTTGAGTTAGCCTGAGGGTTAGGGTGAGGGTTAGGTTTAGGGTAAGTGTTAGGGTTAGGGGTACGTTTAGGGTGAGGGTGAGGGTTAGGGTTAGGGTTAGGATGAGCGTTAGGCTGAGGTTTAGGGTTAGGGTTAGTGTGAGGGTTAAGAATTAGGGTTAGGGTTAGGTTTAGGGTGAGGGTTGGGGTTAGGTTTAGGATTAGGATAAGGGTTAGGTTGAGGGTTAGGCTTAGTGTTAATGTGAGGGTTAGGTTTAGGGTTAGAGTTAGGTTTAGGGTCAGGGTAAATGTTAGGGTGAGGGTTGGGGTGAGGGTGAGGGTTAGGGTTAGGGTGAGGGTTAGGGTGAGGGTGAGGGGGAGTGTGAGGGTTTGGTTTAGTGTTAGAGTTAGGGTGAGTGTGAGGGTTAGTAGTAGGGTTAGCTCTAGGTTTAGGCTGAGGGTGAGGGTGAGGTTGAGTGTGAGGTATAGGGTTAGGGTGAGGGTTAGGGTTAGGATTAGGTTTAAGGTGAGGGTTAGTGTTAGGGTCAGGGTTAGGATGAGCGTTAGGCTGAGGGTTTGGGTTAGGGTTAGTGTGAGGGTTAGGATTAGGGTTAGGGTTAGGATTAGGGTTTAGTTAGGGTGAAGTTCTGTTTTAGGTTTAGGGTTAGGATAAGTTTTATCCTGAGTCTTATGGTTAGGATTATTGTGAGGGTTAGGTTTAGGGTTAGGGTTAGGGTGTGGGCTAGGTTGAGGGTGAGGGTGAGGGTTTAGTTTATGTAAGGGTTAAGGTAAGGTTAGGTTGAGGATTCGAGTGAGGTTGCGGGTTAAGGTGAGGGTAAGGTTTAGGGTTAGGATTAGGTTTACTGTGAGATTTAGGGTTACGCTAAGCATGAGGGTGAGGGTAAGGGTTAGCGTGAGGGTTACGGTGAGGGTGAGGGTTAGGATTAGAGTTAGGGTTAAGATTAAGGTGAGGTGGAGGGTGAGGGTTAGTGTTAGGGTGAAGGTTAGGGTTGGGGTGAGTCATAGGGTTAGGGTTAGGGTTGGGGTGAGGGTGAGGTTGAGGGTGAGCGTGAGGTTTTTGTTTACGTGAGGGTTAGGGTTAAGATGACGTTAGGGTTAGGGTAAGGGTTAGGGTTATGTTTAAGGTGAGGTTTACGGTTAGTGTGATGTTTAGGGTGAGGGTGAAGTTTAGGGTGAGGGTGAGGGTTAGGGTAAGTGTCAGGGTGAGGGTTTGGATTGGGAATAGGTTAGGGTTAGGGTTGGGCTGAAAGTGAGGGTGAGGGTGAGGGTGAGGCTGAGGGTTAGGGTTAGGGTTAATGTTAGGTTTAGGGTTAGGGTGAAGGTAATGGTTACTGTGAGGGTTATGGTTAGGGTTAGGGTTAGGGTTAGGGAAAGGGTAAGGATTAGAGTGAGGTTTAGGGTGAGGGTGAGGTTTAGGGTTAGGGTTAGGATTAAGGTGAAGGCTAAGGTGAGGGTGAGTGTTAGTGTGAGTTTTAGGTTGAGGGTTTATTTTAACCATGGATTTGGGTTATGGTGAGGAATAGGGTGAGGTTGAGAATTAGGTTTTGGGTTAGGGTTAGGATGAGGGTTAGGGCTAAGGTTAGGGTGAGGGTTAGGGTTTGGGTGATATTTAGCGTGAGGGTGAGGGTTAAGTGAGGGTGAGGGTCAGGGGGTGGGTGAGGATTGGGGTTAGGTTGAGTGTTAGTGTTAGGTTTAGGTTTAGTGTGAGGGTGAGGGTTATGGATAGCATTAGGGTTAGGTTGAGGGTTTGGATTAGGGTTAGGGTTAGTGTGAGGGTGAGGGTGAATGGTAGGCTTAGGGTTTGGGTGAGGTTTAGGGTGAGGGTGAGTGTTAGGGTGAGGGTGTGGGTGAGGGTTACTGTTAGGTGTAGGGTTAGGGTGAGTTTAAGGTTAAGGTTTAGGTTTAGAAATAGGGTTAGGGTTAGGGTGCGGGTGAATGTTAGGTTTAGGGTGAAGATTAGGGTTAGAGTTAGGTTTATGTTGAGGGTAAGGGTTAGGGTGAGGTTTAGTGTGAGGGTTATGGTTAGGGTTAGGGTGAGGGTGAGGTATAGGTTTTGGGTTACGGTTAGGCTGAGGGTTAGGTATAGGTTTAGGGTTAGTTTGAGGGTGAGGGTGAGGGTTAGGGTTAGGTTTAGGGTTAGAATTAGGTTGAGGGTGAGGGTTAGGCTTAGTATTAGAGTTAGCCTGAGGGTGAGGGTGAGGGTTAGGGTTAGTGTGAGGGTTAGGGTTAGGGTTAGGGAGAGGGTTAGGTTTAAGTTTAGGGTTAGGATCAGGGTTAGGTTGAGGGTTAGGTTTAGGGTAAGTGTGAGGGTTAAGTTAAGGATTAGGGTAGGGTTAGGGTCAGGGTAACGTTAGGGTGAGGTTTAGGGTGAGGGTGAGGGTAAAGGTTAGTGTGAGGGTTAGGGCGAGGGTGAGGGTTAGGGTTAGGGTGAGGGTTAGGGTGAGGGTTAGGATAAGGGTTAGGGTGAGGGTAAGGGTTAGGGTGACAGTAAGGTTGAGGGTGAGGGATAGGATTATGTTGTGGGTAAGGGTTAGGGTTAAGGTTAGCGTGAGGTTTAGGGTTAGGGTGGGGGTTAGGGTTAGCGTTAGATTGAGGGTTAGGGTTAGGGTGATGTTTATTGTGAGAGTATCCTTTAGGGTGAGGGTGAGTTTTCGGGTGAGCATGAGGGTTAGGATGAGGGTGAGGGTTAGGGTTACAGGTAGGATTAGGGAGAGGGGTAGGGTGAGCATTAGGGTTAGGATTAAGGTTAGAGTGAGGATGAGGGTGAGCGATAGGGTGTGGGTAAGTGTTATGGTTAGGGTTAGGGATAGGGCTAGGGTGAGGGTGAGGGTTAGTGTGAGGGTTAGTGTGAGGGTGAGGGTTTCCTTTACATTAGTGTTACGGTTAGGGTGAGGATTAGGTTGAGGGTGAGGGTTAAACTGAGGTTAGGATTAGTGTGATGGTTAGGGTTAGGGTGATGTTTTGTGTGAGGGTGAGTGTTCGGTGAGGGTGAGGGTGAGGGTGAGGGTTAGGATTAGGAATAGGATTAGGGTTAGGGTTAAGCTGATGCTGAGGGTCAGGGTGAGGGTGAAGGTGAAGGTCAGGTTTAGGATTAGGGTTAGAGTGAGGGTTACGGTTAGTGTGAGGGTAATGGTTAGGGTTAGGGTGAGGGTAAGGATTAGGGTGAAAGTAAAGGTTAGGGTGAGGGTTAGGGTGAGTGTGAGGTTTTGGATTAGGGTTTGTTTTAGAGTTAGGGTGAGGGTTAGGATTTGGGTGATGTTTAGAGTGAGAGTGAGGTTTAGGGTGAGGATGAAGGTTCGGGTGAGGGTGAGGGTTCGGTTGAGGGTGAGGTTTAGGGTGTGGGTGAGGATTAGTTTTAGGGTGAGGGTTAGCGTTAGGGAAGGTTTAGGGTTAGGTTGAGGGTTAGGGTTAGGGTTAGGGTGAGGGGTAAGGACAGGGTTAGGGTCTGGTTTAGGGTGAGGTTTAGGGTGAAGGTGAGGGTTAGGTTGAGGGTGAGGGTGAGGGTTAGGGTTAGGGTTTGCGTTAGACTTAGGGTGAGTTTGAGGGTGAGGGTTAGGTTTAAGATTAAGGTGAGGGTTAGGGTTAGGTTGAGGGTTAGGGATAGTGTTAGGGTTAGGGTAAGGGTGAGGGTGAGTGTTAGGTTTAGGTTTAGGGTTAGAGTTAGGGTGAGGGTGAGGGTTAGGCTTAGGATTAGGTTAGATTTAGCGTTAGGCTGAGGGTGATCGAGAGGATGAGGTTGAGGGTTAGGGTTAGGGTGAGGTGTAGGTTTCCGGTTAGGATTAGGGTGAGGGATAGGATTAGGGTTATGGTTAGGATGAGGGTTAGGCTAAGGGTTAGGGTTAGGGTTAGGGTGAGGTTTAGGTCTAGGTTTAGGGTTAGGATAAGGATTAGGCTGAGGATTAGGGTTCGGGTTAATGTGAGGGTTAGGTTTAGTGTTAGGGTAAGAGTTAGGGTGAGGGTAAAGTTTAGGGTGAGGGTTAGGGTGAGGGTGAGGTTTAGGGTTAGGTTGAGGGTTAGGGTCAATTTTAGGTTTAGGGTTAGGGTTAGAGTGAGGGTAAGGGTGTGGGTAAGTGTTAGGGTGAGGTTTAGATTGAGGGTGAGGGTTAGCATCAAGGTTAAGATTAGGATTAGGGTTAAGGTGAGGGTTAGGGTTTGGGTGAGTGCTAGGGTGAGTTTTGGGGTGAGGGTGAGGGTAAAGTGTTAGGGAGAAGGTTACGGTGAGGCTGAGGGTTATGGTTAGCATTAGTGTGAGGGTGAGGGTTAGGGTGTAGTTTTGGGTTAAGGTTAAGGATAGGGTGAGGATTAGGGTTAGGGTTAGGTTAAGGGTAAGGGTTAGGGTGAGGGGTAACATTAGAGTTTGGGTGAGGGTTAGGTTTAGTGTGAGGGTTAGGGTTGGTTTAGGGTGACGGTAAGGGTTAGGGTGACGGTTAGGTTGAGTGTGAGGTAGGATGAGGGTTAGGGTTAGGGTGAGGGTTAGGGATAGGTTTAGGGTTAGAGTGAGGGTTAGGGTTAGGGTTAGGATTAGAGTTAGGGTGACGGTAAGGCTTCGTGTGAGGGTTAGGGTGAGGATGAGAGTTAGGGTTAGGGTGAGGGTGAGGGTAAGTTTTAGCATGAGGACTAGTGTTAGGTTTAGGATTAGGGTGAGTGTTAGGGTTATGGTGAGGGTGAGGGTGAGGGTTAGGTTCAGTATTAAGGTTAGGGTTAGTGTGAGGGTTAGTGATAGTGTTAGGGTTAGGGTGAGGGTTAGAGTTAGGGTAAAGGTGAGGGTTAATCTGAGAGGTAGGGTTAGGTTTAGGGTGAGAGTTAGGCTCAGTGTGAGGTTTAGGGTTAGGGTGAGGGTTAGGGTTAGGTTTAGGGTGAGGGTGAGGGTGAGTGTGAGGGTGATGGTTAAGGTTATGGTGAGGGTTAGTTTTAGGGGGAGGGCTAGGTTGAGTGTTAGGTTGAGGGTGAGAGTGAGTGTGAGGTTTTCGGTTAGGTAAGTTTTAGGGTTAGGGTTAGGGTGAGGATTAGGGTGAGGTTGTGGGTTATGGTTAGGGTGAGGGTGAGGGTGAGGGTGAGGGTTAGTGTTAGGATGAGGGTTAGGGATAGGGTTAAGGTGAGGGTGCGGGTGAGGGTGAGGGTTAGGCTTAGTGTTAATGTGAGGTTTAGGGTTACGGTTAGGGTGAGGGTTAGGGTTAGGGTTAGGTTGAGGGTTAGTGTTAGGTTGATGTTTAGTGTGAGGGTGAGGGTTAGGGTGTGGGTGAGTGTTCGGGTAGAGATAGGGTTAGGGTTGGGGTTAGGGATAGGGTTAGGGTTTGGTTAAAGTTTAAGGTGAGGGTGATGATTAGGGTTAGCGTGAGGGTTAGGGTTAGGTTTAGGGTTAAGAAGAGGTTTAGGCTGAGGTTTAGGGTTAGGTTTAGGGTTAGTGTGAGGGTTCAGGTTAGGGTGAGGGTTGGATTTAGGTTTAGGGTTAGTATAAGGATAGGGTGAGGGTTAGTGTTACGGTTAATATGAGTGTTAGGTTTAGGGATAGGGTTTTGGTTAGGTTGAGGGTAATGGTTAGGGTGAGGGTTAGGGTGAGGCTGAGGGATAGGTTTAGGGTGAGGTTTAGGTTGAGTGTTAGGATTATGGTTATGGTTAGGGTAAGGCTCAGGGGGAAGGAGAGGTTGAGGGTGAGCGTTAGGGTTAAGGTTACTGATAGGGTGAGGATTTCGGTTAAGGTTAGATTTAGGGTGAGGGTTAGTCTCAGGTGTAGGGTTAGGGTTAGGTTGAGGGTTAGGTTTAGTGTGAGGTTTAGGGTTAGGGTTAGAGTGAGGGTTAGGTTTAGTGTGTTGGTTAGGGTTAGGGTTAGGTTGAGGGTAAGGATTAGGGTGAGGGTTAGGGTGAGGCTGAGGTTTAGGGTTAGCATTAGTTTTGAGGTTAGGGTTAGGATGAGGGTTAGGGGGAGGGAGAGGGTGAGGGTGAGGGTAAGGGTTAGGATGAGGGTTGGGTTTAGTGTGAGGGTGAGGGTTAGGTTTAGTGTGAGGGTGAAGTTTAGGTTTAGGGTGAGTATTAGGGTTAGGGTAAGGGTGAGGGTTAGGGTTAGGGTTAGGTTTAGGGTGAGGGTCAGGGTGAGGGATAGGTTTAGGTTGAGGATTAGATTTAGGGTGAGGTTTAGGGTTTGGGTTAGGGTGAGATTTAGGGTTAGGGTGATGTTTATTGTGAGGGTGAGTGTTAGGGCGAGGGTGAGTGTTCGGGTGAGGGTGAGTGTTTGGGTGAGGGTGAGGATTAGGGTGTGGTTGAGGGTTAGGGTTAGTATGAGAGTCAGGGTGAAGTGTAGGGATAGGGTTAGAGTGAGGGTTAGGGTTAGTGTGAGGGTTAGAGTTAGGGTTAGGGTTATCGTTAGTGTGAGGATAAGAGTTAGGGTGTGGGTTAGTGTGAGGGTGAGGGTTAGGGTTAGCGTTAGGGTTAGGCTGAGAGTTATGGTGAGGTTTAGGGGTAAGGTGAGGGTTAGGATTAGGGTTAGTGTGAGGGTTAGTGTTGGGGTGATGTTTAGGGTGAAGTTGAGGGATAGTGTGAGGGTGAGAGTGAGGGTGAGGGTTAGTATGAGTGTGCGGATGCGGGTGAGGGTGAGGGTGAGGGTTAGGGTTAGGTTTAGGGTAAGGGTGAGGGTTAGGGTTAGGATTAGTGTTAGGTTTAGGCTGAGGGTGAGGATGAAAGTGTGGGTGAGGGTTAGGGTTAGGGTTAGGGTGAGGATTCGAGGTAGTGTGGGGGTTAGTGTGATGGTGAGGGTCAGGGTGAGGGTGAGTGTTAGAATGAGGGTGAGGGTGAGGGTTAGGGTTCAGATTAGGTTAAGGGGAGTTTTAGGGTGAGGGTTAGGGTTAGGTTTATTGTTAGGGTGAGGGTTTGGGTTAGGTGTGGGTGAGGGTGAGGTTTTGCGTTAGGGTTAGGTTTAGGGTTAGGGTGAGGGTGGGGTTCACGGTTAGGGTTAGGATTATGTAAAGGGTAAGGCTGAGGGGGAAGTGGAGGTTGAGTGTGAGGTTTTGGGTTAGGGTTACGGTTAGGGTGAGGGTTACTGTTAGGTTTAGGTTTAGTCTAAGGGCCAGGCTGAGGGTAAGGGTTAGATTTAGTGTGAGTGTTAGGTTTAGGGATAGGGTTTGGGTTAGGTTGAGGGTAAAGTTTAGAGTGAGGGTTATGGAGAGGATGAGGGTTAGGGTTACCGTGAGAGTTCGGGTGAGGGTTAGGGTTAGGGTTATGGTTAGGGGTAACGTGAGGGTTAGGGTGAAGGTTAGGTTTAGGGTTAGGGTTCGTTTGTGGGTTAGGGTGTGGGTAAGTGTTAGAGTGAGAGTTAGGGTGAGGGTGAGGGTTAGGAGGAGGGTGATGGTTAGTGTTAGCATTAGGGTTAGGGTAAGGGTGAGGGTAAGGGTTAGGGTGAGGTTTAGGGTGAGGGTGAGGTTTAGGGTTAGCGTTAGGTTTAGGTTTAAGGTTAGGATGAGGGTTAGGGTTAGGGTGAGGGTGAGAGTGAGGGTGAGGCTTATGTTTAGGATGAGGGTTAGGGTTAAGGTGAAGGTTCGGGTTAGGTTTAGGGTGAGGGTTAGGGTCAGGGTAAGTGTTAGAGTGAGGGTTAGGGTTATGGTTAGGTTTAGTGTGAGGGTCAGGGTGAGGGTTAGGGTTAGGTTGAGGGTTAGGGTTAGGGTTAGGGTGAGAGTTAGGGTTAGGGTTAGTGTTAGGGTGAGGTTGAGGGTTATGGTCAGGGATAGGTGGAGGATTATGGTGAGGTTTAGGGTTAGGATAAGTGTTAGGGTTAGGGTTAGGCTGAGGGTGAGGGTGAAAGTGAGGGTGAGGGTTAGGGTAAGGGTTAGGGTGAGGGTTAGTGTGAGGGGTAGTGTTAGGTTTAAGGTGAGGGTTAGGGTTAGGGTGATGTTTAGGGTGAGGGTGAGGGTTAGGGTGAGGGTGAGGGTGAGGGTGAGGGTAAGGGTTAGGGTTTTGTTTTGGGTGAGGCAGAGGGTTAGTGCTAGGAATAGGATTAGGGTTAGGGTTAAGCAGAGCCTGAGGGTAAGGGTGAGGGTGAAGGTTAGGGTCAGGGTTAGGATTAGGGTTAGAGTGAGGGTTATGGTTAATGTGAGTGTTATGGTTAGGGTTAGGGTGAGGGTAAGGGTTAGGGTGAGAGTAAAGTTTAGGGTGAGGGTTAGAGTGAGTGTGAGGGTTTGGATTAGGGTTTGTGTTAGGGTTAGGGTGAGGGTTAGGATTTGGTTGATATTTAGAGTGAGAGTGAGGGTTAGGGTGTAGGTGAGGATTAGGTTTAAGGTGCGGGTTAGCGTTAGGGGTAGGTTGAGGGTTAGGGTTAGGGTTAGGGTGAGGAGTAGGGACAGGGTTAGGGTCAGGTTTAGGGTGAGGTTTAGGGTGAGTGTGAGGGTTAGGTTGAGGGTGAGGGTGAGGGTGAGGGTTAAGGTTAGAGTTTGCGTTAGACTTAGGGTGAGTTTGAGGGTGAGGGTTAGGTTTAGGATTAGGGTGAGGGTTAGGGTTAGTTTGAGGGTTAGGGATAGTGTTAGGGTTAGAGTAAGGGTGAGGGTGAGTGTTAGGTTTAGGTTTAGGGTTAGAGTTAGGGTGAGGGTGAGGGTGAGGTTTAGGATTAGGTCATTATTAGGGTTAGGCTGAGGGTATTGGAGAGGGTGAGGTTGAGGGTTAGGGTTAGGGTGAGTTTGAGGGTGAGGGTTAGGTTTAGGATTAGGATTAGGTTTACGGTTAGGGTGAGTGTTACGGTGAGGGTGAGGGTGAGTGTGAGGGTTAGTGTGTGGGTGAGGTTTAGGGTTAAGGTGAGGATTAGGTTTAGGCTTAGGGTTAAGGTTATGGTGAGGGTAAAGTTTAGGGTTAGGTTTAGTGTGAGGATGAGGTTTAGGGTTAGTTTTAGGGTTAGGGTGAGGGTTACGGTTAGGGTTACGGTTAAGGTTAGGGTGAGGCTGAGGTATAGGTTGAGGGTTAGGGTTAGGATGAAGGTTAGGGATAGTGTTAGGTTAGGGTGAGGGTGAGGGTGAGTGTTAGGTTTAGGTTTAGAGTTAGGGTGAGGGTGAGGGTGAGGGTTAGGATTAGGGTTAGGGTTATGGTTAGGATGAGGGTTAGGCTGAGGGTTAGGGTTAGGGTTAGTGTCACCGTTAGGGTTAGGGTTAGGTTTAGGGTTAGTGTGAGGGTTAGTGTTAGATTTAGTGTTAGCATAAGGTTTAGGCTGAGGGTTAGGGTTAGGGTTAGTGTGAGGGTTAGGTTTAGGGTTAGGGTAAGGATTAGTGTGAGGGTAAAGTTTAGGTTGAGGGTTACGTTGAGGGTGAAGGTTAGGGTTAGTGTGAGAGTTATGGTGAAGGTTAGGTTTAGGGTTAGGGTGAGGGTGAGGGTGTGGGTAAGTGTTAGGGAGAGTGTAAGGGTTAGGGTGAGTGTACTGGTGAGGCTGAAGATTAGGTTTAGCGTTAGGGTTAGGGTTAGGGTGAGGGTTAGTGTGAGGTCTTGCCTTAAGCTTAAGGATATGTTGAGGATTAGGGTTAGGGTTAGGTTTATGGTGAGGTTTAGGCTGAGGGGAAGGCTTAGGGTTAGGGTGAGGGTGAGGTTTAGTGTTAGGTTTAGGGTTAGGGTTAGGGTGACGGTAAGTGTTAGGGTGAAGTTTAGGGTGATTGTGTGGTTTATGGTTTGCATTAGGTTTAGAGTTAGGGTTAGGATGAATGTTAGGGTTATGTTTAGGGTTAGGGTTAAGGTGATGGTGAGGGTTAGGGTTAGGTTTAGTGTTAGGGTTAGTTTTAGGGTGAGGGCAAGGGTGAGGGTGAGTTTTACGGTGAGGGTGAGGTTGAGGGTGAGGTTTTCATTTAAGTAAGTGTTAGGGTTAGGGTTAGGGTTAGGTGTAGGGTGAGGGTGTGGGTTGGGGTTAGGGTTAGGGTTAGGGTGAGGCTGAGGGTGAAGGTTAGTGTTAGGATGAGGATTAGGGTTAGGGTGAGGGTGAGGGTGAGGGTAAGTGTTAGGGTTAGGATTAGTGTGAGAGTTAGGGTTACGGTGAGGGTTAGGGTTAGGGTGAGGAGTAGGGTTAGGGTTACGGTGAGGGTTAGGGTTGGGTGATGTTTAGTGTGAGGGTGACGGTTAGGGTGAGGGTGAGTGTTCTGTTGAGAATTAGTGTTAGGGTTAGGGATTGGGTTAGTGTGAGGGTAAGTGTTACGGTGATGGTTAGGGTCAGGGTGAGGTTTAGGGTTAGGGTGAGTGTTAGTTATAGGGTTATGATGAGGGTGAGGGTTAGGGTGAGCCGTAGGTTTAGGGTTAGGGTTAGTTTGCGGGTTAGGGTGAGGGTAAGCGTTAGGGTGAGGTTAAGGGTGAGGGTGAGTTTTAGGGTTAGGGTGAATGTAAGGTTTAGGGTGAGGGTTAGGGTGAGTGTTAGGGTTAGGGTTAGTGATAGTGTAAGGATTAGTGTTAGTGTGAGAGTTAGGGTGAGGGTTAGGATTAGTGTTAGTGTGAGGATAAGTGTTAGGGTGAGGGTTAGGGTGAGGGTGAGGGTTAAGGTTAGGGTGATGGTTAGGGTTAGGTTTATGCTTAAGGTGAGGGTTAAGGTGAGCCGTAGGTTTACGGTTAGGGTTATTTTGTGGGTTAGGGCGAGGGTAAGGATTAGGGTGAATTTTAGGGTTAGGGTGAGGGTTATGGTTAGGGTGAGGGTAAGGGTTAGGGTGAAGGTTAGGGTGAGGTTTCGGGTTAGGGTTAGGGATAGGGTGAGGATTAGGGTTAGTGTGAGGGTTAGGATTAAGTTTATTGTGAGGATAAGGGTTAGGGTGAGGGTTAGAGTAAGGGTGTGGTGTTGGGTTAGTGTTAGGTATAGGGTGAGCGTAAGGGTGAGGGTTAGGTTTAGGGTGAGGGTTATGTTTAGGTTTAGGGTGAGGGTGAGGGTGAAGTTCAGCATTAGGGTTAGGTTTAGGGTTAGGGTGAGGGTCGGTTGAGGGTTAGGTTTAGGATTAGTGTTAGGGTTAGGGTGAGGGCTAGGGTGAATGTGAGGTTTGGGTGAGGGTGAGTGTTTCAATTATGTAAGTGTTAGGGTTAGTGTGAGGATTAGGGTGAGGGTGAGGGTTAACCTGAGGTTAGGTTTAGCCTGATGGTTAGGGTTAGGTTTATGGTGGGGGTTAGGGTTAGGGTGATGGTTAGGGTGAGGGTGAGGCTGAGAGTTAGGATTAGGAATAGGGTTAGTGTTAGGGTCAGACTGAGGTGAGGGTCAGGGTGAGGGTGAAGGTTCGGGTTAGGGTTAGAGTTAGGGTGAGGGTTAAGCTTAGTGTGTGGGTTAGGGTTAGGTTTATGTTTAGGGTGTGGTTTAGGATTATATTTAGGGTTAGCATAAGGGTTAGGCTGAGGTTTAAGGTTAGGGTTAGTCTGAGGGTTAGGTGTAGGGTTAGGGTAAGTCTAAAGTTTAGGGTGAGGGTTAGGATGAGTGTGAGGGTTAGGGTTAGGGTGAGGGTTAGGGTGAAGGTTAGGTTTACGGTTAGGGTTAGGGTGAAGTTTAGGGTGTGGGTTAGGGTAAGGGTGAGGGTTAGGGTGAGGGTTAGGATTAGGGTTAGCATTAAGTTTAGGGTGAGGAAGAGGGTTAGGGTGAGGGTTTGGGTTAAGGTTAAAGATAGGGTGAGGATTAGCTTTAGGGTTAGGTTTAGGTTGAGGGTTAGGAGGAGGGGTAGGCTTAGGGTTAGGGTGAAGGTTAGGTTTAGTGTGAGAGTTAGGGTTAGTGTTAGGGTGATGGTAAGGTTTAGTGTGAGGGTTAGGGTGAGTGTGAGGTTTAGGGTTAGCATTACGTTTAGCGTTAGGTTTAGGATGAGTGTTATGGTTAGGTTTAGGGTTAGGATGAGGGTGAGGGTGAAAGTTAGAGTTAGGATGAGGGTAGGGGTTAGGGGTAGGGTGAGGGTTAGGTTTAGGGTTACTGTGAGGGTTAGGATTATGGTGAGGTGTAGGGTGAAGGTGAGGGTTAGGTTTAGCATTAGGGTAAGGGTTAGCTTTAGGGTGATGTTTAGTGTCCGGGTGAGGGTTAGGATGAGGGTGAGTGTTCTGCTGAGAGTTAGGATTAGGGTTAGGGTCAGGGATAAGTTTAGTGTGAGGATAAGGGTTACGGTGAGTGTTAGGGTGAGGGTCAAGTTTAGGGTTAGGGTGAGCATTGGGGTTAGGGTTAGGGTTATGTTTAGGGTGAGGGTTAGGGTGAGCGGTAGGTTTAGGTTTAGGGTTAGTTTGCGGGTTATGGTGAGGGTAAGGGTTAGGGTGAGGGTTAGGGTTAGCATTAGAGTTAGGGTTAGGGTAAGGGTAAGGGTTAGGTTGAGAGTGAGTGTGAAGGTGAGGGTTAGGGTTAGCATTAGAGTTAGGGTGAGGGTGAGGGTTAAGGTGAGGTTTAGTTTGAGGATGAGGATTAGGGTTAGTGTGAGGGTTAGGGTGAGTGTTAGGGTGAGGGTTAGGGTTAGGGTTTGGGTTAGGGTGAGGGTGAGGTATAGGGTGAGGGTTAGTGTTAGGGTGAGGGTTAGGGATAGGGTTAGAGTTAGGGTGAGGATGAGGGTGAGTGTTAGGGTTAGGTTTAGGGTGAGTGTGAGGGTGAGAGTTAGGATTAGCAATAGGGTTAGGGTTAGGGTTAGGGTTAGGCTGAGAGTGAGGGTCAGGGTTAGGGTGAGGGTTAGGGTTTGGGTGATGTTTATGGTGAGGATGAGGGTTAGGGTGAGGATGAGGGTTTGGGTGAGGGTGAGGGATCGGGTTAGGGTGTGGGTGGGATTAGGGTTATGGTGAGGGTTAGCATTAGGTTTAGGGTTAGTGTGACAGTTAGGGTGAGGAGTAGGGGTAGGGTTACATTGAATGTTAGGGTTAGGGTTAGGGTGATGGTTAGGGAGAGGGGTAATATTAGTGTTAGGGTGAGGTTTAGGATGAGTGTGAAGGTTAGGGTTAGGTTGAGGGTTAGGTTTAGGGTTAGGTTTAGGTTGAGGCTTAGGGTTAGGTTTAGGGGTAAGGTGAATTTGAGGGTGAGGGTTAGGTTTAGGTTTAGGCTTAGGGTGTAAGGTTATGGTGAGGGTAAGTGTTAGGGTGAGGTTTAGTGTGTGGATGAGGGTTAGGGTTATTATTAGGGCTAGGGTGAGGGTGAGGGTTAGGGTTAGGGTTAGTGTTAGGGTGAGCGTGAGGTATAGGGTGAGGTTTAGGGTTACGGTGAGGGTTAGGGATAGTGTTAGGTTAGGGTGAGGGTGAGGGTGAGGGTTAGGACTAGTGTTAGGGTTAGGGTTAGGATGAGGGTTAGGCTGAGGGTTAGCGTTAGGTTTAGGGTTAGCATAGTGTTTATGCTGAGGATTAGGGTTAGGCTTAGGGATAGGGTTAGGGTGAGGGTTAGGCTGACGGTAAGTGTTAGGGTGAGGTTTAGGTTGAGGTTGAGTATTAGGCTTAGCATCATTCTTAGGGTGAGATTTAGGTTTAGGTTGAGTATTAGGCTTAGCATCATTCTTAGGGTGAGATTTAGGTTTAGGTATAGCATTAGGGTTAGGGTTAGGATTAGGGTAACGATAAGGATTAGGGCTAAGGTGAGGGTGAGGTTTAGGGTGAGCATTAGGTTTAGGGTTAGGGTGAAGGTTAGGTTTAGTGTGAGAGTTAGGGTTAGGGTTAGGGTGATGGTAAGGGTTAGTGTGAGGGTTAGGGTGTTTGTGAGGTTTAGGGTTAGCATTAGTTTTAGCATTAGGTTTAGGATGAGTGTTAGGGTTAAGTTTAGGGTTAGGGTGAGGGTGAGGCTGAAGGTTAGACTTACGATGAGGGTAGGGGTTAGGGGTAGGGTGAGGGTTAGGGTTAGGGTTACTGTGAGGGTTAGGATTATGGTGAGTTTTATGGTGATGGTGAGGGTTAGGTTTAGCATTAGGGTGAGGGTTAGCTTTAGGGTGATGTTTATGGTCCGTGTGAGGGTTAGGATGAGGGTGAGTGTTCTGCTGAGAGTTAGGATTAGGGTTAGGGTCAGGGATAAGTTTAGTGTGAGGGTAAGGGTTAGGGTGAGTGTTAGGGTGAGGGTGAAGTTTAGGGTTAGGGTGAGCGTTAGGGTTAGCGTTAGGGATATGTTTAGGGTGAGGGTTAGGGTGAGCGGTAGGTTTAGGTTTAGGGTTAGTTTGCGGGTTATGGTGAGGGTAAGGGTTAGGGTGAGGTTTAGGTTGAGGAAGAGGGTTAGGGTTAGGGTAAGGGTAAGGGTTAGGTTGAGAGTGAGTGTGAAGGTGAGGGTTAGGGTTAGCATTAGAGTTAGGGTGAGGGTGAGGGTTAAGGTGAGGTTTAGTTTGAGGATGAGGATTAGGGTTAGTGTGAGGGTTAGGGTGAGTGTTAGGGTGAGGGTTAGGGTTAGGGTTTGGGTTAGGGTGAGGGTGAGGTATAGGGTGAGGGTTAGTGTTAGGGTGAGGGTTAGGGATAGGGTTAGAGTTAGGGTGAGGATGAGGGTGAGTGTTAGGGTTAGGTTTATGGTGAGTGTGAGGGTGAGAGGATTAGCAATAGGGTTAGGATTATGGTTAGGCTGAGAGTGAGGGTCAGGGTTAGGGTGAGGGTTAGGGTTTGGGTGATGTTTATGGTGAGGATGAGGGTTAGGGTGAGGATGAGGGTTTGGGTGAGGGTGAGGGATCGGGTTAGGGTGTGGGTGGGATTAGGGTTATGGTGAGGGTTAGCATTAGGTTTAGGGTTAGTGTGACAGTGACGGTGATGGGTATGGGTAGGGTTAGGTTGAGTGTTAGGGTTAGGGTTAGGGTGATGGTTAGGGAGAAGGGTAATATTAGGGTTAGGGTGAGGTTTAGGATGAGTGTGAAGGTTAGGGTTAGGTTGAGGGTTAGGTTTAGGGTTAGGTTTAGGGTGAGGGTTAGGGTTAGATTTAGGGGTAAGGTGAGTTTGAGGGTGAGGGTTAGGTTTACGTTTAGGCTTAGGGTAAAGGTTATGGTGAAGGTAAGTTTAGGGTAAGGTTTAGTGTGTGGATGAGGGTTAGGGTTATTATTAGGGCTAGGGTGAGGATTAGGGTGAGGGTTAGGGTTAGGGTTAGCGTTAGGGTGAGGGTGAGGTATAGGATGAGGTTTAGGATTAGTATGAGGGTTAGGGATAGTGTTAGGTTAGGGTGAGGGTGAGGGTGAGTGTTAGGTTTAGGTTTAGGTTTACAGTTAGTGTGAGGGTGAATGTGAGGGTTAGGATGAGGTTTAGGCTGAGGGTTAGGATGAGGGTTAGGCTGAGGGTTAGGGTTAGGGTTAGCGTAATGTTTAGGCTAAGGGTTAGGGTTAGGCTGTGGGATAGGGTTAGGGTGAGGGTTAGGCTGACGGTAAATGTTAGGGTGAGGTTTAGGGTGAGGTTTCCTATTAGGCTTAGCATCATTTTTAGGGTCAGGTTTAGGTTTATGTATAGCGTTAGGGTTAGGGTTAGGGTGAGGGTTAGGATTAGGGCTAAGGTGAGGCTGAGGTTTAGGGTTAGCGTTAGGTTTAGGGTTAGTGTGAGGGTTTGGGTTACGGTGAGGGTTACCTTTCATGTGAGGGTTAGGTTTAGGATGAGGGTTAGGGTTGGTGAGAGGGTTAGGGTGAGGGTGAGGGTTAGGGTTAGCGTCAGCGTTAGGGTGAGGTTGAGGGTTAGGGTTAGGTTAGGCTGAGGGTGAGGGTGAGGGTGAGGGTTAGGGTTGGTGTTAGTGTTAGTGTTAAAGTTAGGGTTAGGGTTAGGGTTAGGGTGAGGGTTAGAGTGAGGGTTAGAATGAGGGGGATGGTTAGGGTAAGGGTGAGGGTAAGGGTTAGTGTGAGGGTTAAGGTGAGGGTGAGGGATAGGGTTAGCATTAGGGTTAGGGTTAGGGTTAGGCTGAGCGATCAGGATAGGGTTAGGGTTAGGGTTAGGGTGAGGGTGAGGGTTGGGTGAGGCTGAGGGTGAGGTTGAGGGTTAGGGATAGGGTTAGGGTTAAACTGAGGGTGAGCTTGAGGGTGAGGGATAGGGTTAAGTTTAGGTTTAGGGTGAGGGTTAGGGTTAGTGTGAGTGTTAGGATTAGGGTGAGGGTTAGGTTTACGGTTAGGGTGCTTGTTAGTGTGAGGTTTAGGGTTAGGGTTAGGTTTAGGTGAGGGTTAAGGTGAGGGTTAGGGTTAATTTTAGGGTTAGGTTGAGGGTGAGGGTTAGGGTGATGGTGAGAGTTAGGGTTAGGTTTTAGAGTTAGGGTTAGTTATAGGGTGAGGGGTAGGGTTAGGCTTAGGAAGAGGGTTAGGGTTAGTGTGAGGGTTAGAGTTAGGGTTAGGGTTAGGGTGAGGGTATGGATTAGGGTGAGGTTTAGTGTGAGGGTGAGGGTTAGTTTGAGGGTTTTTGTTAGGTTTAGTGTAAGGTTTATGGTGAGGTCTAATATGAGGTTGCGGGTTAGGGAGAGGGAGAGGGTGAGGGAGAGCGTGTCAGTTAGGTAAGGGTTAGGATTCGGGTCAGGGTGAGGATTAGGGTGAGGGTTAGGGATAGGATGAATTTTAGGGTTAGGTTGATGGTTAGGGTTATTGTGAGGTTTAGGGTTAGGGTTAGGTTTAGAGTGAGGTTTAGGGTTCGGGTTTGCATTAAGGTTAGGGTGAGGGTTAGGGTGTATTTGAGGGTTAGGGATAGGGTTAGGGTTAGTGTTAGGGTGAGGGTTAGGGTTAGGATTAGGTTTAGGATGAGGGTTAGGGTAAGGGGTAGGGTTAGGTTTAGGGTGAATGTTAGGATTAGGGAGAGGGTTAGGGTAAGGGTAAGGGTTAGGGTTAGGGTGAGGTTAAGGATTAGGTTGAGGGTGAGGGTTAGTGTTAGGTTTAGGGTGATGTTGAGGGTGAGGGTTAGTGTGAGGGATAGGATGAGGGTTTTGTTTAGTGATAGTCTTAGGGTTAGGGTGAGGTTTAATATTAGTTGTGAGGGTTAGGGTGAGGGTGAGGGTTAATGTTATGTTTAGGGTGAGGTTTAGGGTTAGGGTTAGGGTTAGGGTGAGGATTAGGGTGAGGGTGAGGGTTAGGATGAAGGTTAGGGTTAGAGTGAGTATTAGGGTTAGGGTTAGGGTTAGATTAAGGTTTAGGGTGAGGGTTAGGGTAAGGATTAGGGTTAGGGTAAGGGTGAGGATGAGGGTTAAAGTTAGGGTTAGGGTGAGGGTTAGGGTTGGGGTGAAGGTTAGGGTTTGGGTTAGGGTGAGGCTTAGGGTGAGGTTTCGGATGAGTGTGAGTGTTAGGGTGTGGGTGACGGTTAGGGTTAGGGTGAGGGTTAAGGTGACATTGAGGGTTAGGGTGAGGGTGAGGGTAAGGGTTAGGGTGAGTGTGAGGATTTGGGTTAGGGTTTCCCCTAGGGTTATGTTGAGGGCATGGGTTAGGGTGAGGTTTAGGGTGAGGGTGAGTGTTAGGGTTAGTGTTATCCTTAGGGTTATGGTGAGGGTATGGGTTAGTGTGAGGTTTAGGGTGAGAGTGAGGGTTAGGGATAGCGTTAGGGTTAAGGTGAGGGTTAGGGTTAGGGTTAGGCTGAGGGTTAGGGTTAGGTTGATGTTTAGGGTGAGGGTAAGTGTGAGGGTGAGGGTGAGGGTTAGGGAATAGGTGAGGGTTAGGTTTAGGGTGAGGGTTAGGGTGACGGTGAGGGTTAGGGTGAGGGTGTGGAAAAGGGTTAGGTTAGGTTCAGGGTGAGGGTTAGGGTTAGGTTTAGGGTGAGGGTTTGAGTTAGTGTACGGTTTAGGGTTAGGGTTAGTGTGAGGAAAAGGGTTACGGTGAGGATTAGGATGAGAGTAAGATTTAGGGTTAAGTTTAGCTTTAGGGTTAGGGTGAGTTTTAGGGTTTGGGTTTGGGTTAGGGTTAAGTTGAGGGTGAGGGTTAGAGTTAGGGTTCGGGTGAGGGTTAGGTTTGGGGTGAGTGTTAGGGTTACGGTTAGGGTGAGGGTGAGGCTGAGTTTTGGGTTTCGGGTGAGGGTTAGGGTGTGGGTGACGGTTAGTGTTAGGGTTTATAATTAGTGTATTAGGTTTAGGGTTAGGGTTAATGTTATGGAGA
Source organism: Dipodomys merriami (assembly GCF_024711535.1). Taxonomy (NCBI): domain Eukaryota; kingdom Metazoa; phylum Chordata; class Mammalia; order Rodentia; family Heteromyidae; genus Dipodomys; species Dipodomys merriami. The sequence continues at coordinate 417,788 of NW_027203337.1, forward strand.
GGGTAAGGCTCAGGGTGAGGTTTACGGTGAGGGTGAGAGTTAGGGTTAGCGTTAGGGTTACAGTGAGGGATAGGGTTAGGGTTAGGATTAGGGTGAAGTTGAGGGTTAGGATTAGGGTTAGGATGAGGTTTAGGGTTAGGGTGAGGGTTAGGGATAGGGTTAGGGTTATGGTGAGGGTTAGGGTTAGGTTTACGTTTTGAGTTGAGTGAGTATGAGGGTGAGCTTTATGGTTAGGATTAGGGTTAGGGTTAGTGTTAGGCAGAGGGTGAGGGTGAGGGTGAGGGTTAGGGTTAGGGTCAAGTTTAAGGTTAGGGTTAGGTTGAGGGGTAGGGTTAGGGTTAGGGAGAGGGATAGGGTTAGGGTGAGGGATAGGGTGACGGTTAGGGTCACGGGTAGGTTTAGGGTTAGGTTGAGGATTAGGGTTAGTGTGACGGTTAGGGTTAGTGTTAGGGTGAGGGTAAGTGTTACTGTGAGGTTTAGGGTGAGGTTGACAGTTAGGGTTAGCTTTAGGTTTAGGGTGAGGTGAGGTTTCGGGTTTGCATTAGAGTTAGGGTGAGGGTTATGGTGAGGGTTAGGGTTAGGGTTAGGGTGAGGGTGAGGGTGAGGGTTAGGATTAGCATGAGGGTGAGGGTGAGGGTGAGGTTTAGGTTTAGGTTTAGGGTTAGGGTTAGGGTTAGATTTAGGGTGAGGGTGAGGGTGAGAGTTAGGATTAGGGTGAGGGTGAGAGTGAGGTTTAGGGTTAGGGTTAGTATCAGTTTGAGGGTTAGGGTTAATGTGAGGTTTAGGGTGAGGGTGAGGGTAAGGGTTAGTGTGATTGTTAGGGTGAGGGTTAAGTTTAGGATGAAGGCTAGAGGTAGGGTTAGGGTTAGGTTTAGCGTTAGGATTAGGCTGAGGGTGAGGGTGAGGGTGAGGGTGAGAGTTAGGTTTAGGGTTATGGTGAGTGTTAGGTTTAGGTTGAGTGTTAGGGTTAGGGTCAGGTTTAGGGTGAGGGTGAGGGTGAGGGTTAGGGTGAGGGTAAGGTTGAGGGGGAGGGTGAGGGTTAGGGTTAGGTTTAGGGTGAGGGTGAGGTTGAAGTTTAGGGTTAGGTTGAGGGTGAGTGTTAGGGTTAGGGTTAGTGTTAGTTTGAGGGTTAGGGTTAATGTGAGGTTTAGGGTGAGGGTCTGGGTAAGGGTTAGTGTGAGGGTTATGGTGAGGGTGAGAGTTAGGGTTAGGATCATCGTTAGCGTTAGGGTTCGTTCGAGGATTAGGGTGAGGTTATGGGTTAGGGTGGACGTTAGGTATAGGCTGAGTGTTAGGTTTAGGGTTAGGGTGAGGGTTAGGGTTAGTGTGATATTTAGGCTGAGGATGAGGCTGAGGTTGAGAGTTCGGGTTCTCTGACGGTTAGCTTTTGGGTGACGGTAAGGGTTAGGGTTAGGGTTAGGGTGAGGTTGAAGGTTAGGATGAGGGTGAGGGGTAGGGTTAGGGTTAGGGTTATTTTTAGGTTTAGGGTTAGTGTTAGGTGAGGGTGAGGGTGAGGGTGAGGGTTAGGGTTAGGGTTAGGTTTAGTGTTAAGTTTAGGGTGAGGGTTACGGTGAGGTTTAGGGTTAGGGTTATGGTGAGGGTAAGGTTTAGAATGAGGGTTAGATTGAGGGTGAGGGTTAGGTTAGGGTTTGGGTGAGGGAAAGGGTGAGTGTAGGGTTAGGTTGGTGGTGAGGGTTAGGGTGAGAATTTTGGTTAGTGTTAGGGTTAGGGTTAGTGTTAGTGTGAGGGTGATGGTTATGGTTAGGGTTAGTCTTAGGGTGAGGTCTAGGGTGATGGTGAGGGTTAGTGTTAATGTTAGGGTTAGGTATAGGGTGAGTATTAGTGTTATGATTTGGGTGAGGGTTAGGCTGAGTGGTAGGGTTAGGGTTAGGTTTAGTGTGAGGATTCGGATTAGGTTTAGGATTAAGGTGAGGTTTAGGGTAAGGGATAGCGTTAGGGTGAGGGTTAGGTTTAGGGTTACGGTGAGGGTTAGGGTTAGGTTTAGGTTTAGGGTGAGGGTTAGTGTTAGGATAACGATGAGGATGAGGGTTAGGTTGAGGGGCAGGTTTAGGGATAGGGTAAAAGTTAGGGTTAGAATGAGGATTAGGGTAAAGTTTAGGGTTAGGGTGAGGGTGAGGGTGAGGGTTAGGGAGAGGGATAATGTTAGGGTTCGGGTGAGGTTTAGGGTGAGTGTGAGGGTTAGGGTTAGGTTGAGGGTTAGGTTTAGGGTGAGGGTTAGGGCTAGGGTGAGGGTTAGGGTTAGAGTTAGGGGTGGGTTGAGTTTGAGGGTGAGGGTTAGGTTTAGGATTAGGATTAGGGTTAGGGTCAGGGTTAGCTTTAGTGTGTGGGTGAGGGTTAGGTTTAGGGTTAGGATTAGGTTTAGGCTTAGGGTTAAGGTTATGTTGAGGGTAAGTGTTAGGGTGAGGTTTAGTGTGTGGATGAGTGTTAGGGTTATTGTTAGGGTTAGGGTGAGGGTTAGAGTTAGGGTTAGCGTTAGGGTGAGTGTGAGGTATAGGGTGAGTTTTAAGGTTAGGGTGAGGGTTAGGGATAGTTTGACGTTAGGGTGAGGGTGAGAGTGAGTGTTAGGTTTAGGTTTAGATTTAGAGTTAGGGTGAGGGTGAGGGTTAGGGTTAGGATTAGGGTTAGGGTTAGGGTTAGGATGAGGGTTAGGATTAGGGTTAGGATGAGGTTTAGGGTTACGGTGAGGGTTAGGGATAGGGTTAGGGTTATTGTGAGGGTTAGGGTTAGGGTTACGGTTTGAGTTAGGGTGAGTATGAGGGTGAGCTTTAGGGTTAGGATTAGGGTTATGGTTAGTGGTAGGCAGATGGTGAGTGTGAGGGTTAGGGTTACGGTGAGGTTTAGGGTTAGGTTTAGGGTGAGGGTTAGGGTTAGGGTTAGGGAGAGGGATAGGGTTAGGGTGAGGAATAGGGTGAGGGTTAGGGTCACAGTTAGGTTTAGGGTTAGGTTGAGGGTTAGGGTTAGTGTGAGGGTTAGGGTTAGAGTTAGGATGAGGGTAAGGGTTACTGTGAGGTTTAGGGTGAGGGTGACAGTTAGGGTTAGCTTTTGGTTTAGGGTGAGGTGAGGTTTTGGGTTTGCATTAGGGTTAGGGTGAGGGTTATGGTGAGGGTTAAGGTTAGGGTTAGGGTGAGGCTGAGGGTGAGGTTTAGGTTTAGGGTTATGTTGAGTGTTAGGTTTAGGGTGAGGGTTAGGGTTAGGGTTAGGATTAGGGTCAGGGTGAGGGTGAGGGTGAGGGTGAGGGTTAGGGTTAGGGTGAGGGTGCGGGTGAGGGTTAGGGTTAGGTTTAGGGTGAGGTTGAGAGTGAGGATTAGGTTTAGGTTAAGTTTACGGTTAGGGTAAGGTTTAGGGTTAGGTTTATCGTGAGGGTGAGGGTGATGGTTAGGGTTAGGGTGAGGGTGAGGGTGAGGGTTAGGGTTAGGGTTAGTGTTAGTTTTTGTGTTAGGATTAATGTGAGGTTTAGGGTGAGGGTGAGGCTAAGGATTAGTTTGAGGGTTAGGGTGAGAGTTAGGGTTAGGGTGAGGGATAGAGGTAGGGTTAGGGTTAGGTTTAGGGTTAGGATTAGGCTTAGGGTGAGGGTGAGGGTGAGGGTGAAGGTGAGGTTTAGAGTTAGGGTTAGGGTGAGGGTGAAGGTGAGGGTTAGGTTTAGGGTTATGGTGAGTGTTAGGTTTAGGTTGAGGTTTAGGGTTATGGGTAGGTTTAGGGTGAGGGTGAGGGCGAGGGTGAGGGTGAGGATCAGGGTTAGGTTTAGGGTGAGGGTGAGGGTGAAGTTTAGGGTTAGGGTGAGGGTGAGGGTTAGGGTTAGGGTTAGGGTTAGGGTTAGTTTGAGTATTAGGGTGAAGTTTTGGGTTAGGGTGACCTTAGGTATAGGTTGAGTGTTAGGTTTAGGGTTAGGGTGAGGGTTAGGGTTAGTGTGACGTTTAGGGTGAGGGTGAGGCTAAGGGTGATGGTTCCATATGTCATGAGGGTTAACGTTTGTGTGACGGTTAGGGTTAGGGTGCGGGTTAGGGTGAGGTTGAAGGTTAGGGTGAGGGTGAGGTGTAGGGTTAAGTTGAGGTTTAGGTTTAGGGTTAGTGTTAGGTGAGGGTTATAGGGAGTGTTAGGGTTAGGGTTAGGGTTAAGTTTAGGGTGAGGGTTATGGTGAGGGTTAGGGTTAGTGTTAGGGTGAGGGTAAGGTTTAGAGTGAGGGTTAGAGTGAGGGTGAGGGTTAGTGTTAGGGTTTGGGTGAGGGAAAGGGTGACGGTTAAGGTTAGGGTGAGGGTGAGGGTTAGGGTGAGAGTTTTGGTTAGTCTTAGTGTTAGTGTGAGTGTTAGTGTGAGGGTGATGGTTAGGGTTAGGGTTAGTATTAGGGTGAGGTCTAGGGTGATGGTGAGTGTTAGGGTTAGGGTTAGAGATAGGGTTAGGATTAGTGTTATGATTTGGGTGAGAGTTAGGCTGAGCGGTAGTGTTAGGGTTAGGTTTAGTGTGAGGATTCGGGTTAGGCTTAGGGTTAGGGTTAAGTTGAGGGTAAGCGTTAGGGTTAGATTTAGCATTAGGGATAGGGTGAGGGTTAGGGTGTGGGTAAGGGTCTGCGTAAGGTTTAGGGTGAGAGTGGGGGTAGAGTTAGGGTTAGGAAGAAGTTTAGTGTTAGGGTGAGGTTTTGCGTTAGTTTGAGGGTTAGGGTGAAGTTGAGTTTGAGGTTGAGAGTTAGGGTGAGGGTGATGGTGACGGTAAGGTTTAGGGATAGCATACGGGTTAGGGTTAGGGTTAGGGTTAGAGTGAGGGTGAGGGTGAGGGTGAGGCTTAGGGTTAGGGTTAGGTTTAGGATTAGAGTTAGGTTTAGGGTAAGGGTTAGGGTTAGGGTGAGGTTTAGCTTTAGGGTTAGGGTTAGGGTTAGGTTTAAGGTGAGGCTTAGTGTTAGGATTAGCGTGAGGATGAGTGTTAGTTTGAGGGGCAGGGTTAGAGAGAAGGTAAGGGTTAGGGTTAGGGTTAGGGTTAGGGTGAGTATGAGGGATAATTTTAGGGTGAGGGTTAGTGTGAGGTTTAGGTTTAGGGTTAGGGTAAGGGTTAGGTTTAGGGTGAGCGATAGTTTTACGTTTAGGAATAGGTTGAAGTTAATGCTGAGGGTTATGGTTAGGTTTAGTGTGAGGATAAGGGTTAGGGTGAGGATTAGGGTGAGGATGAGGGTTAGGGTTAGCATAAGGTTTAGTGTGAGAGTTAGGGTTAGGGTTAAGTTTAGGGTAAGGGTTAGGGTTAGGGTAAGGATTAGGGTTCGGCAGGTTAGGGTTAGGGTTAGGGTTAGGGTTAGGGTGATGTTTATGCTTAGGCTTAGTGTTAGGTTGAGGGTTAGGGTTAAGTTTAGGGTTAGGGTAAGGTTTAGGGTTAGTGTGAGGTTTAGGGTTAGGGTGATGTTTAGGGTGATGGTGAGGGTTAGGGTGAGTGTGAATTTGAGAGTGAGGGTTAGGGTGAGGTTGAGGGTGAGAGGGATGGTGACGGTGAGGATTAGGGTTAGGTTTAGGTTTAGAGTGAGGGTAAGAGTTAGGGTTAGGATTAGGGTTAGGGTAAGGGTTAGGCTGAGGGTGAGGGAGAGGGTGCGGTTGAGGGTGAGGGTTTTGGATAGGTAAGTGTTAGGATTAGGTTTAGGGTGAGGATTAGGGTGACGTGAGGGTTAGGGTTAGGTTGAGTGTTAGGGTTAGGGTGAGGGTTAGGGTGTGAAGTAGGGTTAGGGTTAGGATGAGGATTATGTTGAGGGTGAGGAATAGGGTTTTGGTGAGTGTAAGGGTTAGGGTTATGGTAAGAGTGAGGGTGAGGGTAAGGGTAAGGGTTAGGGTCAGGGTTAGGGTGAGGGTGAGGGTTAGGGTTAGCATAAGAGTTAGGGTTAGGGTAAGGTTGAGTGTTAGGATTAGGGTTAGGGTTAGGGTTAGGGTGCAGGTTAGGGTTAGGGTTACACTGAGAGTGAGGTTCAGATTTAGGGATAGGATTAGGTTTAGGGTTAGGGTGAGGCTGAGGGTGAGGGTTAGAGTGAGGATTAAGTTTAGGTTTAGGTTTAGGGTGAGGGCTAGGATGAGGGTGATATTTTTGGTTAGGAAAGGTTTAGGGTTAGGTTTAGGGTGAGGATTAGGGTGAGAGTGAGGTTTAAGGTGAAGTTTAGTGTTAGGGTTAGGGATAGGTTGAGGGTTACAGTGAGGGTTGGGTTGTGGGTAAGTGTTAGCGTGAGGGTTAGAATGAGGGTGAGGGTTAGGGTTAGGGTGAGGGTAAAGGTTATTGTGAGGGTTAGGGTGAGGGTGAGGTTTATGGTTAGCATTTGGGTTAGGGTGAGGGTTAGGATGAGCGATAGGGATAGGGTTAGGGTTAGGGTTAGGGTGAAAGTGAGGGTTAGGGTGAGGATGAGGGTGAGTTTGAGGGTTAGGGTTAGGGTTAGGGAGAGGGGGAGAGTGTGGATGAGGCTTAGCGTTAGGATTAGTGTTAGGGTTAGGGTTTGGCTGAGGATGAGCTTGAGGGTGAGGGTGAGTGTTAGGTTTAGGTTTAGGGTGAGGGTTAGTGTTAGTGTGAAGGTTAGGGTTACGGTTAGGGTGAGTGTTAGTGTGAGGTTTAGGATTAGGGTTAGGTTTAGGTGATGGTTAATGGTAATTTTAATATTAGGTTGAGGGTGAGGGTTAAGGTGACAAAGAGAGTTAGGTTTGGGTTTAGGTTAGGGTTAGTTATAGGGTGAGGCTTTGGATGAGGGGTAGGGTTACTGTTAGGATGAGGGTTAGGGTCAGTATGAGGGTTAGAGTTAGGGTTAGGGTTAGGGTGAGGGTAAGGATTAGTGTGAGGTTTAGGTTGAGGGTGAGGGTTAGGGTTAGCTTTCGGATTAAGGTGAGGGTGAGGTTTAGGGTTTCCATTAGGGTTAGGTTGAGGGTTAGGGTGAGGTTTAGGTTTGGGTATAGTGTGAGGGTGCGGGTGATGGTTAGGGTTAGGGTTATGGTGAGGTTTAAGATTAGGGTGAGGGTTAGGTTTAGGGTTAGGTGGAGAGTGAGGGTGAGGGTGAGGTTTAGGGTGATGGTGAAGGTGAGGTTGAGGCTTAGGGTTAGGTTTAGTGTGAGGGTGAGGGTTAGTGTGAGGGTTATTGTTAAGTTTAGTGTAAGGTTTATGTTGAGGTCTAATGTGAGGTTGCGGGTTAGGGAGATGGAGAGGGTGAGGGAGAGCGTTTCATTTAGGTAAGGGTTAGGATTAGGGTTAGGGTGAGGGTCAGGGTTATGATGAAGTTTATGGTTGGGTGATGGTTACAGTTAGTGTGAGGTTTAGGTTCAGGGTTAGGGTTAGGTTGAGGTTTAGGGTTCGGGTTTGCATTAGGGTTAGGGTGAGGGTTAGGGTGTATTTGAGGGATAGGGATAGGGTTAGGGTTAGTGTTAGGGTGAGGGTTAGGGTTAGGGTTAGGGTTAGGGTGAGGGTTAGGATAAGGGGTAGGGTTAGGTTTAGGGTGAATGTTAGGATTAGGGTGAGGGTTCGGGTAAGTGTAAGTTTTAGGGTTAGGGTGAGGTTAAGGATTAGGGTGAGGGTGAGGTTCAATGTTAGGTTTGGGGTGATGGTGAGGGTGAGGGTTAGGGTAAGGTTTAGGCTTAGTTTGAGGGATAGGATGAGGGTTTTGTTTAGTGTTAGTGTTAGGGTTATGGTGAGGTTTAGGTTTAGTGTGAGGGTTAGGGTGAGGGTGAGGGTGAGTGTATGGGTTTTGGTGAGGGTTAGGCTGAGGGTTAAAGTTCGGGTTAGGGCAAGGGTGAGGGTTATGTTGAGGGTTAAAGTTAATGTTATGTTTAGGGAGAGGGTTAGGTTTAGGGTTATGGTGAGGGCGATGGTGAGGGTGAGCGTTAGGTTGAGGATGAGTGTGAGGATGAGGGTTTCGGTTAGGTAAGGATTAGGGTTAGGGTTAGGGTGAGGGCAAGGGTTAGGATGAAGTTTAGGGTTAGGGTGAGTATTAGGGTTAGGGTTAGGGATATGGTGAGCCTTAGGGTGAAGGGTAGGTTTAGGGTTAGGGTGAGGGTTATGGTTAGTGTGAGGGTTAGGGTTAGAGTTAGGGTGAGGGTAAGGGTTAGGGTAAGCTTTAGGGTGAGGGTGACTGTTAGGGTTAGCTTTAGGTTTAGGGTGAGGGTGAGGATTTGGTTTTCATTAGGGTTAGGGTGAGGGTTATGGAGAGGGTTAGGGTTAGGTTTAGCGTAAGGGTGAGGGTGAGGGTAATGTTTAGGCTGAGGCTGAGGGTTAGGGTGATAGCTAGGGTGAGGTTTAGGGTTAGTGTTAGGATTAGGGTTAGGGTGAGGGTGAGGGTTAGGGTTAAGGTGAGCGGTAAGGTGATGGGTAGGGTTAGGGTGAGTGTGAGGATTAGGTTTAGGGTTACCCTTAGGGTTATGGTGAGGGTATGGGTTAGAGTGAGGTTTAGCGTGAGGGTGAGGGTTAGGGTTAGCGTTAGGGTTAAGGTAAGAGTTAGGGTGAGGGTTAGGGTTAGGTTGAGGATGAGGGTTAGGGTTAGGGTTAGGGTGATGTTTAGGATTAGGGTGTGGGTTAGGTTTACGATTAGGGTTCGAGTTAGGGTGAGTGTGAGGGTGAGTGTTAGGGTTAGGATTAGGGTTAGGGTTTTTGTTAGGCTGAGGGTGAGGGTGAGGGTTAGTGTTAATGTAATGTTTAGGGTTAGGGTTTGGTTGAGGGTTAGGGTTAGGGTTAGGAGGAGGGTTAAGTTGAGGATTATGGTTAGGTTTAGGGTGAGGGATAGGTTTAGTGTAAAGGTTAGGTTTAGTGTGAGAGTAAGCGTTAGGGTGAAGGTTAGGGTGAGGGTGAGGGTGAGTGGGAGCGTGACTGTGAGGGTTAGGGTTAGGGTTAGGGTTAGGTTGAGGGTAAGAGTTAGGGTTAGGATTAGTGTTAGGGTCAGGGTTAGGCTGAGGGTGAGGGAGAGGGTGAGGTTAATTGTGAGGGTTTCGGTTAGGTAAGGGTTAGGGTTAGGTTTAGGGTGAGGATTAGGGTGAGGGTGAAGGTTAGGGTTAGGTTGAGCGTTAGGGTTAGGGTTAGGGTTAGGGTGAGAGGCAGGGTTAGGGTTAGGATGAGGGTTATGCTTTTTGTGAGGTTTATGGTTAGGGTTAGGGTTAGTGTGAGGAAAAGGGTTAGGGTGAGGGTTAGGTTGAGACTGAGGGTTAGGGTTAACGTTGGGGTTAGGGTGAAGGTTAGGCTAGGGGTTAGGGTGAGTGTTAGGGTTCCATTTAGGGTTGGGTGAGGGTTAGGGTGAGAGTGAGGGTGAGGGTAAGGGTAAGTGTTAGGGTCAGGTTCAGGGTTAGGGTGAGGGTGAGGGTTAGGTTTAGGATTAGGTTTAGGGTTAGGGTAAGGTTGAGTGTTAGGGTTAGGTTTAGGGTTAGGGTGCAGGTTAGGGTTAGGGTTACAGTGAGGGTGAGGGTCAGGGTTAGGGTTAGGATTAGGTTTAGTGTTATTGTGAGGCTGAGGGTGAGGGTGAGTGTGATTGTTAAGGTTAGGGTTAGGTTTAGGGTGAGGGCAAGGTTGAGGGTGATATTTTTGGTTAGGGTTAGGATTAGGGTGAGGATTAGGGTGAGCGTGAGGTTTAAGGTGAGGGAAAGTTTTAGGGTGAGGGTTAGGGTTAGGTTTAGGGTGAGGGTTAGGGTTACAGTGATGTTTAGGGTGAGGGTGCAGGTGAGAGTGAGGGTTCGGGTGAGGGTTAGGGTTAGGGTGAGGGTTAGGGTTTGGGTTAGTGTTAGGGTGAGAGTAAGGGTTAGGATGACAGTTGGGGTGAGGGTGAAGGTTAGGGTTAGGTTTAGGCTGAGGATGAGGGTTAAGGTGAGGGTTAAGTTTAGGGTCAGGGTGAGTGTTCGGGTGAGGTTTAGGGTTAGGTTTAGGGTTCGGTTTAGGGTAAAAGTTAGGGTTAGTGTGAGTGTTAGGGTGAGTGGTAAGCTTAGGGTTAGGATGAGGGTTAGGCCTATTGTGAAGGTTATGGTTACGGTTAGGTTTAGTGTGAGGATAAGGGTTAGGGTGATGGTTAGGGTGAGACTGAGGGTTAGGGTTAGCCTTAGTGTTATGGTGAAGGTTAGGGTGGGGTTTAGGGTGAAGGTTAGGGTTAGGGTTAGGGTTGGATGAGGGTTAGGCTGAGTGTAAGGTTTAGGGTGAGGGTTAGGTTGAGGTTGAGGGATAGGGTTATGGTGAAGGTAAGGGTTAGAGCGACGGTTGGGTTGAGGTTGATGGTTAGGGTTAGCATTAATGTTAGTGAGAGGGTGAGGATTAGGGTGAGGGTGAGGGTTTGGCTGAGGGATAGGATTAGGGTTAGGGTTAGATTTAGGGTTAGGGTGAGTGTTAGGGTTAGGGATAGAGTGAGAGTGAGGGTTAGGGTAAGGGTTATGGTCAGGGTTATGGTGAGGGTGAGGGTTAGGGTTAGCATTAGGATTAGGATTAGGTTTAGGTTGAGTGTTATGGTTAGGGTTAGGGTGAGGTTGAGGGTTAGGGTAAGCATTAGGGTTAGGGTTAGGCTTAGGGTGCAGGTTAGGGTTAGGTTTAGAGTGAGCGTGAGGGTCAGGGTTAGGGATAGGATTAGGTTTATGGTTAGGGTGAGACTGATAGTGAGGGTGAGGTGAGGGTGAGCATGAGGGTGAGGGTTAAGTTTAGCGTTAGGTTTAGGGTGAGGGCTAGGGTGAGGGTGAGGGCTAGGGTAAGGTTTAGGGTGAAGGTGAGGTTTTCGGTTAGGAATGGTTTAGGATTAGGTTTAGGGTGAGGGTGAGGTTTAAGTTGAGGGTTAGGTTTAGGGTGCGGGTTAGGGTTAGGGTTAAGTTGAGGGTTTGGGTTAGGGTGATGTTTAGGGTGAGGGTGAGGGTGAGAGTGAGGATTCGGTTGAGGGTGTGGCTTAGGTTGTTGGTGAGGGTTAGGGTGAGAGTGAAAGTTAGGGTGAGGGTTAGAGTTAGGGTGTTGGTGAGGTTTAGGGTTAGGGTGAGAGTTAGGTTGAAGGTGAGGGTTAGGGTGAGGGTGAGGGTTAGGTTTAGGGTTTGGATTAGGGTGAGGGTTAGTGTTAGGGTGAGGGTGAGGGTTATGGTTAGGGTTAGGGTGAGGATTTGGTTTAGTGTGAGGGTTAGGGTTAGGGTTAGTGTAAGGATTAAGGGTTAGTTTGTGGATTAGGGTGAGAGTGAGGGTTAAGGTTAGATTAATGGTTAGGGTGAGGGTTAGGGTAAGGGGTAGGGTTAGGGTTAGGGTGAGTGTGAGGTTTAATGTTAGGGTTAGGGTGAGGGTTAGTGTCGGTGTGAGGGTTAGGGTTAGGGTTACGGTGAGACTGAGGGTGAGGGTTCGGGTGAGTGTGAGTGTTAGGGTGTGGATCACGGTTAGGTTTAGGGTGAGGGATAAGGTGACGGTGAGGGTAAGGGTTAGGGTGAGTGTTATGGTTAGGGTGAGGGTGAGGGTTAGGGTTAGGTTTAGGGTGATGTTTAGGGTTAGGGTGTGGGTTATGGATAGGTTTATGGTTAGGTTGAGGGTTAGGTTTACGCTTAGGGTTCGAGTTAAGGTGAGTGTGAGGGTGAGTGTTAGGGTTAGGATTAGTTTTAGGGGTAGTGTTAGGCTTAGGGTGCGGGTAAAGGGTTCGGGTTAGGGTGAGGGTGAGGGATACGGTTAGTGTTGGGGTTAGGGTGAGCATTTGGATGAGGGTTTGGTTTAGGGTTAGGGTGAGGTTTAGGGTTAGGGTTGAGTTTAGGGTTAGGGTGAGGTTTAGGGTTAGGGTTGAGTTTAGGGTTAGAATTAGGATGAGGTGTAGGGTAAGGGTTAGGGTTAGTGTGAGGAAAAGGGATATGGTGAGGGTTAGGGTGAGGGTGAGGAATAGGGTTAGTGTAAGGGTTAGGGTGAATATTTGGGTGAGCGTTAGGTTTAGGTTTAGGGTTAGGGTTAGAGTTAGGATGAGGCTAAGTGTTAGGGTGAGATTTAGGTTGTGGTTGAGTATTAAGGTCAGCATTAGTCTTAGGGTGAGGATTAGGTTTAGGTATAGCATTAGGGTTAGGGTTAGGGTAGGGTGTGGGTTAGGATTAGTGTTAAGGTGAGGGTGAGTTTTAGGGTTAGCATTAGGTTTAGGGTTAGGATTAGCGTGAGGGTGAGGGTGAGGGTTAGGGTTAGGATTAGGTGTAGGGTTAGGGTGAGGCTGCGGTTGAGGATGAGTTTGAAGGTGAGGGTTAGGTTTTGGCTTAGGCTTAGGGTGAGGGTCAGGGCTAGGGTGAGGGCGAGGGTTAGGGTGAGGGTGTGGTTTTCTGTTAGGAAAGGGTTAGGGTTAGGTTTAGGGTGAGGATTAGGCTGAGGGTGAGGTTGAAGGTGAGGTTTAGGGTTAAGGTGAGGTTTAGGGTTAGCATTAGGCTGAGCGTTAGGGTTTGGGTGAGGTTTAGGGTGATGTTTAGTGTGAGGGTGAGGGTGAAGGTGATGGTTAGGGTGAGGGTGAGGGTTAGGGTGATGGTGAGGGTTAGGTTTAGGGTTAGTGTGAGGAAAAGGCTTAGGGTGAGGATTAGAATGAGAGTAAGTGTTAGGGTTAGGGTTAGAGTTAGGGTTAGGGTGAGGTATAGGGTTAGAGTTCGGGTTAGGGTTCAGTTGAGGGTGAGGGTTAGAGTTAGGGTTAGGGTTAGGTTTGGGGTGAGGGTTAGGGTTACGGTTAGGGTGAGGGTGAGGGTTCAGGTGAGGGTTAGGGTGTGGGTTAGGGTTAAGGTTATGGTGAGAGTAAGTATTAGGGTGAGGTTTAGGGTTAGGGTTAGGGTTAGTGGTAGGATTAGGATGAGTGTAAGGCTGAGGGTTCGGTTTAGGGTTAGTGTGAGGGTTAGGGTTAAGGTTAATGTTAGGGTTAGGATTTGGTTAGGGTGAAGGTTAGTTTTAGGTTTAGGATAAGGTTTAGGCTGATGGTTAGGTTTAGGGTTAGTATGGGGGTTATGCTTAGCGTTAGGTTAGGGTATGGGCTAGGGTGAGGGTGAGGGTTAGGTTGAGGGTTTAGTTTAGGTAAGGGTTAAGGTTAGGTTAGGGTGAGGATTAGGGTGAGATTGATGGTTAAGTTGAGGGTTATGGTTAGGTTGAGCCTTAGGGTTACAATTAGGGTGAGTGTTAATGTTAGGGTGATGTTTAGGGTGAGGGTGAGAGTGAAGGTTCGGGTGAGGGTGAGGGTTAGGATTAGGGTTAGTGTGAGGGTTAGGGTTAGGTTTAGGGTTAGAGTTAGGGTGAACGTGAGGGTTAGGGTGAGGGGTAGGGTTAGGGTAACGGTGAGGGTGAGGGTTAGGTTTAGTGTGCGGGTTATGGTTAGGGTTAGGGTGAGGGTGAGGTTTAGGTTGAGGGTTAGGGTTAGGTTAAGGGTGAGGATGAGGATGAAGGTGATGGTTAGGGCTACGTTTAGGGTTAGGGTGAGGCTTAGGTTTAGGATGAGGGTTAGGATCAGGGTGAGGGTGAGGGTTACGGTTAGGATTAATTTTAGGGTGAGGGTGAGGGTTAGGTTTAGGATTAGGCTTAGGGTGAGGGTGAGGGTGAGGGTGAGGGTTAGGGATAGGGTGAGGGTTAGGGTTATGGTTAGGGTTAGGGTGAGGGTTAGGGTTAGGGTTAGGTTTAGGATGAACGTTAGGCTGAGGATTAGGGTTAGCGTTAGTATGAGGTTAGTTTTAGCGTTGGGTTAGGGTGAGGGTGAGGGTTTACTTTAGGTTAGGGTTAGGGTAAGTTTAGGGTGAGGATTAGGATGAGGTTGAGGGCTGAGGTGAGGGTTAGGGTTAGGGTGAGTGTTAGGGTTGGGATTAAGGTGAGGGTTATTGTTAGGGTGAGGGTGAGGGTGAAGTTTCAGGTGAGGGGAGGGGTTAGGTTTAGGGTTAGCGTGAGGTTTATGGTTAGGGTTAGGTTTAGGGTGATGATGAGGGTTAGGGTGAGTGTGAGGTTGATGGTATGTGTGAGGTTTAAGTTTAGGGTGAGGGTTAGGGATAGGGTTAAGGTTAGGGTGAGGGTGAGTATTAGGGTGAGAGTGAGAGTTCGGGTGAGGGGGAAGGGGAGGGGGAGGGTTATGGTTAGTGTTCGGGATAGAGTTAGGGTGAGTGTGTGGGTGAGGGTTAGGTTTTGGATTAGGGTTAGGGTGAGGGTTAGGCTTAATATTAGGGTTAGGGTTAGGGTGAGGAATAGGGTTAGGATTAGTTTTAGGATGAGGGTTAGGCTGTGGGGTAGGGTTAGTGTTAGGGTGAGGGTTAGGGTTAGTGTGAGATTTAGGGTTAAGATTAGGGTCAGGGTTAGTATTAGGGTGAGGGTAAGGGTTAGTGTGAGGGTTAGGATGAGGGTGAGGTTTAGGGTTAGGGATAGGGTTAGGCTGAGGTTAGGGTGAGGGCTAGGGTTAGTGTGAGGGTTAGGATTAGGGTTAGGGATAGGGTGAGGGTTATGTTTAGGTTTAGGTTTAGGGTTAGGTTGAGTCTTAGGCTTAGGGGTAAGGTTAGTGTTACGGTTAGGGCGAGGGTTCGGGTTAGTGTGAGGGTTAGTGTTAGGTTTAGGTGAAGGTGAGGGTAAGGGTTAGGGTGAGGGTTAGGGTGAGGATGAGGGTTAGGATTAGAGTTAGGGTTAGGATTAGGGTTAGGGTGAGTTTGAGGTTTAGTATTAGGGTGAGGGTTAGGGTTATTGTTAGGGTTAGGGTGCGGGTAAGGTTGAGGGTTAGGGTTAGGTTAGGGTTAGGTTTAGGCTGAGGGTGAGGGTGAGGGTGAGGTTGATGGTTAGGTTAGGGTGAGGGTGAGGGTGAGGGCTAGGGTGAGGGTGCGGGTTAGTGTGAGGGTTAGGGTGAGGGTTTCTTTTACATCAGGGTTAGGGTTAGGGTGAGGATTAGGGTGAGAGTGAGGGTGAGGATTTCGTTTACATCTGGGTTAGGGTTAAGCTGTGGTTAGGGTGAGGGTGAGGGTTCGGGTTAGAGTTAGGGTGTGGGTTAAGCTTAGGGTGATGTTTAGGGTGAGGCTGAGGGTTATTGTGAGAGTTAGGATGAGGTTTAGGTTCAGTGTTAGGATTAGGGTTAGGGTGAGGGTGAGGTTTAGGGTTAGACTTAGGGTTATGTGGAGGGTTAAATTGAGGATCAGGGTTAGGGTTAGCGCTAGGGTTAGGGTTAGGATGCAAGTTAGGTTGAGGTTTAGGGGTAGGGTTAGAGTGAGGTTTAGAGTGAGGGTGAGGGGAAGGGGGAGAGTTTGGTTTAGGGTTAGAGTTAGGTTGAGAGTGAGGGTTAGGATTAGGGTTAGCACTAGGTTTGTGCTTAGGGTGAGTGTGAGGTTGAGGGAGAGGTTTAGGGTTAGGTTGAGGGTTAGGGTTAGGTTTAGGGTGAAGGTTAGGATTATGGTTAGGGTTAGGATGAGCATTAGGCTGAGGGTTAGACTTAGGGTTAGTGTGAGGGTTTGGGTTAGGGTTTGATTAGGTTGAAGGTTAGTTTTAGCTTTAGGGTTAGGATAAAGTTCAGACAGAGGGTTAGGGTTAGGGTTACTGTGAGGGTTATGTTTAGGGTTAGGGTTAGGGGGTGGGCTAGGGTGAGGGTGGGGTTGAGGGTGAGGGTTTAGTTTAGGTAAGGGTTAAGGTTAGGTTAGGGTGAGGATTAGGGTGAGGTTGAGGGTTAAGGTGAGGATTAGGGTTAGGGTGAGGGTTAGGATTACTGTGAGGGTTAGGGTTAGGGTTAGGGTGAGGGTGAGGGTAAGTGTTAGGGTGAGGTTTAGGGTGAGGGTGAGGGTTAGGATTAGAGTTACGGTTAGGATTAGGGTGATGGTAAGGATGAATGTTTAGTGTTAGGGTGAGGATTAGGGTTGGGTTGAGGGTGAGGGTGAGGGTTAGGGTTAGGTTTAGGGTTAGGTTTAGGCTGAGGGTGAGGGTGAGGTTGAGGTTGATGTTTAGGATTAAGGTTAGGGTGAAGGTGATGGTTAGGGTGAGGGTGCGGGTAAGTGTTAGGGTGAGGTTTAGGGTGAGGGTGAGGGTTAGGATTAGAGTTACAGTTAGGATTAGGGTGATGGTAAGGATGAATGGTTAGTGTTAGGGTGAGGATTAGGGTTGGGTTGAGGGTGAGGGTGAGGGTTAGGGTTAGGTTTAGGTTTAGGTTTAGGCTGAGGGTGAGGGTGAGGTTGAGGTTGATGTTTAGGATTAAGGTTAGGGTGAAGGTGTTGGTTAGGGTGAGGGTAGGGTTAGTATGAGGTTTACGGTGAGGGTTTCATTTACCTCAGGGTTAGGTTTAACCTGAGGTTAGGTTTAGGGTTAGGGTTAGGGTTAGGGTTAGGGTGAAGTTTAGGGTTAGGGTGATGTTTAGGGTGAGGGTGAGGGTTAGGGTGAGGGTGAGGGTTAGGGTAAGGTTGAGGGTGAGGTTTAGGTTTGAGAACAGGGTTACGGTTAGTGTTAGGCTGAAGGTGAGGGTGAGGGTGAGGCTGAGGGTGAGGGTGAGAGTTTGGGTTAGGGTTAGCGTTAGGGTTAAGGTGAGAGTTACGGGTACTATGAGGCTAATTGTTAGGGTTAGGGTTAGGGTGAGGGGAAGGGTTAGAGTGAGGTTTAGTGTGAGTGTGAGGTTTAGGGTTAGGGTTAAGATTAGGGTGAGGGCTAGGGTGAGGGTGAGGGTTAGTATGAGGGTTAGGGTGAGGGTTTCTTTTAGCCAAGGTTTAGTGTTATGTTGAGGATTAACGTGAGGGTGAGGGTTAGGTTGAGGTTTAGGGTTAGGGTGAGGGTTAGAGCAAGGGTTAAGGTGAGGGTTAGGGTTTGGGTGATGTTTAGCGTGACGGTGAGGATTAGAGCGAGGATGAGGGTTCAGGTGAGGGTAAGGGTTCGAGAGAGGGTGAGAGTTAGGGTGTGGGTGAGCATTAGTGTTAGGTTGAGTGTTAGAATTAGGTTTAGGGTTAGTGTGAGGGTGAGGGTAAGGGCTAGGGTTAGGATTAGGTTGACGGTTAAGATTAGGGTTAGGGTTAGTATGAGGGTTAGGGTGAAGGGTAGGGTTAGGGTTAGGATGAGGGTTAGGGTGAGGGTGAGAGTGAAGGTTTAGTTTAGGTAAGGGTTAAGGAAATGTTAGGTTGAGGATTAGGGTGAGGTTGAGGGTTAAGGTTAGGGTTAGGATTAGGTTGAGTGTTAGGGTTACTGTGAGGTTTAGGGTTACACTTAGGGTGAGGGTGAGGGTATGGTTTAGGATGAGGGTTATGGTGAGAGTGAGGGTTAGGATTAGAGTTATGGTTAGGATTAGGGTGAGAGTGAGAGTGAGGGTTAGTGTTAGGGTGAGGGTTAGGTTTTGGGTGACTGTTAGGGTTAGGGTTAGGGTTGGGGTGAGGGTGAGGGTGAGGGTTAGGGTTAGGCTTAGGGTTAGGTTTAGGTTGAGGGTGAGGTTGAGGGTGAGGTTGAGGGTTATAGTTAGGGTTAGGGTGAGGGTGAGGGCTAGGGTAGGGTGAGGGTTAGTGTGAGGTTGAGGGTGAGGGTTTCGTTTACGTCAGGGTTAGGGTTAAGATGAGGTTAGGGTTAGGGTAAGGTTTACCGTTAGGGTTAGTATTAGGGTGATGTTTAGGGTGAGGGTGAAAGTTAGGGTGAGGGTGAGGGTTAGGGTAAGTTTTAGGGAGAGTGTTAGGATTGGGAATAGGGTTAGGGTTAGGGTTAGGCTAAAGGTGAGGGTGATGGTGAGGGTGAGGCTGAGTTTTAGGTTTAGGGTTAGTGTTAGGCTTAGGGAAAGGGTGAGGTTAAGGGTTAGAGTGAGGTTTAGGGTGAGGGTGAGGGTTAGGGTTAGGGTTAGGATTTGGCTGATGGTTAGGGTGAGGGTGAGGGTTAGTGTGAGTTTCAGATTGAGAGTTTCTTTTAGCCAAGCGTTAGGGTTATGTTGAGGAATAGGGTGAGGTTTATGATTAGGCTTTGGATTAGGGTTAGGTGAAGGTTAGGGCTAGGGTTAGGGTGAGTGTTAGGGTTTGGGTGATGTTTAGAGTTAGGGTGAGGGTTAAGGTGAGGGTGAGGTTTAGGGTGTGGGTGAGAATTAGGGTTAGATTGAGTGTTAGTGTTAGGTTTAGGTTTAGTGTGAAGTTGAGGGTTAGGGGTAGCTTTAGGGTTAGGTTGAGGGTTTGGATTAGAGTTAGGGTTAGTGTGAGGTTTAGGGTGAAGGGTAGGGTTATGGTTAGGGTGAGGGTTAGGGTGAGGGTGAGGGTTAGGGTGAGGGTGGGGGTGAGGGTTAGGCGTAGGTGTAGGGTTAGGGTGAGTTTAAGGGTTAGGTTTAGGTTGAGGAATAGTGTTAGGGTTAGGGTTAGGGTGAGTGTTAGGGTGTGGTTTAGGGTTCCGCTGAGGGTGAGGGTTAGGTTGTTGGTGAGGGTTAGGTTTAGGGTGAGGATTAGGGTTATAGTGAGGTTTATGGTGAGGGTAAGTGTTAGGGTGAGGTTTAGTGTGAGGGTTAGGGTGAGGGTTAGGGTGAGGGTGAGGTATAGTTTTTGGGTTAGGGTTAGGGTGAGGGTTAGGGATAGGTTTAGGGATATGGTGAGGGTGAGGGTTAGGGTTAGGTTTAGGTTTAGAGTTAGGTTGAGGGTGAGGGTTAGAGTTAGTATTAGAGTTAGCCTGAGGGTAAGGGTGAGGGTTAGGTTTAGTGTGAGTTTTATGGGTAGGTTTTGGGTTAGGGTGAAGGTTATGGTTATGGTTAGGGTTAGGCTGAGCATTAGTCTGAGGGTTAGAGTTAGGGTTAGGTTGAGGGATAGGGTTAACCTGATATTTATTGTGAGAGTATCGTTTAGGTTGAGGGTGAGTGTTCGGGTGAGCGTGATGGTTAGGATGAGGGTGAGGGTTAGGGATACAGTTAAGGTTAGGGAGAGGGGTAGGGTGAGCATGAGGGTTAGGATTAGGGTTAGGATTAGGATTAGAGTGAGGATGAGGGTGAGGGTTAGGGTGTGGGTATGTGTTATGGTTAGGGTTAGGTTTAAGGCTAGGGTGAGGGTTTGTGTGAGGATGAGGGATTCGTTCACGTTAGTCTTAGGGTTAGGGTGAGCATTAGGTTAAGGGTGAGGGTTAATCTGAGGTTAGGTTAGGGTGTGGGTTATGGTTAGGGTGATGTTTATGGTGAGGGTGAGTGTTCAGTGAGGGTGAGGGTGAGGGTGAGGGTTAATGTTAGAGTTAGGTTTAGGTTGAGGGTTAGGAATAGGAATAGGGTTAGGGTTAGGGTTAGGGTTAGGGTTCGGGTTAGGTTTAGGGTGAGGGCTAGGGTGAGGGTGAGGGTTAGTGTGAGGGTTAGGGTGAGGGTTCCTTTTAGGTCAGGGTTAGGTTTATGGTGAGGATTAGTGTGAGAGTGAGGGTTAGGTTTAGGGTGAGGGTTAAGGTTAGGGTTACCATGAGGGTGAGGGTTTGGGTGATGTTTAGGGTGAGGGTGAGGGTTAAGGTGAGGGTGAAGGTTAGGGTGTGGTTGAGGATTAGGTTTAGGGTTTGGGTTAGGGTAATGGTGAGGGTAAGGTATAGGGTGAGGTTTATTGTGAGGATGACGGTTAGGTTTACTGTTAGGGTTAGGGTGAGGTTTAGGGTGAGCGTTAGGTTTTGGTTTAGGGTTAGGGGGAGGGTGTGGTATAGGGTGAGTGTTAGTGTTAGGGTGAGGGATAGGTATATGGTTAGGGTGAGGTTGAGGGTTAGGGTTAGAGTTAGGGTGAGGTTTAGGGTTAGGATTAGGGTAAGGATTAGGTTGTGGCTGAGTTTGAGGGTGACTGTAAGAGTGAGGGTTAGGTTTAGGGTGAGGGTTAGGGCTAGGGTTAGGGTTAGGTTAAGGGTGAGGGTTAGGGTTAGGGTGAGGGTATGGGTAAATGTTAGGGTGAGGATTAGGGCAAGAGTGATGGTTAGTGTTAGGGTCAGGGTGAGGGTTAGGGTGAGGGTAAGGGTTAAGTTGAGGGTTAGGGTGAGGGGGAGGCTTAGGGTTAGCATTAGGGTTAGGGTGAGGGTGAGGGTTAGGGTGAGGGTTAGGGTTAAGGTTAGGGATAGGGTGAGGATTAGGGTTAGGGTTAGGTTTAGGGTGAGGTTTAGGATGAGGGGTAGGGTTAGGGATAGAGTGATTGTTAGGTTTAGTTTGAGGATTAGGGTTAGGGTGAGGTTTAGTTTTACTGTGAGGTTTAGGTTTAGGGTTAGGGTTAAGATGAGTGTTAGGGTTATGTTGAGGGTGAGGGTGAGGGTAAGGGCTAGGTTTAGGGTTAGTGTGAGTGTTATTGTTAGGGTGAGGGTTAGGTTTAGGGTGAGGGTTAGGGTTAAAGTAAGGGTTAGGGTGAGGGTTAGGGTTAGGGTTAGGGTGAACGTTAGGGTGATGGTGAGGTTTAGGGTGAGGGTGAGGGTTAGGTTTAGAGTTAGGGTTAGGCTGAGTGTTAGGGTTAGTGTTAGGGTTAAGGTGGAGACAGGGTGAGGTGTCGGGATACGGTTAGACTGACGGTTAGAGTTAGTGTGAAGGTTAGGGGTAGGGTTAGGGTTAGTGTTAGGATAATGTTCAGGGTGAGGGTTAGTTTGAGGGTGAGGGTTAGAGTGAGCATTACGGTTAGGTTCAGTTTGAGGTTTAGGGTTAAGGTGATGTTTAGGGTGATGTTGAGTGTTAGTGTGAGGGTGAGGGTGAGGGTGAGGCTGAGGGGGAGGGTTAGGGTGAGGGTGAGGTTAGTTTAGGATTAGGGTTAGAGTTAGGGTTATGCTGAGGGTGAGGGGGAAAGTGAGGGTTAGGGTTAGGGTTAGGGCTAGGGTGAGGGTTAGGGTTAGTGTGTGGGTTAGTGTGATGGTGAGGGTCAGCGTGAAGGTGAGGGTTAGAATGATGGTGAGGGTGAGGTTGAGGGTTAGGGTTAGGATTAGGGTTAGGGTGAGTTTTAGGGTTAGGGCTAGGGTTAGAGTTATTGTTAGGGTTAAGGTTAGGATGAGGTTGAGGGTTATTGTTAGGGTTAGGGTTAGGGTGAGGGTGAGGGTGGGGTTGAGGTTAGGGTTAGGCTTAGGGTTATGGTTAGGGTAAGGCTGATGGGGAAGAGGAGGTTGAGGGTGCGTTTTAGGGTTAAGTTTAGGGTTAAGGTGAGGGCTTGGGTGAGAGTGAGGGTTAGGCTGAGGGTGAGGGTGAGGGTTTTGGTTAGGTAAAGGTTAGGGTTAGGGTGAGGATTTGGGTGAGGATGAGGATTAAGCTGAGGTTAGGTTCAGGGTGAGGGTTAGTCTTAGGGTTAGGGTGAGGGTTGGGGTTAGGGAGATGTTTAGGCTGAGGTTGAGGGTTAGGGTGTGGGTTAGGGTGAGGGTGAGGGTTAGGGTTAGCATTAGGGTTAGGTTTAGGATTAGGTTGAGTGTTAAGGTTAGGGTTAGGGTTAGGGTTAGGGCTAGGGTGTAGGTTAGGGTTACGGTTAGAGTGAGGGTGAGGATCAGGGTTAGGGTTAGGATTAGGTTTAGGGTTAGGGTGAGGCTGAGGCTGAGGCTGAGGGTGAAGGTGAGGATGAGGGTGAGGATTAAGGTTAGAGTTAGGTTTAGGGTGTGGACTAATGTGAGGGTGATGTTTTTGTTTAGGAAAAGTTTAGGGTTAAGTTTAGGGTGAGGATTAGGGTGAGGGTGAGGTTTAAGGTGAGGGTTAGGGTTAGGGTCAGTGTTAGGGTTAGGGTTAGGGCGAGGGTGAGGGTTAGGTTGATGTTTAGGGTGACAGTGAACGTGAGACTGAGGGTTCGAATGAGGGTTAGGGTTAGGGTGAGGGTTAGGTTTAGGATTAGGTTTAGGTTTAGGGTGAGGGTAAGGCTTATGATGACAGTTAGAGTGAGGGTGAGGGTTAGGGTTAGGGTGAGGGTTAGGGTGAGGGATAGGGTTATGGTGAGGGTAAGGGTTAATCTAAAGGTTAGGTTGAGAGTGAGCATTTGTGTTAGCATCAGGGTTGGGTTGAGGGTTAGGGTTAGGGTTAGGCTGAGGGGTAGTTTTAGGGTTATGGTGAGGGTTAGGGTTAGGGTTAGGGTGAGGGTAAGAGTTAGGGTGACAGCTAGGGTGAGGGGCAGGGTTAGGGTTAGGTTTAGGGTGAGGGTGAGGGTTAGGGTGAGGGTTAGGGTTAGGGTTAGAGTGAGGGTTAGGGTGAAGTTTAGGGTTAGGGTTAGGGTTTGGGGTAGGATGAGGTTTAGGGGGAGGGGAAGGGGTAGGGTGAGGGTTAAGGAGAGGGTGAGGGATAGGGTTATGTTGAGGGTAAAGTTTAATCTAAGGGTTAGTTTGAGAATGAGCATTTGTGTTAGCATCATGGGTGGGTTGAGGGTTAGGGTTAGGGTTAGTTTGAGGGGTAGTTTTAGGGTTAGGGTGAGGGTTTTGGTTAGCGTTATGGTGAGGTAAAGGGTTTGGCTGAGGGTGAGGGTGAGGGATAGGGTTAGCCTTAGGGTGAGGGTGAATGTTAGGGTTAGGGATAGGGTGAGTGTGAGTGTGAGGATTAGGTTTAGGATTAGGGTTAGGGTTAGGGTTAGGGTTAGGCTGAGGTTCAGGCTGATGGGTAGGGTTACAGTTAGGGTGAAGGTTAGGTTTAGTGGGAGTGTTAGGGTTAGGTTTATGGTTAGGGTTAGGGTGAGGGTTCGGGTGAAGGTTTGGGTTAAAGTGTGGGTGAGGGTTAGGGTTCGTGTGAGGACTAGCTTTAGGGTTAGGGTTACTGTTAGGGTTAGGATTAGGGTTCGGGTAAGGGTTCGGGTTAGTTTTATGGTTAGGGTGAGGGTTCGGGTTAGTGTGCGGGTTAGGGTTAGGGTTAGGTGAAGGATCGGGTAAGGGTTAGTGTGAGGGTTGGGTAAGGGTGAGTATTATGATTAGGTTAAGGACTAGGGTTAGGCTGAGGGTGAGGGTGAGTTTGAGGTTTATGATTAGGGTTAGGGTGAGGGTTAGGTTTAGGGTGATGTTTAGGGTGAGGGTGAGGGTTAGGGTGAGGGTGAGGGTTCGGGTGAGGGTGAGGATTAGGGTGTGGATGAGGGTTAGCATCAGGGTGAGGGTTACAGTTAGGTTTAGGGTGTTGGTTAGGGTTAGGGTTTGGATTAGGGTGAGGTTTAGGGTGAGGGGTAGGGTCAGGGTTGGGGCGAGGTTTAGGGTTAGTGTGAGGTTTAGGGTTAGGTTTAGGGTAAGTGTGAGGATAAGGGTTAGTGTGAGGGATAGGGTTATTGTTAGGGTTTGGGTGAGTGTTATGGTTAGGGTTAGGGTGAGGGTTAGGGTTAGGCTAAGGTTTAGGGTTGGGGATAGGGTAAGGGTGAGTGTGACGGTGATGTTTAGAGGTAGATTTAGGGTGAAGTTGAGGGTTCGGTTTAGGATTAGGGTTAGGTTTAGGGTTAGGGTGAGGGTGAGGGTTAGGTTTAGGATTAGGGTTAGGATTAGGCTTAAGGTGAGGGTGA
Organism: Dipodomys merriami; assembly: GCF_024711535.1. Taxonomy (NCBI): domain Eukaryota; kingdom Metazoa; phylum Chordata; class Mammalia; order Rodentia; family Heteromyidae; genus Dipodomys; species Dipodomys merriami. The sequence continues at coordinate 441,046 of NW_027203337.1, forward strand.
GGTTGAGTGTTAGGGAGAGGATTAGGGTTAGGTTTAAGTTTAGGGTAAGGGTGAGGGTTAGGTTGAGGTGAGGGTTCGTGTTTGGGTTAGGGTTAGGTTGATGGTGAGGGTTAGGGTGAGGGTGAGGTTTAGGTTTAGTGTTAGCTTTAGGGTGAGGGTTAGGATCAGGGTTAGGTTTAGGGTGAGGGTTAAGGTGAGGGTTAGGGTTAGGGTGAGGGTGAGGGTGAGTGTGAGGGGTAAGGTTAGGTTTAGAGTTAGGGTGATGGTGAGGGTGAGGGTGAGGGTTAGGTTTTGGGTGAGGGTTAGTGTTAATGTTAGGGTTAGGGTTAGGGTGAGGGATAGGGTTAGGGTTAGGGTTACGATGAGGGTTAGGCTGTGGGGTAGGGTTAGGGTTAGGGTGAGGGTTAGGGTTAGTGTGAGTTTTAGGGTTAAGTTTAGGGTCAGGGTTAGGATTAGGTTAGGGGTGAGGGCTAGGTTGAGGGTGAGGGGTAGGGTGAGGGGTAGGGTTAATGTTAGGGTGAGGGTGAGGGTTAGGTTTAGTGTGAGGGTTAGGGTTAGTGTGAGTTTGAGGGTTAGGCTTAGGGTGAGGGTTAGGGTTAGGGTTAGGGATAGGGTGAGGGTGAGCGTTACGTTTAGGTTGAGGGTTAGGGTGAGAGTAGGGTTAGGGTAAGGGTGAGGGTGAGGCTTAGGTTTAGTGTGAGGGTTAGGGTTAGTGTAAGGTTAAGGGTTAGGGTGAGGTTTAGGGTAACAGTGAGGCTTAGGGTTAGGGTGAGTTTGAGGGTGAGGGTGAGGTTTAGGGTTAGGTTTAGGGTTAAGGTGAGGGTGAGCCGTAGGGTGAGTGTGAGGGTTCGGGTGAGGGTTTGGGTGAAGGGGGAGGTTTATGGTTAGGGTTCGGGTTAGAGTTAGGGTGAGGCTGTGGGTGAGGGTTAGGTTTAGGATTAGGGCTAGTGTTAGGATTAGGCTGAGGCTGAGTGTGAGGGTGAGGGTGAGGGTTAGGTTTTGGGTGAGGGTTCAGGTTAACGTTAGGGTTAGGCTTAGGTTGAGGGATAGGATTAGGGTTAGGGTTAGGATGAGGGATACGCTGTGGGGTAGGGTTAGGATTAGGGTGAGGGTTAGGGTTAGTGTGAGTTTTAGGGTTAAGGTTAGGGTCAGTGATAGGATTAGGTTAGGAGTAAGGGTTAGGGTGAGGGTTAGGATGAGGGTGAGGTTTAAGTTTAGGGATAGGGTTAGGATGAGGTTAGGGTGAGGGCTAGGGTGAGTGTGTGGGTTAGGGTTAGGGTTAGGGATAGGGTGAGGATTAGGTTTATGTTTAGGGTTAGGGTTAGGGTGAGTCTTAGGCTGAGGGGAAGGTTTAGTGATAGGGTGAAGGTTAGGTTTAGTGTGAGGGTTAGGGTTTGGGGTAGGGTTAGGGTGAGGGCTAGGATGCGTGTGAGGGTTAGGGTTTTATTTAGGGATAGGGTAAGGATTAGCGTTAGGGTTAGTGTTAGGTTGAGGTTTAGGCTGATGTGTAGGGTTACAGTTAGGGTGAGGGTTAGGTTTAGTGGGAGTGTTAGGGTTAGGTTTAGGGTTAGGGTTAGGGTGAGGGTTCGGGTGAGCGTTCGGGTTAATGTGTGGGTGAGGGTTAGGGTTTGTGTGAGGACTAAGTTTAGGTTTAGGGTTTCTGTTAGGGTTATGTTTAGGGTGAGGGTAAGGGTTAGGTTTAGTGGTATGGTTAGGGTGAGGGTTCGGGTTAGTATGAGGGTTAGGATTAGGTTTAGGAGAAGTTGAGGGTAAGGGTTAGGGTGAGGTTTAGGGTGAGGGTGAGGGTTAGGATTAGAGTTAGGGTTAGGATTAGGGTTAGGGTGAGGGTGAGGTTGAGGTTCAGTGTTAGGGTGAGGGTTAGGGTTATTGTTAGGGTTAGGTTGCGGGTGAGGGTGAGGGTGAGGGTGAGGGTTAGGTTTAGGGTAGGGTTAGGTTTGGCTGATGGTGAGGGTGAGAGTGAGGGTGAGGGTTAAGTTTAGGGTTAGGTTTAGGGTGAGGGCTAGGGTGAGGGTGATATTTTTGGTTAGGAAAGGTTTATTGTTAGGTTTAGGGTGAGGATTTGGGTGAGGGTGACGTTTAAGGTGAGGGTTAGGGTTAGGGTGAGGGTTAGGGTTAGGGTTAGCGTGAGGTTTAGGGTTAGGGTGATGTTTACAGTGAGGGTGAAGGTGAGAGTGAGGGTTCAGGTGAGGGTTAGGGTTAGGGTGAGGGTTAGGTTTAGGGTTCGGGTTAGGTTTAGGGTGAGGATAAGGGTTAGGATGACAGGGTGAGGGTGAGGGGTAGGTTTAGGTTTGGGTTAGGGTGATGTTAATGGTGAGGGTGAGGGTAAGAGTGAGGATTCGGTTGAGGGTTTAGCTTAGGGTGTTGGTGAGGGTTAGGGTGAGAGTTAGGGTTCGATTGAGGGTGAGAGTTAGTGTGTTGGTGAGGGTTAGGGTGAGTGTGAGTGTTAGGGTTAAGTTTAGGATTAGGATGAGGGTTAGGGTTAGGGTGAGGGTTAGGGTGAGGGTTATGGTTAGGGATAGGGTCAGGATTAGGGTTAGTGTGAGGGTTAGGGTTAGGGTTGGTGTAAGGATAAGGGTTAGGTTGAGGATTAGGGTGAGAGTGAGGGTAAGGGTTAGATTAAGGGTTAGGGTGAGGGTTATGCTAAGGGTTAGGTTTAGGGTTAGGGTGAGTGTGAGGGTTAAAGTTAGGGTTAGTGTGAGGGTTAGGGTTAGGGTGAGGGTTAGGGTTAGGGTTAGGGTGAGGGTTTAGGTGAGTGTGAGTTTTAGCGTGTGGGTGACGGTTAGGGTTAGGTTGAGGGATAAGGTGACGGTGAGGGTTAGGGTGAGGGTGAGGGTTAGGGTTAGGGTGAGTGATAGGGTAAGGGTTAGGGTTAGAGTGAGTGTGAGGATAAGGATTAGGGTTACCCTTAGGGTTATGGTCAGGGCATGGGTTAGGGTGAGGTTTAGGTTGAGGTTGAGGGTTAGGGTTAGCGTTAGGGTTAAGGTGAGAGTTAAGGTGAGGGTTAGGGTTAGGGTGAGGGTGAGGGTTAGGTTTAGGGTTAGGGTGATATTTATGGTTAGAGTGTGGGTTAGGGATAGGTTTATGATTAGGGGGAGGTTTAGGTTTATGGTTAGGGTTCCAGTTAGGGTGAGTGTGAGGCTGAGTGTTAGGGTTAGGAGTAGGGTTAGGGTTAGTGTTAGGCTGAGGGTGAGGGTGAGGGTGAGGGTTAGGGTTAGGGTTAGGGTAATGTTTAGGGTTAGGTTTAGGTTGAGGGTTAGGGTTAGGGTTAGGATTAGGAGTAGGGTGAGGATTATGGTTAGGGTTAGGGTGTGGGTTAGGGAAAGGTTTATGGTTAGGGTTAGCATTAGGTTTACCATTAGGGTTAGAGTTAGGGTGAGGTTGAGGATTAGGGTTAGGATTAGGTTTAGGGTTAGGGTGAGGATGAGGTTGAGGATATGTTTGAGGGTGAGGGTGAGGGTTAGCTTTAGGCTTAGGGTGAGGGCTAGGGTGAGGGCGAGGGTTAGGTTGAGGGTTAGTGTGAGGGTGCAGCTTTCGGTTAGGAAAGGGTTAGGGTTAGGTTTAGGGTGAGGATTAGGCTGAGGGTGAGGTTGAAGGTGAGGGTTAGGGTTAAGGTGAGGGTTAGGGTTAGGGTTAGGGTTAGGGTGATGTTTAGGGTGAGGGTGAGGGTGAGGGTGAGGGTTGTGGTTAGGGTAATGTTTAGGGTTAGGGTTAGGTTGGGGGTTAGGTTTAGGGTTAGGATGAGGGTTAGGGTGAGGATTATGGCTAGGGTTAGTGTGTGGGTTAGGTTTAGTGTGACCGTTAGTGTTAGGGTGAGGGTAAGCGTTAGGGTGAGGGTTAGGATGAGGGTGCGGGATAGGGTTAGTATTAGGGTTAGGGTGAGCGTTTGGATGAGGGTTAGGTGTAGGGTAAAGGTGTGGGTTAGTGTTAGGGTTCAGTTCAGTGTTAGCGTTAGGGTGAGGTGTAGGGTTAGGGTTAGGGTTAGTGTGAGGTTAAGGGAATGTTGAGGGTTAGGGTGAGGGATAGGGTTAGTGTAAGGTTTAGGGTGAGTGTTTGTGTGAGGGTTAGGTTTAGTTTTAGGGTTACGTGAGGGTTAGCATGAGGGTAAGGTTTAGGGTGAGGTTTAGTGTGAGGTTGAGTATTAGGGTTAGCATTACTGTTAGGGTGAGGGTTAGGGTTAGGTATAGCATTAGGGTTAGGGTGAGGTTTAGGATTACGGTAAAAGTGAGGGAGAGGTTTAGGGTTAGCATTAGGTTTACGGTTAGGTTTACAGTGAGGGTGAGGGTGAGGAATAGGGTTAGGATTAGGTTTAGTTTTAGGGTGAGGCTGAGGTTTAGGGTGAGGGTGAGTGTTAGGGTTAGGCTTAGGGTGAGGGCTACGGTGAGGGCTAGGGTGAGGGCGAGGGTTAGGGTGAGAGTTAGGGTTGGGGTGAATATTAGGATTACGGTTAGGGTGAGGGTGAGGGTGATGGTGAAGGTGAGGGTTAGTGTGTGGGTTAGGGTTAAGGTTATGGTGAGGGTAAGGGTTAGGGTGAGGTTTAGTTTGAGGGTTAGGGTTAGGGTGAGGATTATGGTGAAGTTGAGTGTTAAGGTGACAGTGAGGGTTAGGGTGAGGGTGAGTTTTAGGTTTAGTGTTAGCATTAGGGTGAGGGTTAGGGTCAGGGTTAGGATTAGGGTGAGGGTTAAAGTGAGGGTTAGTGTTCGGGTTAGGTTTAGGGTTAGTATGAGGATTAGGGTTAGTGTTAGGTTTATAGTGAAGGTAAGGGTTAATGTGAGGGTTAGGCTGAAAGGGTAGTTTTAAGGTAAGGGTGAGGGAGAGGGTGAGGGTAAGGGTTAGGGTGCGGGTTAGGGTGTACGTGATGCTTAGGGTTAGCATTAGTGTTAGGGTTAGGTTTAGAGTGAGTGTGAGGTTTAGGGTTAGGGTTAGGGTGAGGGTGAGGTTTAGGTTTAGGTTTAGGGTTATGGTTAGGATTAGTGTAAGGGTGTGGGCTAGTGTGAGGGTGAGGGTTAGGGTTTGGGTTAGGGTGAGGGTAAGGGTAAGGGTGAGGGGTAGGGTGAGGTGTAGTTTTAGGGTTAGGGTGAGGGTTAGGGTTAGCCTGAGGTTTATGGTGAGGGTTAGGGCTAGGGTTAGGGTGTGGGTTAAGGTTAGGGTGATGTTTAGGCTGAGGCTGAGGGTTAGGGTGATAGCTAGGGTGAGGTTTAGGGTTAGTGTTAGGATTAGGGTTAGGGTGAGGGTGAGAGTTAGGGTTAGAATTAGGGTTAGGAGAGTGTTAAATTGAGGGTCAGGTTTAGGGTTAACGTTAAGGTTAGGGTTAGAATGAGTGTTAGGTTGAGGTTTAGGGTTAGGGTTAGGGTTAGGTTTAGGATGAGCGTTAGGCTGAGGGTTAGGGTTAGGCTCAGGGTTAGGGTTAGGGTTAGTGTGAGGGTTAGGTTTAGGGTTAGGTTTAGGTTGTGGACTGTGGTGAGGGTGAGGGTTAGGGTGATGTTTAGGATTACGGTTAGGTTTAGGGTCAGGTATAGGTTGAGGGTTAGGATTAGAGTAAGGACTTGGGTTGGGCTGAGGGTGAGGGTGATGTTGAGGGTGAGGGTTAGGGTTAGAGTGAAGGTTAGAGTGAGTGTGAGGGGGAGGGGGAGAGCTTGGTTTGGGTTTAGAATTAGGTTGAGGGTGAGGGTTAGGGTTAGGGTTAGCAATAGCTTTAGGCTGAGGGTGAGGGTGAGTTTAGGGTTAGGGTGAAGGTTAGGGTTAGGATTAGGTTTAGGTTGAGGGTTAGGGTTAGGGTTAGGGTTAGGATGAGCATTAGGCTCAGGGTTAAGTTTAAGGTTAGTGTGAGGGTTAGGGTTAGGGTTAGGGTCAGGGTTTAGTTAGGGTGAAGGTTAGTTTTAGGTTTACTGTTAGGATAAGGTTTAGGCTGAGTGTTAGGTTTAGGGTTAGTATGAGTGTTAGGTTTAGGGTTAGGGTTAGGGTGTGGGCTAGGGTGAGGGTGAGGGTTAGGGTGAGGGTGAGGGTTTAGCTTAGGTAAGGGTTAAGGCTAGGTTAGGGTGAGGATTAGGATGAGGTTGAGGGTTAACGTGAGGGTTAGGATGAGGGTTAGGGTTACTGTGAGGGTTAGGGTTAGGGTTAGGGTGAGAGTCAGGGTAAGGGTTATGGTGAGGGTGAGGGTTAGAATTAGCGTTAGGGTTAGGATTAAGGTGAGGGTGAGGATGAGGGTTAGTGTTAGGGTGAGGGTTAGGGTTGGGGTTGGGGTGAGGGTTAGGGTTAGGGTTTGGGTTAGGGTGAGGGTGAGCGTTAGGGTTAGAGTTAGGTTTAGGCTGAGGGTGAGGGTGAGGGTGACATTGATGGTTAGGGTTATGGTTAGGGGGATGTTGAGGGTTAGGGTGAGGGTGAGGGTTAGAGTGAGGGTGAGGGTGAGGGTTTCCTTTATGTCAGGGTTAGGGTTACGCTGAGGTTAGGGTTAGGGTTAGGGTTAGGGTTAGGTTTAGTGTTAGGGCAAAGGTTAATTTGCGGGTTAGGGTTTGGGTGATGTTTAGTGTGAGCGAGATGTTGAGAGTTCAAGTGTGGGTGAGATGTAGGGTGTGGGTGAAGATTAGTGTTAGGTTGAGTGTTTGCCTTAGGTTTAGGTTTAGTGTGAGGGTGAGGGTTAGGGCTAGGTTTAGGGTTAGGTTGAAGGTTAGTATTAGGGTTAGGGTTAGTATGAGTGTTATGGTGAAGGGTAGGGTTAGGGTTAGGGTTAGGGTGAAGATTAGGGTGAGGTTGTAGGTGAGGGTTAGGGTTAGGTGCAGGGTTAGGGTGACTTTGAGGGTTAGGCTTAGGTTTAGGATTAGGGTTAGGGTTAGGAAGAGTGTTAGGGTGTCGGTGAGGGTTCAGGTCAGGTTCAGGTTTAGAATGTAGTTGAGGGTTATGTTTAGGGTGAGTATTAGGTTTAGATTTAGGTTTATGGTGAGGGTAAGGGTTAGGGTGAGGTTTAGTGTGAGGGATAGGCTTAGGGTTAGGTTTAGGTGAGGGTTAGAGATAGGTTTAGGGTTAGGTTGAGGGTAAGTGTGAGATTTCGGTTTGTTTAGGGTTAGAGTTAGGGTTAGAGTGAGGGTTAGTATTAGGGTTAGTATTAAAGTTAGCCTGATGGTGAGGGTGAGGGTTAGGTTTAGGGTGAGTGTTAGAGTTAGGGGTACGGTTAGGGTGAGTGTTAGAGTTAGGGTTAGGTTTAGGATGAGCGTTAGGCTTAGGGTTAGGGTTGGGTTAGTGTGAAGGTTAGGGTTAGGGTTAGTGTTAGTGTGAGGGTTAATTTTAGGTTTAGGATAACGGTTAGGTTGAGAGTTAGGTTTAGGGTTAGTGCGAGGGTTAGGTTTAGGGTTAGGGTTAGGGTTAGAGGCAGGGTAAAGGTTAGGGTGAAAGTTAGGGTGAGGGTGAGGGTAAAGGTTAGGGTGAGGGTTAGGGTTAGGGTGAGGGTTAGGGTGAGGGTGAGGGTGAGTGTGAGGGTTTGGTTTAGGGTTAGAGTTAGGGTGAGGGTTAGGATTAGGGTTAGCACTAGGTTTAGGCTGTGAGTGAGGTTGAGGATGAGGGTGAGGTTTACAGTTAGGTTGAGGGTTTGGGTTAGGATTAGGTTTAGGGTGAGGGTTAGGGTTAGGGTTAGGCTGAGGGTTAGTGTTAGGGTTAGTGTTAGGTTTAGTTTGCGGTTAGGTTTAGGGTTAGGGTTAGGTTTAGGGTTTGGTTAGGGTGAAGTTTTGTTTTATGTTTAGGGTTAGGATAAGGTTTTACTGAGGGTTATGGTAAGGGTTAGTGTGAAGATTAGGTTTAGGGTTAAGGTTAGGGTGTGGGCTAGTGTGAGGGTGAGTGTTAGGGTGAGAGTGAGGGTAAGGGTTTAGTTTAGGTAAGGGTTAAGTTAAGGTTAGTTTGAGGATTAGGGTGAGGTTGAGGTTTAAAGTGAGGGTTAGGGTTAGGTTTAGGGTTAGAGTTAGGGTGAGGGTGAGGGTTAGGTTTAGTATTAGAGTTAGCCTGAGGGTGAGTGTGAGGGTTAGGATTAGCGCGAATTTTATGGGTAGGGTTACGGTTAGGGTGAGGGTTAGGGTTAGTGTTAGGGTTGGGATGAGCGTTAGGCTGAGGGTTAAGGTTAGGGTTAGTGTGAGGGTTAGGGTTAGGGTTAGGGTGAGGGTGAGGGTTAGGTTTAGGTTTAGGATAAGAGTTAGTTTGAGGGTTAGGTTTAGGGTTAGTGTTAGGGTTAGGGTCAGGGTAAAGGTTAGGGTGAGGGTTAGGGTGAGGGTGAGGGTAAAGGTTAGGGTGAGCGTTAGGGCGAGGGTGAGGGTGAGGGTTAGTGTGAGGGTTGGGTGAGGATTAGGGTGAGAGTTAGGGTGAGGGTAAGGGTTAGGGTGATGGTATGGTTGAGGGTGTGCGATAGGATTATGTTGTGGGTAAGGGTTAGGGTAAGGGTTAGGGTAAAGTTTAGGGTTAGGATGGGGGTTAATGTTAGGGTTAGGTTGAGGGTTAGGGGTACGGTGATGATTGTTGTGAGAGTATGGTTTAGGGTGAGGGTGAGTGTTCAGGTGAGCTTGAGGGTTAGGATGAGGGTGAGGGTTAGGGTTACATTTAGGGTTAGGGAGAGGGGTAGGGTGAGCATTAGGGTTAGGATTAGGGTTAGAGTGAGGATGAGGGTGAGGGTTAGGTTGTCGGTAAGTGTTATGGTTAGGGTTAGGGTTAGGGCTAGGATGAAGGTGAGGGTTAGTGTGAGGGTGAGGGTTTCGTTTACCTTAGGATTAGGGTTAGGGTGAGGATTAGGTTGAGGGTGAGGGTTAAGCTGAGGTTAGGGTTAGGGTGAGGGTTAGGGTTAGGGTGATGACTGTTGTGAAAGTATGGTTTAGGGTGAGGGTAAGTGTTCAGGTGAGCTTGAGGGTTAGGATGAGGATGAGGGTTAGGGTTACATTTAGGGTTAGGGAGAGGTGTAGGGTGAGCATTATGGTTAGGATTAGGGTTAGAGTGAGGATGAGGATGAGGGTTAGGGTTAGGGTTAGGGTTTGGTTAGGGTGAAGTTTTGTTTTAGGTTTAGGGTTAGGATAAGTTTTATCCTGAGGGTTATGGTTAGGTTAGTGTGAAGGTTAGGTTTAGGATTTGGGTTAGGTTGTGGGCTGTGGTGAGGGTGAGGGTTAGGGTGAGGGTGTGGGTAAGGGTTTAGTTTAGGTAAGGGTTAAGGTAAGGTTAGGTTGAGGATTTGGGTGAGGTTGAGGGTTAAGTTGAGGGTTAGGGTTAGGTTTAGGGTTAGAGTTAGGGTGAGGGTGAGGGTTAGGTTTAGTATTAGAGTTAGCCTGAGGGTGAGGGTGAGGAATAGGAATAGGGTTAGTGTGATGGTTAGGGTTAAGGTTAGGGTGAATGTTAGGGTCAGGTTTAGGGATAGGATAAGGTTTAGGTTGAGGGTTAGGTTTAGGGTTAGGGTGAGGGTTAGGTTTAGGGTTAGGGTTAGGTTTAGGGTCAGGGTAAAGGTTAGGGTGAAGGTTAGGGTGAGGGTGAGGGTAAAGTTTAGGGTGAGCGTTAGGGCGAGGGTGAGGGTTAGGGTTAGTGTGAGGGTTAGGTTGAGGGTTAGGGTGAGGGTTAGGGTGAGGGTAAAAGGGTTAGGGTGATGGTAAGGTTGAGGGTGAGTGTTAGGATTATGTTGTGGGTAAGGGTTAGGGTGAGCGTTAGGGTACTGGTTAGGGTTAGGATGGGGGTTAGGGTTAGGTTTAGGTTGAGGGTTAGCGTTAGGGTGATGACTGTTGTGAGAATATGGTTTAGGGTGAGGGTGAGTGTTCCGGTGAGCTTGAGGGTTAGGATGAGGTTGAGGGTTAGGGTTACATTTAGGGTTAGGGAGAGGGGTAGGGTGAACATTAGGGTTAGGATTAGGGTTAGAGTGAGGATGAGGGTGAGGGTTAGGGTGTGGGTAAGTGTTATGGTTAGGGTTAGGGTTAGGGCTAGGGTGAGGGTGAGGGTTAGTGTGAGGGTGAGGGTTTCGTTTATCTTAGGATTAGGGTTAGGGTGAGGATTAGGTTGAGGGTGAGGGTAAAGCTGAGGTTAGGGTTAGGGTGAGGGTTAGGGTTATGGTGGTGTTTAGGGTGAGGGTGACTGTTCGGTGAGGGTGAGGGTGAGGGTGAAGATTCAGGTTAGGTTTAGGTTTAGGTTGAGGGTGGTTGTGAGGGTTAGGATTAGGAATAGTGTTAGGGTTAGGGTGAGGGTGAGGGTCAGTGTGAGGGTGATAGTTAGGGATAGGGTTAGGGTTAGGGTTAGGGTGAGGGTAAGGGATAGTGTGAAGGTTATGATTAGGGTTAGGGTTAGGTTGAGGGAAAGGGTTATGTTGAGGGTTAGGGTGAAGTTGAGGGTTAGGGTTCGGCTTAGGGTTAGGGTGAGGGCTAGGGTGAGGGTGAGGGTTAGTGTGAGGGTTAGGGTGAGGGTTTCATTTAGGTCAGGGTTAGGTTTATGGTGAGGATTAGCGTGAGAGTGAGGGTTAAGGTTAGGGTGAGTGTTAGGGTTAGGGTCAGGGTTAGGGTTTGTGTGATGTTTAGGGTGAGGGAGAGGGTTAGGGTGAGGATGAGGATGAGGGTGAGGGTGACGGTTGGGGTGAGGGTGATGGTTAGGGTGTGGTTGAGGAGTAGGGTTAGGGTTAGGGTTAGGGTTATGGTGAGGGTAAGGTATAGGGTGAGGTTTATTGTGAGGATGAATGTTAGGGTTAGTGTTAGGGTTACGGTGAGGTTTAGGGTGAGGGTTAGGGTTTGGTTTAGGGTTAGTTTGAGTGTGAGGTATAGGATAAGTTTTAGTGTTAGGGTGAGGGTTAGGGATATGGTTTGGCTGAGGTTCAGGGTGACTGTAAGTGTGAGGGTTAGGGTGAGGGTTAGGGTTAGGGTGAGGGTGAGGGTGAGGATTAGGGTGAGAGTATGGGTTAGGTTGAGGATTAGTGTGAGGGTGAGGGTTACGGTTAGCCTTAGGGTTAGGGTGAGGGTTAGGGTTAAGGTTAGGGATAGGATGAGGATTAGGGTTAGGGTTAGGTTTAGGGTGAGAGTTAGGCTGAGGGATAGGGTTAGGGATAGAGTGACTGTTATGTTTACTGTGAGGATTAGGGTTAGGGTGAGGTATAGGTTTAGTGTGAGGTTTAGGTTTAGGGTTAGGGTTAGGATGAGTGTTAGGGTTAGGTTGAGGGGGAGGGGGAGGGGGAGGGCTAGGGTTAGGGTTAGTGTGAGGGTTAGTGTTAGGATTAGGGTTAGGTTTAGGGTACAGGTTAGTGTTAAATAAGGGTTAGGGTGAGGGCTAGCGTTAGGGTTAAGGTGAGGGTCAGGGTGAGGATTAGGTTTAGGTTGAGGTTTAGGTTTAGGGTGAGGGTTAGGTTTAGGGTGAGCGTTAGCGTGATGGTGAGGATCAGGGTGAGGGTGAGGGTTAGGTTAGATTTAGGGTTAGGGTGAGTGTTAGGGTTAGGGTTAGGTTTAGGATGAGAGTTAGGATCAGGTGTCGTGATACGGTTAGAGTGAGGTTTAGGGTTAGTGTGAAGTTTAGGGTTAGGGTTAGTGTGAGGGTAATGTTTAGGGTGAGGGTTAGTTTGAGGGTGAGGGTTAGGGTGAGCGTTAGGGTTAGGTTCAGTGTAAGGGTTAGGGTTAAGGTGATGTTTAGGGTGAGGTTGAGGGTTAGTGTGACGGTGAGGGTGAGGTTGAGGGTGAGGGGTAGGATGAGGGTGAGGGTGAGGTTAGTTTAGGATTAAGGTTAGAGTTAGGATTAGGCTGAGGGTGAGGGGGAAAGTGAGGGTGAGGGTTAGGGTTAGGGCTAGGGTGAGGGTTAGGGTTTTTGTGAGGGTTAGTGTGATGGTGAGGGTCAGCGTGAGGGTGAGGGTTAGAAGGAGGGTGAGGGTATGGTTGAGGGTAAGTTTTAGGATTAGGGTTAGGGTGAGTTTTAGGGTTAGGGTTAGAGTTATTGTTAGGGTTAGGATTAGAATTAGGATGAAGGTGAGGGTTATTGTTAGAGTTAGGGTTAGTGTTAGGGTGAGGGTGGGGTTGATGGTTAGGGTTAGGATTAGGGTTATGGTTAGGTTAAGGCTGAGGAAGGGGAGGTTGAGGGTGAAGTTTAGAGTTAAAGTTAGGATTAGGTTGAGGGCTTGTGTGAGGGTGAGGGTTACGCTGAGGGTGAGGGTGAGGGTTTTGGTTAAGTAAAGTTAAGGGTTAGGGTGAGGATTAGGGTGAGGATGAGGATTAAGCTGAGGTTAGGTGCAGGGTCAGGGTTAGGGTTAGAGTGAGGCTTAGGGTTAGGGTGATGTTTAGGGTGAGGGTGAGGGTGACGGTTAGGGTGAGGGTGAGGGTGAGGGGGAGGGTTAGTGTTAGAGTTAGATTTAGGGTGAGTGTGAAGTTTAGGATTAGGAATAGGATTAGGATTAGGGTTAAGCTGAGGGTGAGGGTCAGATTGAGGGTGAAGGTTAGGTTCAGAGTTAGGGTTAGGATTAGAGTGAGGGTTACGGTTAGTGTGAGGGTTTTGGTTAGGGTTTGGTTGAGGGTTAGTGTTAGGGTGAGAATAAGGGTTTGGGTGTGGGTTAGGGTGAGTGTGAGTGTATGGATAGGGTTTGTGTTAGGGTTAGGGTGAGGGTTAGGGTTTGGGTGATGTTTAGAGTGAGGGTGAGGGTTAGGGTGAGGATGACGGTTCAGTTGAGGGTGAGAGTTCCTTTGAGAGTGAGGGTTAGGGTGTGGGTGAGGATTAGGGTTAGCGTGAGGTTTAGCATTAGGGGTAGGATTAGGGTTAGGTTGAGGGTTAGGGTTAGCGTTAGGGTTAGGATGAGGGGTAGGGAGAGGGTAGGGTTAGATTTAGGGTAGTTTTAGAGTGAGTGTGAGGGTTAGGTTGAGGCTGAGGGTGAGGGTTAGGGTTAGGTTTAGGATGAGGGTTAGGCTGACGGTTAGGTTTAGGCTTAGGGTTAGGGTAAGGTTTAGGGTGACGGTGAGGGTTAGCTTTAGGATTAGGGTTAGGGTTAGTGTGATCGTTAGGGTTAGGGTTAGGGTGAGGGTTAAGGTGAGGATTAGGGTTAGGGTTGGGGTGAGGGTTAGGGTGAGGGTTAGGTTTAGAGTTACGGTTAGTGTGAGGATAAGGGTTAGGCAGAGGGGAAGGGTGAGGGGGAGGATGATGGTGAGGGTTAGGGTGAGGGTGATGGTTACGGTTAGGTTTAGATTTAGGGTGAGAGTGAGGTTAAGGGTTAGGTTTTGGATTAGGGTTAGGCTTAGGCTGAGGGTGAGGCTGAGGGTCAGGGTGAGGGTTAAGGCTAGGGTGAGTGTTAGGGTTAGGGTTAGGGTTAAGGTTAGGCTGAGGGTTAGGGTTAGGGTTAGGATTAGGATGAGGGTTAAGCTGAGGGTTAGGTTTAGGTTTAGGGTGAGGGTAAGGTTTAGGGTGAGGTTTATGGTGAGGGTGAGGGTTAGGATTAGTCTTAGGTTTAGGTTTAGGGCTGAGTGAGGGTTAGGGTGAGGGAAAGGGTTAGGGTGAGAGTTAGGGTAAGGGTGCGGATAGGGTTATGGTGAGGGTAAGGTTTAGGGCAAGTTTTCGGGTGAGGTTGAGGGTTAATGTTAGCATTAGGGTTACGGTGAGCATGAGGGTTATGGTTAGGTTGAGGGCTAGTGTGAGGTGAGCGTTAGGGTGAGGGTGAGGGTTCTGTTGAGAATTAGAGTTAGGGTGAGGGTTAGGGATAGGGTTAGTGTGAGCGTAAGTGTTAGGGGCAGGGTTATGGTGAGGGTGAAGGTTAGGGTTAGGGTGAGGGTTAAGGTTAGGGTTTTGGTTTGGGGGAGGGCTAGGGTGAGCCGTAGGTTTAGGGTTAGGTTTAGTTTGCAGGTTAGGGTGAGGGTAAGGGTTAGGGTGAGGTTTAGGGTGAGGGTGAGGTTTAGGGTTAGGGTGAGGTTAGGGTGAGGGTTAGGGTTAGGGTTAGGGATAGGGTGATGATAAGGGTTAGTGTGATGGTTAAGGTAAGGTTGAGGATTAGGGTTAGTGTGAGGATAAAGGTTAGGTTGAGGGTTAGGGTGAGAGTGAGGGTTAGGTTTAGGTTGAGGTTATGGGTTAGGGTTATGGTTAGGGTGAGGTTTACAGTGCGCCGTAGGTTTAGGGTTAGGGTTAGTTGGCAGGTTTGGGTGAGGGTAAGGTTTAGGGTGAGGTTTAGCGTGAGGGTAAGAGTTAAGGTTGGAGTGAGGTTAAGGATTAGGGGGAGGGTTAGGGTTAGGGTTAGTGATATGGTGAGGATTAGGGTTAGTGTGAGGGTTAGGGTGAGGTTTAGGATTAGGTTCATTGTGAGGAGAAGTGTTAGGGTGAGGGTTAGGGTGAGGGTGAGGTGTTGGGTTAGCATTAGGGATAGGGTGAGCGTTAGGGTGAGGGTTAGGTTTAGGGTGAGGGTAGGGTTAGGTTAAGGCTGAGGGTTAGTGTTAGGTTGATATTTATGGTGAAGGTGAGTGTTAGGGTGAGGGTGGGGGTGAAGGTTAGGTTAAGGTTTAGGGTTAGGGTGAGGGTGAGGGTGAGGATGAGGGTTAGGTTTAGGATTAGGGTTAGGGTTTTGCTTAGTGTTAATGTTAGTGTGAGGATGTGGGTTCAGGTGATGGTGAGGGTTAGGGTGTGTGCGAGGGTTAGGGTTAGGCTGAGGATTAGGGTTAGGGTTAGGATTATGGTGAGGTTAAGAGTTAGGGTGAGGTTTACAGTGAAGGTGATGGTTAGGGTTAGCATTAGAGTTAGGATGATGGTTAGGGTGAGGGTGAGGTTTAGGGTTAGGGTTAGGGTGAGTTTGAAGGTGAGGGTGAGATTTAGTTTTAGCATTAGTGTTAGGGTTATGGTTAGAGTGAGGTTGAGAGTTTTGGTTAGGGTGAGGGTTAGGGTGAGGGTTATGGTTAGGGTGAGGTTTAGGGTTATGTTGAGGGTTAGGGTTAGGGTGAAGTTTAGCGTTAGGTTGATGTTTATTGTGAGGGTGACTGTTAGGGTGAGGGTGAGTTTCAGGGTCAGGGTGAGGGTTTGGTTGATCGTGAGGGTTAAGCTGTGGTTGAGAGTTAGGGTTAGAGTGAGGTAGGGTGACGGTGAGTGTTAGGGTACAGGTTAGATTTAGTGTTAGGGTTAATGTGATGTGAGGGTGAGCGTGAGGTTGAAGGTTAGGATGAAGGGGATTGTGAGGGTTAGGTTTAGGATTAGGGTTAGGGTGAGTTTTAGGGTTAGGGTTAGGTTTAGTGTGAGGATAAGGGTTAGGGTGAGACTGAAGGTTAGGGTTAGCGTTACGGTTAAGGTGAGATTTAGGGTGAGGGTTAGGGTCAGGGTTAGGGTTAGGGTTCGGGTGAGGGTTCGGGTGAGGGTGTGTGTTACAGCGTGGGTGAAGTTTAGGGTTAGGGTGATCGTTAAGGTGATGTTGAGTGTTAGGGTGAGAGTGAGTGTTAGGGTTACGGAGAGCGTTAGGGTTAGGGTT
The DNA here is from genome assembly GCF_024711535.1 of Dipodomys merriami. Classification (NCBI taxonomy): domain Eukaryota; kingdom Metazoa; phylum Chordata; class Mammalia; order Rodentia; family Heteromyidae; genus Dipodomys; species Dipodomys merriami. The sequence goes on from NW_027203337.1 coordinate 456,461, forward strand.
AGGGTTAGGCGAAATGTGAGGATTAGGGTTAGAGTTAGGGTTATGGTGAGGGTACGGGTTAGGGTGAGGTTTGTGGTGAGGGTGAGGGTTAGGGTTAGCGTTAGGGTTAGGGTGAGGTTTAGGGTGGGGGTTAGGGTTAGGGTGAGGGTGCTTGTTAGGGTTAAGGTTAGGGTGAGGTTTAAGGTTAGGGTGAGGGCTAGGGATATGGTTAGGGTTTGGGTGAGGGTCAGAGTTAACGGTAGGGTTAGAGTTAGGGAGAGGGTGAGGGTTAGAGTTAGGGTTAGGATTAGTTATACGGTTAGGCTGAGGGTGAGGCTTAGGTTTAACGTGAGGGTTAGGGTTAGGTTTAGGTTTAGGGTTAGGTTGAGGGTTAGGGTTAGGTTTAGGATGAGGGTTTGGCTGAGGGTTAGGTTTAGGGTTAGGGTGAGGGTTAGTGTTAGTGTGATGGTTAGGGTTAGGGTTTTGTTTACGGTGAGAGTGAGGGTTAGGGTTAGGTTTAGGGTGAGGTGAGCGATAGGTTGAGGGTTTGGGTTGGGTTTAGTATTAGGGTGATAGTTAGGTTGACGGTTAGTGTTGGGTTTAGGTTTTGGGTGAGGGTTAGGGTTAGGGTTAGAGTTCGGATGAGGGTGAGGTTGAGGGTTAGCGTTTGAATTAGGGTTAGGTTTAGGGTTATGCTGAAGGTGAGGTTGAAGGTGAGGGTGAGTTTTAGGGTTTGGGTGAGGGTTAGGGTTATGGTTAGGGTTAATGTGAGGGTGCGGGTTAGGTTTAGGGTTAAGCTTAGGATGAGGTGTAGGCTGAGTGTTAGGTTTAGGTTTAGGGTGAGGGTGAGGGTAAGGGTTAGGGTGATGGTGAGGGATAGGTTTAAGATTCAGGTTAGGGTTTGGGTGATGGTTAGGGTTAGGGTTAGGCTTAGGGTGAAAGTTAAGGTGAGGGGTAGGGTTAGGGTTAGTGTTAGGGTGAGGATTAGGGTTAGGGTGAGGGTAAGGGTGAGGGGTAGGTTTAGGTTTAGGGTTACTGGGAGGGTAAGGGTTAGGGAGAAGGTTAAGGTGAGGGTGAGGATGAGGGTGAGGGTTAGTGTGAGGGTGAAGATAGGGTTAGGATTAGAGTTAAGATGAGAGTGAGGGTGAGGATTAGGTTTTGGATTAGGGTTAGGTTTAGGTTTACTCTGAGGGTGAGGTTAAGGGTAAGGGTGAGTTTCAGGGTTAGGTTGAGAGTTAGGGTTAGGGTTAGGGTTAATGTTAGGGTGAGGGATAGGGTTAGGGTTAGGGTTTGGATCAGGATTAGGCTGAGGGTTAGGATTAGTGTTAGGGTGAGGATAAGGGTTAGGGTGAGGGTTATGGTGAGGGTGAGGGTTAGGGTTAGCTTAGGGTTAGGTTGAGGGTTAGGGTGAGTTTTAGGGTGAGGGTTAGGGTGAGGGTTAATGTTAGGGTTAGGGATAGGGTTGGGTGAGGGAAAGTGTTAGGGTGAGGGTTAGTGTGGGGATGAAAGATATGGTTATGGTGAGGGTAAGGGTTAGGGCGAGGTTTAGGGTGAAGTTGAGGGTTAATTTTAGCATTAGGGTTATGGTGAGCATGAGGTTTAGCGTGAGGGTTATGGTTAGAGTTAGGGTTAGGGTGAGGGTTAGGCTGAGGGGTAGGGTTAGGGTTAGGGTTATGGTGAGGCTTACTGTGAAGGGTAGGGTTAGGGTGAGGGTGAGGGTTAGTGTTAGGGTTAAGGTGAGGTTGAGGGTGAGAGTAAGTGTTAGGTTGAGGGTTAGGTTGAGGTTGAGGTTTAGGTTTAGGATTAGGGTTAGGGTTAGGTTTAGGGTAAGGGTTAGGGTTAAGTTTAGTGTAAGGGTGAGGGTGAGGGTGATGGTTAGGGTTAGGGTTAGGATTAATTGCTAGGGTTAGGGTTAGCCTGAGTGTGGGGGTGAGGGTTAGGGTTAGGGTTAGGTTTAGGGTTAGGGTTATGGTGAGGGTGAGGGTTAGAGTTAGGATGTTGGTTAAGGTGAGTGTTAGGGTGACTGTGAGGGTTAGGGTTAGGGTGAGGGTTAGGTTTAGAGTGAGTGATAGGGTTATGGTTAGGGTTAGGGTGAGGGTGAGGGTGTGGGATTGGGTGAAGTTTAAGTTTAGGGTTTGGCTTTAGGTTAGGTTGAGGGTTAGGCTGAGTGTTAGGTTTAGCGTTAGGGTGAGGATAAGGGTTAGGGTGAGGGTGAGGCTTAGGATTAGGTTTAGGGTTAGTTTTAGGGTGAGGGTAAGGGATAGGGCTAGGGTTAGGTTTAGAGTTAGGGTGAGGGAGAGAGTAAGGGTTAGGTTTTGTATTAGGGTTAGGTTTAGGGTTAAGCTGAGGGTGAGGTTGAGGGTGAGGGTGACGGTTAGGGTGAGGGTTAGGTTTAGGGTTAGGATGAGGGTTAGGCTGAGGTTTAGGGTTAGGGTTCGGTAAGGGTAACGGTTAGGGTGAGACTGAGGGTTAGGCTTTGGCTTAGGGTTAGGATGCCGGTTAGGGTGAGGTTTTGTGTTAGTGTTAGTGTTAGGGTTAGAGTGAGGGTTAGGGTGAGGGTAAGGGTTAGGGTTAGGGTTAGGTTGATGTTGATGGATAATGTTAAAGTGAGGGTAAGGGTTAGGGCGAGGTTTAGGGTGAGGCTGAGGGTTAATGTTAGCATTAGGGGTATGGTGAGGGTGATTGTTAGGGTGAGGGTTAGAGATAGGGTTAGGGATAGGGTGAGGATTAAGGTTAGGGTTAGGTTTACAGTGAGGGTTAGGCTGAGGGGTAAGGTTAGGGTTAGTGTTAGGGTGAGGGTTAGGGAGTGGGTTAATGTTAGGGTTAGGGTTAGGGTGAGGTTGAGGGTGAGGGTTAGGGTTAAGGTGAGGGTTATGGAGAGGTTGAGGTTTAGTTGTTAGCCTTAGGGTTAGGCTTAGGTTTAGGGTTAGGGTGAGGGTGAGGTCTAGTGTTAGTATTAGGGTTAGGGTTAGGGTTAGGGTGAGGATGAGTTTTAGAGTGAGGGTAAGGGTTAGGGCGAGGTTTAGGGTGAGGTTGAAGATTAATGTTGGCATTAGGGTTACTGGGAGGGTGAGGGTTAGGGTGAGTGTTATGGTTATGCTTAGGGATACAGTGAGGATTAGGGTTAGGGTTAGGTTTAGGGTGAGGTTAAGGCTGAGGGCTAGGGTTAGGTTTAGCTTTACGGTGAGGGTTAGGGTTAGGGTGAGGGTTAGGATTAGGGTTAGGTTCAGGTTGAGGTTGATAGTGAGGGTAACGGTTATGTTGAGGGTTAGAGTGAGGTTGAGGTTTAGGGTTAGCATTAGGGTTAGGATTAGGGTTAGGGTGAGGGTTAGGGTTAGGCTTACGGTTAGGGTAAGTGTTAGGGTTAGGGTGAGGGTTAGGGTTAGGGTGATTTTTAAGGTGACGGTGAGGGTTAGGGTGAGGGTGAGGTTGAGCGTGAGGGTTAGGTTGAGGGTGAGGGTGAGTGTGAGGGTGACGGTGAGGGTTACTATTAGGGTTAGGTTTAGGGTGAGGATAAGAGTTAGGGTTAGCGTAAAAACAAACATATTTTCAAGGTTAAAGGCTGGAACAAAATCTACCAAGCAAACGGCCCTCATAAACAGGCGGGAGTTGCAATCCTAATATCAGATAAAATAGACTTCAAACTAAAATTCGTGAGAAGAGATAAAGAAGGTCGCTACATACTAATTAAAGGATCTCTCCTTCAGGAGGATATTACAATTCTAAATATCTATTCTCCAAACAATGGAGCACCCAAATTTATCAAAGAAACACTACTTTCCCTCAAATCCCATATAGATCCAAAGACATTAATTGTTGGGGATTTTAACACACCACTCTCCCCACTAGATAGATCAACTCGGCAAAAACTCAACAGAGAAATCGCAGATCTAAACAGCTGCATAGATCAACTAGACTTAACAGACATTTACCGAACATTTCACCCAGCAGCAACAGAATACACGTTCTTCTCAGCAGCACATGGAACGTTTTCTAAAATAGACCACATTTTAGGCCACAAAGCAAACTTGTCTAAATTCAGAAACATAGAAGTTATACCTTGCATTCTCTCTGACCACAAGGGAATAAAATTAGTTCTCAACACCAAAAGCCACCAAAGAAAGTCCGGTATCACATGGAGGCTGAACAACACACTGCTGAATCATGAGTGGGTCATGGAAGAGATTAGAAAGGAAATTCAAATGTTCATACTATTCAACAAAAATGAACACACAAATTACCAGCTCCTCTGGGACACAGCAAAGGCAGTACTCAGAGGCAAGTTTATAGCTCTGAGCTCCTACATCAACAAATTGGAGAGATCGGAAACTAACAATTTAATGACACATCTAAACCTCCTTGAAAAAGAGCAGCAAGATAAACCCCAATCCAGTAGACAGAAAGAAATAATCAAAATTAAATCAGAATTAAATGAATTAGAATCCAAAAAACTATAGAAAGAATCAAGAAAACAAAGAGTTGGTTCTTCGAAAAACTTAACAAAATTGACAGACCCTTAGCAAACCTTATCAGAAAAAGGAGAGAACACACCCAAATAAATAAACTCAGAGATGAGAATGGAAACATCACCACGGAAACAACCAAGATTCAGAACATTATAAGGGGATACTTCTCAAAACTTTATGCTAATAAGTTTGAGAACTTGACAGAAATGGACCTTTTCCTAGCAAATATTGACATGCCAAAACTAAACCAAGATGAGTTAAACCAGCTTAACAGGCCCATATCAAGCATTGAAATAGAAACAGCAATAAGAGACCTCCCAGCTAAGAAAAGTCCAGGACCAGATGGTTTTACAGCGGAATTTTACAAGGCCTTCAAAGCAGAGCTCACACCAATACTCCTCCAACTCTTCAATGAAATTGAAAGAGAAAGCTCACTACCGAACACATTCTATGAAGCCATCATAACCCTCATCCCAAAACCAGGCAGGGACTCATCAAAGAAAGAGAACTATAGACCCATTTCTTTGATGAACATCGATGCAAAACTTCTCAACAAAATTTTGGCCAATCGACTTCAACAATTCATCCAAAAAATCATACACCATGATCAAACAGGATTCATTTCAGGGATGCAAAGCTGGTTCAATATACGCAAATCAATTAATATTATTCATCACATCAACAGGAGCAAGAATAAGAACCACATGGTTATCTCAATAGATGCAGAAAAAGCATTTGACAAGATCCAACACCCCTTTATGATGAAGGTTCTGGAAAAATTAGGAATCCATGGAACATTCCTCAATACAATAAAGGCTGTATATGACAAACCTACAGCCAGCATTATACTCAATGGTGAAAAACTAAAGCCATTTCCTCTTAACTCAGGAACAAGACAAGGATGCCCACTCTCTCCACTTCTCTTCAATCTAGTATTAGAATGCCTAGCTACAGCAATAAGACAAGATGCAGACATAAAGGGGATCCAAATAGGGAAAGAAGAAATAAAACTCTCCCTCTTTGCAGATGACATGATCTTGTATTTAAAGAATCCCATAGACTCCACTCCAAAATTACTCAAGCTGATTCAAAACTTTGGCAAAGTAGCAGGTTATAAAATTAACCCCCCAAAATCAATGGCTTTTCTATATGCCAACAATGAGAAAAGTGTGGCTGAAATTAGGAAAGCAACTCCATTTGTAATAGCCCCACAAAAAATAAAATACCTAGGAATTAACTTAACCAAAGAAGTGAAGGACCTCTATGACGAAAACTTTAAAATCTTGAAAAAGGAAATCAACACAGAACTTAAAAAATGGCAAAACCTCCCATGCTCCTGGATTGGCAAGATTAACATCGTGAAAATGGCAATACTTCCCAAGGCTATCTACAAATTCAACGCGATACCTATCAAAATTCCACCCTCATTCTTCAAGGAAATAGAGGAGGCAATCCAAAAATTCATATGGAACAATAAAAGACCCCGAATAGCAAAAACGCTCCTCAACGGAAAGAACACTGCTGGAGGAATATCAATACCAAATTTCAAACTCTACTATAAAGCCATAGTAATCAAAACAGCTTGGTATTGGCATAAGAACAGACCTCAGGACCAATGGAATAGAATTGAAAACCCAGAAATGAACCTACAGACCTATAGCCATGTAATCTTCGATAAGGAAGCTAAAACAATAGAATGGAAGAAAGACAGCCTCTTCAGTAAATGGTGCTGGCAAAATTGGTTAACTACATGTAGAAAACTAAAGCTAGATCCTTATACATCACCCTGCACCAGAATCAACTCCAAATGGATCAAAGACCTTGAACTCAAAGCAGACACTCTGAAAACAATACAGGATGGAATAGGAGAAACCCTAGGTCTCCTTGGCTCAGGTCGAAATTTTCTGAATAGAGACCCGGAAGCACAACAAATCAAAGAAAGGTTGGACAAATGGGATTGCATAAGATTGCAGAGCTTCTGCAGGGCAAATGACATAGCTAGCAAGATCAATAGAAAGCCCACCGATTGGGAGAAGATCTTTACTAGCCATACAACGGACAAGGGTCTCATATCTAAAATATACTTGGAACTCAAAAAATTAAACCACCCAACAACAAATCCTCAAAGAAACAACTGCCCAATAAATAAATGGGCGAAAGACTTAAAGAGAAGCTTCTCTGAAGAAGAAAGAAGGATGGCCAATAGACACATGAAGAAATGTTCAACATCCCTAGCCATAAAAGAAATGCAAATCAAAACAACATTGAGATATCACCTCACTCCAGTTAGAACAGCAAAAATCAAGAACTCTAACAACAACAGATGCTGGAGAGGATGTGGACAGAAAGGAACCTTACTTCATTGTTGGTGGAATGTAAACTTGTTCAACCACTTTGGAAAGCAGTATGGAGGTTCCTCAAAAGACTTCACATAGATCTCCCCTATGATCCAGCAATCCCACTTTTGGGCATTTACCCAAATGTTTACAAACAAGACCACACTAAAGCTACCAGCACAACTATGTTTATTGCAGCATTATTTACCATAGCTAAGATATGGAACCAACCCAGATGCCCCTCAGTAGATGAATGGATCAAGAAAATGTGGTATATATACACAATGGAATTCTATGCTTCCCTCAGAAAGAATGACATTTCCCCATTTGTTAGGAAATGGAAAGGTTTGGAAAAAATTATATTAAGTGAAGTAAGCCAGGCCCAAAGAAGCATAGGCCCCATGGTTTCCCTTATTTGCAATATCTAGTATAGGTATGAGCCAAGCGGAAAAGGTCAGATAATGTGATGTTAGGAAAATGAACCCTTAAATATGTATTTTAATGTTTTCGTTTCTTTCATGCATGTGTTTCTAACGCATTTATAAGATTATTTCTTTGTTGCTTTGTATGTCCCTCCCCCACAGTGTAACCCCTGCTTTCACTATATTTGATGTCAGTATAACATGTGGAGGAGATGGGGACAAACAAGTCGTTTAAGGATTCAGGTGGACCTGTTGCAACAATGAGAAGTACAAAATGTCATGTCAAAACCAGCTCTACAATGTCGGTGTGGGGGGGGAGGGGGGTATAATTGGGTGGGGGGAGGGGGGTAAAATTGGGTGGGGGGAGGGGGGAGGTGGGGAAGGGAAGTGAAGGGTAAACAAAGGAGGAGGCTGCAATGCTTGGTAAGAAATGTATGCATTATCCTGCCCATGTAATTGTAGCCCCCCTGTACAGTATGTTCTCAAATAAAATAAAATACAATTAAAAAAAAAAAAGAGTTAGGGTTAGCTTAGGGTTAGTGTAAGTGTTAGGCTGAGGGTGAAGGTTAGGGTGAGGGTTAGGGTTAGGTTTAGGGTGAGGGTTAGGGGTAGTGTGAGGGTTATGGTTAGGGTGAGGTTGAGGGTCAGGGTGAGGTTGAGAGTGACGTTGAGGGTGAGGGTTAGGGTGACGATTATATTTAGGGTGAGGTGAGGGTGAGGGTTAGGTTTAGGGTGAGGGTTAGGGTGAGGTTTAGGGTTAATGTTTCGGTTAGGGTAAGGGTGAGGGTAAGGATTACATTGAGAGTTATTTTGCGGGTGAGTGTTAGGGTTAGGGTGAGGGTAAGGGTTAGGGTGAGGGTTATTGTGAGGGTTTGGGTTTGGGATAGCATTAGGGTTAGTTTGAGGGTGAGGGTTTGGGTGAGGGTTAGGGTTAAGGTTAGGGATAGCGTGAGGATTAGGGTTAGTGTGAGGGTGAGGGTCTGGGTAAGGGTTAGGGTTAGATGTAGGGTGAGGGTGAGTGGGAGCATTAGAATTAAGATTAGGGTTAGGGTTAGAGTTAGGTGAGATTGAGGGTGAGGGTTAGGGTTTGGGATAGAATTAGCGTGAGGGTGAGCATGAGGTTTAGGTTTAAGATTAGGGTTAGGGTTATGGTGAGGGTTAGGGTGAGGGTGAGAGTGAGGCTTAGGCTTAGAGTTAGGGTGAAGTTTAGGTTTACGGTGAGGGCTATGGTGCGTGTGCGTTTTAGGGTGAGTGTGCGGGTGAGGTTGAGGTTTTCGGTTAGGTAAGGGTTATGTTTAGGGTTAGGGTGAGGATTAGGGTGAGGGTGAGGTTTAGGGTGAGGCTCAGGGTTAGGGTTATGGTGAGGGTTACGGTTAGGGTTAGGTTGAGGCTGAGGGTTAGGTATAGGGTAAGGGTAAGGTTTAGTTTGAGGCTGAGGGTGAGGTATAGGGTAAGGGTTAGGGTTATGGTGAGGGTTAGGGTTAGGTTAAGTGTTAGGGTGAGGGTGAGGTTTAGGGTTAGGGTTAGGGTGAGGTTTAGGGTTAATGTTAGGGTTAGTGTAAGGGTTAGTGTTAGGGTGAAGGTTAGATTTAGAGTTAGGATTAGGGTTAGGGTAAGGGTTAGGGTGAGGGTGAGGGTTAGGGTTAGGTTTAGGGAGAGGTTGAGGGTGAGGGTTAGGGTGAGAGTGAGTGTGAGGGTTTCAGTTATGTAATAGTTAGGGTTAGGGTTAGGGTGAGGATTAAGGTGAGGGAGAGGGTTAGGGTTAGGGTTAGGTTTAGGGTGAGGTTAAGTGTTAGGGTGAGGGTGAGGGTGAGTGTTAGGGTTAGGGTGAGTGTGAGTGTGAGTGTGAGGGTGAGGGTTTCGTTTAGGTAAGGTTTAGGGTTAGGGTTAGGGTCAGGATTAGGGTGAAAGTGAGGTTTAGGTTGAGGGTTAGGTTTAGGGTGAGGGTTAGGTTTAGGTTTGAGGTGAGGTTTAGGGTGACGAGAGTTAGGATGAGGTTGAGGGTTAGGATTATGGTTAGGGTGAGGGTTAGGTTTAGGGTGAGGGTTAGGGTGAGGGTTAGGGTTAAGGTTAGGGAGAGGGTTAGGTTTAGGGTGAGGGTTAGGGTTAGTTTGAGGGTTCGGGTGAAGTTGAGTTTGAGGTTGAGGCTTAGGGTGAGGGTGATGGTGACGGTGAGGGTTAGTGTTAGGATTCGGGTTAGGGTTAGGGTGATAGTTAAGGTTAGGTTTAGGGTTAGGGTGAGGTTGATGGTGAGGATGAGGGTTAGGTATAGGATTAGGGTGAGATTTAGGGGAAGGGTTAGGGTTAAGGTGAGGGTTAGATTTAGGGTTAGGGTGAGGGTTAGGGTTAGGGTTAGGTTTAGGGTGAGTTTAAGTGTTAGGGTGAGTGTGAGTGTGAGTGTGAGGGTTAGGTTTAGAATTAGGGTTAGGTTTAGGGTTAGGCTCAGGTTGAAAGTATGAGTGAGGCTCACCCTAGCACTCACGGCTAGGGTTAGGTTGAGGGTTAGGATGCTGGGTAGATTTAGGGTTAGAATTAGGGTGAGGGTTAGGTTTAGTGTGAGGGTTAGGGTTAGGGTTAGGGTTAGGGTTAGGGTTAGGGTTAGGGTGATGGTAAGTGTTAGAGTGTGGGTTAGGGTGAGAGTGAGGGTTAGGCTGATGTTTAAGGTGAAGGTCGAAGTTAGAGAGAGTGAGAGGTTTCGGGTGAGGGTGAGGGTTAGGGTGTTGGTGAGCGTGAGGATTAGGGTGAGGGTAAGGGTTAGGGTGATGTTTAGGGTGAGTGTGAGGTTTAGGGTGAGAGTTAGGGTTCAGGGAAGGGGAATTGTTAGGGTGTAGGTGAGGGTTAGGCTAAGGGTGAGGCTTAGGGTGACCGGGATGGTTAAGGTTCAGGGGAGGATTAGGGTTCGTGTTAGTCTTTGGGTTCGGGTTCGGGTTAGGGTTAGGGTGAGTGTTAGGGTGAGCGGTAGGATTAGTGTTAGGATGAGATTTAGACTTAGGGTGAGGGTTACGTTTAGGGATAGGGTTAGGGTTAGAGTGAGGATAAGGTTTAGGGTGAGGGTTAGTGTGAGACTGAGGATTAGGGCTAGGCTTAGGATTAGGGTGAGGGTTAGGGTTAGGGTTAGGTTTTGGTGAGGGTTAGGGTGAGTGAAAGGGTTAGGGTGAGGGTTAGGTTGAGGTTGAGGGATAAGGTTATGGTGAGGGTAAGGGTTAGGGCGAAGGTTAGGGTGAGGTTGAGGGTTAGGGTTAGCATTAGTGTTAGGGTGACGGTGAGCGTTAGGGTGACGGTGAGGGGTAGGCTGAGGGGTAGGCTTAAGGTTAGGGTTAGGGGGATGGTTACATTTAGGGTTAGGGTGAGGGTGAGTGTTAGGGTAATGGTTAAGGTCAGGGTTAGGGTGAGGGTGAGGGTTAGGGTTAGCATAAGTGTTAGGATCAGATTGAGTGTTAGGGTTTGGGTTAGGTTGAGGTTGAGGGTTAGGGTTAGCATTAGGTTTACGGTTAGGTTTAGGGTGCAGGTTAGGTTTAGGTTTAGAGTGAGTGTGAGGGTCAGGGTTAGGGTTAGGATTAGGTTTAGGGTTAGGGTGAAGCTGAGCGTGAGGTTGAGGGTGAGGGTGAGCGTGAAGGTGAGGGTTAAGTTTAGCGTTAAGTTTAGGGTGAGGTCTAGGGTGAGGGTGAGGGCTAGGGTGAGGGTTAGTGTGAGGGTTGTGGTTAGTGTTAGGTGAGGGTTAGGGTTAGGGTTAATGTAAAGATAAGGGTTAGGTTGAGGATTAGGGTGAGAGTGAGTGTTAGGGTTGGATTAAGGGTTAAGGTAAGGGTTAGGGTTAGGAATAGAGTGAGGGTGAGAGTTAAAGTTAGGTTTAGTGTGAGGGTTAGGGTTGGGGTGATGGTTAGAGTTAGGGTTAGAGGTAGAGTTAGGGTTAGGTTGAGCGGTAGGATGATGGTGAGGGTTAGGGTTAGCGTTAGTTTTAGGGTGAGGTTTAGGGTGAGAGTTGAGTGTTAGGGTTAGGGTTAGGGTGAGAGTGTGGGTTAGGGTTAGTTTGAGGGTGAGGGTCTGTGTTAGGGTTAGGGTTAGGCTTAGATTTAGGATGAGGGTGATGGAGAGGGTTAGAATTAGGATTAGGGTTAGGGTTAGAGTTAGGTGAGAGTGAGGATGAGGGTTAGGGTTTGGGTTAGAATTAGGGTGAGGGTGAGCATGAGGGTTAAGGTTAGGATTAGGGTTACAATTATGGTTAGGGTTAGGGTGAGAGTGAGGCTTAGGGTTAGGTTTAAGGTTAGGGTTAGTGTGAGGATCAGGGTTAGGGTGAGAATTAGGATGAGGGTGAGAAGGAGGGTGAGGGTTAGGGTGAGCTTTAAGGTTAGGGTTAGGGTGAGGGTTAGGGTGAATTTTAGGGTTACGGTGAGGGTTAGGGTTAGAGTTAGGTTGAGGCTAAGGTTTAGGCTGAGGGTTAGGCTAGGTTTAGTGTGAGTTTTAGGTTTAGGGTGAGGGCTATGGTGAGGGTGAGTGTTAGGGTGAGTGTGAGGGTGAGATTGAGGGTTTTGGTTAGGTAAGGGTTAGGGTTAGGGTTAGGGTGAGGATCAGGTTTAGGTTGAGTGTTAGGTTGAGGGTGAGGGTTAGGATGAGGGTGAGGGTGAGGGAGAGCATGAGGGTTCGGGTGAGCGTGAGAGTTCGGGTGAGGTTGAGGGTTCGGGTGTGGGTCAGGTTAAGTTTAGGGTGAGGGTTAGGGTGAGGGTGAGGTTTAGGATTGGGGTTAGGGTGAGGGTTAGGTTTAGGGTGAGTGTTAGGATGAGGGGTAGGGTTAGGTTTAGGCAGAGTGTTAGGGTTAGGGTGAAGATTAGGGTTAGTTTCAGGGTTAGGGTGAAGGTGAGTTTGAGGTTGAGGGTTAGGGTGAGGGTGATGGTGACGGTGAGGGTTAGGGTTAGGATTCGGGTTAGGGTTAGGTTGAGAGTTAGGGTTAGGGTTAGGTTTAGGATGAGGGTGAGGGTGAGGGTGAGGGTTAGGGTTAGGGTTAGGGTTAGGATTAGGGTGAGGGTTAGGGTTAGGGTTATGTTTAGAGTGAGGGTTACGGTTAGGATTAGGGAGAGGGTGAGGGTTAGGTTGAGGGGTAGGGTTAGGGATAGGGTAAGGGTTAGGGTTAGTGTGAGGGTTAGGTTTAGGGTTAGGATTAGGGTGAGGGTGAGGGTGAGGGTTAGGGTTAGGGTTAGGGTAAGGGTTAGGTTTAGGGTGAGGGTTAGTTTTAGGTTTAGGTTTAGGGTGAGGGTGATGCTGAGGGTTAGGTTTAGGGTTAGGATTAGGGTGAGAGTGAGGGTGAGGGTTAGGGTTAGGGTTAGGGTCAGGGTTAGGTTTAGGGTGAGGGTTAGTTTTAGGTTTAGGTTTAGGGTGAGGGTGATGCTGAGGGTTAGGGTTAGGGTTAGTGTGAGGATAAAGTTTAGGGTGAGGATTAGGGTGAGGGTGAGGGTTAGGGTTAGCATAATTTTAGGGTGAGGGTTAGGGTTAGTGTTAGGGTTAGGGTAAGGGTTAGGGTTAGGGTAAGGGTTAGTGTTAGGCTTAGGGTTAGGGTCATGGTTAGGGTTAGGGGCAGGGTAAGGCTTAGGGTTAGGTTTAGGGTTAGGGTTAGGGTTAAGTTTAGAGTTAGTATAAGGTTAGGTTTGCGTTAGGGTTAGGGTTAGGGTGATGTTTAGGATGATGTTGAGCGTTAGGGTGTGGGTGAGTTTGAGCGTGAGAGTTTGGTGAGTGGGAGGGTGATGGTGAGGGTTAGGGTTAGGGTTAAGTTTAGGGTGAGAATAAGTGTTATTGTTAGGATTAGGATTAGGGGAAGGGTTAGGCTGAGGGTAGGGTGAGGGTGAGGTTTTCGGTTAGGGAAGGGTTAGGGTTAGGTTTAGGGTGAGGATTAGGGTGAGGGTGAGGGTTAGGGTTAGAGTTAAGGTTAGGGTGAGGGTTAAGCTTAGGGTTAGGATGAGGGTTAGGCTTAGTGTGAGAGTTACAGTTAGGGTTAGGGTTAGTGTGAGGATAAGTGTTATGGTGAGTGTTAGGTTGAGACTGAGGGTTAGGGTTAGAGTTAGGGTTAGGGTGACGTTTAAGTTGGGTGTTAGGGTTCTGGTTATGGTTGGGTGAGGGTTAGTGTGAGCCTAAGGGTTAGTATGAGGTTTAGGTTGAGGGTGACGGATAGGGTTATGGTGAGGGTAAGGGTTAGGGTTAGGGTGAGAGTGAACGTGAGGGTAAGGGAAGGGATAGGGTCAGGGTTAGGGTTAGGCTGAGGCTTAGGTTGAGAATGAGCATTTGTGTTAGCATCAGTGCTGGGTTGATGGTGAGGGTTAGGGTTAGGCTGAGGGGTAGTTTTTGGTTTGGGTGAGGGTTAGTGTTAGGGTTAGGGTTAGGGTGAGGGTTAGGATGTGGGTGAGGGTTAGGGTGACGGTTAGGGTTAGGTTTAGGATTAGGAATAGGGTTAGTGTTAGGGTGAGTGTTTGGGTTAGGCTTAGGGTTAGGGTTAGGCTTAGCGTTAAGCTGAGGGTGACGGTGAGGGTGAGGGTTAGGGTTAGTGTTTGGGTGAGAGTTAGGGTTACGGTGAGAGTTAGGGTTAGGTTTAGGGTGAGAGTTAGGATGAGGATTAGGATTAGGATTAGTGTTAGGGTTAGGTTTAGGGTGAGGGTTAGGATGAGGGTGATGTTTAGGGTTAGGGTTAGGGTGAGGGTGAGGGTGAGTTTAGAATTAGAGTTAGGGTTAGGGTGAGGGATAGGGTGAGGTTTAGGGTTAGTGTTAATGTTAGGGTTAGGGTTAGGGTGAGGGTTAGTGTTAGGGTGAGGGTTAGGTTTAGGGTTAGGATTAGTATTAGGGTTAGTGTGAGGGTGAGTATGAGGGTTAGGGTTAGGGTTAGGTTTAGGCTAAGGGATAGGCTGAGGGTGAGGGTGAGGATTAGGGTTAGGGTGAGGGTGAGTTTTAGGGTTAGAGTTAGTGTTAAGTTGAGAATTACTGTGAGGGTTACTGTTAGGTTTAGTGTTAGGGTTTGGGTTAGGGTGAGGGTTAGGGTGAGGATTAGGGTTACAGATAGGGTTAGGTTTAGGATTAGGTTTTGGGTGAGGTTGAGTGTGAGGGTTATGTTTAGGGTTATGAATAGGCTTAGGGTTAGGCTCAGGGTGAGGGTGAGGTTTAGGTTTAGGGTGAGGTTTAGGTTTAGCGTTAGGGTGAGGGTTAGGATGATGGTTAGGTTTAGGATTAGGATTAGGGTGAGGGCTAGCATGAGGGTGAGGTTTAGGGTTAGGTTTAGGGTGAGGTTTAGGGTTAGGATTATTTTTAGGCATAGGGTGGGTGTTAAGGTTAAGGTTATGATGAAGGTGAGGGTTAGGGTAAGGTTGAGGGTTAGGATTAGGTCCAGGTTTAGGGTGAGGGTTAGGGTGAGGGCTAGGGTGAGGATGAGCTTTAGGGTTAGGGTGAGGTTTAGAGTTAGGGTGATGGTTAGTGTTAGTCTGAGGATTATTGTTAGGGTTAGGGTTATTGTTAGGGTGAGGGTAAGTTTTAGGTTGAGGGTTAGGGTTATGGTGACGGTTATGGTTACAATGAGGGTTAGGTTTAGGTTTAATGTTATTGTTAGGGTTAGGGTTAGGTTTACGGTTACTGTGAGGGTGAGGTTTAGGGTTCGGTTTAGGGTGAGGTTTATATTAAGGGTTAGGGTTAGGGTGAGGGTGAGGTTTAGGGTTAGAGTTAGCCTTAGTGTTAGTGTTAGAGTTAGGGTGAGGGTTAGCGTGAGGGTTAGGGTTAGGCTTAAGCTTAGGTTTTGGCTTAGGCTTAGGCCGAGAGTAAAGGTGAGGGTTAGGGTTAGGGTAAGGTTAAGGGTTAGGGTTAGCGTTCGGGTGAGTGTTAGGATGAGGTGTAGGTTTAGGATTAGGGTTGGGGTGAGCGCTAGGGTGATGGTTAATGTGAGGGTTAGGGTTAGGGATAGGGTTACGTTTAGGATTAAGTTTAGATTGTGGGTAAGTGTGAGGGTTAGGGTTAGGCTTAGGGTTAGAGTCAGTGTTAGGGTTAGGGTTTGGTTTAGGGTGAGGTTGAGGGTTAGGGTTAGGGTTAGGGTGAGGGTGAGGGTTAGGATTAGGGTTAGTGTGAAATTTAGGGTTATCGTGAGGGTTATGGTTAGGGTGAGGGTTAGGGTTATGGTTAGGGTTAGGGTGAGGGCTAGGGTGAGTGTGAGGTTTAGGATTAGGGTTAGGGCAAGGTTTAGGGTGAGGTTGAGTTTTAGGGTTAGTGTGAGTGTCAGGGTTAGGGTGAGTGTTAGTGTTATTGATAGGGTTAGGGTTAGAGTTACTGCGAAGATTATGGTGACTCTGAAGGTTAGGGTTAGGGTGAGTTTTAGGGTTAGGGTTAGGTTTAGGGTGAGGGTGAGTGTGAGGTTTAGGGTTAGTTTTAGGGTTAGGGTGAGGGTTAGGGTGAGGTTTAGGATTAGGGTTAGAGTTAGGGTTTGGGTTAGTGTGAGGGTTAGGATGAGGGTGAGGGTTTAAGGTGAGGTTTAGGCTTAGGGTTAGGATTAGGATAAAGGTTAGTGTTAGGGTGAGTGTTTGGATTAGGTTTAGGTTAAGGTTAGGCTTAGCGTTAAGCTGAGGGTGAGGGTGAGGTTGAGGGTTAGGGTTAGGGTTTGGGTTAGGGTTAGCGTTTGGGTGAGAGTTAGGGTTAGGGTTAGGGTGAGAGTTAGAATGAGGATTAGGGTTAGGATTAGTGTTAAGGTTAGTGTTAGGGTGAGGGTTAGGATGAGGGTGATGTTTAGGGTTAGGGTTAGGATGAGGGTGAGGTTGAGGTTTAGGGTTAGAGTTATGGTTAGTGTAAGGGATAGGGTGAGGTTTAGGTTCAGGGTTAGTGTTAGTGTTAGGGGTAGGGTGAGAGTTAGTGTTAGGGTGAGGGTTAGGTTTAGGGTTAGGATTAGGATTAGGGTTAGTGTGAGGGTGAGTATGAGGGTTAGGGTTAGGGTTAGGTTTAGGCTTAGGGATAGGCTGAGGGTGAGGGTGAGGGTTAGGGTTAGGGTGAGGGTGAGTTTTAGGGTTAGAGTTAGTGTTCAGTTGAGATTTACTGTGAGAGTTAGTGTTAGGTTTAGTGTTAGGGTTAGGGTGAGGGTGAGGGTTTGGGTTAGGGATAGGGTTAGGTTTAGGATTAGGTTTTGGGTGAGGTTGAGTGTGAGGGTTATGGTTAGGGGTATGATTAGGCTTAGGGTTAGGCTGAGCGTGAGGGTGAGGTTTAGGTTTAGGTTTAGGGTTAGGGTGAGCGTTAGGATGAGGGTTAGGTTTATTTTTATGGTTAGGGTGTGGGTTATCATGAGGGTGAGGGTTAGGGTTACAGTTAGGGTGAGGTTTAGGGTTAGGATTAGCTTTAGGCATAGGGTGCGGATTACGGTTAAGGTTATGATGAGGGTGAGGGTTAGGGTAAGGTTGAGGGTTAGGATTAGGTCTAGGTTTAGGGTGAGGTTTAGGGTTAGGGTGATGGTTAGGGTTAGTGTGAGAATTAGTGTTAGGGTTAGGGTTAGTGTTAATGTGAGGAGAAGTATTTTGGTGAGGGTTAGGTTTATGGTGACGCTTAGGGTTACAATGAGGGTTAGGGTTAGATTTAGTGTTATTGTTAGAGTTAGGGTTAGGGTTACAGTTACTGTGAGGTTGAGGGTTAGGGTTCGGTTTAGGGTGAGGTTTATATTAAGGGTTAAGGTTAGAATTAGGGTGAGGGTGAAGTTTAGGGTTTGAGTTAGCGTTAGTGTTACTGTTAGTGTTAGGGTGAGGGTTAGTGTGAGGGTTAGTCTGAGGGTTAGGGTTAGGCTTAAGCTTAGGTTTAGGTTTAGGCTTAGGCCGAGATTGAGGGTTAGGGTTAGGGTTAGGGTGAGGGCTAGGGTGAGAGTGAGGTTTAGGGTTAGGTTTAGGGTGAGGTTTAGGGTGAGGGTGAGGTTTAGGGTTAGGGTTAGGGTTAGGGTGAGGTTTAGGGTTATGTTTAGGGTTACGGTTAAGGTGAGGGTGAGGGTTAGGATTAGAACTAGTTTTAGGGTGAGGTTTAGTGTGAGGATTAGTGTTAGTGTTAGTGTTAGGGGTAGGGTTAGGCTGAGAGTTAGGGTGAGGGTGAGGGTTAGGGTAAGATTTAGAATTAGGATTAGGGTTAAGGTGAGGGTGAGTGTGAGGTTAGTGTTAGTGTTAGGGTTAGGGTTAGCATTAGGGTTAGGGTGAGGGTGAGGGTTAGCATTAGGGTTAGGTTTAGAGTGAGGGTAAGGTTGAGGCTTATGGTGAGGGTTAGGGATAGGATTAGTGTTAGGTTATGTGCTAGGATGAGCAATAGGGTTAGGGTTAGCTTTAGAGTGAGGGTTAGGGTGAGGGTTAGGTTTATGTTTAGTAATAGGTTTAGGGTTGGTGTTAGGGTTAGGAGTAGGGTTACGGTGACTGTGAGTGTGACAGTTAGGTTTAGGGTTAGTGTTAGGCTTAGGTTTAGGCTGAGGCTAAGGGTGAAGGTGAGGGTTAGATTTAGGGTGAGGGTTTGGTTTAGGGTTAGAGTGAGGGTTAGGGTGAGGGTTAGGTTTAGATTAGGGTTAGGGTATGTCCTAAGGTGAGGATTACGGTTAGTGTTAGGTTTAGGTTGAGGTTTAGCTTTAGGGTTAGGGTCAGGGTTAGGGTTAGGGTGAGGGTGAAGTTTAAGTTTAGGTTTAGGGTCATGGTTATTCTTAGGGTTAGGGTTAAGGTTATGATGAGGGTGAGGGTTAGGGTAAGGTAGGGGGTTAGGATTAGGTCTAGGTTTAGGGTGAGGGTTAGGGTTAGGGTGAGGACTAGGGTGACGGTGAGGTTTAGGGTTAGGGTGAGTTTTAGGGTTAGGGTGATGGTTAGTGTTAGTGTGAGGATTAGTGTTAGGTTTGGGGTTAGTGTTAAGGTGAGGGTAAGTGTTAGGGTGAGGGTGAGGGTTATGGTGACGGTTATCTTTACAATGAGGGTTAGGTTTAGGTTTAGTGTTATTGTTAGGGTTAGAGTTAGGGTTACCGTTACTATGAGGGTTCGGGTTAGGGTTCGGTTTAGGGTGAGGTTTATATTAAGGGTTAGGGTTAGAGTTAGGGTTAGGGTGAGGGTGAGGTTTAGGGTTAGAGTTAGCGTTAGTGTTACTGTTAGGGTTAGGGTGAGGGTTAGTGTGAGGGTTAGGGTTAGGCTTAAGCTTAGGGTTAGGCTTAGGCTTAGGCCGAGAGTGAGGGTGATTGTTAGGGTTAGGGTTAGGGTAAGGGTTAGGGTTAGGGTTAGGGTGAGAGTTAGGATGAGGTGAAGTGTTAGGATTAGGGTTAGAGTGAGCACTAGGGTGATGGTTAATGAGAGGGTTAGGCTTAGTTATAGGGTTAGGTTTAGGATTAGGTTTAGATTGAGGGTGAGTGTGAGGGTTAGGGTTAGTGTTAAGCTTAGGGTTAGAGTCAGTGTTAGGGTTAGGGTTTGGTTTAGGGTGAGGGTGAGGTTTAGGTTAGGGTTAGGGTGAGGGTGAGGATGAGCGTTAGGGTTAGGGTTAGTGTGAAAGTTAGGGTTATGGTCAGGGTTATGGTTAGGGTGAGGGTTAGGGTTAGGTTTGGGTTAGGGTGAGGGCTAGGGTGAGAGTGAGGTTTAGGCTTAGGGTTAGGGTGAGGTTTAGGTTGAGGGTGAGGTTTAGGGTTAGTGTTAGCGTGAGGTTTAGGGTTATGTTTAGGGTTACGGTTAAGGCGAGGGTGAGGGTTAGGGTTAGAATTAGGTTTAGGGTGAGGGTTAGGTTGAGGGTTTGTGTTAGTGTCAATGTTAGGGGTTGGGTTAGGATGAAGGTTAGGGTGCGGGTGAGGATTATGGTAAGGGTTAGTATTAGGATTAGGTTTAAGGTGAGGCTGAGTGTGAGCATTAGGGTTAGGGTTAGGGTTTGCATATGGGTTAGGGTGAGGGTGAGGTTTAGCTTTAGGTTTAGGTTTAGAGTGAGGGTCAGTGTGAGGGTTATGGTGAGGGTTAGGGATAGGATTAGCGTTAGGGTATGTTCTAGGATGAGCAATAGGCTTAGGGTTAGGATTAGAGTGAAGGTTAGGGTGAGGGTTAGGTTTAGGGTTAGTGCTAGGCTTAGGGTTAGGCTGAGTTTGAGTGTGAGGGTTAGAGTTAGGTTTTGGGTTAGGGTTAGGCTTAGTGTTAGGCAGAGGGTGAGGGTGAGGGTGAGGGTTAGGTTTAGGGTGAGGGTGAGGTTTAGGGTTAGGGTTAGTGTTAGGGTGCGGGTTAGTGTGAGGGTTAGGGTTAGGGTTACTGTTACGGTTACGGTGAGTGTGAGGGTGAGTGTGAGGGTTAGGGTTCGCCTTAGAGTTAGGCTTATGCTTAGGCCGAGCTTGAGGGTGAAGGTGAGGGTTAGGGTTAGGGTGATTGTTAGGGTTTTAGGGTTAGGGTGAGTGTTAGGGTTAGGCTTAGGGTGAGGTTTAGGTTTAAGATTAGGGCTTGGGTTAGTGCTAGGGTGAGGGTGAGTGTTAGGGTTAGAGTTAGGGTGAGGTTTAGTGTTAGGGTTAGGTTCACGGTTAGGGTGAGTGTTACGTTGAGGGTGAGGGTTAGGATTAGGGTGAGGTTTAGAGTTAGGGTGAGGTTTAGGTTATGGTTAGGGTAAGGGTTAGGGTGAGGGTTTGTGTTAGGGTTAGGGTTACGGTGAGGGTGAGTGTTAGGGTTAACGTGAGGGTTCGTGTTATTGTTAGGGTTAGGGTTAGAGTTACAGTGAAGGTGAGGGTGAGTGTGAGGGTTAGGGTTAGGGTGAGTTTTAGGGTTAGGGTTAGGTTTAGGTTGAGGGTGAGGGTGAGGGTGAGGTTTAGGGTTAGATGTAGGGTTAGGGTTAGTGTTAAGGTGAGGTTTAGGGTTAGGGTTAGTGTTAGGGTTAGGGTGATGTTTAGAATGAGGGTTAGGGTTAGGGTTAGGGTTAGGGTTAGGATTAGGATCAGGGTTAGTGTTAGGGTGAGTGTTTGGGTTAGGCTTAGGGTTAGGGTTAGGCTTAACATTAAGCTGTAGGTGAGGGTGAGGGTGAGGGTTAGGGTTAGGGTTTGGGTTAGGGTTAGCGTTTGTGTGAGAGTTAGGGTTACGGTTAGGGTGAGAGTTAGGATGAGGAATAGGTTTAGGATTAGTTTTAGGGTTAGGGTGAGGGTTAGGATGAGGGTGATGTTTAGGGTTAGGTTTAGGGTGAGGGTGAGGGTGAGGTTTAGGGTTAGAGTTAGGGTTAGGGTGAGGGATAGGGTGAAGTTTAGGGTTAGGGTTAGTGTTAGAGTTAGGGTGAGGGTTAGTGTTAGGGTGAGGGTTAGATTAAGTTAGGATTAGGATTAGGGTTAGTGTGAGGTTAAGTATGAGGGTTAGGGTTAGGGTTAGGTTTAGGCTTAGGGATAGGCTGAGGGTGAGGGTGAGGGTGAGGGTTAGGATTAGAGTTAGTGTTAAGTTGAGGTTTAGTGTGAGGGTTAGTGTTAGGGTTAGTGTTAGGGTTAGGGTTAGTGTGAGGGTTAGGGTGAGTGTTAGGGTTAGGGATAGGGTTACATTTAGGATTAGGTTTTGGGTGAGGTTGAGTGTGAGGGTTATGGTTAGGGTTAGGATTAGGCTTACGGTTGGGCGTAGGGTGAGGGTGAGGTTTAGGGTTAGGGTGAGTTTTAGGATGAGGGTTAGGCTTAGGATTAGGATTAGGGTGAGGGCTAACATGAGGGTTCGGGTTAGGGTTGGGATTAGGGTGAGGATTAGGGTTAGGATTAGGTTTAGGCATAGGGAGGGGCTTAGGGTTAAGGTTATGATGAAGTTGAGGGTTAGGGTAAGGTTGAGGGTTAGGATTAGGTCTAGGTTTAGGGTGAGGGTTAGGGTTAGGGTGAGGGCTAGGTTGACGGTGAGGTTTAGGGTTAGGTTAGGTTAGGTTAGGTTTATTGTTAGGGTGATTGTTAGGTGTTAGTGTCAGGATTAGTGTTAGGGTTAGGGTTAGTGTTAGGGTGAGGGTAATTGTTAGGGTGAGGGTTAGGTTTATGGTGACAGTTATGGTTACAATGAGGGATAGGGCTAGGTTTAGCGTTATTGTTAGGGTTAGGGTTAGGGTTACGGTTACTGTTAGGGTGAGGGTTAGGTTTCGGTTTAGGGTGAGGTTTATATTAGGGGTTAGGGTTAGATTTAGGGTTAGGGTGTGGGTGTGGTTTAGGGTTAGAGTTAGCGTTAGTGTTAGTGTTAGGGTTAGTGTGAGGGTTAGGGTTAGGCTTAAGCTTAGGGTTAGGCTTAGGCTTAGGACGAGAGTGAGGGTAATGGTTAGGGTTAGGGTGAGGGTGAGGGTTCGGTTTCGGGTTAGGGTTAGTGTGAGTGTTAGGATGAGGTGTAGGGTTAGGATTAAGTTTAGGGTGAGCGCTAGAGTGATGGATAATGTGAGGGTTAGGGTTAGGAATAGGGTTATATTTAGGATTAGCTTTAGATTGAGGGTGAGTGTGAGTGTTAAAGTTAGGGTTTGTTTTAGGGTGAGGGTGAGGGTAAGGGTTAGGTTTCGTGTGAAAGTTAGGGCTATGTTGAGGGTTATATTTAGAGTGAGGGTTAGGGTTAGGGTTAGGCTTAGGCTTAGGTTTAGAGTGAGTGTTAACGTTAGGGTTTGATTTAGGGTGAGGGTGAGGGTGAGGTTTAGGGTTAGGGTTAGTGTGAAAGTTAGGGTTATGGTGAAGGTTAGGGGTAGGGTGAGCGTTAGGGTTAGGGTTAGGCTTAGGGTGAGTGCTAGGGTGAGATTGAGGTTTAGGGTTAGGTTTAGGGTGAGTTTTAGGGTGAGGGTGAGGTTGAGGGTTAGGGTTAGGGTGAATTTTAGGGTTATGGTTATGGTTAGGGTTAAGGCGAGGGTGAGTGTTACAGTAAGGGTGAGGGTTAGGATGAGGGTTAGGATTAGGGCGAGGGTTAGGATGAGGGTGAAAGTAAGAGTAAAGGTGAGGGTTAGGCTGAGGGTTAGGGTTATGGTAAGGGTGACGGTGAGGGTTAGGGTTAGGGTGAGTGTGAGGGTTAGATTGAGGGTTAGTGTTAGGGTTTGTATGAGGTTTAGGGTGAGGATGATGGTTAGGGTTAGGGTGAGGGATAGGGTGAAGTTGGGGGTTAGGGTTAGGGTTTGGGTGAGGTTTAGGTTTAAGGTGATGGTTAGCGGTAGTGTGAGGGATAGTGTTAGGGTTAGTGTTAGTTGTAGGGTTATCGTAAGTGTTAGGGTAAGGTATAGTTTTAGGGTGAGGTTTAGGATTAGGGTTAGGGTTTGGGTTATGGTGAGGGTGAGGTTTAGGGTTAGAGTTAAGTTTAGGGTGAGGGTTAGGGTTAGGGTTAGGGTTAGTTTACCGTTAGGTTAGGGATAAGGTGAGGTTTATTGTGGGGGTGAGGGTTAGTGTTAGGGTTAGGATTAGGATTAGGGTTAAGGTGAGGGTGAGTGTGAGTGTTAGGGTTAGGGTTAGGATTAGGATTAGAGTTAGGGTGAGGGTGAATGTTATGGTTAGGGTGAGTGTTGGGATTAGGTTTAGTGTGAGGGTTAGGGTGAGGGTTAATCTTAGACTTAGGATTTGGGTGTGGGCTAGGGTGAGGGTGAGGGTTAGGGTTAGGGTTGGGGTGAGAGTTAGGGTGAGGGTTAGTTTCGTGTTAGGTTTAGGGTTGGGATTAGGGTTAGGCGAAATGTTAGGCTGAGGGTGAGGTTGAGGGTGAGGGTTATGGTGAGGGTGAGGGTTAGGTTTAGGGTTAGGGTGAAATTTAGTGTTAGGGTTAGGGTTAGTGTCAATCTTAGGGTTAAGTTGAGAGTTACGGGGAGGTTTAGGGTTAGGGTGAGACTTAGGTTTAGCATTAGGGTTAGGGTGAGGTTGAGGTTTAGTGATAAATTAGGGTTAGGGTGAAGCTGAGGGTGAGGGTTAATGTTAGGGTTAGGGTTAGGGTTAGGGTTAGGGTGAGGGTTAGGGTGAGGGTGAGGATTAGGGTAGGGGTTAGGATTAGGATTAGTGTTAGGGTTAGTGTGAGAGTTAGGGTTAGGGTTAGCCTTACGTTTAGGCTGAATGTGAGGGTGAGGGTTAGGGTTAGGTTTAGGTTGAGGGTTAGGTTTAGGGTTAGGGTGAGATTTAGTGTTAGGGTTAGGGTTAGAATTAGGGTTAGGGTGAGGTTGAAGTTTAAAGGTAGAGTAAGGGATAGGGTGAGGGTTAGGGTGAAGTTTAGGGTTAGGGTGAGGTTTAGGGTGTGGGTGACGGTAAGGGTAAACATGAGGGTTAGGCTGAGGGTGAGAGTTACTGTAAGGGTGAGGGTTAGGTTTAGGATGAGGTTTAGGATGAGGATGAGTGTAAGGGTTAGGGTGAGTGCTAGGGTGAGGGTGAGGGTTAGGGTTAGGGTTAGGGTGAGGGTAAGTGTTAGGTTGAGGGTTGCGGTAAGGTTGAGGGTTATGGTTTGGGTGAGGGATAGGATTAGGGTTAGGGTTATTGTTATGTTTAGTGTTAGGGTTTTCGTTAGGGTGAGGGTGAGTGTGAAGGTTAGGGTTAGGCTTAGGTTTAGGCTTAGGGTTAGGGTGAGGTTTAGGGTTACAGTTATGGGGAGGGTTAGGATGAAGGTTAGGGTTAGGATTAGGGTTAGAGTGAGGGCTAGAGTGAGGGTGAGGTTTAGGGTTAGGGTTATGGTGAGGTGTAGGGTTAGGTTTAGAGTTAGGGTTAGGGTGAGGTTGAGATTTTGGGGTTAGAGTTAGGGTTAGGTTGAGACTGAGGGTGAGGGTTAGGGTTAGGGTTAGTGTTAGGGTGAGGATTAGGTTGAGGGTTAGTGTGAGGGTGAACGTTAGGGTTAGGTTTAGGATTAGGATTAGGGTTAGTGTCAGGGTTAGGGTTAGGATTAGGTTTAGGGTGAGTTTGAGTGTTACGATAATGGTTAGGTTTAGGGTTAGGGTTAGGTTTAGGGTTAGGATTAGTGTTATTGTTAGGGTTAGGTTTAGGGTTAGGCTGACCGTTAGGCTGAGTGTGAGGTTTAGGGTGAGGATGAGCGTTAGGGTTAGGGTGAGGGCTAGGTTGAGGGTGAGGGTTAGGGTTAGTGTTAGGATGAGTTTTAGGATTAGGGTGATGGTTAGGGTTAGTGTGAGGGTTAGTGTTAGGGTTGGGGTTAGTGTTAGGTTGAGGGTTAGGGTTAGGGTGAGTGTTATGGTTATGGTTAGTGTGAGTGTTAGGATTAAGGTTAGGGTTATTGTTAGTGTTAGGGTTAGGGTTATGTTTAAGGTGAGGGTAAGGGTGTGAGTTAGGTTTGGGGATAGGATGAGGTTTAGGTTTAAGCGTAGAGTTAGAATTAGGGTTAGGGTGAGGGTGAAGTTTAGGGTTAGAGTTAGGTTTAGTGTTAGGGTTAGGGTTAGGGTTAGGGTTAGGCTTAGACTTAAGCTTAGGCTTAGGCCGAGCATGAGGGTGAGGGTTAGAGTTAGGGTTAGGATGAGGGTTAGGGTTAGGGTTAGGATGAGGTTTACGTTTAGGATTAGGGTTGGGGTGAGGGCTAGGGTGAGGCTTAGCGTGAGGGTTAGGGTTAGGGATAGGGTTAGTTTTAGAATTAGGTTTAGGTTGAGGGTGAGTGTGAGCGTTAGGGTTAGGCTTAGGCTTAGGCTTAGGGTTAGGGCTTGGGTTAGGGTGAGGGTGCGGCTGAGGGTTATGGTTAGGTTTAGGGTTAGGTTTAGGGTTAGGGTTTGTGTTTGGTTGAGGGTTACAATGAGGATTAGGGTTATGCCTAGGGTTAGGCTTAGGGTTAGGCTGAGGGTGGGGGTGGGGGTTAGGATTAGGGTTAGGGTTCGGGTTAAAATTAGTGTTATTGTCAGTGTTATGGTTTTGGTTAAGTTTGCGGTGAGGGTGAGGCTGAGGGTGAGGGTTATGGTTAAGTTTAGGCTTAGGCTTAGGGTTAGGCTGAGGGTGAGGTTGGGGGTGAGGAATGGTTTTGGGTGATGGTTAGGGTTCGGTTTAGGGTGAGGGTTAGGATGAGGGTAAGGGTTAGGATTAGGTTTAGGGTGAGGGCTAGGGTGAGGTTGAGTGTTAGGATTAGGGTTAGGCTTAGGCTTAGGTTTAGGCTGAGGGTGAGGGTGCGGGTGGGGTTTAGGGTTAGGTTGATGGATAGGGTTAGGTTTAGAGTGAGTGTTAGAATGAGGGTTAGGGTTAGGGTGACTGTTAGGGTGAGCGTGATGGTCAGAGTAAAGATGAGTGTTAGGCTGAGGGTGAATGTTCCCCTAAGGGTGAGGGTTAGGATTAGGGTGATTGTTAGGGTAAGGATTAGGGTGAGGGTGAGGGATAGCTTGAGGATTAGGGTTAGGGTTAGTGTGAGGTTTAGGGTGAGGATGAGGGTTAGTGTTAGGGTGAGGGTTAGGGTTAGAATTAAGGTTAGGGTGGGGGCTAGGGTGACGCTGAGGTTTAGGGTTAGGTTGAGGTTTAGGGTTAGGGTGACAGTTAGGGTTACTGTGAGGGTTAGTGTGAGAGTTAGGGTTAGTGTTAGGGTGAAGGTAAGTGTTAGGGTGAGGGTTAAGGTTAGGTTAAGGCTTAGGTTTAGGGTGAGGGTTAGGTTTAGGTTTTGGGTTAGGGTGTGGGTGAGGCTGAGGATTAGGGTTAGGTTTAGGGTTAGGGTTAGGGTGGGGTTTAGGGTTAAGGTTAGGATTATGCTGAGGGTTAGGGTTAGGGTTAGGCTTAGGCGAAGGGTTAGGCTGAGGGTGATGGTGAGGTTGGGGGTGTGGATTAGGTTTAGGGTTAAGGTTAGGTTTAGGTTTATTGTTAGTGTTATGGTTCGGGTTAAGTTTGCGGTGAGGGTGAGGCTGAGGGTGAGGGTTATGGTTATGGTTAGGGTCAGGGTTAGGGTTAGGGTTAGGGTTAGTGTTATTGTTAGGGTTAGGGTTAGAGTTACGGTGAGGTTGAGGGTGAGAGTGAGGGTTTTGTTTAGGGTGAGGGTGAAGTTTAGGGTTAGAGTTAGGGTGAGGGGGAGGGTTAGGGTGAGGGTTAGGGTGAGGTTTAGTGTTAGGGTTAGGGGGAGGGGGAGGGTTAGGTTGATGTTTAGGGATAGGGTTAGGTTTAGGATTAGGGTTAGGGTGAGGGTGAGTATGAGGGTTAGTGTGAGGGTTATGCTTAGGCTTAGGGTTAGGCTGGGGGTGAGGTTGGGTGTGAGGATTAGGGTTAGGGTGATGGTTCAGGTTTGGGTTAGTGTTATTGTTAGGGTTAGGGTTACAGTTACGGTGAGGGTGTGGGTGCGGGTGAGGATTAGGGTTACGGTTTGGGTGAGGGTTAGGATGAGGATTAGGGTTAGGATTAGGGTTAGGGTGAGTGCTAGGGTTTGGTTGAGGGTTAGGGTTAGTGTTAGGGTGAAGTTTAGGGTTAGGATTAGGGTTAGGGTGAGGGTGAGTGTTAGGATTAGGGTTGGGTTTAGGGTTAGGTTTAGGTTTAGGGTTAGGATTAGTGTTATTGTTAGGGTTAGGGTTAGAGTTATGGTGATGACGGTACGGGTGAGGGATTGGGTTAGGGTTATGGTGGGGTTTAAGGTTAGGGTTAGGGTTAGCGTTAAGGTGAGGGTGAAGTTTAGGGTTAGATAGAGTTTTAGTGGGAGGGTTAGGGTGAGGGTTAAGTTTAGGGTTAGTGTTAGGGTTAGTGTGAGGGTGAGAGTTAGGTTGAGGTTTAGGGTTGGGATTAGGTTTAGTGTGAGGGTTAGTGTTAAGGTTAAGGTTAGTGTTAGGTTGAGGGTATTTGTTAGAGTGAGGGTTTGGTTTAGGGTGAGGGTTATGGTTCGGGTGAGGGTTCGGGTTAGGGTTAGGGTTATTGTTAGGGTTAGGGTTAGATTTACAGTTACGGTGATGGTGAGAGTGAGTGTTATATTTTGGGTTAAGATGAGGTTTAGGTTTAGGGTTAGGGTTAGGGTTAGGGTTAGAGTGAGAGTGAGGTTTAGGGTTAGAGTTAGCCTTAGTGTTACAGTTAGGGTTACGGTGAGGGTTAGGGTTAGGATTAGGTTTAGGCTTAGGCTTAGGCCGAGCATGAAGTTGAGGGTTAAGGTTAGGGTTAGGGTGAGGGTTAGGGTTAGGGTTAGGGTGAGGGTGAGGGAGAGGTTTAGGGTTAGAGTTAGGGTTAGGGAGAGGTTTAGGATGAGGGTTAGGGTTAGGATTAGGGTTAGGGTAAGGGCTAGGGTGAGGGTGAGATTTAGGGTTAGGGTTAGGTTGAGGTTTAGGTTAGGGTTAGGGTTAGGGTTAGCCTGAGGCTGAGTGTGATGATTAGGGTTAGGGTGAGTGTTAGGGTTAGGGTTAGTTTGAGGGTTTAGCTGAGGGTGAGGGTTAGGGTTAGGGTTAGGATAAGGATTAGGGTTATTGTTTCAGTGAGTGTGAGGGTTAGGGATAGTATTAGGTTGAGGTTTAGGTTTAGGGTGAGGGTTATGTTTAGGGCTAGGATTACGGTTATGATGAGGGTGAGTGTGAGGTTTAGGGTTAGGGTGAGGTTTAGTGTTAGGGTTAGGGTTAGAGTTAGGCTTAGGATGAGGGTGAGGTTTTTGGGTAGAGTTAGGGTTAGGGAGGGGGGTTAGGGTGAGGGTTATGGTTAGCGTGCGGGTTAGGGTGGGGGTGACGGTAAGGCTAAAAATGGGGGTTATGCTGAGTGTGAGGGTTATGGTAAGGGTGAGGGTTAAGTTTAGGGTGAGTGTTAGGGTTAGGGTTCAGGTGAAGGTGAGGGTTAGATTGAGGATTAGTGTTAAGGTTAGTGTGAGTTTTAGGGTGAGGATGAGAGTTAGGGTTAGGGTGAGGGCTAGGGTGAGGGTGAGGGTTAGGGTTAGTGTTAGGGTGAGGTTTAGGGTTAGGGTGATGGTTAGGGTTAGTGTGAGGGTTAGGGTTAGGGTTAGCGTTAGTGTTAGGTTGAGGGTTAGGTTTAGGGTGAGGGTTATGGTTATGGTTATGGTTAGGGTGAGGGTTAGGGTTAGGGTTAGGGTTATTTTTAGTGTTAGGGTCAGGGTTATGTTTACCGTGAGGGTAAGGGTGTGGGTTAGGGTTGGGGTTAGAATGAGGTTAGGTTTAGGATTAGGTTTAGAGTTACTGTTAGGGTGAGGGTGAGGTTTAGGGTTAGAGTTAAGGTTAGTGTTAGGGTTAGGGTTAGGGTGAGGGTTAGTTTTAGGATTAGTGTGAGGGTTAGGGTTAAGTTTCGGCTTCGGCTTAGGCTTAAGCTTAGGCTTAGGCTTAGCATGAGTGTGAGAGTTAGGGTTAGGGTTAGGGTGATGGTTAAGGTTAGGGTTAGGATGAGGTTTTGGTTTAGACTTATGGTTAGGGTGAGGGCTAGGGTGAGGGTTAGTGTGAGGGTTAGGGTTAGTGATAGGTTTAGGTTTCAGA
Source organism: Dipodomys merriami (assembly GCF_024711535.1). Taxonomy (NCBI): domain Eukaryota; kingdom Metazoa; phylum Chordata; class Mammalia; order Rodentia; family Heteromyidae; genus Dipodomys; species Dipodomys merriami. Next base: position 484,916 of record NW_027203337.1, read on the forward strand.
TTAGGGTTAGGGTGAGGTTTAGTGTGAACGTTAGGGTTAGGGTAGGTTTAGGTTTAGGGTAAGGGTGAGGGTGAGGCTGAGGACTAGGGTTAGGTTTAGGGTTAGGTTTAGGGCTAGGGTTACGGTGAGGGTTAGGTTTAGGCCTAGGGTTATGCTTAGGTTTAGGCTGCGGGTGAGGGTGGGTGTGCGGATTAGGGTTAGATTTAGGGTTTAAATTAGGGTTATTGTTAGTGTTATGGTTTGCTATAAGTTTGCAGTGAGGGTAAGGTTGAGGGTGAGGGTTATGGCTAGGGTTAGGCTTAGGCTTAGGATTAGGCTGAGGGTGATCTTGGGTGTGAGGAATAGGCTTTGGGTGATGGTTAGGATTATGGTTATGGTGAGGTTTATGATGAGCGTTAGGGTTAGAATTAGTTTTAGGGTGAGGGCTAGGGTGAGTGTGAATGATAGGGTTAGGGTTAGGCTTAGGCTTAGGTTTAGGCTGAGGGTGAAGGTGAGGGTGAGGTTTAGGGTTAGGGTGATGGATAGGGTTAGGGTTAGGGTGAGTGTTTGGATGACGGTTAGGGTTATGGTGAGTGTTAGAGTGAGGGTGAGGGATAGATTGAGGATTAGGGTTAGGCTTAGTGTGAGGTTTAGGGTGAGGATGAGGGTTAAGGTTAGGGTGAGGGTTAGGGTTAGAACTAAGTTTAGGGTGGGGGCTAGGGTGAGGCTGAGGGTTAGGTTTAGGGTTAGGGTGAGGTTTAGGGATAGGGTGAGAGTTAGGGTTACTGTGAGGGTTAGTGTTAGAGTTAGGGTTAGTGATAGGATGAGGGTAAGTTTTAGGGTGAGGTTTACGGTTAGTTTTAGGGTTATTGTGAGGTTTAGGGTTAGGGGTATGGTGAGGGTGAGGATGAGGGTTAGAGTTAGGGGATGTATAGGGTTAGGTTTAGGGTTAGAGTTAGGGTTAGGGTGAGTGTTAGGTTTAGGGTTAGAGTTAGGGTTCAGGTGAGGGTTAGGATGAGGTTTAGGGTTAGTGTTAGTTTTAGGTTTAGGGTTAGGGTGAGGTTAAGTGTTAGGGTTATGGTTAAAATTAGGGTTAGGGAGAGGGTGAGTGTGTGGGTTAGGGTAGGTTTAGTTTAGGCTTAGGGTTAGGCTGAGGGTTAGGTTGAGGGGGAGGTTTAGGGTTCGGGTCCGGGTTAGGGTTAGGGTTAGTGTGAGGGTTAGGATGAAGGTTAGGTTTAGGATTAGGGTTAGGGTGAGGGCTACGGTGAAGGTGAGGTTTAGGGTTAGGGTTAGGGTGAGGTTTAGTGTTTGGGTTAGGGTCAGTGTGAGTTTGAGGTTTAGGGTTAGAGATAGGGTTAGGGTGAGTGTTAGGGTGAGGGTTTGGCTTAGTGTTAGTCTTATAGTTAGCGTTAGGGTGAGGGTTATGGTGAGGGTGTGTGTTAGGGTTCGGGTTAGGATTAGGATTAGGGTTAGGGAGAGGGGGAGTGTGAGGGTTAGAGTTAGCCTTATGTTTAGGCTGAGGGTGAGGGTGAGGGTGAGTGTTAGTGTTAGTTTGAGGGTTAGGTTTAGGGTGTGGTTTAGTGTTATGGTTAGTCTTAGAGATAGGGTTTGCTGAGTTTTAGGTTGAGTGTTAGGGTTAGGGTGAGGTTTAGGGTGGGGGTGAAGGTAAGGGTAAACGTGAGGGTTAGGCTAAGGGTGAGGGTTAGGGTTAGGTTTATGGTTAGGGTGAGATTTAGGGTTCGGGTTAAGTTAGGGTTAGGGTGAGGGTTAGGGTAAGGGTTAGGGTGAGGGTGGGAGTTAGGGTTAGGTTGAGGGTTAGGGTTAGGATTAGGGTTAGGTTAAGGGTGAGGGTTAGGGTTAGTGTTAGGGTGAGGGTTAGAATGAGGGTTAGGGTTAGTATTAGGGTTAGGGTGAGGGCTAGGGTGAGGGTGAGAGTTAGGGTTAGTGTTAGGTTGAGGTTTAGGATTAGGGTGAGGGTTAGGGTTAGTGTGAGGGTTAGTGTTAGGGTTAGGGATAGTGTTAGGTTGAGGGTTAGGGTTAGGGTGAGTGTTATGTTTATGGTTAGGGTAAGTGTTAGGGTTAGGGTTATTGTTAATATTAGGGTTAGGGTTATGTTTAAGGTGAGGGTAAGGGTGTGGTTTAGGGTTGGCGATAGGATGAGGTTTAGGTTTAAGATTAGGGTTAGAGTTAGGGTTAGGGCGAAGGTGAGGGTGAGGTTTAGGGTTAGAGTTAGCTTTAGTGTTAGGGTTAAGGTTAGGGTGAGGGTTAGGGTTAGGGTTAGGCTTAGGCTTAAGCTTAGGCTTAGGCCGAGCATGAGGGTGAGGTTTAGAGTTAGGCTTAGGGTGAGGGTTAGGGTTAGGGTTAGGATGAGGTTTAGGTTTAGGATTAGGGTTAGGGTGAGGACTAGGGTGAGGCTTAGGGTGAGGTTAAGGTTAGGGATAGGGTTAGGTTTAGGATTAGGTTTAGGGTGAGGGTGAGTGTGAGCGTTAGGGTTAGGGTTAGGGTTAGGCTTAGGGTTAGGGTGAGGGATAGGGTTAGGATTTCGGTTAGGGTGAGGGTGCGGCTCAGGATTAGGGTTAGGTTTAGGTTTAGGTTTAGAGTTAGGGTTAAGGTTAGATTTAGGGTTACAGTGAGGATTAGGGTTAGGCCTAGTTTTAGGCTTAGGCTGAGGGTGAGGGTGGGGTGAGGATTAGGGTTAGTGTTAGTGTTAAAATTAGGGTTATTGTCAGTGTTATGGTTTGGGTTAAGTTTGCGGTGAGGGTGAGGCTGAGGGTGAGGGTTAGGGTTAGGCTTAGGCTTAGGCTTAGGCTGAGGGTTAGGCTGAGGGTGAGGTTGGGGGTGTGGAATAGGTTTTGGGTGATGGCTAGGATTCGGGTTAGGATGAGGGTTAGGATGAGGATTAGGGTTAGGATTAGGTTTAGGGTGAGGCCTAGTGTGAGGATGAGTGATAGGGTTAGGGTTAAGCTTAGACTTAGGTTTAGGTTGAGGGTAAGGGTGAGGCTGAGGTTTAGGGTTAGGGTGATGGATAGGGATAGGGTTAGGGTGAGTGTGCGAATGAGGGTTAGGTTTAGGGTGACTGTTAGGGGGGGCGTGACAATAAGAGTTAAGGAGAGGGTTAGGCTGAGGGTGAATGTTCCCCTAAGGGTGAGGGTTAGGATTAGGGTGATTGTTAGGGTAAGGGTTAGGGTGAGGTTTAGTGTGAGGGTGAGGGATAGATTGAGGATTAGGGTTAGGCTTAGTGTGAGGTTTAGGGTGAGGATGAGGGTTAAGGTTAGGGTGAGGGTTAGGGTTAGAACTAAGTTTAGGGTGGGGGCTAGGGTGAGGCTGAGGGTTAGGTTTAGGGTTAGGGTGAGGTTTAGGGATAGGGTGAGAGTTAGGGTTACTGTGAGGGTTAGTGTGAGAGTTAGGGGTAGTGTTAGGGTGAGGGTAATTGTTAGGGTGAGGGTTAGGATTAGGTTAAGTCTTAGGATTAGGGTTTGGGTTAGGGTGTGGTTGAGGCTGAGGATTAGGGTCAGGTTTAGGGTTAGTGTTAGGGTTAGGTTTAGGGTTAAGGTTAGGATTATGGTGAGGGTTAGGTTTAGGTTTAGGCTTAGGCTTAGGCTTAGGCTGAGGGTGAGGGTGACGGTGGGGGTGCGGATTAGGTTTAGCATTAGGGTTAGGTTTAGGTTTATTGTTAGTGTTATGATTAGGGTTAAGTTTGCAGTGAGGGTGAGCCTGAGGGTGAGGGTTATGGTTAGGGTCAGGGTTAGGGTTAGGGTTAAGGTTAGTGTTATTGTTAGGGTTAGGGTTAGAGTTACGGTGAGGTTGAGGGTGAGGGTGAGGGTTAGGGTGAGGTTTAGAGTGAGTTTTAGGGTTAGGGTTAGTGTTAGGGTGAGGGTGAGGTTTAGCGTTGGAGTTAGGGTGAGGGTGAGGTTTAGGGTGAGCGTTAGGGTTAGGTTTAGTGTTAGGGTTAGGGGGAGGGTGAGGGTTAGGTTGAGGTTTATGGATAGGGTTAGGTTTAGGATTAGGGTTAGGGTGAGGGTGAGTATGAGGGTTAGTGTGAGGGTTATGCTTAGGCTTAGGGTTAGGCTGAGGTTGAGGTTGGGTGTGAGGATTAGGATTAGGGTGATGTTTCGGTTTGGGATAGTGTTATTGTTAGGGTTAGGGTTAGAGTTACGGTGAGGGTGAGGGTGGGGGTGAGGGTTAGGCTTAGGTTTAGGTTGAGGGTTAGAATGAGGATTAGGGTTAGGATTAGGGTTAGGGTGAGTGCTAGGGTTTGAGTGAGGGTTAGGGTTAGTGTTAGCTTGAGGTTTAGGGTTAGGATTAGGGTTAGGGTGAGGGTGAGTTTTAGAATTAGGGTTGGGCTTTCCGTTAGAGTTAGGTTTAGGGTTAGGGGTAGTGTTATTGTTGGGGTTAGGGTTAGAGTTGTGGTGAGGGTGATGGTACTGGTGAGGGTTTGGGTTAGTGTTATGGTGTGGTTTAGGGTTAGGGTTAGGGTTAAGGTGAGGGTGAGGTTTAAGGTTATATAGAGTTTTAGTGGGAGGGTTAGGGTAAGGGTGAAGTTGAGGGTTAGTTTTAGGTTTAGTGTGAGGGTGAGGGTTACGTTGAGGTTTAGGGTTAGGATTAGGTTTAGTGTGAGGGTTAGTGTTAGGGTTAGGGTTAAGGTTAGGCTTAGTGTGAGGTTTAGGATGAGGATTTGGGTTAGGATTAGGGTTAGGGTGAGGGCTAGGGTGAGGGTGAGGGTGAGGGTGTGGGTTAGGGTGAGGGTTAGGGTGAGGTTTAGGGTTAGGGTTAGGATTAGTGTTAGGGTGAGGGTGAGGTTTAGGGTTAAATTTAGGGTTAGGGGGAGTGTTAGGTCGATGGTTAGGGTTAGGGTTAGTGTTAGGGTTAAGGTTAGGGTGAGGGTTAGGTTGAGGTTTAGGTTTAGGGTTATGGTCAGTGTTAGGATTAGGGTGTGGGTGAGGGTGAGTGTGAGGTTTAGGGTTAGGTATCAGCTTAGGCTTAGGGTTAGGCTGAGGGTGAGGGTGGGGGTGAGGATTAGGGTTAGGGTGATGGTTAGGATTAGGGTAAGGGTGAGGGCTCGGGTGAGGGTGAGGGTTAGGGTAAGGCTTAGGCTTAGGGTTAGGCTGAGTGTGAGGTTGAGGGTGAGTGTTATGGTTAGCGTGATGGTTAGGTTTACGGTTACGGTGAGGTTTGGGATAAGGTTTAGGGTTAGGGTGAGGTTAGGGTGAGATTATGGTAAGGGTAAAGGTGAGGTTTACACTGAAGGTGAGGGTTAAGGTAAGGGTGAGGGTTAGGGTTAGTTTTAGGGTTAGTGTAAGGATTATGGTTAGGGATAGGATGAGGGTTAGATTGAGGATTAGTGTTAGGTTTAGTGTGAGGTTTAGGGTGAGGATGAGGGTCAGGTTTAGGGTGAGGGTGAGGGTGAGGGTTAGAATTAGGGTTAGGGTGAGGGCTAGGGTGAGGGTGAGGGTTAGGGTTAGTGTGAGGGTTAGTGTTAGGGTTAGGGTTAGTGTTAGGGTGAGGGTTATGTTTAGCATGAGGGTTAGGTTTAGGGTGAGGGTTATGGTTAAGGTGAGGGTTAGGGTTTGGGTGAGGGTGAGTGTGAGTGTGAGGGTTGGGCTTAAGTTTAGGTTTAGGGTTAGGGTGAGGGTTAGGGTTAGGGTTTGGGTTAGGGTGAGGGTGAGGCTGAGGATTAGTTTTAGGTTTAGGGTTAGGGTTAGGATTATGGTGAGGTTTAGGGTAAGGGTTAGGCTTAGGCTTACGTTTAGGCTGAGTTTGAGGCTGAGGGTGAGGGTTATGTTTAGGGTTACCGTGAGGGTTAGGGTTAGGGTAAGTGTTATTGTTAGGGTTAGGGTTAGAGTTATGATGAGGTTGAGGATGAGGGTGAGGGTGAGGGTGAGGGTTAGGTTTAGTGTTAGGGTTAGGGTTAGGATTGGAATCAGAGTTAGGATTTGGGTTAAGTTTAGGGTTAGGTTGAGGGTTTGGTAAGGGTTACGGTGAGTGTGAGGTTTAGGGTTAGGTTGAGGGTTAGTGTTAGGATTAGAGTTAGGGTGAGGGTGAAGGTTAGTGTTAGTGTTAGGGTCAGGGTTAGGATGAATGTTAGGGTTAGGATTAGGGTTAGGGTGAGGGCTAGTTTGAGGTTGCGGTTTAGGGTTAGCATTAGGGTGAGGTTTAGGCTTTGGGTTAGGGTTAGAGTTAGGGTTACGGTGAGTGTGAGGTTTAGGTTTAGAGTTAGGGTTAGGGTGAGGGTTAGGTTGAGGTTGAGGGTTAGGGTTAGTGTTAGGGTTAGTGTTAGGGTGAAAGTTAGGGGGAGGATTAGGGTTAGGGTTAGGTTTAGCCTTCAGTTTAGGGTGAGGTTGAGGTTTAGGATTAGATTGAGGCTGAGGGAGAGGGTAGGTGTTAGGTTTAGGTTTGGGTTAGGGTGAGTTTGAGGGTGAGCGTGAGGGTTAGGGTGAGGGTGAAGTTGAGGGTGAGGGTGAGGGTTAGGGTGAGGGTGAATTTGAGGGTGAGGGTGAGGGTTAGCGTTAGTGTTAGGTTGAGGTTTAGGCTTAGTGTGAGGGTTGGGTTACTGTGAGGTTAAGGGATAGGGTGAGGGTTAAGGTGAGGGTGAGAGTTAGGTTTAGGGTTAGGGTTAGGGTGAGGGTTCATGTGAAGGGTAGGGTTAGGTTTAGGGTTAGTGTGAGGATTAGGGTTAGGGTTAGGGTGACAGTTAGGGTTAGTGTTAGGGGTAGGGTGAATGTGAGGGTAAGGGTTAGGGTGAGGCTGAGGGTTAGGTTGATTGTTAGTGTTAGGGTCAGGTTTAGGTTTAGGTTTAGGTTTATGGTGTGGGTTAAGATGAGGGTTGGGTTTAGGGTTGGGTTTATGGTTAGGATGAGTTTTAGGGATAGGGTGAGGGTGAAGGTCAGGGTGAGGGTTAGGGATAGGTTTAGGGATAGGTTTAGGGATATGATGAGGGCTAGGGTGAGGGTGAGGATTAGGGTTAGGGTGAGGGTTCAGGTGAGGGGTAGGTTTAGGGTAAGGGTTAGGGTGAGGGTAAAGTTTCGGGTGAGGTTTAGGGTGTGGGTGAGGTTTAGGGAGAGGCTGCGGTTAGGGTGAGTGATAGCGTTCGGATTAGGGTGAGGGTATGTGTTAGAGTGAGGGTTAGGGTTAAGGTTAGGATGAGGGTTAGGTATAGGCTTAGGGTTATGGTTGGGATGATGATGAGGGTAGGGTTAGTTTTAGGGTTAGGTTCAGGGTGAGGGTGAGGTTCAGTGTTAGGATTAGTGTTATGTTTAGGGTTAGGCTGAGGGTGAGGGTAAGACTGAGGGTTAGGGTTAGGGTGAGGGTGAGGGTTAGGGTTAGGTTTAGGGTGAGGGTTAGAGTTAGTGTGAGGATTAGGGATAGGTTTAGGGTGAGAGTAAGGGTTATGGTGAGGTTTAGGTTTAAGGTTAGCGTTAGGGTTAGCATGAGGGTGAGGGAGAGGTTTAGGTTTAGAATTAGAGTTAGGTTTACGGTTAGGCTTAGGGTGAGGGTCATGGTGAGGGTGAGGGTTAGGGTGAGAGTCAGGGTTAGTGTGTGGGTTAGGGTTAGGTTGACGGTAAGGGTTAGGATGAGGGTGAGGGTGAGGGTGAGGGTTTGCATTAGTGTGAGGATTAGTGTTAGGGTTAGAGTGAGGGTGAGGTTTAGGATGAGGGTTAGGGTTAGGGTTAGGGTTAGTGTGAGGATTAAGGTTAGGGTTAGGGTTAGTTTGAGGGTAAGGTTTAGGGTTAGGGTTACCGTAAGGTTTAGTGTGAGTGTTAGGGTGAGAGTGTGGGTTAGGTTTAGTGTGAGTGTTAGGGTGAGTGTTAGGGTGAGGGTTAGGTTTAGTGTTATGGTTAGGGTGAGGGTGAGGGTTAGGGTTAGGGTGAGGGTGAGGGTTAGGGATAGGTTTAGGGTTAGGGTTAGGGTTATTGGTAGGGTTAGGGTTAGGTTTAGGGTTAGGGTGAGGGTGAGTGTTAGGGTTAGGGATAGCATTAGGGTTAGCATGAGGGTGAAGGAGAGAGTTAGGTTTAGGCTTAGGGATAGGGTGATGGTTAGGGTGAGGCTTCAGGTCAGGGTTAGGGTTAGGGTTAGGGTGAGGGTTAGTGTTAGGGTGAGATTCAGGGAAAGTGTGAGGATTAAGGTGAGGGTGAGGGTTAGGGTAATTGTGAGCATTAGGGTTTAGGTGAGGGTTAGGTGATTGTGAGGGTTAGGGTGAGGGTGAGGGTTAGGGTTAGCATTAGGGTGAGCGTTAGGGTTAGGGTTATATTGAGGGTGAGTCTTAGGATTATGGTTATGTTGAGGGTGAGGGATAGGGTGAGGGTTAGGGTTAGGTTTAGCTTTAGGGTTAGCGTGAGGTTGAGGGATAGGGTTAGGTTTAGGATTAGGGTTAGGTTTGGGATTACGCTTAGGGTGAGGGTGATGGTGAGGATGAGGCTAAGGGTCAGGGTTAGGTTTAGTGTTAGGGTGAGGGTTAGTGTAAGGGTGATATTTAGGGAAAGGGTGAGGGTTAGGGTGACGGTGAGGGTTAGAGTGAGGGTGAGGTTTAGGGTTATGGTTAACATTAGGATGAGTGTTAGGGTTAGGGTTAGTGTGAGGTTTAGGGTTAAGGTTATGGTTAGTGTGAGGGTAAGGTTTAGGGTGAGGTTTAGATTGAGAGTGAGGTTTAAGGAGAGGGTTAGGTTTAAGGTGAGGGTTAGTTTTAGGGTTAGTGTTAGGATTAGGTTGAGGGTCTGTGTTAGGGTGAGGTTAAAGTTAGGGTGAGGGTTAGGGATACGATTAAGGTTAGGGTTAGGGTGAAGGTGAGGGTGAGTGTTAGTTTTAATGTTAGGTTCAGCGTAAGGGTGAGGTTCATGGTTAGAATTAGGGTTAGGGTTAGGGTTAGGCTAGGGTGAGGGTGAGGGTGAGGGTTAGGGTTGGGGTGATCTGTAGGGTTAGGGAGAGGTTTAGGATTAGGTTTAGGATGAGGATTAGTCTGAGGGGTGGGGTAAGGATAAGGGTTAGGGTTAGGGTTAGGGTTATTGTTAGGGTTAGGCTTAGGTTAGAGTTAGGGATAGGGTGAGGGTGAGGATGAGTGTTAGGATTAGGCTTAGGAATAGGGTTTTTGTTAGGGTTAGGGTGAGCGTTAGGGTGAGGGTGAGGGTTAGGTTTAGGATTAGCTTTAGGATTATTGTTAGGGTTAGGGTGAGGGTGAGGGTTAGGTTTAGTGTGAGGGTTAGGTTTAGGGTTAGGTTTAGGGTGAGGTTAAGTTTTAGGGTGAGGGTTAGGGTAAGGTTGAACTTTAGGGTTAGCATTAGGGTTAGGGTTAGGGTGAGGGTTAGGGTTGGGGTTAGGGTGAGCGTGAGGGTGAGGGTTAGGGTGAGGGTGAGGTTGAGGGTGTGGGTTAGATATGGGTAAGGGAGAGGGTGAAGATAAGGTTTAGGGTTAGGATTAGGGTTAGGCTTAGGGTGAAGTTGAGGGTTAGGGTAACGGTTAGGTTGACGTTTAGGGTTAGTTTGAGGGTTGGGTGAGCTTGAAGGTAAGGGTTAGGGAGAGGGTTATTGTGAGGGTGAGACTTAATGTTAAGGTTAATGTTAGGGTGAGGGTTAGTGTGAGGGTAAGGGTTAGTGTTTGGTTTAGGGTTAGTGTGAGGATGAGGGTTAGGTTTAGGGTTAGGGGGAGGGTTAGGGTTAGTGTGAGGGGTAGGGTGAAGGTGAGGGTAAGGGTTAGGGTGAGGGTTAGGGTTAGGTTTAGGTTTATGGTTGGGGTGAGGGTGAGGATTGGGGTTAGGTTTAGGGTTATGTTTAGGATGAGGATTATGGTGAGGGTGAGGGTTAAGGTGAGGGTGAGGGTTAGTGTGAGGGTGAGGATTAGGTTTAGGTGAGTTTTAGGGTTAGGATTAGGGTTAGGATGAGGACTATGGTGAGGGTGAGGGTTAGTGTTAGGGTTAGGGTTAGGTTGAGGGTTAGGGTTAGGGTGAGGGATCGGGTGAGGGGTACGTTTAGGGTTAGGTTTAGGGTGAGGGTAAAGGTTAGGATGAGTTTTAGGGTGAGGATGAGTTTTAGGGAGAGGAATAGGGTTAGGTTGACAGTTAGGGTTAGGATTAGGGTGAGGGTATGTTTTAGGGTGAGGGTTAGGGTGAGGGTTAGGGTTAGGGTGAGGGTTAGGGATATGGTTAGGATTATGGTTAGAGTGACAGTGAGAGTGAGGGTTAGTTTTAAGGTTAGGGTTAGGATTAGGGTTAGGGTTAGGGATACGGCTAGGTTTAGGGTTAGGGTGACAGTGAGAGTTAGGGTTAGGGTTAGGGTTATGGTGAGGGTAAGATCTAGGGTGAGGTTTAGTGTGAGGGTGAGGTTTAGGGTGAAGGTTAGGTTGAGGGTCAAGGTGAGGGTGAGTTTATGTGTTAGATTGAGGGTTAGGTTGAGGGTTAGGGTTAGGGTGAGGTTTAGTGATAGATTTACGGTTAGGGTTAGGGTGAGGGTGAGTGTGAGGGTTAGGGTTAGGGTTAGGTTCAGGGTGAGGGTGAGGTTCAGGGTTAGGATTAGGGTTAGGTTTAGGGTTAGGCTGAAGGTGAGGGTGTGAGTGAGTGTTAGGGTTCGGGTGAGGGTGAGGATTAGGGTGAGTTTTAGTGTGTGGGTTAGTGTTAGGGTTAGTGTGAGGATTAGGGTTAGGGTTATGGTGAGGGTAAGGGTTAGGTTTAGGTTTAGGGTAAGGTTTAATGTTAGGGTTATGGTGAGAGTGAGGGTTATGTTTAGTGTGAGTGTTAGGGTGAGGGTTAGGTTTAGCGTTAGCTTTAGGGTGAGAGTGAGGGTTAGGTTGAGTATGAGGGTTAGGGTTTGGGTGAGGGTTAGGGTGAAGGTGAAGGTTAGGGTGAGGGTGAGACTTAGAGTTAGGGTTAGGGTTAGGGTGAGGGTTAGAGTGAGGATAAGTGTTAGGGTTAGGTTTAGGTTTAGTGTGAGGATTACGTTTAGGGTGAGAGTTAGAGTTATGGTGAGGGTGAGGGTTAAGTTTAAGGTTGTGTGAGGATTAGGGAAAGAGTCAGTGTTAGGGTTAGGTTTTGGGTTAGGGTGAGGGGGAGGGTGAGGGTGAAGTTGAGGGCGATGGTGAGGGTTAGGGTTAGGGTTAGGTTGAGGTTTAGGCTTAGTGTGAATGTTGGGTGAGGGTTAAGGTGAGGGTGAGAGTTAAGGTTAGGGTTAGGGTTAGGTTGAGGGTTCGTGTGAGGGTTAGGGTTAGGGTTAGGTTTAGGGTTAGTGTGAGGTTTAGGGTTATGGTGAGGGTAAGTGTTAGGGTGAGGGTTAGGATTAGGGTGAGGGTTATGGTTAGGGTGAGGGTTTGGGTTAGGGTTATTGTTAGGGTTAGGTTTAGGGTTACAGTTTAGGTGAGTGTGAGGGTGAGAGTTAGGGTTAGGTTTAGGGTGAAGTTTAGTGTTAGTGTTAAGATTAGAGTTAGGGTTAAGGTGAGGGTGAGGTTTAGGGGTAGAGTTAGGATTAGGGTGAGGATTAGGGTGAGGGTTAGTGTTAGGTTGCGGGTTAGGGTGGGGTTGAAGGTAAGGGTAAATTTGAGGGTTAGGCTGAGGGTGAGGGTTACAGTAAGGTTGAGGGTTAGGGTTAGGGTGAGCGTTAGTGTTAGCATTAGGATTTATGTTAAGGTGAGGGTAAGTGTTAGGGTGAGGGTTAGGGTTAGGGTGAGGGTTATGGTTAGGGTGAGTGTGAGGGTTAGGGTTATATTATTGTTAGGGTTAGGGTTAGGGTTAGGGTTATGCTTAGGGTTAGGGTTAGGATGAAGTTTAGTTTTAGGGTTAGGATTAGAGTTAAGGTTAGAGTGAGGGTGAGATTTAGGGTTAGAGTTAGGGTTAGTGTTAGTGTTAGGGTGAGGGTTAGGTTTAAGCTTAGGCTTAGGCTTAGGCTTAGGCTGAGCATGAGGATGAGTTTTAGGGTTCGGGTTAAGGTTCGGTTTAGCCCGAAGGTTAGATTGAGGTTTAAGGTTAGGATTAGGGTAAGGGTGAGGGCTAGGATTAAGGTTAGGGTGAGGGCTAGGATTAGGGATAGCGTTAGGTTTAGGATTAGGGTGAGGGTGAGGGTAGTGTGAGGTTTAGTGTTAGGGTTAGGCTTAGAGTTAGGGTGAGGGTTAGGGTTAGGGTTTGGGTTCGTGTGAAGGTGAGGCTGAGGATTAGGGTTAGGTTTAGCGTTAGGGTTAGTGTTAGTGTTAGGGTTAGGTTTAGGGTTAGGATTAGGGTGAGGGTATGATTTAGGGTGAGGTTTAGGGTGAGGGTTAGGGATACGGTTAGGGTTATGTTTAGAGTGACGATGAGAGTGAGTGTTAGTTTTAAGTTTAGGTTTAGGGTTAGGGCTAGGGTTAAGGATACGTTTAGGGTTAGGGTTAGGGTGATGGTGAGGTTTAGGATGAGGTTCAGTGTGAGGGTGAGGTTTAGGGTGAGGTTTAAGGTGAGGGTTAGGGTGAGGGTGAGGGTATGTGTTAGATTGAGTTCTAGGTTGAGGGTTAGGGTTTGGGTGAGGTTAGTGATAGGTTTACGGTTAGGGTTAGGGTGAGGGTGTGGGTGAGGTTTAGGGTTAGGGTTAGGTTCAGAGTGAGGGTGAGGTTCAGGGTTAGGATTAGGGTTAGAGTTATGGTTCGGCTGAAGGTGAGGGTGTGGGTGAGGGTTAGGGTTAGGGTGAGGGTGAGGGTTAGGGTGAGTTTTACTGTGTGGGTTAGTGTTAGGGTTAGTGTGAGGATTAGCGTTAGGGTTATGGTGAGGGTAAGGTTTAGGGTAAAGGTTAGGGTAAGGTTTAGTGTTAGGGTTATGGTGAGAGTGAGGTTTAGGTTTAGTGTGAGTGTTAGGGTGAGGTTTAGGTTTAGTGTTAGCTTTAGGGTGAGGGTGATGTTTAGGGTGAGTGTGAGGGTTAGGGTTTGGGTGAGGGTTAGGCTGAAGGTGAAGGCTAGGGTGAGGGTGAGACTTAGAGTTAGGGTTAGGGTTAGGGAGGGTTAGTGTGAGGATAAGTTTTAGGGTTAGGTTTAGGGTTAGTGTGAGGATTAGGGTTAGGGTGAGGGTTAGAGTTAGGGTGAGGGTGAGGGTTAAGTTTAAGGTTGTGTGAGGGTATGGGTTAGGCTGAGGGTTAGGGTTAGGTTTTGGTTTAGGGTGAGGGTGAGGGTGAGGTGGAGGGTTAGGGTGAGGGTGAAGTTGAGTGTGATGGTGAGGGTTAGGGTTAGGGTTAGGTTGAGTTTTAGGCTTAGTGTGAGTTTTGGGTGAGCATGAGGTTAAGGGATAGGGTGATGGTTAGGGTTAGGGTGAGGGTTATGGTTAGGGTGAGTGTGAGTTTTAGGGTTATTGTTAGGGTTAGGGTTAGTGTTTGGGTTATGGTTATGGTTAGGGTTACGGTTACGGTTAGAATGAAGTTTAGTTTTAGGGTTTGGGTTAGAGTTAAGGTTAGGGTGAGGGTGAGATTTAGGGTTAGAGTTAGGGTTAGTGCTAGTGTTAGGGTTAGGGTTAGGCTTAGGCTTAGGCTTAGGCTTAGGCCGAGCATGAGGGTGAGTGGTAGGGTTCTGGTTAGGGTTCGGGTTAGGGTGAAGGTTAGATTGAGTTTTAGGGTTAGGGTTAGGGTGAGGGCTAGGGTTAGGGATAGGTTTAGGTTTAGGATTAGGGTTAGGATGAGGGTGAGTGTGAGGTTTAGGCTTAGAATTAGGGTGAGGGTTAGGGTTAGGTTTTGGGTTAGTCTGAGGGTGAGGCTGAGGATTAGGCTTATTTTTAGGGTTACGTTTATTGTTAGGGTTAGTGTGGGGTTAGGGTTAGGGTTATGGTGAGAGTTAGGATTAGGCTTAGAGTTAGGATGAGGGTGAGGGTGTGTTTGAGGATTAGAGTTAGGGTTAAGGTTAGGCATAGGGTTAGGCTTATTGTTTGTGTTATGCTTAGGGTTAAGTTTGCGGTGAGCATGACGCTGAAGGTGAGGGTTATGCTTATGGTTAGGGTTAGGGTTAGTGTTATTCTTAGGGTTAGGGTTAGAGATACGGTGAGCATGAGGTTGAGGGTGAGGGTTAGGGTTAGGGTGCGGTTTTGGGATAGGTTTAGAATAAGGGTTAGGGTGAGGGTGAGGTTTAGAATTAGAGTTATTGTTAGGGGGAGGGTTAGGGTTAGGGTTTGGGTAAGCGTGAGGGTGGGGGTGAGGATTAGGGTTAGGTTTAGGGTTAGGGTTAGGGTTAGGTTTTTAAGATAGGGTTAGGGTTATGGTGAGGGTTAGGGTTAGGGTTAGGCTTAGGGTTAGGCTGAGGGTGAGAGTGGGTGTGAGGATTAGGGTTAGTGTTAGTGTTAGTGTTAGGGTTGTTGTTAGTGTTATGGTTAGGGTTAAGTTTGCTTTGAGGGTGAGTCTGAGGGCGAGGGTTTTGGGTATGGTTATGGTTAGGGTTAGGGTTAGATGTATTTTTAGGGTTAGGGTTAGAGTTACCGTGAGGGTGAGGGTGAGGGTGAGGTTTAGGGTTCAGATTAGGGTTCGGGTTAGAGTGAAGGTTAGATTGAGGTTTAGGGTTAGGATTAGGGTAAGTGTGAGGGCTAGGGTTAGGGTTAGGGTGAGGGCTAGGGTTAGGGATAGGGTTTTGTTTTGGATTAGGGTTAGGGTGAGGGTGAGTGTGAGGTTTAGGGTTAGGGTTAGGCTTAGAGTTAGGGTGAGGGTTAGGGTTAGGGTTTGGGTTAGTGTGAGGGTGAGGCTGAGGATTAGGGTTAGGTTTAGGGTTAGGTTTAGGGGTAGGGTTAGTTTTAGGTTTAGGGTTAGGATTAGGGTTATGGTGAGGTTTAGGGTTAGAGTTAGGTTTAGGCTTAGGGTTAGGATGAGGGTGAGGGTGGGTTTGAGGATTAGAGTTAGGGTTAGGGTTAGTCTTAGTGTTAGGCTTATTTTTAGTGTTATGCTTAGGGTTAAGTGAACATGAGGTGAGCATGAGGCTGAAGCTGAGGGTTATGGTAAGGGTTATGGTTAGGGTTAGGGTTAGTGTTATTCTTAGGGTTAGGGTTAGAGATATGGTGAGGATAAGGTTGAGGGTGAGGGTTAGGGTTAGGGTGCGGTTTAGGGTAAGGGTTAGGGTGAGGGTGAGGTTTAGAATTAGAGTTATTTTTAGGGGGCGGGTTAGGGTTAGGGTTTGGGTTAGGGTGAGGTTGGGCTGAGGATTAGGGTTAGGTTTAGGGTTAGGGTTAGGGTTAGGTTTTTAGTTTAGGGTTAGGGTTAGGGTTACGGTGAGGGTTAGGTTTAGGCTTAGGCTTAGGGTTAGGATGAGGGTGAGGGTGGGTGTGAGGATTAGGGTTAGCGTAAGGGTTAGTGTTAGGGTTATTGTTAGTGTTATGGTTAGGGTTAAGTTTGCTGTGAGGGTGAGTCTGAGGTTGAGGGTTATGGTTATGGTTAGGGTTATTGTTAGAGTTATTGTTAGGGTTAGGGTTAGAGTTATGGTGAGGGTGAGGGTGAGGGTGAGGGTTAGGGTTCGGGTTACGGTGAAAGTTAACTTGCGGTTTAGGGTTAGGATTAGGGTAAGGGTGAGGGCTAGGGTTAGGGTTAGATTTAGGGTTATGGGGAGGGATAGGGTTAGGTTTATGGTTAGGTTTAGGGTTAGGGTTAGGATTACGGTGAGGGTTAGGGTTAGGATTAGACTTAGGCTTACAGTTAGGCTGAGGTTGAGGCTGAGGGTGTGGGTTATGGTTATGGTTAGGGTTAGGATTAGGGTTAGGGTAAGTGTTATTGTTAGGTTTAGGGTTAGAGTTATTGTGAGGTTCAGGGTTAGGGTTAGGTTGAGGTTTAGGGTTAGGTTTAGTGTTAGGGATAGTGTTAGGTTGAGGGTATCGGTAAGGTTAAAGTTGAGTGTTAGGCTGAGCATGAGGGTTACGGTAAGGGTGAGGGTTAGGCTTAGGGTGAGGGTTAGGGTTAGGGTTGGGGTGAGAGTTAGGGTTCGGGTTCAATTTAGGGTTAGGTTGAGGGTTAGGGTAAGGGTTACGGTGACGGTGAGGGTTAGGGTAAGGTTGAGGGTTAGTGTTAGGATTAGGGTTAGTGTGAGGTGAAGGTTAAGGTTAGTGTTAGGGTGAGGGTTAGGATGAGGGTTAGGGATAGGATTAGGGTTAGGGTGAGGGGTAGTTTGAGGTTGAAGTTTAGGGTTAGCATTAGGGTGAGGTTTAGGGTTAGGGTTAGGGTTCGGGTTAGGGTGAGGGTGAGGTTTACGGTTAGAGTTATGGTTAGGGTGAGACTGAAATTGAGGGTTAGTGTTAGAGTTAGGGTTAGGTTGAGGGTGAGGGTTAGGCTAAAGGTTAGGATTATGATTAGCATAAGGGTTAGGGTGAGTGTGAGGGTTAGGGTTAGGGTTAGGCTTAGGGTTAGGCTGAGGGTGAGGTTGAGAGTGAGGGTTTGGGTTAGGTTTACTGTGAGAGTTAGGGTTCGGGTAAATTTAGGGTTAGGGTGAGGGTTAGGGTTAGGTTTATGGTGAGCTTGAGTTTTAGGGTAAGGTTGAGGCTTAGGGTTAGGATTATGGTTATGGAAAGGGTTAAGGTTAGGGTTAGGGTGAGGTTAAGAATGAAGATTAGGAATAGGGTGAGGGCTAGGTTGAGGGTGAGCTTTAGGGTTAGTGTTAGATTAAGGTTTAGGGTTAGAGTTAGGGTTAGGGTGAGGGTTAGGTTGAGGGTTAGATTTACGGTGAGGGTGAGGGTTAGGGTTAGGGTGAGGGTTAGGGTGAGGATGATGGTAAGGGTAAAGGTGAGGTTTAGGCTGAGTTTGAGTGTTAGGGTGAAGGTTAGGTTTAGGTTTAGGGTTAGGGTAAGGGATAGGGTTAGGTTCAGGGTGAGTGTTAGATTGAGGATTAGGGTTACTGTTAGTGTGAGGTTTAGGGTGAGGATGTGGGTTAGGGTTAGGGTGAAGGTGAGGGTTAAAATTAGGGTTATGTAGAGGGCTAGGGCGAGGGTGAGTGTTAGGGTTAGGGTTAGGGTTATGGTGAGGTTTAGGATTAGGTTGAGGGTTAGCGTTAGTGTGAGGGTTACTGTTCGGGTTAGGGTCAGTGTTAGGGTGAGGGTAAGTGTTAGGGTGAGGGTTAGGTTTAGGGTGAGTGTTATGGTTATGTTGAGGGTTAGGGTTAGGGTTATTTTTAGGGTTAGGGTTAGGGATACGGTTAAGGTGACTGTGAGGGTGAGAGTTAGGGTTAGGTTTAAGGTGAAGTTTAGTGTTAGGGTTAGGGTTAAGGTGAGGGTGAGGTTTAGGGGTAGAGTTAGGTTTAGGGTGAGGGTTAGGGTCAAGATTAGGGTTATGGTGTGGATTAGGGTGGGGTTGAAGGTAAGGGTAAATTTGAGGGTTAGGCTGAGGGTGAGGGTTACAGTAATGGTGAGGGTTAGGGTTAGGGTGAGGGTTAGTGTTAGGGTTAGAATGAGGGTGAGGTTTAGATTGAGGATTAGTGTTATGGTTAGTGTGAGGTTTAGGGTGAGCTTGAGGGTTAGGGTTAGTGTTAGGATGAGGTTTATGGTTAGGGTGATGCTTAGGGTTAGTGTGAGCATTGGTGTTAGCGTTAGGGTTTATGTTACGGTGAGGGTAAGTGTTAGGGTGAGGGTTAGGTTTAGGGTGAGAGTTATGGTTAGGGTGAGTGTGAGGGTTAGGGTTAGTGTTATTGTTAGGGTTATGGTTATGGTTATGGTTAGTGTTAGGGTTAGGGTTAGGGTTAGGGTTAGGGTTAGGATGAGGTTTAGTTTTAGTCTTAGGATTAGATTTAAGGTTAGGGTGAGAGTGAGATTTAGGGTTAGAGATAGGTTTAGTGCTAGTGTTAGTGTTAGGGTGAGGGTTAGGGTTAGGTTTAGGCTTAGGCTTAGGCTTGGGCTTAGGCCGAGCCTGAGGGTGAGGGTTAGGGTTCGGGTTAGGCTTCGGGTTAGTGCGAAGTTTAGATTGATGTTTAGGGTTAAGATTAGGGTAAGGGTGAGGGCTAGGGTTAGGGTTAGGGTATGGGCTAGGGTTAGGGATAGGGTTAGGTTTAGTATTAGGGTTAGGGTGAGAGTGAGTGTGAAGTTTAGGGTTAGAGTTAGGCTTAGAATTAGGGTGAGGGTTAGGGTTAGGGTTTGGGTTAGTGTGAGGGTGAGGCTGAGGATTAGGGCTAGTTTTAGGGTTAGGTTTAGTGTTAGAGTTAGGGTTAGGCTTAGGCTTAGAATGAGGGTGAGGGTGGGGTTGAGGATTAGAGTTAGGGTTTGGGTTAGGCTTAGGGTTAGGTTTATTGTTAGTGTTATGATTAGTGTTAAGTTTGCGGTGAGCATGAGGCTGAAGGTGAGGGTTTTGGGTAGGGTTAGGGTTAGGGGGTGGGATAGGGTGAGGTTTAGGGTTAGGGTTAGTGTTAGGGTAAGTGTGAGGGTGAGGGTTAGGTTGAGCTTTAGGGATAGGGTTAGGTTTAGGATTAGGGTTAGGGTGAGACTGAGTGTGAGGTTTAGGGTGAGGATTAGGCTTAGGCTTATGGTTAGGCTAAGAGTGAGGGTGGGGGTGAGGATTAGGGTTAGGGCTAGGCTATGGCTTATGCTGAGGGTGAGGATGGATGTGAGGATTAGCGTTAGTGTGATCGTTAGGATTAGGGTAAGGGTGAGGGCTCGGGTGAGGGTAAATGTTAGGGTCAGGCTTTGGCATAGTCTTCCAGTTAGACTGAGGGTGAGTTTGAGGGTGAGGGTTAGGGTTAGCGTGATGGTTAGGTTTATTGTTAGGGTGAGGGTTAGAATGAGGTTTAGGGTTTGGTGAGGTTAGGGTGAGGATGATAGTAAGGGTAAAGGTGAGATTTACGCTGAGGGTAAGGGTTAAGATGAGGGTGAGGGTTAAGGTAAGGGTGAGGGTTAGGGTTAGGGTGAGGCTGAGTGTGAGGTTTAGGGTGATGATTAGGCTTAGGTTTACAGTTAGGCTAAGGGTGAGGGTGGGGGTGAGGATTAGGGTTATGGTGATGGTTAGGTTTAGGGTTAGTGTTATTGTTATGGTTAGGGTTAGAGTTACGTTGAGTGTGAGGGTGCGGGTGAGGGTTAGGGTTAGGGTTAGGGTGGGGTTTAGGGTTGGGTTAGGATTATGGTTAGGGTGAGGGTGAGGTTTAGGTTTAGATATAGTGTTAGGGGTAGGGTTAGGGTGAGGGTCAGGGATAGGGTTATTGTTACTGTAAGTGTGAGTGTGAGGGTTAGGTTGAGGTTTAGGGTATGGTTACGATTAGGGTTAGTGTGAGGGTTAATGTTATGGTTAGGGTTAGTTTTAGGGTGAGGGTTGTTGTTTAGGTTTGGGTTATTTTGAGGGTTATCGTTGGGATGAGGGTTAGGATAAGGGTTAGGTTTATTGTTAGGGTTAGGTTTAGTGTTTCGGTTATGGTGAGGGTGAGGGTTAGGGTTAGGTTTAGGGCGAGGTTTAGGGTTTGGTTTAGTGTTAGAGTGAGGGTTAGGGTGAGTGTGAGGATTAGGGTTAGAGTTAGGTTTAGGGTGAAGGTTAAGTTGACATTTAGGGTTAGGGTTAGTGTTAGGGTTAGGGTTAGGCTGAGAGTTAGGGGGAGGGTTAGGATTACAGTTAGGTTAAGGTTTATGGTTAGGGTTATCCTTAGTGATAGGGTGAGGGTGAGTTTTAGAGTTAGAATTAGGGTTAGGGTGAGGCTGAGGCTGAGGGTGAGGGTTAGGATTAGGGTTAGCATTAGGATTAGGGTTTGGGTTAGGGTGAGTGTGAGGGTTAGGGTTAGGGTTAGCCTTAGGTTTTGGCTGAGGGTGAGGGTGAGGGTGAGGGTTAGGGTTAGTTTAAGGGTTAGGGTTAGGGTGAGGTTTAATGTTAGAGTTAGGGTTAGAGTGAGGGTGAGGTTTAGGGGTAAAGTTAGGGTTAGGGTGAAGGTTAGGTTGAGAGTTAGGGTTAGGGTGAGGGTTAGGATGGGGGTGACGGTAAGGGTAAACGTGACAGTTAGGCTGAGTGTGAGGGTTATGGCAAGGGTGAGGATTAGGGTTAGGGTGAGAGTTAGGGTTAGGGTTAGTGTGAGAGTTAGGGTTCGGGTTAAGTTTAGGGTTAGGGTTAGGGTTAGGCTAAGAGTTTCGGTGAGGGTGAGGGTTAGTGTCAGTTTGAGAGTTAAGGTTAGGATTAGGGATAGGGTGAGGGTTAGTGTTAGGGTTAGTGTTACGGTGAGGGTTAGGATGAGGGTTAGGGTTAGGATTAGGTTTAGGGTGAGGGCTAGTGGCAGGTGAGGTTTACGGTTAGTGTTAGGGTGAGGTTTAGGTTAGGGTTAGGGTTAAGGTTAGGGTGAAGTTGAGTTTCGGGTTAGAGTTAGAGTTAGGGTGAAACTGAGGTTGAGGGTTAGGGTTAGGGTGAGGTTTAGTGTTAGGATTAGTGTTAGAGTTAGGGTTAGAGCAAGGGTTAGGTTGGGGGTGGGGGTTAGGCTTAGTGTTAGGATTAATTTTAGGCTGAGGGTGAGGGTGAGTTTGAGGGTTATGGTTAGGTTGAGGGTTCTGCTTAGGTTGAGGGTTAGGTTTAGGATTAGGGTTAGGGTGAGGGTTAAGTTTAGGGTTAGGGTGAGGGTAAGAATGAGGATTACGGTTAGGATTAGGGTTATGGTGAGAGCTAGGGTGAGCATGAGGGTTAGGGTTAGTGTTAGATTAAGGTTTAGGGTTAGGGATAACTTTAGGGTGAGGGTTCGGTTGAGGTTAGGGTTACAGTGAGTGTGATGGTTAGTGTTAGGGTGAGGGTTAGGGTTAGGATTAGGGTTAGGTGAGAGTGAATGTTAGGATTAGGGTTAGGTTTAGGGTTAGGGTTAGGTTTAGGGTTAGGGGGAGGGTTAGGGTTAGGATGATGGTAAGGGTAAAGGTGAGGTTTAGGGTGAGGCTGAGGGTTAAGATAAGGGTGAGGGTTAGGTTGAGGCTTAGGTTTAGAGTAAGGGGTAGGATTAGGGTCAGGGTGATTGTTAGATTGAGGATTAGGGTTAGGGTTAGTGTGAACTTTAGAGTGAGGATGAGGTTTAGGGTTGGGGTGAGGGTGAGGGTTAGAATTAGGTTTAGGGTGAGGGCTAGGTTGAGGGTGAGTGTTAGGGTAAGGTTTAGGCTTAGGCTTAGGATTAGGCTGAGCGTGAGATTGAGGGTGAGGGTTAGGGTTAGTGTGATGGTTAAGTTTAAAGTTTGGGTTAGGGTTAAAATGAGGTTTAGGGTTAGGGTGAGGGTTAGGATGAGGTTTAGTGTTAGGGTTAAGGTTAGACTTAGGGTTATGGTGAGGGTGAGGTTCTGGGGTACAGTTAGGGTTAGGATGAGGGTTACGGTTAGGTTGCAGGTTAGCCTGAGGGTGACGGTTAGGGTAAAGGTGAGGGTTAGGCTGAGGGTGAGGGTTCCGGTAAGGGTGAAGGTTAGGGTTAGGGTGAGGGTTAGTGTTAACATTAGGGTGAGGGTGAGGTTTAGATTGAGGATTAGTGTTAGGGTTAGTGTGAGGTTTAGGGTGAGGATGAGGGTTAGGGTTAGGGTGAAGGCTAGGGGAGTGTGAGGGTTCGGGTTAGGGTTAGGGTGAGGGTAAGTGTTAGGGTGAGGGTTAAGGTTAGAGTGAGGGTTATGGTTAGGGTGATGGTTAGGGTTAGGGTTAGGTTTATTGTTAGGTTTAGGGGTAGGGTTACTGTTACTGTGAGGGTGAGCGTGAGGATTATGGTTAGGGTTAGGATGAGGTTTAGGTTTAGGGTTAGGGTTAGAGTCAGGGTTATGGTGAGGGTTAGGCTTAGTCTTAGGCTTAGGCTTAGGCTTTGGCCGAGCATGAGTTTGAAGGTTCGGGTTGGAGTTCGGGTTTGGTTTAGAGTTAGGTTTAGGGTTAGGCTGAGAATTAGGTTGAGGTTTAGGGTTAGGATAAGTTTAAGGGTGAGGGCTAGGCTGAGGTTTAGGGTGAGGGTTAGGGTTTGGGATAGGGTTATGTTTAGGATTAGGGTTTGGGTGAGGATGAGTGTGAGGGTTAGGATTAGGGTTAGGATTAGGGTTAGGGTTAGGCTTAGAGTTAGGATGAGTGTTAGGGTTAGGGTTTGGGTTAGGGTGAGGTTGAGGCTGAGGATTAGGGTTAGTTTTAGGCTTATTTTTAGTGTTAGGGTTAGGTTTAGGGTGAGGGTGAGGTTTAGATGTAGGGTTAGGGGGTGGGTTAAGGTGAGGGTTGGGGTTAGGGGTAGTGTTTGGTTTAGGTTGAGGGTGAGTGTTAGATTGAGTTTTAGTGTTAGGGTTAGGGTTAGGGTCAGTGTGAGGGTTAGTGTTAGTGTTAGGGTTAGTGTTAGGGTGAGGGTAAGTGTTCGGGTGAGGTTATGGGTTAGGGTGACGGTTATGGATAGGGTGAGGTTTAGAGTTAGGGTTAGAGTTATAGTTAGGTTTAGGTTTAGGGTTATGGTTACGGTGAGGGTGAGTGTGAGGGTTAGGGTTAATGTTAGGTTGAGGTTTAGGGTTTGGGTTAGGGTTAGAGTTAGGGTTAGGGTGAGGGTGAGGTTTAGTGTAAGAGTTAAGGTTAGGGTGACGGTTAGGGTTAGGTTAGGGTGAGAGTTAAGGGGAGGGTAAGGCTTAGTGTTAAGTTTAGGGATAGGATTAGGGTTAGGGTTATTGTGAGGGTCCTTGTGTTTGTTAGGGTTAGTTCTGGGGTTAGGCTTAGGTTTAGGCTGAAGGTGAGAGTGATGGTTAGGGTTAGGGTTAGGGTTAGTGTTAGGGTTAGGGGGAGGGTTACGATGAGGGTTAAGGTTAGGATTAGGGTTAGGACAAGGGCTAGGGTGAGGTTGAGGTTTAGGGTTAGTGTTAGGTTGAGGTTTATGGTTAGGGTAAGGGTTAAGGTGAGGGTGAGGTTTAGGGTTAAAGTTAGGGTTAGGGTGAGGCTGAGGGTGAGGGTTAGGGTTAGGGTTAGTGTTAGGTTTAGGGTTAGGGTTAGGGTGAGGGTTAGGGTGAGTGTTAAGGTTAGGTTTAGGGTTAGGTTTAGGCTGAGGGTGAGGGTGAGGGTGAGGGTTTGGGTGAGGATAAGGGTTAGGGTTAGGACGAGGGCTAGGGTTGGGTGAGGGTTAGGGATAGGGTTATCGTGAGGTTAAGGGTTAGGGTGATGGTTAGGGTTAGTGTGAGGGTTAGTGTTAGGGTTAGGGTTATTGTTAGGGTTGGGGTAAGTGTTAGCGTGAGGTTTAGGGTTAGGGTGATGGTTATAGTTAGGGTGAGTGTTAGGATTATGGTTAAGGTTATTGTTAGGGTTAGGGTTAGGATTATGGTGAGGGTGAGGGTGAAGGTTACGGTTAGAGTTAGGATGAGGTTTAGGTTTAGGGTTAAGGATAGAATTAGGGTTCGGGGGACAGTGAGGTTTAGGTTTAGAGTTAGGGTTTTTGATAGGTTTAGGATTAGGGTGAGGGTTATGGTTAGGCTTAGGCTTAGGTTTAGGCTTAGGCTGAGCATGAGGGTGAGGGTTAGGGTTAGGGTGATGGTTCTGGTTAGGATTATTGTTATTGTTAGGGTTAGGGTTAGAGTTACATTGAGGGTGAGGTGCAGGTGAGGATTAGGGTTAGGGTTAGGGTGGGGTTTACCGTTAGGGTTAGGGTTAGGGTTAGGTTGAGGGTGAGGTTTAGGGTTAGATTTAGGGTTAGTGTTAGGGTGAGGTTTAGTGTTAGAGTTAGGGTTAGGGTGAGGCTGAGGATGAGGGTTACTGTTCGGATTAGGTGTTTGGTTAGGTTGACAGTGAGCGTTAAGTTTAGTGTTAGGGTGAGGGTTAGGATGAGGGTTAGGGTTAGGATTAGGGTTAGGGTGAGGGCTAGGGTGAGGGTGAGTTTTAGGGTTAGAGTTATGGTGAGGTTTAGGATTAGGGTTAATGTTAGGGTTAGGGTGACTGTGAGGTTTAGAATTAGTGTTAGGGTTAGGGTGAGGCTGAGTTTGAGGGTTAGGGTTAGTGTTAGTGTTAGATTTAGGGTTAGGGTGTGGGTGAAGTTGAATGTGAGGGTTAGGCTTAGGGTTAGGATTAGGTTTAGGGTAAGTGTTAGGGTGAGTGTGAGCGATATGGTTAGGGTTAGGGTTAGGCTTAGGGTTAGACTGAGGGTGAGGGCTGGGGTGAGTGTTAGGTTAAGGGTGAGTGTGAGGGTTAGGGTTAGGGTGAGGTTTAGGGTTAGGGTTACTCTGAGCGTGAGGGTTAGGGTAGGTTGAGAGTTAGGGTTAGTGTTAGAGTTAGGGTGAGGGTTCAGGTTAGGGTTAGGGTGAGGGTAAGGATGAGGATTAGGGTTAGGATTAGGGCTATGGTGAGGGCTAGGGTGAGGTTGAGGGTTAGGGTTCGTGTAAGATTAAGGTTTAGGTTTAGGGTTAGGGTTAGGGTGAGGATTAGTTTGAGGATTATGGTTACAGTGAGGGTGAGGATAAGGGTTAAGGTTAGGGTTAGGGTTAGGATTAAGTTTAGCTTGAGGGTGAGTATTAGCATTAGTGTTAGGGTTAGGTTTAGGGTTAGGTTTAGGGTTAGGATTAGTGTTATTGTTAGGGTTAGGGTTAGAGTTATTGTGAGGGTGAGGGTGTGGGTGAGGGTTAGGGTTAATGTTAGGTTGAGGTTTAGGGTTAGAGATTAGGATTAGGGTAAGTGTGAGGGTGAGGTTTAGGGTTAGATTTAGGGTTAGTTGGAGGATTAGGTCGAGGGTGAGGGTTAGGTTTAATTTTAGTATTAAGGTTAGGGTGAGGGTTAGGTTGAGGTTTAGGCTTACCGTTAGGGTTAGGGTTAAGCTTAGGCTTAGAGTTAGGCTGAGAGTGAGGGTGGGGGTGAGGATTAGGTTTAGGGTGATGGTTAGGGTTAGGGTTAGGGTGAGGGTTAGGATGAGGGTTAGGACTAGGATTAGGGTGAGGGTGAGGGATAGGGTGAGGGTGAGGGTTAGGGTAAGGGTTAGGCTTAGGATAAGGATTAGGCTCAGCTTGAGGTTGAGGGTGAAGTTTATGGTTAGTATGATGGTTAGGTTTACAGTTAGGGTGATGTTTAGGATGAGGTTTAGGTTTAATGTGTGGGTTAGGGTGAGGTTTAGTGTTTGGGTTAGGGTTAGACTTAGGGTTATGGTGAGGGTGAGGTTCTGGGGTACAGTTAGGGTTAGGATGAGGGTTAGGGTTAGGGTGCAGGTTAGCCTGGGGTTGACGGTAAGGGTAAAGGTGAGGGTTAGGATGAGGGTGAGGGTTTCCCTATGGATGAGGCTTAGGGTTAGGGTGAGGGTTAGTGTTAACATTAGATTGAGGGTGAGGGTTAGATTGAGGATTAGTGTTAGGGTTAGTGTGAGGTGGAGGGTGATGATGAGGGTTAGGGTTAGGATGAAGGCTAGGGTGAGTGTGAGGGTTAGGGTTAGGGTTAGGGTGTGGGTAAATGTTAGGGTGAGGGTTAAGGTTAGGGTGAGGGTTATGGTTAGGGTGAGGGTTAGGGTTAGGGTTAGGGTGAGCGTGAGGGTGAGGGTTAGGGTGAGGGTGAGGTTGAGGGTGTGGGTTAGATATGGGTAAGGGAGAGGGTGAAGATAAGGTTTAGGGTTAGGATTAGGGTTAGGCTTAGGGTGAAGTTGAGGGTTAGGGTAACGGTTAGGTTGACGTTTAGGGTTAGTTTGAGGGTTGGGTGAGCTTGAAGGTAAGGGTTAGGGAGAGGGTTATTGTGAGGGTGAGACTTAATGTTAAGGTTAATGTTAGGGTGAGGGTTAGTGTGAGGGTAAGGGTTAGTGTTTGGTTTAGGGTTAGTGTGAGGATGAGGGTTAGGTTTAGGGTTAGGGGGAGGGTTAGGGTTAGTGTGAGGGGTAGGGTGAAGGTGAGGGTAAGGGTTAGGGTGAGGGTTAGGGTTAGGTTTAGGTTTATGGTTGGGGTGAGGGTGAGGATTGGGGTTAGGTTTAGGGTTATGTTTAGGATGAGGATTATGGTGAGGGTGAGGGTTAAGGTGAGGGTGAGGGTTAGTGTGAGGGTGAGGATTAGGTTTAGGTGAGTTTTAGGGTTAGGATTAGGGTTAGGATGAGGACTATGGTGAGGGTGAGGGTTAGTGTTAGGGTTAGGGTTAGGTTGAGGGTTAGGGTTAGGGTGAGGGATCGGGTGAGGGGTACGTTTAGGGTTAGGTTTAGGGTGAGGGTAAAGGTTAGGATGAGTTTTAGGGTGAGGATGAGTTTTAGGGAGAGGAATAGGGTTAGGTTGACGGTTAGGGTTAGGATTAGGGTGAGGGTATGTTTTAGGGTGAGGGTTAGGGTGAGGGTTAGGGTTAGGGTGAGGGTTAGGGATATGGTTAGGATTATGGTTAGAGTGACAGTGAGAGTGAGGGTTAGTTTTAAGGTTAGGGTTAGGATTAGGGTTAGGGTTAGGGATACGGCTAGGTTTAGGGTTAGGGTGACAGTGAGAGTTAGGGTTAGGGTTAGGGTTATGGTGAGGGTAAGATCTAGGGTGAGGTTTAGTGTGAGGGTGAGGTTTAGGGTGAAGGTTAGGTTGAGGGTTAAGGTGAGGGTGAGTTTATGTGTTAGATTGAGGGTTAGGTTGAGAGTTAGGGTTAGGGTGAGGTTTAGTGATAGATTTACGGTTAGGGTTAGGGTGAGGGTGAGTGTGAGGGTTAGGGTTAGGGTTAGGTTCAGGGTGAGGGTGAGGTTCAGGGTTAGGATTAGGGTTAGGTTTAGGGTTAGGCTGAAGGTGAGGGTGTGAGTGAGTGTTAGGGTTCGGGTGAGGGTGAGGATTAGGGTGAGTTTTAGTGTGTGGGTTAGTGTTAGGGTTAGTGTGAGGATTAGGGTTAGGGTTATGGTGAGGGTAAGGGTTAGGTTTAGGTTTAGGGTAAGGTTTAATGTTAGGGTTATGGTGAGAGTGAGGGTTATGTTTAGTGTGAGTGTTAGGGTGAGGGTTAGGTTTAGCGTTAGCTTTAGGGTGAGAGTGAGGGTTAGGTTGAGTATGAGGGTTAGGGTTTGGGTGAGGGTTAGGGTGAAGGTGAAGGTTAGGGTGAGGGTGAGACTTAGAGTTAGGGTTAGGGTTAGGGTGAGGGTTAGAGTGAGGATAAGTGTTAGGGTTAGGTTTAGGTTTAGTGTGAGGATTACGTTTAGGGTGAGAGTTAGAGTTATGGTGAGGGTGAGGGTTAAGTTTAAGGTTGTGTGAGGATTAGGGAAAGAGTCAGTGTTAGGGTTAGGTTTTGGGTTAGGGTGAGGGGGAGGGTGAGGGTGAAGTTGAGGGCGATGGTGAGGGTTAGGGTTAGGGTTAGGTTGAGGTTTAGGCTTAGTGTGAATGTTGGGTGAGGGTTAAGGTGAGGGTGAGAGTTAAGGTTAGGGTTAGGGTTAGGTTGAGGGTTCGTGTGAGGGTTAGGGTTAGGGTTAGGTTTAGGGTTAGTGTGAGGTTTAGGGTTATGGTGAGGGTAAGTGTTAGGGTGAGGGTTAGGATTAGGGTGAGGGTTATGGTTAGGGTGAGGGTTTGGGTTAGGGTTATTGTTAGGGTTAGGTTTAGGGTTACAGTTTAGGTGAGTGTGAGGGTGAGAGTTAGGGTTAGGTTTAGGGTGAAGTTTAGTGTTAGTGTTAAGATTAGAGTTAGGGTTAAGGTGAGGGTGAGGTTTAGGGGTAGAGTTAGGATTAGGGTGAGGATTAGGGTGAGGGTTAGTGTTAGGTTGCGGGTTAGGGTGGGGTTGAAGGTAAGGGTAAATTTGAGGGTTAGGCTGAGGGTGAGGGTTACAGTAAGGTTGAGGGTTAGGGTTAGGGTGAGCGTTAGTGTTAGCATTAGGATTTATGTTAAGGTGAGGGTAAGTGTTAGGGTGAGGGTTAGGGTTAGGGTGAGGGTTATGGTTAGGGTGAGTGTGAGGGTTAGGGTTATATTATTGTTAGGGTTAGGGTTAGGGTTAGGGTTATGCTTAGGGTTAGGGTTAGGATGAAGTTTAGTTTTAGGGTTAGGATTAGAGTTAAGGTTAGAGTGAGGGTGAGATTTAGGGTTAGAGTTAGGGTTAGTGTTAGTGTTAGGGTGAGGGTTAGGTTTAAGCTTAGGCTTAGGCTTAGGCTTAGGCTGAGCATGAGGATGAGTTTTAGGGTTCGGGTTAAGGTTCGGTTTAGCCCGAAGGTTAGATTGAGGTTTAAGGTTAGGATTAGGGTAAGGGTGAGGGCTAGGATTAAGGTTAGGGTGAGGGCTAGGATTAGGGATAGCGTTAGGTTTAGGATTAGGGTGAGGGTGAGGGTAGTGTGAGGTTTAGTGTTAGGGTTAGGCTTAGAGTTAGGGTGAGGGTTAGGGTTAGGGTTTGGGTTCGTGTGAGGGTGAGGCTGAGGATTAGGGTTAGGTTTAGCGTTAGGGTTAGTGTTAGTGTTAGGGTTAGGTTTAGGGTTAGGATTAGGGTGAGGGTATGATTTAGGGTGAGGTTTAGGGTGAGGGTTAGGGATACGGTTAGGGTTATGTTTAGAGTGACGATGAGAGTGAGTGTTAGTTTTAAGTTTAGGTTTAGGGTTAGGGCTAGGGTTAAGGATACGTTTAGGGTTAGGGTTAGGGTGATGGTGAGGTTTAGGATGAGGTTCAGTGTGAGGGTGAGGTTTAGGGTGAGGTTTAAGGTGAGGGTTAGGGTGAGGGTGAGGGTATGTGTTAGATTGAGTTCTAGGTTGAGGGTTAGGGTTTGGGTGAGGTTAGTGATAGGTTTACGGTTAGGGTTAGGGTGAGGGTGTGGGTGAGGTTTAGGGTTAGGTTTAGGTTCAGAGTGAGGGTGAGGTTCAGGGTTAGGATTAGGGTTAGAGTTATGGTTCGGCTGAAGGTGAGGGTGTGGGTGAGGGTTAGGGTTAGGGTGAGGGTGAGGGTTAGGGTGAGTTTTACTGTGTGGGTTAGTGTTAGGGTTAGTGTGAGGATTAGCGTTAGGGTTATGGTGAGGGTAAGGTTTAGGGTAAAGGTTAGGGTAAGGTTTAGTGTTAGGGTTATGGTGAGAGTGAGGTTTAGGTTTAGTGTGAGTGTTAGGGTGAGGTTTAGGTTTAGTGTCAGCTTTAGGGTGAGGGTGATGTTTAGGGTGAGTGTGAGGGTTAGGGTTTGGGTGAGGGTTAGGCTGAAGGTGAAGGCTAGGGTGAGGGTGAGACTTAGAGTTAGGGTTAGGGTTAGGGAGGGTTAGTGTGAGGATAAGTTTTAGGGTTAGGTTTAGGGTTAGTGTGAGGATTAGGGTTAGGGTGAGGGTTAGAGTTAGGGTGAGGGTGAGGGTTAAGTTTAAGGTTGTGTGAGGGTATGGGTTAGGCTGAGGGTTAGGGTTAGGTTTTGGTTTAGGGTGAGGGTGAGGGTGAGGTGGAGGGTTAGGGTGAGGGTGAAGTTGAGTGTGATGGTGAGGGTTAGGGTTAGGGTTAGGTTGAGTTTTAGGCTTAGTGTGAGTTTTGGGTGAGCATGAGGTTAAGGGATAGGGTGATGGTTAGGGTTAGGGTGAGGGTTATGGTTAGGGTGAGTGTGAGTTTTAGGGTTATTGTTAGGGTTAGGGTTAGTGTTTGGGTTATGGTTATGGTTAGGGTTACGGTTACGGTTAGAATGAAGTTTAGTTTTAGGGTTTGGGTTAGAGTTAAGGTTAGGGTGAGGGTGAGATTTAGGGTTAGAGTTAGGGTTAGTGCTAGTGTTAGGGTTAGGGTTAGGCTTAGGCTTAGGCTTAGGCTTAGGCCGAGCATGAGGGTGAGTGGTAGGGTTCTGGTTAGGGTTCGGGTTAGGGTGAAGGTTAGATTGAGTTTTAGGGTTAGGGTTAGGGTGAGGGCTAGGGTTAGGGATAGGTTTAGGTTTAGGATTAGGGTTAGGATGAGGGTGAGTGTGAGGTTTAGGCTTAGAATTAGGGTGAGGGTTAGGGTTAGGTTTTGGGTTAGTCTGAGGGTGAGGCTGAGGATTAGGCTTATTTTTAGGGTTACGTTTATTGTTAGGGTTAGTGTGGGGTTAGGGTTAGGGTTATGGTGAGAGTTAGGATTAGGCTTAGAGTTAGGATGAGGGTGAGGGTGTGTTTGAGGATTAGAGTTAGGGTTAAGGTTAGGCATAGGGTTAGGCTTATTGTTTGTGTTATGCTTAGGGTTAAGTTTGCGGTGAGCATGACGCTGAAGGTGAGGGTTATGCTTATGGTTAGGGTTAGGGTTAGTGTTATTCTTAGGGTTAGGGTTAGAGATACGGTGAGCATGAGGTTGAGGGTGAGGGTTAGGGTTAGGGTGCGGTTTTGGGATAGGTTTAGAATAAGGGTTAGGGTGAGGGTGAGGTTTAGAATTAGAGTTATTGTTAGGGGGAGGGTTAGGGTTAGGGTTTGGGTAAGCGTGAGGGTGGGGGTGAGGATTAGGGTTAGGTTTAGGGTTAGGGTTAGGGTTAGGTTTTTAAGATAGGGTTAGGGTTATGGTGAGGGTTAGGGTTAGGGTTAGGCTTAGGGTTAGGCTGAGGGTGAGAGTGGGTGTGAGGATTAGGGTTAGTGTTAGTGTTAGTGTTAGGGTTGTTGTTAGTGTTATGGTTAGGGTTAAGTTTGCTTTGAGGGTGAGTCTGAGGGCGAGGGTTTTGGGTATGGTTATGGTTAGGGTTAGGGTTAGATGTATTTTTAGGGTTAGGGTTAGAGTTACCGTGAGGGTGAGGGTGAGGGTGAGGTTTAGGGTTCAGATTAGGGTTCGGGTTAGAGTGAAGGTTAGATTGAGGTTTAGGGTTAGGATTAGGGTAAGTGTGAGGGCTAGGGTTAGGGTTAGGGTGAGGGCTAGGGTTAGGGATAGGGTTTTGTTTTGGATTAGGGTTAGGGTGAGGGTGAGTGTGAGGTTTAGGGTTAGGGTTAGGCTTAGAGTTAGGGTGAGGGTTAGGGTTAGGGTTTGGGTTAGTGTGAGGGTGAGGCTGAGGATTAGGGTTAGGTTTAGGGTTAGGTTTAGGGGTAGGGTTAGTTTTAGGTTTAGGGTTAGGATTAGGGTTATGGTGAGGTTTAGGGTTAGAGTTAGGTTTAGGCTTAGGGTTAGGATGAGGGTGAGGGTGGGTTTGAGGATTAGAGTTAGGGTTAGGGTTAGTCTTAGTGTTAGGCTTATTTTTAGTGTTATGCTTAGGGTTAAGTGAACATGAGGTGAGCATGAGGCTGAAGCTGAGGGTTATGGTAAGGGTTATGGTTAGGGTTAGGGTTAGTGTTATTCTTAGGGTTAGGGTTAGAGATATGGTGAGGATAAGGTTGAGGGTGAGGGTTAGGGTTAGGGTGCGGTTTAGGGTAAGGGTTAGGGTGAGGGTGAGGTTTAGAATTAGAGTTATTTTTAGGGGGCGGGTTAGGGTTAGGGTTTGGGTTAGGGTGAGGTTGGGCTGAGGATTAGGGTTAGGTTTAGGGTTAGGGTTAGGGTTAGGTTTTTAGTTTAGGGTTAGGGTTAGGGTTACGGTGAGGGTTAGGTTTAGGCTTAGGCTTAGGGTTAGGATGAGGGTGAGGGTGGGTGTGAGGATTAGGGTTAGCGTAAGGGTTAGTGTTAGGGTTATTGTTAGTGTTATGGTTAGGGTTAAGTTTGCTGTGAGGGTGAGTCTGAGGTTGAGGGTTATGGTTATGGTTAGGGTTATTGTTAGAGTTATTGTTAGGGTTAGGGTTAGAGTTATGGTGAGGGTGAGGGTGAGGGTGAGGGTTAGGGTTCGGGTTACGGTGAAAGTTAACTTGCGGTTTAGGGTTAGGATTAGGGTAAGGGTGAGGGCTAGGGTTAGGGTTAGATTTAGGGTTATGGGGAGGGATAGGGTTAGGTTTATGGTTAGGTTTAGGGTTAGGGTTAGGATTACGGTGAGGGTTAGGGTTAGGATTAGACTTAGGCTTACAGTTAGGCTGAGGTTGAGGCTGAGGGTGTGGGTTATGGTTATGGTTAGGGTTAGGATTAGGGTTAGGGTAAGTGTTATTGTTAGGTTTAGGGTTAGAGTTATTGTGAGGTTCAGGGTTAGGGTTAGGTTGAGGTTTAGGGTTA
This sequence comes from Dipodomys merriami, assembly GCF_024711535.1. Taxonomy (NCBI): domain Eukaryota; kingdom Metazoa; phylum Chordata; class Mammalia; order Rodentia; family Heteromyidae; genus Dipodomys; species Dipodomys merriami. The sequence continues at coordinate 516,614 of NW_027203337.1, forward strand.
GGTTTAGTGTTAGGGATAGTGTTAGGTTGAGGGTATCGGTAAGGTTAAAGTTGAGTGTTAGGCTGAGCATGAGGGTTACGGTAAGGGTGAGGGTTAGGCTTAGGGTGAGGGTTAGGGTTAGGGTTGGGGTGAGAGTTAGGGTTCGGGTTCAATTTAGGGTTAGGTTGAGGGTTAGGGTAAGGGTTACGGTGACGGTGAGGGTTAGGGTAAGGTTGAGGGTTAGTGTTAGGATTAGGGTTAGTGTGAGGTGAAGGTTAAGGTTAGTGTTAGGGTGAGGGTTAGGATGAGGGTTAGGGATAGGATTAGGGTTAGGGTGAGGGGTAGTTTGAGGTTGAAGTTTAGGGTTAGCATTAGGGTGAGGTTTAGGGTTAGGGTTAGGGTTCGGGTTAGGGTGAGGGTGAGGTTTACGGTTAGAGTTATGGTTAGGGTGAGACTGAAATTGAGGGTTAGTGTTAGAGTTAGGGTTAGGTTGAGGGTGAGGGTTAGGCTAAAGGTTAGGATTATGATTAGCATAAGGGTTAGGGTGAGTGTGAGGGTTAGGGTTAGGGTTAGGCTTAGGGTTAGGCTGAGGGTGAGGTTGAGAGTGAGGGTTTGGGTTAGGTTTACTGTGAGAGTTAGGGTTCGGGTAAATTTAGGGTTAGGGTGAGGGTTAGGGTTAGGTTTATGGTGAGCTTGAGTTTTAGGGTAAGGTTGAGGCTTAGGGTTAGGATTATGGTTATGGAAAGGGTTAAGGTTAGGGTTAGGGTGAGGTTAAGAATGAAGATTAGGAATAGGGTGAGGGCTAGGTTGAGGGTGAGCTTTAGGGTTAGTGTTAGATTAAGGTTTAGGGTTAGAGTTAGGGTTAGGGTGAGGGTTAGGTTGAGGGTTAGATTTACGGTGAGGGTGAGGGTTAGGGTTAGGGTGAGGGTTAGGGTGAGGATGATGGTAAGGGTAAAGGTGAGGTTTAGGCTGAGTTTGAGTGTTAGGGTGAAGGTTAGGTTTAGGTTTAGGGTTAGGGTAAGGGATAGGGTTAGGTTCAGGGTGAGTGTTAGATTGAGGATTAGGGTTACTGTTAGTGTGAGGTTTAGGGTGAGGATGTGGGTTAGGGTTAGGGTGAAGGTGAGGGTTAAAATTAGGGTTATGTAGAGGGCTAGGGCGAGGGTGAGTGTTAGGGTTAGGGTTAGGGTTATGGTGAGGTTTAGGATTAGGTTGAGGGTTAGCGTTAGTGTGAGGGTTACTGTTCGGGTTAGGGTCAGTGTTAGGGTGAGGGTAAGTGTTAGGGTGAGGGTTAGGTTTAGGGTGAGTGTTATGGTTATGTTGAGGGTTAGGGTTAGGGTTATTTTTAGGGTTAGGGTTAGGGATACGGTTAAGGTGACTGTGAGGGTGAGAGTTAGGGTTAGGTTTAAGGTGAAGTTTAGTGTTAGGGTTAGGGTTAAGGTGAGGGTGAGGTTTAGGGGTAGAGTTAGGTTTAGGGTGAGGGTTAGGGTCAAGATTAGGGTTATGGTGTGGATTAGGGTGGGGTTGAAGGTAAGGGTAAATTTGAGGGTTAGGCTGAGGGTGAGGGTTACAGTAATGGTGAGGGTTAGGGTTAGGGTGAGGGTTAGTGTTAGGGTTAGAATGAGGGTGAGGTTTAGATTGAGGATTAGTGTTATGGTTAGTGTGAGGTTTAGGGTGAGCTTGAGGGTTAGGGTTAGTGTTAGGATGAGGTTTATGGTTAGGGTGATGCTTAGGGTTAGTGTGAGCATTGGTGTTAGCGTTAGGGTTTATGTTACGGTGAGGGTAAGTGTTAGGGTGAGGGTTAGGTTTAGGGTGAGAGTTATGGTTAGGGTGAGTGTGAGGGTTAGGGTTAGTGTTATTGTTAGGGTTATGGTTATGGTTATGGTTAGTGTTAGGGTTAGGGTTAGGGTTAGGGTTAGGGTTAGGATGAGGTTTAGTTTTAGTCTTAGGATTAGATTTAAGGTTAGGGTGAGAGTGAGATTTAGGGTTAGAGATAGGTTTAGTGCTAGTGTTAGTGTTAGGGTGAGGGTTAGGGTTAGGTTTAGGCTTAGGCTTAGGCTTGGGCTTAGGCCGAGCCTGAGGGTGAGGGTTAGGGTTCGGGTTAGGCTTCGGGTTAGTGCGAAGTTTAGATTGATGTTTAGGGTTAAGATTAGGGTAAGGGTGAGGGCTAGGGTTAGGGTTAGGGTATGGGCTAGGGTTAGGGATAGGGTTAGGTTTAGTATTAGGGTTAGGGTGAGAGTGAGTGTGAAGTTTAGGGTTAGAGTTAGGCTTAGAATTAGGGTGAGGGTTAGGGTTAGGGTTTGGGTTAGTGTGAGGGTGAGGCTGAGGATTAGGGCTAGTTTTAGGGTTAGGTTTAGTGTTAGAGTTAGGGTTAGGCTTAGGCTTAGAATGAGGGTGAGGGTGGGGTTGAGGATTAGAGTTAGGGTTTGGGTTAGGCTTAGGGTTAGGTTTATTGTTAGTGTTATGATTAGTGTTAAGTTTGCGGTGAGCATGAGGCTGAAGGTGAGGGTTTTGGGTAGGGTTAGGGTTAGGGGGTGGGATAGGGTGAGGTTTAGGGTTAGGGTTAGTGTTAGGGTAAGTGTGAGGGTGAGGGTTAGGTTGAGCTTTAGGGATAGGGTTAGGTTTAGGATTAGGGTTAGGGTGAGACTGAGTGTGAGGTTTAGGGTGAGGATTAGGCTTAGGCTTATGGTTAGGCTAAGAGTGAGGGTGGGGGTGAGGATTAGGGTTAGGGCTAGGCTATGGCTTATGCTGAGGGTGAGGATGGATGTGAGGATTAGCGTTAGTGTGATCGTTAGGATTAGGGTAAGGGTGAGGGCTCGGGTGAGGGTAAATGTTAGGGTCAGGCTTTGGCATAGTCTTCCAGTTAGACTGAGGGTGAGTTTGAGGGTGAGGGTTAGGGTTAGCGTGATGGTTAGGTTTATTGTTAGGGTGAGGGTTAGAATGAGGTTTAGGGTTTGGTGAGGTTAGGGTGAGGATGATAGTAAGGGTAAAGGTGAGATTTACGCTGAGGGTAAGGGTTAAGATGAGGGTGAGGGTTAAGGTAAGGGTGAGGGTTAGGGTTAGGGTGAGGCTGAGTGTGAGGTTTAGGGTGATGATTAGGCTTAGGTTTACAGTTAGGCTAAGGGTGAGGGTGGGGGTGAGGATTAGGGTTATGGTGATGGTTAGGTTTAGGGTTAGTGTTATTGTTATGGTTAGGGTTAGAGTTACGTTGAGTGTGAGGGTGCGGGTGAGGGTTAGGGTTAGGGTTAGGGTGGGGTTTAGGGTTGGGTTAGGATTATGGTTAGGGTGAGGGTGAGGTTTAGGTTTAGATATAGTGTTAGGGGTAGGGTTAGGGTGAGGGTCAGGGATAGGGTTATTGTTACTGTAAGTGTGAGTGTGAGGGTTAGGTTGAGGTTTAGGGTATGGTTACGATTAGGGTTAGTGTGAGGGTTAATGTTATGGTTAGGGTTAGTTTTAGGGTGAGGGTTGTTGTTTAGGTTTGGGTTATTTTGAGGGTTATCGTTGGGATGAGGGTTAGGATAAGGGTTAGGTTTATTGTTAGGGTTAGGTTTAGTGTTTCGGTTATGGTGAGGGTGAGGGTTAGGGTTAGGTTTAGGGCGAGGTTTAGGGTTTGGTTTAGTGTTAGAGTGAGGGTTAGGGTGAGTGTGAGGATTAGGGTTAGAGTTAGGTTTAGGGTGAAGGTTAAGTTGACATTTAGGGTTAGGGTTAGTGTTAGGGTTAGGGTTAGGCTGAGAGTTAGGGGGAGGGTTAGGATTACAGTTAGGTTAAGGTTTATGGTTAGGGTTATCCTTAGTGATAGGGTGAGGGTGAGTTTTAGAGTTAGAATTAGGGTTAGGGTGAGGCTGAGGCTGAGGGTGAGGGTTAGGATTAGGGTTAGCATTAGGATTAGGGTTTGGGTTAGGGTGAGTGTGAGGGTTAGGGTTAGGGTTAGCCTTAGGTTTTGGCTGAGGGTGAGGGTGAGGGTGAGGGTTAGGGTTAGTTTAAGGGTTAGGGTTAGGGTGAGGTTTAATGTTAGAGTTAGGGTTAGAGTGAGGGTGAGGTTTAGGGGTAAAGTTAGGGTTAGGGTGAAGGTTAGGTTGAGAGTTAGGGTTAGGGTGAGGGTTAGGATGGGGGTGACGGTAAGGGTAAACGTGACAGTTAGGCTGAGTGTGAGGGTTATGGCAAGGGTGAGGATTAGGGTTAGGGTGAGAGTTAGGGTTAGGGTTAGTGTGAGAGTTAGGGTTCGGGTTAAGTTTAGGGTTAGGGTTAGGGTTAGGCTAAGAGTTTCGGTGAGGGTGAGGGTTAGTGTCAGTTTGAGAGTTAAGGTTAGGATTAGGGATAGGGTGAGGGTTAGTGTTAGGGTTAGTGTTACGGTGAGGGTTAGGATGAGGGTTAGGGTTAGGATTAGGTTTAGGGTGAGGGCTAGTGGCAGGTGAGGTTTACGGTTAGTGTTAGGGTGAGGTTTAGGTTAGGGTTAGGGTTAAGGTTAGGGTGAAGTTGAGTTTTGGGTTAGAGTTAGAGTTAGGGTGAAACTGAGGTTGAGGGTTAGGGTTAGGGTGAGGTTTAGTGTTAGGATTAGTGTTAGAGTTAGGGTTAGAGCAAGGGTTAGGTTGGGGGTGGGGGTTAGGCTTAGTGTTAGGATTAATTTTAGGCTGAGGGTGAGGGTGAGTTTGAGGGTTATGGTTAGGTTGAGGGTTCTGCTTAGGTTGAGGGTTAGGTTTAGGATTAGGGTTAGGGTGAGGGTTAAGTTTAGGGTTAGGGTGAGGGTAAGAATGAGGATTACGGTTAGGATTAGGGTTATGGTGAGAGCTAGGGTGAGCATGAGGGTTAGGGTTAGTGTTAGATTAAGGTTTAGGGTTAGGGATAACTTTAGGGTGAGGGTTCGGTTGAGGTTAGGGTTACAGTGAGTGTGATGGTTAGTGTTAGGGTGAGGGTTAGGGTTAGGATTAGGGTTAGGTGAGAGTGAATGTTAGGATTAGGGTTAGGTTTAGGGTTAGGGTTAGGTTTAGGGTTAGGGGGAGGGTTAGGGTTAGGATGATGGTAAGGGTAAAGGTGAGGTTTAGGGTGAGGCTGAGGGTTAAGATAAGGGTGAGGGTTAGGTTGAGGCTTAGGTTTAGAGTAAGGGGTAGGATTAGGGTCAGGGTGATTGTTAGATTGAGGATTAGGGTTAGGGTTAGTGTGAACTTTAGAGTGAGGATGAGGTTTAGGGTTGGGGTGAGGGTGAGGGTTAGAATTAGGTTTAGGGTGAGGGCTAGGTTGAGGGTGAGTGTTAGGGTAAGGTTTAGGCTTAGGCTTAGGATTAGGCTGAGCGTGAGATTGAGGGTGAGGGTTAGGGTTAGTGTGATGGTTAAGTTTAAAGTTTGGGTTAGGGTTAAAATGAGGTTTAGGGTTAGGGTGAGGGTTAGGATGAGGTTTAGTGTTAGGGTTAAGGTTAGACTTAGGGTTATGGTGAGGGTGAGGTTCTGGGGTACAGTTAGGGTTAGGATGAGGGTTACGGTTAGGTTGCAGGTTAGCCTGAGGGTGACGGTTAGGGTAAAGGTGAGGGTTAGGCTGAGGGTGAGGGTTCCGGTAAGGGTGAAGGTTAGGGTTAGGGTGAGGGTTAGTGTTAACATTAGGGTGAGGGTGAGGTTTAGATTGAGGATTAGTGTTAGGGTTAGTGTGAGGTTTAGGGTGAGGATGAGGGTTAGGGTTAGGGTGAAGGCTAGGGGAGTGTGAGGGTTCGGGTTAGGGTTAGGGTGAGGGTAAGTGTTAGGGTGAGGGTTAAGGTTAGAGTGAGGGTTATGGTTAGGGTGATGGTTAGGGTTAGGGTTAGGTTTATTGTTAGGTTTAGGGGTAGGGTTACTGTTACTGTGAGGGTGAGCGTGAGGATTATGGTTAGGGTTAGGATGAGGTTTAGGTTTAGGGTTAGGGTTAGAGTCAGGGTTATGGTGAGGGTTAGGCTTAGTCTTAGGCTTAGGCTTAGGCTTTGGCCGAGCATGAGTTTGAAGGTTCGGGTTGGAGTTCGGGTTTGGTTTAGAGTTAGGTTTAGGGTTAGGCTGAGAATTAGGTTGAGGTTTAGGGTTAGGATAAGTTTAAGGGTGAGGGCTAGGCTGAGGTTTAGGGTGAGGGTTAGGGTTTGGGATAGGGTTATGTTTAGGATTAGGGTTTGGGTGAGGATGAGTGTGAGGGTTAGGATTAGGGTTAGGATTAGGGTTAGGGTTAGGCTTAGAGTTAGGATGAGTGTTAGGGTTAGGGTTTGGGTTAGGGTGAGGTTGAGGCTGAGGATTAGGGTTAGTTTTAGGCTTATTTTTAGTGTTAGGGTTAGGTTTAGGGTGAGGGTGAGGTTTAGATGTAGGGTTAGGGGGTGGGTTAAGGTGAGGGTTGGGGTTAGGGGTAGTGTTTGGTTTAGGTTGAGGGTGAGTGTTAGATTGAGTTTTAGTGTTAGGGTTAGGGTTAGGGTCAGTGTGAGGGTTAGTGTTAGTGTTAGGGTTAGTGTTAGGGTGAGGGTAAGTGTTCGGGTGAGGTTATGGGTTAGGGTGACGGTTATGGATAGGGTGAGGTTTAGAGTTAGGGTTAGAGTTATAGTTAGGTTTAGGTTTAGGGTTATGGTTACGGTGAGGGTGAGTGTGAGGGTTAGGGTTAATGTTAGGTTGAGGTTTAGGGTTTGGGTTAGGGTTAGAGTTAGGGTTAGGGTGAGGGTGAGGTTTAGTGTAAGAGTTAAGGTTAGGGTGACGGTTAGGGTTAGGTTAGGGTGAGAGTTAAGGGGAGGGTAAGGCTTAGTGTTAAGTTTAGGGATAGGATTAGGGTTAGGGTTATTGTGAGGGTCCTTGTGTTTGTTAGGGTTAGTTCTGGGGTTAGGCTTAGGTTTAGGCTGAAGGTGAGAGTGATGGTTAGGGTTAGGGTTAGGGTTAGTGTTAGGGTTAGGGGGAGGGTTACGATGAGGGTTAAGGTTAGGATTAGGGTTAGGACAAGGGCTAGGGTGAGGTTGAGGTTTAGGGTTAGTGTTAGGTTGAGGTTTATGGTTAGGGTAAGGGTTAAGGTGAGGGTGAGGTTTAGGGTTAAAGTTAGGGTTAGGGTGAGGCTGAGGGTGAGGGTTAGGGTTAGGGTTAGTGTTAGGTTTAGGGTTAGGGTTAGGGTGAGGGTTAGGGTGAGTGTTAAGGTTAGGTTTAGGGTTAGGTTTAGGCTGAGGGTGAGGGTGAGGGTGAGGGTTTGGGTGAGGATAAGGGTTAGGGTTAGGACGAGGGCTAGGGTTGGGTGAGGGTTAGGGATAGGGTTATCGTGAGGTTAAGGGTTAGGGTGATGGTTAGGGTTAGTGTGAGGGTTAGTGTTAGGGTTAGGGTTATTGTTAGGGTTGGGGTAAGTGTTAGCGTGAGGTTTAGGGTTAGGGTGATGGTTATAGTTAGGGTGAGTGTTAGGATTATGGTTAAGGTTATTGTTAGGGTTAGGGTTAGGATTATGGTGAGGGTGAGGGTGAAGGTTACGGTTAGAGTTAGGATGAGGTTTAGGTTTAGGGTTAAGGATAGAATTAGGGTTCGGGGGACAGTGAGGTTTAGGTTTAGAGTTAGGGTTTTTGATAGGTTTAGGATTAGGGTGAGGGTTATGGTTAGGCTTAGGCTTAGGTTTAGGCTTAGGCTGAGCATGAGGGTGAGGGTTAGGGTTAGGGTGATGGTTCTGGTTAGGATTATTGTTATTGTTAGGGTTAGGGTTAGAGTTACATTGAGGGTGAGGTGCAGGTGAGGATTAGGGTTAGGGTTAGGGTGGGGTTTACCGTTAGGGTTAGGGTTAGGGTTAGGTTGAGGGTGAGGTTTAGGGTTAGATTTAGGGTTAGTGTTAGGGTGAGGTTTAGTGTTAGAGTTAGGGTTAGGGTGAGGCTGAGGATGAGGGTTACTGTTCGGATTAGGTGTTTGGTTAGGTTGACAGTGAGCGTTAAGTTTAGTGTTAGGGTGAGGGTTAGGATGAGGGTTAGGGTTAGGATTAGGGTTAGGGTGAGGGCTAGGGTGAGGGTGAGTTTTAGGGTTAGAGTTATGGTGAGGTTTAGGATTAGGGTTAATGTTAGGGTTAGGGTGACTGTGAGGTTTAGAATTAGTGTTAGGGTTAGGGTGAGGCTGAGTTTGAGGGTTAGGGTTAGTGTTAGTGTTAGATTTAGGGTTAGGGTGTGGGTGAAGTTGAATGTGAGGGTTAGGCTTAGGGTTAGGATTAGGTTTAGGGTAAGTGTTAGGGTGAGTGTGAGCGATATGGTTAGGGTTAGGGTTAGGCTTAGGGTTAGACTGAGGGTGAGGGCTGGGGTGAGTGTTAGGTTAAGGGTGAGTGTGAGGGTTAGGGTTAGGGTGAGGTTTAGGGTTAGGGTTACTCTGAGCGTGAGGGTTAGGGTAGGTTGAGAGTTAGGGTTAGTGTTAGAGTTAGGGTGAGGGTTCAGGTTAGGGTTAGGGTGAGGGTAAGGATGAGGATTAGGGTTAGGATTAGGGCTATGGTGAGGGCTAGGGTGAGGTTGAGGGTTAGGGTTCGTGTAAGATTAAGGTTTAGGTTTAGGGTTAGGGTTAGGGTGAGGATTAGTTTGAGGATTATGGTTACAGTGAGGGTGAGGATAAGGGTTAAGGTTAGGGTTAGGGTTAGGATTAAGTTTAGCTTGAGGGTGAGTATTAGCATTAGTGTTAGGGTTAGGTTTAGGGTTAGGTTTAGGGTTAGGATTAGTGTTATTGTTAGGGTTAGGGTTAGAGTTATTGTGAGGGTGAGGGTGTGGGTGAGGGTTAGGGTTAATGTTAGGTTGAGGTTTAGGGTTAGAGATTAGGATTAGGGTAAGTGTGAGGGTGAGGTTTAGGGTTAGATTTAGGGTTAGTTGGAGGATTAGGTCGAGGGTGAGGGTTAGGTTTAATTTTAGTATTAAGGTTAGGGTGAGGGTTAGGTTGAGGTTTAGGCTTACCGTTAGGGTTAGGGTTAAGCTTAGGCTTAGAGTTAGGCTGAGAGTGAGGGTGGGGGTGAGGATTAGGTTTAGGGTGATGGTTAGGGTTAGGGTTAGGGTGAGGGTTAGGATGAGGGTTAGGACTAGGATTAGGGTGAGGGTGAGGGATAGGGTGAGGGTGAGGGTTAGGGTAAGGGTTAGGCTTAGGATAAGGATTAGGCTCAGCTTGAGGTTGAGGGTGAAGTTTATGGTTAGTATGATGGTTAGGTTTACAGTTAGGGTGATGTTTAGGATGAGGTTTAGGTTTAATGTGTGGGTTAGGGTGAGGTTTAGTGTTTGGGTTAGGGTTAGACTTAGGGTTATGGTGAGGGTGAGGTTCTGGGGTACAGTTAGGGTTAGGATGAGGGTTAGGGTTAGGGTGCAGGTTAGCCTGGGGTTGACGGTAAGGGTAAAGGTGAGGGTTAGGATGAGGGTGAGGGTTTCCCTATGGATGAGGCTTAGGGTTAGGGTGAGGGTTAGTGTTAACATTAGATTGAGGGTGAGGGTTAGATTGAGGATTAGTGTTAGGGTTAGTGTGAGGTGGAGGGTGATGATGAGGGTTAGGGTTAGGATGAAGGCTAGGGTGAGTGTGAGGGTTAGGGTTAGGGTTAGGGTGTGGGTAAATGTTAGGGTGAGGGTTAAGGTTAGGGTGAGGGTTATGGTTAGGGTGAGGGTTAGGGTTAGGGTTAGGTTTAGGGGTAGGGTTACGGTTACTGTGAGGGTGAGGGTGAGGATTAGGGTTAGGGTAAGGTTGAGGTTTAGGTTTAGGGTTAGGGTTAGAGTTAGGGTTAGGGTGAGGGTTAGGCTTAGGCTTAGGCTTAGGCTTATGCTTAGGCCGAGCATGAGGTTGAGGGTTCGGATTCGTGTTGGGATGAGGGTTAGGTTTAGGTTTAGGGGTAGGTTGGGAGTTAGGTTGAGGTTAAGGGTTAGGATAAGTTTAAGGGTGAGGGCTAGGCTGAGGGTTAGGGTGAGGGTTTGGGTTTGGGATAGGGTTAGGTTTAGGATTAGGGTTAGGGTGAGGGTGAGTGTGAGGGTTAGGATTAGGGTTAGGGTTAGGCTTAGAGTTAGGATGAGGGTTAGGGTTAGGGTTTGGGTTAGGGTGATGTTGAGGCTGAGGATTACTGTTAGGTTTAGGGTTAGGTTTAGGGTTAGTGTAAGTGTTAGGGTTAGGTTTAAGGTTAGGGTTAGGGTGAGGGAGAGGTTTAGATATAGGGTTAGGGGGAGGGTTAGCGGGAGGGTTAGGGTTAGGTTTAGTGTTAGGTTTAGGTTGAGTGTGAGGGTTAGGTTGAGGTTTAGAGTTAGGGTTAGGTTTAGGGTCAGTTTGATGGTTAGTGTTAGTGTTAGGGTTAGTGTTAGGGTGAGGGTAATATTAGGGTGAGGTTATGGGTTAGGGTGATGGTTATGTTTAGGGTGAGGGTTAGGGTTAGGGTTAGGGTTATTGTTAGGTTTAAGTTTAGGGTTACGGTTACGGTGAGTGTGAGGGTTAGGGTTAGGGTTAGGTTGAGGTTTAGGGTTTGGGTTAGGGTTAGAGTTAGGTAAGGGCGAGGGTGAAGTTTAGGGTTAGAGTTAGGGTTAGGGTGACGGTTAGGGTTAGGGTTAGGGTTAGGGTGAGAGTTAGGGGGAGGGTAAGTGTTAGTGTTAGGGTTAGGGATAGGATTAGGGTTAGGGTTAGGGTGAGGGTCAGTGTTTTTTTTAGGGTTAGGTCTAGGGTTAGGCTAAGATTTAGGCTGAGGGGGAGGTTGATGGTTAGGTTAGGGTTAGGGTTAGGGGGAGGGTTAGGATGAGGGTTAGGGTTAGGATTAGGGTTAGGGCAAGGCCTAGGGTGAGGGTGAGGTTTAGCGTTAGAGTTAAGGTGAGATTTATGGTTAGGGTTAGGGTTAGTGTGAGGGTGAGGTTTAGGGTTAGAGTTAGGGTTAGCGTGAGGCTGAGGGTGAGGGTTAGGGTTAGGCTTAGTGTTAGGTTTAGTGTTAGGGTTAGGGTGAGGGTTATGGTTAGATTTAGGATTAGGGTTAGGCTGAAGGTTAGGGTGAGGGTGAGGATAAGGCTTAGGTTTAGGGTGAGGGCTAGGGTTGGGTGAGGTTTAGGAAAAGGGTTAGCGTGAGATTTAGGGTTAGGTTTATTTTTAGGGTTAGGCTAAGTTTTAGGGTTAGTGTTAGGTTGAGGGTGAGGTTTAGGGTTAGATTTAGGGTGAGGCTTACTGTTAGCGTTAGGTTCAGTTTTAGGGTGAGGCTAAGGGTTATGGTGAGGTTTTGGGTTAGGGTGAGGTTTATGGTTAAGCTGAGGGTTAGGAATCGGTTTAGAGTTATTGTTAGGGTTCGGTTTAAGTTTATGGTTACAGTGAGGGTGAGGATGAGGGTTAGGGTTAGGCTTAGGGCCAGGTTTAGTGTGAGGGTGAGGTTTAGGGTTAGAGTCAGTGTGAGGGTTAGGTTGAGGGTTTGGGTTAGGGTTAGTGTTAGTGTTAGGGTTAGGGTGAGAGTTAGGGGGAGGTTTAGGGTTAGGGTTAAGTTTAAGATTAGGTTAAGAATGAGGGTGAATGTGTGTGTTAGGGTTTGGTTTAGGGTTAGGCTTAGGGTTAGGCTGAGGGTGAGGTTGAGGGTGAGGATTAGGGTTAGGGTTAGGGTTAAGATTAGGGTTAGGGGGAGGGTTAGGATGAGGGTTAAAGTTAGGATTAGGGTTAGGGTGAGGGCTAGGGTGACAGTAAGGTTTAGGGTTAGGGTTAGGGTGAGGGTTAGGGTTTTGTTTAGGGTGAGCATTAGGGTTTGGGTTAAGTTTAGGTTTAGGGTGAGCGTCAGGGTAAGGGTTACAGTGAGGGTGAGGTTTAGGGTTAGGTTGAGGGTTAGGGTTATGATTAGGGATAGTGCGAGGGTGTGGGTGAGGGTTGGGTTTTGGGTTAGGGTGAGGTTTAAGATGAGGGTTAGGGTTAAGATTAGGGTAAGTGTGAGGGCTAGGGTGAGGGTGAGGGTTAGGGTAAGTGTAAGGCTTAGTCTTAGTGTTAGGTTGAGTGTGAGGTTGAGGGTGAGAGTTAGAATTAGGGTGATGGTTAAGTTTACACTTAGTGTTAGAGTTAGTATGAGGTTTAGGCTTAGGGGGATTTTTAGGGTGAGGATGATGGTAAGGGTAATGGTGAGGTTTAGGCTGAGGGTGAGGGTTAAGATAAGGGTGAGCGTTAGGGTTAGGTTTAGGGTTAGATTAAGGGCTAGGGTTAGGGTTAGGGTTAGGGTTAGATTGAGGATTAGTGTTAGGGTTAGTGTGAGGTTTAGAGTAAGGATGAGGGTTAGGGTGAGGGTTAGGGTTAGGGTGAGAGTTATGGTTAGGTTGAGGGTTAGGGTTAGCATTAGGGTGAGGTTTAGTGTTAGGGTTAGGGTTAGAGTTAGGGTTAGGGTGAGGGTGAGGTTTAGGGTGGAGTTAGGGTTAGGGTGAGGGTTAGGATGAGGGTTAGTGTTAGTGTTAGGGGTGTGAGAGTTAGGGGCAGGGTTAGGGTTAGGGTTAAGTTTAAGATTAGGGTTAGGATGAGGGTGAGTGTGTGTGTTAGGGTTTGGTTTAGGGTTAGGCTTAGGGTTAGGCTGAGGCTGAGGTTGAGATTGAGGGTTAGGGTTAGGATTAGGGTTAGGGGGATGGTTAGGATGAGGGTTAAGGTTAGGATTAGGATTAGGGTGAGGGCTATGGTGAGGGTAAGGTTTAGGGTTAGGGTTAGGGTGAGGGTTAGGGTTTTGTTTAGGGTGAGCGTTAGGGTTCGGGTTAAGTTTAAGGTTAGGGCAAGAGTTAGTGTTCGTGTGACTGTGAGGGTGAGGTTTAAGGTTAGGTTGAGGGTTAGGGTTAGGATTAGGGTTAGTGTGAGGGTGTGGGTGAGGGTTAGGGTTAGGGTTAGGGTGAGGGTTAGGTTTAAGATTAGGTTTAGGGTGAGGGCTAGGGTGAGGGTGAGAGTTAGGGTAAGTGTAAGGCTTAGTCTTAGTGTTAGGCTGAGTGTGAGGTTGAGGGTGAGGGTTAGGATTAGTGTGATGGTTAGGTTTACAGTTAGTGTTAGAGTTAGTACGAGGTTTAGGGTTAGGGGGATTTTTATGGTGAGGATGATGGTCAGGATAATGATGAGGTTTAGGCTGAGGGTGAGGGTTAAGATAAGGGTGAGCGTTAGGGTTAGGTTTAGGGTAAGATTAAGGGCTAGGGTTAGGGTTAGGGTGAGGGTTAGATTGAGGATTAGGGTTAGGGTTAGTTTGAGGTTTAGAGTGAGGATGAGGGTTAGGGTGAGGGTTAGGGTTAGCGTGAGAGTTATGGTTAGGTTGAGGGTTAGGGTTAGGTTTAGGGTGAGGTTTAGTGTTAGGGTTAGGATTAGAGTTAGGGTTAGGGTGAGGGTGAGGTTTAGGGTGGAATTAGGGTTAGGGTGAGGGTTAGGATGAGGGTTAGTTTTAGAGTTAGTGTTACCGTGAGGTTTAGGGTTAGGGTTAATGTTAGGTTTAGGTTGAGAGTTAGGGGGAGGTTAGGGTTAGGGTTAGGGTTAGGGTTAGGTTTAGGTTTTCGGTTACGGTGTGGGTGAGGTTTAGGATTAGGGTTAGGGTAAAGATGAGGTTTAGGGTTAGAATTAGGGTTAGGGTGAGCCTGAGGGTGAGGGTTAGGGTTAGGGTTAGGATTAGGATTAGGGTAAGGGTTAGGGTGAGTGTGAGGGTTAAGTTTAGGGTTAGGGTTAGCATTAGGTTTAGGCTGAGGGTTTGGTTGAGGGTGAAGGTTAGGGTTAGTTTGAGGGTTAGGGTTAGGGTTAGGGTGAGGTTTAGTGTTAAGGTTAGGGTTAGAGTTATGTTTAGGGTGAGGGTGAGGTTTAGGCGTACAGTTAGTTTTAGGGTGAGGGTTAGGGTGAGTGTTTGGGTTATGGTGAGGTTTAGGGTAGGGGTGACGTTAAGGGTAAAAGTGAGGGTTTGGTTGACGGTGAGGGTTACGGTAAGGTTGAAGGTTAGGGTTAGGGTGTTGGTTAATGTTAGGGTTAGGGTTAGAGTTAGGGTTCTGGTTAAGTTTAGGGTTAGGGTAAGTGTTAGAGTAAGGGTTACGGTGAGGGTGACGGTTAGGTTTATGTTGAGGGTTAGAGTTGGGATTATGGTTAGGGTGAGGGTGTTGTTTAGGGTTAGTGTTAGGGTGAGGGCTAGGAAGAGGTTTAGGGTTAGTATTAGAGTTATTGTGAGGGTTAGAGTGAGGGTTACGGTGAGGGTGACCATTAAGTTTAGGTTGTGGGTTAGGGTTAGGATTATGGTTAGGGTGAGGGTGAGGTTTAGGGTTAGTGTTAGGGTGAGGGCTAGGAAGAGGTTTAGGGTTAGAATTAGGGTTAGGGTGAGGGCTAGGGTGAGGGTGAGGTTTAGGGTTAGGATTAGCGTGAGGTTTAGGGTTAGGGTTAGGGTTAGGTTGAGGTTTAGGGTTAGGGTTAGCGTTAGGGTGAGGGTGAGTGTGAGGTTTAGGGTTAGGGTTAGGCTTAGGCTTAGGGTTAGGCTGAGGGTGAGGGTGGGGGTGAGGATTAGGGTTAGGGAGATTGTTAGGGTTAGGGTTATGGTGAGGGTTCGTGTTAGGGTTAGGGTTAGACTTAGGGTTAGGGTGAGGGTGAGGTTTCGGGGTAGTGTTAGGATTAGGGTGAGGGTTAGGGTTAGAGTGAGGGTTAGGGGGGGACGGTAAGGGTAAATATCAGGGTTAGGCTGAGTGTGAGGGTTACAGTAAGGGTGAGGGTTAGGTTAGGGTGAGGGTTAGGGTTAGGGTTAGGGTGAGGGTGAGTATTAGATTGAGGATTAGTGTTAGGTTTAGTGTGAAGTTTAGGGTGAGGATGAGCTTTCGGGTTGAGGGCGAGGTCTAGGGAGAGTTTGAGGTTTAGGGTTAGTGTTGGGGTGAGGTTTATGGTTAGGGTGATGGTTAGGGTTAGTGTGAGGTTTAGTGTTAGGGTTAGTGTTAGGGTGAGGGTAAGGGTTAGGGTGAGGGTTAGGGTTAGGGTGAGGGTTATGTTTAGGGTGAAGGTTAGGGTTAGTGTTAGGGTTATTGTTAGTGTTAGGGTTAGGGTTAAGGTTATGGTGAGGGTGAGGTTAAGGGTTAGGGATAGGTCTAGGATGAGGTTTAGGGATAGGGTTAGGGTTAGGGTTAGGGTCAGGGTGAGGTTCAGTGTTAGATTTAGGGTTAAGGTGAGGCTGAGTGTGAGGGTTAGGGTTAGGATTAATGTTAGGGTTAGGCTTAAGGTGAGGGTTAGGTTGAGGGTGAGGGTTAGGTTTAGGATTAGGAGTAGGATTAGGGTTAATGTTAGGGTGAGCCTGAGGGTTAGGGTTAGGGACAGGTTTAGGGTTAAGCTGAGGTTGAGGGTGAGGGTTAGGGTTAGGGTGAGGTTTAGGGTTAGGGTTAGGGTGAGTGTGAGGGTTATTGTTAGGTTTAGGCTTAGGATTAGGCTGAGAGTTAGGGTGTGGATTAGGGTTAGGGTTAGTGTTACGGTGAGGTTTAGGGTTTGGGTTAGGGTTACAGTTAGGGTTAGGGTGAGGGTGAGTTTTAGGGTTAGAGTTAGGGTTATGGTGAGGTTTAGGTTGAGGGTTATGGTAAGGGTTAGTTTTAGGGTTAGGGTTAGGGTTAGGGTGAGAGTTAAGGGAAGGGTTAGGTTTAGGGTTAGGGTTAGGGATAGGATTAGGGTTAGAGTGAGGGGGAGTTGTGTGTTAGGTTTAGGTTTAGGGATAGGCTTAGGGTTAGGATGAGGGTGAGGTTGAGTGTGATGGTTAGGGTTAGGGGGAAGGTTAGGATGAGGGTTAGGGTTAGGATTAGGGTTAGGGTAAGGTCTAGGGTGAGTGTGAGGGTGAGGTTTAAGGTTATGGTTAGGGTTAGCGTTAGGGTGAGGGTGAGGTTTAGGGTTAGATTTAGGGTTAGGGTGAGGCTGAGGGTGAGGGTTAGAGTTAGGGTTAGGATTAGGTTTAGGTTAAGGGATAGGGTGAGTGTTAGGGTTACGGTTATGCTTAGGGTCAGGCTGAAGATGAGGGTGAGGGTGAGGGTTAGGGTTAGAGTTAGATGAGAGTTAGGGTTCATTTATGTTTAGGGTTAGGTTGAGAGTTAGAGTTACGGGGAGCGTGAGGTTTAGGGTTTTGTTGAGGGTTATGGTTAGGGTTAGGGAGAGGGTTAAGGTTAGGGTTAGGGTGAGGGTAAGGATGAGGATTAGGTTTAGCATTAGGGTTAGGGTGAGGGCTAGGTTGAGGGTGAGGGTTAGGGTTAGTGTTAGGTTAAGGTTTAGGGTTAGGGTGAGGGTTAGTGTGAGAGTTAGTTTGAGGGTTAGGGTTACAGTGAGGGTGAGGATTAGGGTTAGGGTGACGGTTAGGGTTAGGATTAGGGTTAGCAAGAGGGTGAGTGTTAGGATTACAGTTAGGGTTAGGGTTAGGGTTAGGTTTAGGGTTAGTGTTAGTGTTAGGGTTAGTGTTAGAGATCCAGTGAGGGTTGGTGTTAGGGTTAGGGTTAGGTTTAGGCTTAAAGTTAGGTTGAAGGTTAGAATGAAGATTAGGTTTACGATTATGGTTAGTGTCAGGGCTAGGGTGAAGGTGAGGATTAGGGTTAGTGTTACGGTAAGATTTAGGGTTAGTGTTAGAGTTAGGGTGAGGGTTAGGATGAGCGTTAGGGTTACAGTGAGGATGAGGGTTAGGGTGAGGGTGAGGGTTAGGGTTAGGTTTAGGGTTAGGGTGAGGTTGAGTGTTAGCATTAGGGTTAGGGATATGGTTAGGGTTAGGTTTAGGGTTAGGATTACTGTAATTGTTAGGGTTAGGATTAGAGTTATGGTGAGGGTGAGGGTGAGTGTTAGGGTTAGGGTGAGGTTTAGGGTTAGGGTTAGGATTAGGGTTAGGGTGAGGGTGAGGATTATGGTTAGATTTAGGATTAGTTGGAGGCTTAGGTGGAGGGTAAGTTTTATGGTAAGTGTTAGGTTTAAGTTTAGGTTGAGGGTTAGGTTGAGGTTTAGGGTTAGGGTTAGGATTAGGTTTAGAATTAGGGTAAGGGTGAGGGTGAGGGTGAGGTTTAGCCTTTAGAATTAGGGTAAGGGTGAGTGTGAGGGTGAGGTTTAGCGTTAGGCTTAGGCTTAGGCTTAGGGTTAGGCTGAGGGTGAGGTTGGGGGTGAGGATTAGGGTTAGGGTGATGGTTAGTGTTAGGGTTAGTTTTAGAGTTAGGGTTAAGATGAGGGTTAGGGTTAGGATTAGGGTTAGGGTGAGGTTGAGTGTTAGCATTAGGGTTACAGTTAGGGATAGGGTTAAGTTTAGGGTTAGGATTAGTGTTATTGTTAGGGTTAGGGTTAGGGTTAGTGTGAGGTTTAGGGTTAGGGTTAGGATTAGGGTGAGGGTGAGGGTGAGGTTTAGGTTAGATTTAGGTTTAGTTGGAGGGTTAGGTCGAGGGATAGGTTTAGTTGGAGGGTTAGGTCGAGGGTTAGGGTTAGGGTTATTGTTAGGTGTAAAGTTAGAGTCAGGATTAGGTTGAGGTTTAGGGTTAGGGTTAGGTTTAGGTTTGGAATTAGTGTTAGGGTGAGGGTGACTGTGAGTTTTAGGGTTAGGGTTAGGCTTAGGCTTAGGATTAGGCTGGGGGTGAGGGTTGGGGTGAGGATTAGGGTTAGGGTGATGGTTAGGGTTAGGGTTATGGTGAGGGTTAGTGTTAGGGTTAGGGTTAGAGTTAGGGTTAGGGTGAGGGTGAGGTTTAGGGGTAGAGGTAGGGTTAGGGTGAGGGTTAGCGTTAGAGTGAGGGTTAGTGTGGGGGTGACAGTAAGGGTAAAGGTGAGGGTTAGGCTGAGGGTGAGGGTTACAGTAAAGGTGAGGGTGAGGGTGAGGGTGAACATTAGGGTGAGGGTTAGGGTGAGGGTGAGGGTTAGATTGAGGGTTACTGTTAGGGTTAGTGTGAAGTTTAGGGTGAGTATGAGGGTGAGGGCTAGGGAGAGGGTGAGGTTTAGGGTTAAGGTTAGAGTGAGGTTTAGGGTTAGGTTGATGGTTAGGGTTAGTGTTAGGGTTAGGGTTAGTGTAAGGGTGAGGGTAAGTGTTAGGGTGAGGGTTAGCGTTAGGGTGAGGGTAAGTGTTAGGGTGAGGGTTTGGGTTAGGGTGAGGGTTATGCTTAGGGTGAGGTTAAGTGTTAGGGTTAGGTCTAGGAAGAGGCTTAGGGATAGGGTTAGTGTTAGGGTTAGGGTCAGGGTGAGGTTCAGTGTTAGAGTTAGGGTTAGGTTGAGGCTGAGGGTGAGGGTTAGGGTTAGGATTAATGTTAGGGTTAGGCTTAAGGTGAGGGTTAGGTTGAGGGTGAGGGTTAGGTTTAGGATTAGGAGTAGGATTAGGGTTAATGTTAGGGTGAGCCTGAGGGTTAGGGTTAGGGACAGGTTTAGGGTTAAGCTGAGGTTGAGGGTGAGGGTTAGGGTTAGGGTGAGGTTTAGGGTTAGGGTTAGGGTGAGTGTGAGGGTTATTGTTAGGTTTAGGCTTAGGATTAGGCTGAGAGTTAGGGTGTGGATTAGGGTTAGGGTTAGTGTTAGGTTGAGGTTTAGGGTTTGGGTTAGGGTTAGAGTTAGGGTTAGGGTGAGGGCGAGTTTTAGGGTTAGAGTTAGGGTTAGGGTGAGGTTTAGGTGAGGGTTATGGTAAGGGTTAGTTTTAGAGTTAGGGTTAGGGTGAGAGTTAAGGGAAGGGTTAGGGTTAGGGTTAGGGTTAGGGATAGGATTAGGGTTAGAGTGAGAGGGAGTTGTGTGTTAGGTTTAGGTTTAGGTATAGGCTTAGGGTTAGGCTGAGGGTGAGGTTGAGTGTGATGGTTAGGGTTAGGGGGAGGGTTAGGATGAGGGTTAGGGTTAGGATTAGGGTTAGGGTAAGGTCTAGGGTGAGTGTGAGGTTGAGGTTTAAGGTTATGGTTAGGGTTAGCGTTAGGGTGAGGGTGAGGTTTAGGGTTAGATTTAGGGTTAGGGTGAGGCTGAGGGTGAGGGTTAGAGTTAGGGTTAGGATTAGGTTTAGGGTAAGGGTTAGGGTGAGTGCGACGGTTACCGTTATGCTTAGGGTCAGGCTGAAGGTGAGGGTGAGGGTGAGGGTTAGGGTTAGGGTTAGAGTGAGAGTTAGCGTTCATTTATGTTTAGGGTTAGGGTGAGGGTTAGGGTTAGGGTTAGGATTAGGGTTAGGGTGAGGGTAAGGTTTAGGGTTAGATTTAGTGTTAGTTGTAGGGTTAGGTCGAGGTTTATGTTTAGGGTTAGTTTTAGGCTTCAGGTTAGAATGAGGGTTAGGTTGAGATTTAGGATTAGGGTTAGGATTAGGGTGAGGGTGAGTGTGAGGTTGAGGGTTAGAATTAGGCGTAGGCGTAGGCTTAGGGTTAGGCTGAGCGTGAGGTTGAGGGTGAGGGTTAGGGTTAGGGTGATGGTTAGGTTTACAGTTAGGGTGAGGGTTAGGATGAGGTTTAGCGTTAGGGTGAGGTTTAGGGTGATGATGATGGTAAGGGTAAAGATGAGGTTTAGGCTGAGGTTGAGGGTTAAGATAAGGGTGAGGGTTAGGGTTAGGTTTAGGGTTAGGTTAAGGATTAGGGTTAGGTTAGGGTTAGGGTGAGGGTTAGATTGAGGATTAGGCTTAGGGTTTGTGTGAGGTTTAGGGTGAGGATCAGGGTTAGGGTTAGGGTTAGGGTGAGGTTTAGGGTTTGGATTAGGGTTAGAGTTAGGGTTAGGGTGAGGGTGAGGTTTAGGGTTAGAGTTACGGTTAAGGTGAGGTTTAGGTTGAGGGTTATGATAAGGGTTAGTTTTAGGGTTAGGGTTAGAATGAGAGTTAGCGGAAGGGTTAGGATTAGGGTTAGGGTTAGGTATAGGATTAATGTTAGATTGAGGGGGAGTGTGTGTGTTAGGTTTAGGTTTAGGGATAGGCTTAGGGTTAGGCTGAGGGTGAGGGTGAGGGTGAGGGTTAGGGTTAGGGGGAGGGTTAAGATGAGGGTTAGGGTTAGGAATAGGGTTAGGGTAAGGTCTAGGGTGAGTGTGAGGGTTAGGTTTGAGGTTATTATTAGTGTTAGGTTTAGGGTGAGCGTGAGGTTTAGGTTAGAGTTAGGGTTACAGTGAGGCTGAGGGGAGGGTCAGAGTTAGGGTTAGGTTTAGGTTTAGGGTAAGGGTTAGGGTGAGTGTGAGTGTTATGGTTATGCTTAGGGTCAGGCTGAGGGTGAGGGTGAGGGTGAGGCTTAGGGTTAGGGGGAGGGTTAGGGTTAGGGTTAGGGTGAGAGTTAGGGTTCGTTTATGTTTAGGGTTAGGGTGAGGGTTAGAGTTATGGTGAGCGTGAGGTTTAGGGTTTGGTTGAGGGTCAGGTTTAGTGTTAGGGTTAGGGTGAGGGTTAAGGTTAGGGTTAGGGTGAGGGTAAGGATGAGGATTAGGTTTAGCATTAGGGTTAGGGTAAGGGCTAGGTTGAGGGTGAGGGTTAGGGTTAGTGTTAGGTTTAGGTTTCGGGTTAGGGTTAGGGATAAGTTGAGGGTTAGGTTAGAGGGTTAGGATTACAGTGAGGGTGAGGATTAGGGTTAAGGTGAGGATTAGGGTTAGGATTAGGGTTAACATGAGGGTGAGTGTTAGGATTACATTTATGGTTAGGGTTAGGGTTAGGTTGAGGTTTAGGATTAGTGTTATTGTTAGGGTTGGGGTTAAAGTTATGGTGAGGGTGAGGGTGAGGGTGAGGGTTAGGTTTACGGTTAGGGTGAGGTTTAGGGTTATGGTTAGGATTAGGGTTAGGGTGAGGGAGAGGTTTAGGGTTAGATTTAGGGTTAGTTGGAGAGTTAGATCGAGGGATAGGTTTAGGGTTAGTTTTACGGTTAAGGTTACAGTGAGTTTGAGGTTGAGGTTTAGGGTTATGGTTATGGTTAGGTTTAGGATTAGGGTGAGGGTGAGGGTGAGGTTGAGGGTTAGGGTTAGGCTTAGGCTTAGGCTTAGGATTAGGCTGAGCGTGAGGTTGAGGGTGAGGGTTAGGGTTAGGGTGATGGTTAGGTTTATGGTTAGGGTGAGTGTTAGGATGAGGTTTAGCATTAAGGTGATGGTTAGGGTGATGATGATGGTAAGGGTAAAGATGAGGTTTAGGCTGAGGTTGAGGCTTAAGATAAGGGTGAGGGTTAGGGTTAGGTTTAGGGTTAGGGTAAGGGTTAAGGTTACGTTTAGAGTTAGGGTGAGGTTTAGATTGAGGATTAGGGTAGGTTTATTGTGAGGTTTAGGGTGAGGATGAGGGTTAGGATTAGGGTCAGGGTGAGGTTTAGGATTAGGGTGAGGGTTAGGGTTAGTATGAGGGTTAGTGTTAGGGTTATGGTTAGTGTTAGGGTGAGGGTAAATGTTAGGTTGAGTGTTAGGTTTAGGGTGAGGGTTATGGTTAGTGTGAGGGTGAGGATTAGGATAAGGGTTAGAGTGAGGTTTAGTGTTAGGGTTAGGGTAAGTGTTAGGGTTAGGGAGAGGGTGAGGTATAGGGGTACATTTAGGGTTAGGGTGAGGGTTAGGATTAGGGTGCGGGTTAACGTGGGGGTGACGGTAAAGGTAAAGGTGAGGGTTAGGCTGAGGCTGAGGGTTACGGTAAGGGTGAGTATTAGGGTAAAGGTGAGGGTTAGTGCTAGCGTTAGGGTGAGGTTGGGGGTTCGATTGAGGATTAGTGTTAGGGTTAGTGTGAGATTTATGGTGAAGATGAGGGTTGGGGTTACCCTGAAATCTAGTGTGAGGGTGAGGGTTAGGGTTAGTGTTAGGGTGAGGTTTAGGGTTAGGGTGATGTTTAGGGTTATTGTGAGAGTTATTGATAGTATTAGGTTTAGTGTTAGGGTGAGTGTAAGTGTTAGGGTGAGGTTTAGGGTTAGGGTGAGGTTTATGTTTATGGTGAGGTTTAGGGTTAGGATTAGATTAAGGGTGAGGGCTAGGTTAAGGGTTAGGCTGATGGTTAGGGTTAGGGATAGGGATAGGTTTAGGAATAGGGTTAGGGTGAGGGTTAGGACTAGGGTTATGGTTAAGCTTAGACTTAGGATGAGGTTTAGGGTTAGGGTTTGGGTTAGGGTGAGGGTGAGGCTGAGGATTAGGGTTAGGTTTAGGTTTAGGTTTGGGTTAGGTTTATCGTTAGTGTTAGTGTTAGGGTTAGTGTTAGGGATCCAGTGAGGGTTGGTGTTAGGGTTAGGGTTAGGTTTAGGCTTAAAGTTAGGGTGAAGGTTAGAATGAAGATTAGGTTTACGATTAGGGTTAGGGTCAGGGCTAGGGTGAAGGTGAGGATTAGGGTTAGTGTTACGGTAAGATTTAGGGTTAGTGTTAGAGTTAGGGTGAGGGTTAGGATGAGCGTTAGGGTTACAGTGAGGATGAGGGTTAGGGTGAAGGTGAGGATTAGGGTTAGGTTTAGGGTTAGGGTGAGGTTGAGTGTTAGCATTAGGGTTAGGGATATGGTTAGGGTTAGGTTTAGGGTTAGGATTACTGTTATTGTTAGGGTTAGAATTAAAGTTATGGTGAGGGTGAGGGTGAGGGTGAGTGTTAGGGTTAGGGTGAGGTTTAGGGTTAGGGTTAGGATTAGGGTTAGGGTGAGGGTGAGGTTAATGGTTAGATTTAGGATTAGTTGGAGGCTTAGGTGGAGGGTTAGGTTTATGGTAAGTGTTAGGGTTAAGTTTAGGTTGAGGGTTAGGTTGAGGTTTAGGGTTAGGGTTAGGATTAGGTTTAGAATTAGGGTAAGGGTGAGGGTGAGGGTGAGGTTTAGAGTTAGGCTTAGGCTTAGGCTTAGGGTTAGGCTGAGGGTGAGGTTGGGGGTGAGGATTAGGGTTAGGGTGATGGTTAGTGTTAGGGTTAGTTTTAGAGTTAGGGTTAGGGTGAGGGTTAGGGTTAGGATTAGGGTTAGGGTGAGGTTGAGTGTTAGCATTAGGGTTACAGTTAGGGATAGGGTTAAGTTTAGGGTTAGGATTAGTGTTATTGTTAGGGTTAGGGTTAGAGTTATGGTGAGGGTGAGGGTTGGGGTGAGGGTTAGGGTTAGGGTTAGGGTGAGGTTTAGGGTTAGGTTTAGTATTAGGGTGAGGGTGAGGGTGAGGTTTAGGTTAGATTTAGGTTTAGTTGGAGGGTTAGGTCGAGGGTTAGGGTTAGGGTTATTGTTAGGTTTAAAGTTAGAGTCAGGATTAGGTTGAGGTTTAGGGTTAGGGTTAGGTTTAGGTTTGGAATTAGTGTTACGGTGAGGGTGACTGTGAGTTTTAGGGTTAGGGTTAGGCTTAGGCTTAGGGTTAGGCTGGGGGTGAGGGTTGGGGTGAGGATTAGGGTTAGGGTGATGGTTAGGGTTAGGGTTATGGTGAGGGTTAGTGTTAGGGTTAGGGTTAGAGTTAGGGTTAGGGTGAGGGTGAGGTTTAGGGGTAGAGTTAGGGTTAGGGTGGGGGTTAGCGTTAGAGTGAGGGTTAGTGTGGGGGTGACGGTAAGGGTAAAGGTGAGGGTTAGGCTGAGGGTGAGGGTTCAGTAAGGGTGAGGTTGAGGGTGAGGGTGAGCGTTAGGGTGAGGGTGAGGGTTAGATTGAGGGTTACTGTTAGGGTTAGTGTGAAGTTTAGGGTGAGTATGAGGGTGAGGGCTAGGGAGAGGGTGAGGTTTAGGGTTAAGGTTAGAGTGAGGTTTAGGGTTAGGTTGATGGTTAGGGTTAGTGTTAGGGTTAGGGTTAGTGTAAGGGTGAGGGTTAGCGTTAGGGTGAGGGTAAGTGTTTGGGTGAGGTTTTGGGTTAGGGTGAGGCTTATGCTTAGGGTGAGGGTAAGGGTTATGTTTAGGATTATTGATAGTATTAGGGTTAGGGTTAAGATTATGGTGAGGGTGAGTGTGAAGGTTAGGTTTAGGGCTAGGAAGAGGTTTAGGGATAGGCTTCTGGTTAAGGTTAGGGTCAGGATGAGGTTTAGTGTTAGAGTTAGGGGTAGGGTGAGGCTGAGGGTGAGGGTTAATGTTAGGATTAATGGTAGGGTTAGGCTTAAGGTGAGGGTTAGGTTGAGGGTAAGGGTTAGGGTTAGGGTGAGGAATAGGATTAGGGTTGGGGTTAGGGTGAGTGTGAAGGTTAGGGATAGGGTTAGGGATAGGCTTAGGGTTAGGCTAAGGTTGAGGGTTAGGGTTAGGTTAGGGGAGATTTAGGGTTGGTTTAGGGTGAGTGAGAGGGTTAGGGTTAGGCTTAGACTTAGGATTAGCGTGAGGGTGAGGGTGTGGGTTAGGATTAGGGTGAGGGTGAGGGTTAGTGTGACAGTTAGGGTTAGGGTTATGGTGAGGTTTAGGGTTAGGTTTAGGATTAAGGTTAGGGTGAGGGTGAGGTTTAGGGTTAGAGTTAGTGTTAGGATGAGGTTTAGGTTGAGGGTTATGATAAGGGATAGTTTTAGGGTTAGTGTTACGGTTAGAGTTAGGGGGAGGGTTAGGATTAGGGTTAGGTTTAGGGAAAGGATTAGGGCTAGAATGAGGGGGAGTGTGTGTGTTAGGTTTAGGTTTAGGGTTAGGCTTAGGATTAGGCAGAGGTTGAGGTTGAAGGTGAGCCTTAGGGTTATGGGGAGGGTTAGGATGAGGATTAGGGTTAGGATTAGGGTAAGGGTAATGGGTAGGTTGAGTGTGAGGGTGAGTTTTAAGTTTATGGTTAGGGTTAGGGTTAGGGAGATTGTGAGGTGTAGGGTTAGAGTTAGGGTTAGGGTGAAGCTGAGGTTGAGGGTTAGGGTTAGGGTTAGGATTACGGTAAGGTTTAGGGTGAGTGTGAGGGTTACAGTTAGGCTTAGGGTTAGGCTGAGGGTGAGGGTGAGGGTGAGGGTTAGGGTTACGGTGAGCGTGAGGGTTAGGGTTAGGTTGAGGGTTAGGTTTAGGGTTAGGGTTAGGGTGAGGGTTAAAGTTAGGGATAGGGTGAGGGTAAGCATAACGATTAGGGTAAGGATTAAGGTTATGGTGAGGGCTAGGTTGAGGGTGAGGGTTAGGGTTAGTGTTATATTAAGGTTTAGGGTTAGGGTTAGGGTTAGGGTGATGGTTAGGATTAGGGTTAGGGTGAGGTTTAGTGTTAGGGTTAGGGTTAGAGTTATGGTTAGGGTGAGGGTAGATTTAGAGTTAGAGTTAGTTTTAGGATGTGGGTTAGGGTGAGTGTTAGTGTTAGGGTGAGGGTTAGGGTAGGGTGACGGTAAGGGTAAATGTGAGGGTAAGGCTGAGGGTGATGGTTAAGGTAAGGTTGAGGGTTAGGTTTAGGGTGAGGGTTAGAGTTAGGGTTAGGGTGAGAGTTAGGGTTCGGGTCAAGTTTAAGGTTAGGGTGAGGGTTAGAGGAAGGGTTATGGTGAGGGTGAGGGTTAGGGTTAGGTTGAGGTTTAGGGTTAGGATTAGGGTTAGGGTGAGGGTGAGGGTTAGTGTTAGTGTTAGGGTGAGGGTAAGTGTTAAGTTGAGGGTTAGGGTCAGGTTGAGGGTTATGTTTAGGTTGAGGGGTAAAGTTAGAGTTAGGGTTAATGTTAGGGTTAGGGTTAGGGTTACCATTATGGTGAGGTTGAGGGTGAGGGTTAGGGTTAGGGTTAGGCTGAGTGTGAGTGTGCAGGTGAGGATTAGAGTTAGGGATAGGCTTAGGGTTATTGTTAGTGTTATAGTTAGGATTAAGTTTGCAGTGAGGGTGAGGCTGAGGGTGAGGGTTGTGGTTATTCTTACGATTAGGGTTAAGTTAGTGTTATTGTTAGGGTTAGGGTTAGAGTTACAGTGAGGTTGAGGTTGAGGGTTAGGTTTAGGGTGAGGTTTAGGTTTAGAGTTAGGGTTAGGGAGAGGGTTAGGGTGAGGTTTAGGGTTAGTTTTAGGGTTAAGGGGAAGGTGTGTGTTAGGTTGAGTTTTAGGGATAGGCTTAGGGTTAGGATTAGGGTTAGGGTGAGCGTGAGTATGAGGGTTAGGGTGAGGGTTAGGCTTAGGCTTAGGGATAGGCTGAGGGTGAGGGTGGGGGTGAGGATTAAGGTTAGGGTGATAGATAGGGTTAGAGTTAGTGTTATTGTTAGGGTTAAGGTTCATGTTAGGGGGAAGATGAAAGTACGGGTGAGGGTTAGGGTGAGGTTAGGTTAGGTTTAGGGTGACTTTTAGGATTAGTGTGAGGTTTAGGGTTAGTGTGAGGGTTAGTGTTAGGGTTAGGGTTAGTGTTGGGGTGAGGGTAAGTGTTAGGGTGAGGGTTAGGTTTAGGGTGAGTGTTATGTTTAGGGTGAGGGTTTGGGTTAGTTTTAGCGTTACTGTTAGGTTTAGGGTTAGGGTTACAGTTACGGTGAGGGTGAGCGTTAAGGTTAGGGTTACAGTGAGGTTTAGTGTTAGGGTTAGGGTTAGAGTAAGGGTTAGCTTGAGGGTGATGTTTAGGGGTACAGTTTTAGTTAGGGGGAGGGTTAGGTTTAGGGTGCGGGTTAGCGTGGGGGTGACGGTAACGGTAAAGGTGACGGTTAGGCTGAGGGTGAGGGTTACAGTAAGGTTGAGGGTTAGGGTTAGGGTGAGGGTTAGAGTTAGCGTTAGGGTGAGGTTGAGGGTTAGATTGAGGATTAGTGTTAGGGTTAGTGTGAGGTTTATGGTGAGGATGAGGGTTAGGGTTAGGCTGAAGGCTAGGGTGAGGTTGAGGTTTAGGGTTAGTGTTAGGGTGAGGTTTAGGGTTAGGGTGATGTTTAGGGTTAGTGTTAGGGTTAGTGTTAGGATTACGGTTAGTGTTAGGTTGAGGGTAAGTGTTAGGGTGAGGTTTAGGGTTAGGGTGAGGGTTATGGTTAGGGTGAGGGTTAGGGTTAGGATAAGTGTAAGGGTGAGGGCTAGGCTAAGGGTTAGGGTGAGGGTTAGGGTTAAGGATAGGGTGAGGTTTAGGTTTAGGTTTAGGGTGAGGGTGAGTGTGAGGGTTAGGATTCGGGTTAGCATTAGGCTTAGAGTTAGGATGAGGTTTAGGGTTAGGGTTTGGGTTAGGGTGAGGCTGCGGCTGAGGATTAGGGTTAGGTTAAGGTTTAGTGTTAGTGTTAGGGTTAGTGTTAGCGTTACAGTGAGGGTTGGGGTTAGTGTTAGGGTTAGGGTTAGGCTTAGATTTAGGGACAGGGTTAGAATGAGGATTAGGTTTATGATTAGGGTTAAGGTGAGGGCTAGGGTGAAGGTGAGAATTAGGGTTAGTGTTAGGGTAAGGTTTAGGGTTAGGTTTAGGGTTAGGGTGAGGGTTAGGTTGAGGGTTAGGGTTATGGTGAGGGTGATGGTTAGGGTTAGGGTGAGGGTTAGGGTTAGGATTAGGGTTAGGGTGAGGTTGAGTGTTAGGTTGATGGTTAGGGTTAGGGTTAGGTTTAAGGTTAGGATTACTGTTATTGTTAGGGTTAGGGTTAGAATTATGGTGAGGGTGAGGGTGAGGGTGAGTGTTAGGGTTAGGGTGAGGTTTAGGTTTAGGGTTAGATTTAGGGTTAGGGTGAGGCTGAGGTTTATGTTTAGATTTAGGTTATTTGGAGGGTTAGGTCGAGAGTTAGGGTTAGGGTAAGTGTTAGGGTTAAGGTTAGAGTGAGGGTTAGGTTGTGGTTTATGGTTATGGTTAGGTTTAGGCTTAGGGTGAGGGTGAGGGTTATGGTTAAATTTAGGTTATTTGGAGGGTTAGGTCGAGACTTAGGGTTTGCGTAAATGTAATGGTTAAGGTTAGGGTGGGGGTTAGGTTGAGGTTTAGGTTTTGGGTTAGGTTTAGGGTTAGGATTAGGGTAGGGTGAGGGTGAGTATGAGGTTTAGTGTTAGGGTTAGGCTTAAGCTTAGGGTTAGGCTGAGGGTGAGGGTGGGGGTGAGGATTAGGGTTAGGGTGATGGTTAGGGTTAGGGTTAGGTTAAGGGTTAGTATTAGGGTTAGAGTTAGAGTTAGGGTTAGGGTGAGGGTGAGGTTTCGGGGTACAGTTAGGGTTAGAGTGAGAGTTTGGGTTACAGTGAGGGTTATCGTGGGGGTGATGGTAAGTGTAAAGTTGAGGTTTAGGCTGAGTGTGAGGGTTACGGTAGGGGTTATGGTGAGGGTTAGTGTTAGAGTTAGGGTGAGGTTGAGGGTTAAATTGAGGATTAGTGTTAGGGTTAGTGTGAGGTTTATGGTGAGGATGAGAATTAGGGTTAGGGTGAAGGCTAGGGTGAGGGTGAGGTTTAGGTTTAGTGTTAGGGTGAGGTTTAGGGTTAGGGTGATGTTTAGGGTTAGTGTGAGTGTTAGTGTTACAGTTAGGGTTAGTGTTAGGTTGAGGGTAATCTTTAGGGTGAGGGTTAGTGTTAGGGTGAAGTTTATGGTTAGGGTGCGGGTTAGGGTTAGGATAAGTGTAAGGGTGAGGTCTAGCCTAAGGGTTAGGGTGAGTGTTAGGGTTAGGAATAGGCTTAAATTTAGGATTAGGTTTAGGTTGAGGGTGAGTGTGAGGGTTAGGATTAGGGTTAGAGTTAGGCTTAGAGTTAGGAGGAGGGTTAGGGTTAGGGTTTGGTTTAGGGTGAGGGTGAGGCTGAGGATTAGGGTAAGGTTTAGTGTTAGGTTTAAGGTTAGTGTTAGTGTTAGTGTTAGTGTTAGTGTTACAGTGAGGGTTGGGCTTAGGGTTAGGGTTAGGGTTAGGCTTAGAGTTAGGGTGAGTGTTAGGATGAGAATTAGGTTACAATTAGGGTTAGGGTGAGGGCTAGGGTGAAGTTGAGCTTTAGGGTAAGTGTTAGGCTAAGGTTTAGGGTTAGAGTTAGGGTGAGGGTGATGGTTAGTGTTAGGATTAGGGTTAGGGTTAGGATTGGGGTTAGGGTGAGGTTGAGTGTTAGCATTAGGTTTAGGGTTAGGGTTAGGGTTTGGTTTAGGGTTAGGATTACTGTTATTGTTAGGGTTAGGGTTAGAGTTATGGTGAGGGTGAGGGTGAGGCTGAGTGTTAGGGTTAGGGTGAGGTTGAGGGTTAGGGTTAGGGTTAGGATTAGGATTAGGGTAAGTGTAAGGGTGAGTGTGAGGATTAGGGTTAGGGTTAGGAATAGGCTTAGGGTTAGGCAGAGGTTGAGGGTGAGGGTTAGGGTTAGGGTGAGGTTTAGGGTTAGGGATTGGGTGAGTGTGAGGGTGAGGTTTAGGGTTAGGCTGAGGGTGAAAGTGTGGGTTAGGTTTAGTGTTAGTGTTAGGGTGAGGTTTAGGTTTTTGTTTAGGGTTAGAGTTAGGGTTAGGGTGAGGGTGAGGTTTAGCGTTAGAGTTAGGGTTAGGGCAAGGTTTAGGTTGAGGGTTAGGGTAAGGGTTAGTTTTAGGGTTGGGGTTGGGGTGAGAGTTAGGGGGAGGGTTAGGGTTAGAGTTAGGTTTAGGGATAGGATTATGGTTAGAGTGAGCGTGAATGTGTGTGTTAGGTTTAGGTTTAGGGTTAGGCTGAGGGTTAGGCTGAGGGTGAGGTTGAGGGTGAGGGTTAGGGTTAGGGGGAGTGTTAGGGTGAGGGTTAGGTTTAGGGTAAGGGCTAGGGTGAGTGTGAGGGTGAAGTTTAAGGTTAGGCTTAGGGTTAGGGTTAGGGTGAGGGTGAGCTTTAGGGTTAGAGTTAGGGTTAGGGTGAGGCTGAGGGTGAGGTTTAGCGTTAGGGTTATTGTTAGGTTTAAGGTTCGGTTTAGGGTGAGGTTTAGGGTGAGGGTGAGGGTTAGGATTAGGATTAGGGTAAGGGTTAGGGTGAGTGTGAGGTTAGGGTTAGGGTTATGGTTAGGCTTAGGGTTACACTGAGAATGAGGGTGAGGGTGAGGTTTAGGGTCATGATTAGGGTTATGGTGAGGTGAGTGTGTGTGTTAGAGTTAGGTTTAGGGTTAGGCTTAGGGTTATGCTGAGGTTGAGGTTGTGGGAAAGGGTTAGGGTTAGGGTGAGGGTTAGGGTAAGGGTTAGGGGGAGGGTTAGGATGAGGTTTAGTGTTAGGGTTAATGTTAGGGTGAGGGCTAGGGTGAGGGTCAGGTTTAGGTTTAGGGTCAGGGTGAGGTTTAGTGTTAGAGTTAGTGTTAGGGTGAGGTTGACGGTGAAGGTTAGGGTTAGGATTAATGTTAGGGTTATCCTTTAGGTGAGATTTAGGTTGAGGATTAAGATTAGGGTTAGGAGTAGGATTAGGGTTAGGGTGAGGGTGAGGATTAGGGTTAGGGTTTGGGAAAAGCTTAGGGTTAGGCTGAGGTTGAGGTTGAGGGTTAGGGTTAGAGTGAGGTTGAGGGTTAGGGTGAGTATGAGAGTTAGGGTTAGGCTTAGGCTTAGGATTATGCTGAGGGTGAGGGTGAGGTTTAGTGTTAGGGTTAAGGTTAGTGTTATGGGGAGGGTTAGGATGAGGGTTAGGGTTAGGTGAGGTTTAGGTTGAGGGTGAGGGTGTGTGTTTGGGTTACATTTAAGATTAGGCTTAGGGTTAGGCTGTAGGTGAGCTTGAGGCTGATGTTTAGTGTTAGGGTGAGGGTTAGGATAAGGTTTATGGGGAGGGTTAGGAAAAGGGATAGGGTTAGGATTAGGGTTAGGTGAGGCTAGGGTGAGAATGAGGTTTAGGGTTAGGGTTAGCTTGAGGGTTAGGATTATGGTAAGGGTGAGAGTTAGTGTTCAGGTTAAGTTTAGGGTTATGTTGAGGGTTAAGGTAAGGGTTACGGTGAGGGTGGGGGTTAGGGTTAGGTTGAGGGTGAGGGTTCGGATTAGGGTTAGGGTGATCGTGAGGGTTATGGTTAGTGTTAGGGTGAGGGTTAGGATGTGGGTTAGGGTTAGGATTAGTGTTAGGGTGAGGGCTAGGGTGAGGGTGAGTTTTAGGGTTAGGGTTAGGGTTAGGTGAGGTTTAGGGTTAGGGGTAGGGTTAGTGTTAGGTTCAGGGTGAAGTTTAGGGTTAGAGTTAGGGGTAGGATGAGGCTGAGGTTGAGGGTTAGGGTTAGGGTTAGTGTTAGATTTAGGGTTAGGCTGAGGGTTAAGTTGAGGGTAAGGGTTAGGGTTAGGGTTAGGATTAGGGTTAGGGTAAGGGGTAGGGTGAGTGTGAGCATTAGAGCTAGGGTTAGGGTTTCCCTTAGGGTTAGGCTGAGGGTGAGGGTGAGGATGAGGGTTAGGGTTAGTGTTAGATTAAGGTTTAGGGTTAGGGTTAGGTTTAGGGTGAGAGTTAGTGTACGGTTATGTTTAGGGTTAGGGTGAGTGTTAGGGTTAGGGTTAAGGTGAGCATGAGGTTTAGGGTTACGTTGAGGATTAGGCTTAGGTTTAGGGCTAGGGTGAGGGTTAAGGTTAGGTTAGGGTGAGGGTAAGGATGAGGATTAGGGTTAGGATTAGCGTTAGGGTGAGGGCTAGTGTGAGGTTGAGGGTTAGGGTTAGTGTTAGATTAAGGTTTAGGGTTAGGGTTAGGGTTAGGGTGAGGCTAAGTTTGAGTTTCAGGGTTACGGTCAGGGTGATGATTAGGGTTAGGGTGAGGGTTAGGTTTAGGATTAGGGTTAGCCTGAGGATCAGCGTTAGGATTAGTATTAGGGTTAGGTTTCAAGTTAGGATTAGTGTTATTGTTAGGGTTAGGGTTAGAGTAATGGTGAGGGTGAGGGTGAGGGTGAGGGTTAGGGTTAGGGTTAGGGTGAAGTTTACGGTTACGGTTAGGATTAGGTTTAGGTCGAGGGTTAGTGTTAGGGTTAGTTTTAGGGTTAAGGTTAGGGTGAGGGTTAGGTTGAGGTTTAGGGTTATGGTTAGGGTTAGGGTTAGGATCAGGATGAGGGTGAGGGCGAGTGTGAGGGTTAAGATTAGGGTTAGGCTTAAGCTTAGGGTTAGGCTGAGGGTGAGAGTGGGTGTGAAGATTAGGTTTAGGATGATGGTTAGGTTTAGGGATGGGGTGAGGGTTAGGATTAGGATTAGGGTTAGGGTGAGGGCTAGGGGGAGGGGGAGGGTTAGGGTAAGGGTTAAGCTTAGACTTAGGTTTATGCTGAGCATGTGGTTGAGGGTGAGGGTTAGGGTGAGTTTGATCGTTAGGTTTACGGTTATGGTGAGGGTTAGGAGGAGGTTTAGGGTTAGGGTGAGGGTTAGGGTGAGGATGATGGTAAGGATAAGGTGAGGTTGAGTCTGAGGGTGAGGGTTAAGATAAGGATGAGGGTTAGGGTTTGGTTTAGGGTTAGGGTAGGGGTTAGGGTTAGGGTTAGGGTGAGGGTTAGATTGAGGATTAGGGTGAGGGTTAGTGTGAGGTTTAGAGTGAGGATGAGAGTTAGGGTTAGGATGAGTGTGAGGGTTAGGATGAGGTTTAGTTTTAGGATTAGGGTTAGGGTGAGGGTTAGAGTGAGGGTGAGGTTTACGGTTTGGTTTAGGGTGAGGTTTAGGGTTAGGTTTAGGTTTAGGTGTAGGGTGAGGGTGAGGTTTAGGGTTAGAATTAGGTTTAGGGGGCGGGTTAGGGGGAGGTTTATAGTTATTGTTATTGTTAGGTTTATGGGATGTTGAGGGTTAGGTTGAGGTTTAGGGATAGGGTTAGGTTTAGTATTAGGTTAGGGTGAGGGTGAGGGTGACTGTTAGGATGAGGGCTAGGCTTAGGCTTAGGGTTAGGCTGAGGGTGAGGGTGGGGGTGAGAATTAGATTTAGGGTGATGGTTTGGGTTAGGGTA
Source organism: Dipodomys merriami (assembly GCF_024711535.1). Lineage (NCBI taxonomy): Eukaryota > Metazoa > Chordata > Mammalia > Rodentia > Heteromyidae > Dipodomys > Dipodomys merriami. The sequence goes on from NW_027203337.1 coordinate 548,876, forward strand.
AGTGTTATTATTAGGGTTATGCTTAGAGTTACGGTGAGGGTGAGGAAGCAGGTGAGGGGTAGGGTTCGGATTAGGGTGGGGTTTAGGGTTAGGGTTAGGCTTAGTGTGAGAGTGAGGTTTAGGGTTAGATATAGGGTTAGGGGGAGGGTTAGGGTTAGGGTTAGGGATAGGGTTAGTGTTAGAGTTATGGTGAGGGTGAGGGTTAGGTTTAGGTTTAGGGTTAGGGTTATGGTTAGGGTTAGTGTGAGGGTTAATGTTAGGGTTAGGGTTATTGTTAGGGTGAGGGTAAGTTTTAGGGTGAGGGATTGGGTTAGGGTGAGGGTTACGGTTAGGGTGAGTGTTAGGATTAGGTTTAGGGTTATTGTTAGTGTTTGGTTTAGGGTTTTGGTTACAGTGAGAGTGAGTTATAGGGTTAGGGTTAGGGTCAGGTTTAGGGTTTGGGTTAGGGTTAGAATGAGGGTTAGAATGAAGGTGAGGTTTGCTGTTAGAGTTAGGGTGATGGTGAGAGGTAGGGTTAGGATTTGGGTTAGGGTGATGGTGAGTGTGTGTGTTAGGGTTAGGTTTAGGTTTAGGCAAAGAGTTAGGCTAAGGTTGAGGTTGAGAGTGAAGTTTAGGGTTAGGATTAGGGTTAGTGTGAGAGTGAGGGCGACAGTTTGGTTTAGTGTTAGGGTGAGGGTTAGGGTGAGTGTTAGGATTAGGGTTAGGGTTATGGTGAGCGTTAGGGTTAGGGTTAGGTTGAGGGTTTGGGTTTGGTTAAGGATGAGGGTTAGTTTCACGGTTAGGGCGAGGATTATGATGAGGACTAGGGTTACGATTAGTGTTAGGGTGAGGGATAGGGTTAGGGTGAGAACTAGGGTTAGTGTTACGTTAAAGTTTAGGGTTAGGGATGGGCTTAGGGTGAGGGTTATGATGAGGGTTAGGGTTACGGTAAGGGTGAGGGTTAGGGTGAGGGTGAGGGTTAGGGTTAGGATTAGGGTTAGGGTTAGGGTGAGGGTGAGGTTTATGGTTAGAGTTGGGGTTAGGGTGAAGCTGAGGGTGAGTGTTAGGGTTCCAGTTAGTGTTAGGTTTAGAGTTAGTGAAAGGGTCAGGGTTAGAGTGAAGGTAAGGTTGAGGGTTAGGGTTAGGTTTAGGATTAGGGTTAGGGTGAGGGGTTAGGCTGAGGTGAGGGTCGTGGTGAGGATTAGGGTTAGGGTGATGGTTAGGGTTAGGGTTAGTGTGAGGGTTAGGATGAGGGTTAGTGTTAGGATTAGTGTTAGGGTGAGGGCTAGGTTGAGGGTGAGGGTTAGGATAAGGGTTAGGCTTAGACATTGAGGTTGAGGGTGAGGTTTAGGGTTAGGGTTAGGGTGAGGTTTAGGGGTAGAGTAAGGGTTAGGGTGAGGGTTAGTGTTAGGGTGAAGGTTAGGGTTGGGGTGATGGTAAGGGTAAAGGTGAGGGTTAGGCTGAGGGTGAGTGTTACTGTAATGGTGAGGGTTTAGGGTTATGGTGAGGTTTAAATTAAGGTTAGGGTGAGGGTGAGGTTTACATTGAGGATTAGTGTTAGGGTTAGTGTGAGGTTTAGGGTGAGGATGAGGTTTAGGGTTAGGGTGAGGGCTGGGGTGAGGATGAGGTTTAGGGTTAGTGTTAGGGTGAGATTTAGGGTTAGGGTGATGGTGAGGGTGAGTGTGAGGGTTAGATTTAGGATTAGGTTTAGTGTTAGGGTGAGGGTAAGTGTTAGGGTGAGGGTTAGGGTTAGGGTGAGGGTTATGGTTAGGGTCAGGGTGAGGGTTAGTGTTAGGATTTTTGTTAGGGTTCTGGTTAGTGTTACGGTTACTGTGAGCGTGAGGGTGAGGGTTAGTTTTAGGGTAGGATGACGTTTAGGGATAGGGTTAGGGTCAGGGTGAGGTTTAGGGGTAGATTTAGGTTTAGGGTGAGGCTGAGCATGATGGTTAGGGTTAGGATTAATGTTAGGGTTAAGGTGAGGGTTAGGGTGAGGGTGAAGGTTAGGGTTAGTGTTAGGTTTAGGGTTAGGGTTAGGGTGAGGGTGAGGGTGAGGGTGAGGGTGAGGTTTAGGATTAGTTTTAGGTTTATGATGACGGTCAGGATGAGGGTAGGGTTTAGGATTAGGGTTAGGGTGAGGGCTAGGGTGAGGGTGAGGTTTAGGGTTAGGGTTAGGGTGAGGTTTAGGGTTAGGCTTAATGTTAGGGTGAGGGTGAGGGTGAGGTTTAGGATTAGAGTTAGGGTTAAGGTGAGGCTGAGGGTTAGGTTTAGGGTTAGGATTAGGATTAGGATTAGGGTAAGGGTTAGGGTGAGTGTGAGAGTTAGGGTTAGTGTTAGGGTTCGGCTTAGGGTTAAACTGACGGTGAGGGTGAGGGTGACGGTTAGGGTTAGTATTTGGATTAGTGTGAGGGTGATTGTGTGTGTTAGGGTTAGGTTTAGCGTTAGGCTTAGGGTTAGGCTGAGGGTGAGTTTGTGGGTGAGGGTTAGGTTTAGAGTGAGGGTTGGAGTAAGGGTTAGGGGGAGGGTTAGGATGAGGGTTAGGATTAGGATGAGGGTGAGGTTGAGGGTGAGGATTAGGGTTAGGGTGATGGATAGGGTTAGGTTTAGGGTGAGTTTTAGGATCAGGGTTAGGGTTAGGGTGAGGATTAGGGTGTGTGTGACGGTAAGAGTAAAGGTGAGGGTTAGGCTGAGGGTGAGTGTTCCACTAAGGGTGAGGGTTATATTTAAGGTGAGGGTTAGCGTAAGGGTTAGGGTGAGGTTTAGGTTGAGGGTGAGGGTTAGATTGAGGATTAGGGTTAGTATGAGGTTTAGGGTGAGGGTTACGGTTAGTGTTAGGGTGAAGGTTAGGGTTAGAATTAGAGTTAGGGTGAGGGTTAGGTTGAGGGTGAGGTTTAGGATTAGAGTTAGTGTTAGGGCGAAGTTTAGGTTTAGGTTGAGAGTTAGGGTGACTGTGAGGGTTAGTATTAGTGTTAGGGTTAGGGTAAGGTTGACGGTAAGTTTTAGGGTGACGGTTAGGGTTAGGGTGAATGCTATGGTTAGGGTGAGGGTTAGGGTTAGGTTTAGGGTTATTGTTAGGTTTAGGGTTAGGTTTACAGTGAGAGTGAGGGTGAGGGTTAGTGTTAGGGTGAGGTTTAGGTTGAGGGTTAAGGTTTGAGTTAGGGTTAGTGTGAGGGTGAGGTTTAGGGTTAGGTTTAGGTTTAGGGTGAGGGCTAGGGTGAGGGTAAGATTTAGGGTTAGGGTTAGGGTGAAGTTTAGGGTTAGTATTAGGGTGAGTGTCAGGGTGAGTTTTAGGTTTAGGGTTAGAGATAGGGTTAGGGTGAGGGTTAGGGTGAGGTTGTGTGTTAGGGTTCGGGTTAGGATTAGGATTAGGGTTAGGGAGACAGTGAATGTGAGGGTTATGGTTAGGGTTAGGTTTAGGCTTTGAGATAGGCTGAGGGTGAGGTTGAGGATGAGGGTGAGGGTGAGGGTTAGGGTGAGGGTTAGGGTTAGGGTTAGGGTGATAGTTAGGTATTGGGTTAAGTTTAGGGTTAGGGTGAGATTTAGGTTGAGCGTGTCGGTAAGTTTAAAGGCGAGAGTTAGGCTGAGGATGAGGGTTATGGTAATGGTGAGGGTTAGGATTAGTGTGAGGTTTAGGGTAAGGGTTAGGGTTAGAGTTAGGGTGAGGTTAAGGGTTAGATTGAGGATTAGGGTTAAGGTTAGTGTGAGGTTTAAGGTGAGGATGAGGGTTAGGGTTAGGGTGAGGTTTAGGGTTAGATTTAGGGTTAGGGTGAGGGTTAGGTTTAGGGTTAGGGTTTGGGTGAGGGTGAGGGTTAGAATTAGCGTGAGGGTTAGGGTTAGTGTGAGGTTTAGTGTTAGGGTTAATTTTAGGGTGAGGGTAAGTGTTATGGTGAGGGTTAGGTTTAGGGTGAGGTTTAGGTTTAGGGTTACGCTGAGGGTGAGGATGAGGGTGAGGGTCAGGAATAAGGTTAGGGTTAGGGTGAGATTTAGGGTTAGGTTAGGGTTAGAGTTAGGGTTAGCGTGAAGTTGAGGTTTAGGGTTACAGTTAGGGTTAGGGTGATGGTGAGGGTTTGGTTTAGGGTTAGGTTTAGGGTTAGGATTAGGGTTAGGGTGAGCTTTAGTGTGAGGGTTAGGGTTGGGTTTAGAATTAGGGTTAGGGTGAGTGTGAGTGTGAGGGTTAGGTTTAGGGCTAGGTCTAGGTTTAGGGTTAGGCTGAGGGAGAGGGTGAGGGTGAGAGTTAGGGTTAGGGTTAGAATTAGCCTTAAGGAGAGGTTTAGGGTTAGGGTTAAGGTTAGGGTTTTGGTAAGGGTGAGGTTTCGAGTTAGCATGATGGTTAGGGTGAGAAGTAGGATTAGGGTTAGGTTGAGGGTTAGGGTGAGGGTTAGGTTGAGGGTTTGGGTTTGGGTTAAGGTTAGGGTGACCATGAGGTTTAGGGTGAGGTTTAGGTTAGGCTTAGTTTTAGGATTAGGTTGAGGTTAAGCATTAGGGTGAGGATTAGTTTTAGGGTTAGGATGAGGCTTAAGAAGAGGTATAGGGTTAAAGTGAGGGTGAGGGTTAGGGTTAAGGTGAGGGTTCATGTTAGGATTAGGATTAGGGTGAGGGTGATGTTTAGGATTAATGTTAGGGTTATTGTAAGTGTTATGGTTAGGGTTACATTTGCAGTGAGGGTGAGGTAGAGGGTGAAGTTTAGGGTTAGGGTTAGGGTTAGTGTTAGGTTTAGGATTAGTGTTAATGTTAGGGTTAGGTTTAGAGTTATGGTTTGGTTGAAGGTGAGGGTGATGGTTAGGGTTAGGGTTATGGTGAGGTTTAGGGTTAGGGTTAGGATTAGGGATTGGGAGAGTGTGAGGTTTAGGGTTAGAGTTAGGATGAGGGGGAGGGGGAGGTGTAGGTTTAGGGTTAGCATTAATGTGAGGTTTAGGGTTAGGGTTAGGGTTAGGGTGAGGGTGAGGGTTAGGTTGAGGGTTAGGTTTTGGGTTAGGGTACGTTAAATTTTAGGGTGAGGGTTAGGGTTAGGGTTAGGATGAGGGTTAAGATGAGGGTTAGGGGTTCAGTGAGGGGGAAGGTTAAGTTTCGGGTGAGAGTTAGGGTTAGGATTAGGATTCGGGTGAGGGTGATGGTTAGGATTAGGGTTAGGGTTATTGTAAGTGTTATGGATAGGGTTACATTTGCAGATAGAGTGAGGCTGAGGATGAAGGTTAGGGTTAGGGTTAGTTTTAGGGTTAACATTAGGGTTAATATTAGGTTTAGGGTTACACTTGCATTTTGGGTGAGGGTGAGGGTGAGGGTTAGGGTTAGGTTTAGGTTGATGGTGAAGGTTTGGGTGAGCGTTAGAGTTAGGGTTAGTCTTACGGTTAACATTAGGGTTAGGGTGAGGGTTAGGTTGAGGTTAAGCGTTAGGATTAGGTTTAGGGTTAGGATTAGGGTTAGTGTGAGGGTGAGTGTAGGGTTAGGGTTAAGATTAGGCTTGGGCTTAGGGTTAGGCTGAAGGTGGGGGTGCGGGTGAGAATTACGCTTAGGGTGATGGTTAGCCATATGGTGAGTGTGAGGGTTAGGATGAGGGTTAGGGTTAGGATACGGGTTAGGATGAGGGCTAGTGGGAGGGTGAGGGATAGGGTTAGGGTTAGGCTTAGGCATAGGCTTTAGGCTGATGGTGATGGTGAGTGTGAGTGTTAGAGTTATAGTGATGGATAGGGTTAGAGTTAGGGTGAGTGTTCGGATGAGGGTTTGGGTTAGGTTGAGGGTCAGTATGAGCATTGGGGTGATGGTAATGTTTAGGGTTAGTTTGAGGGTGAGGGTTAGGTTAAGGGTGAGGATTAGGGTTAGGGTGAGGTTTAGGGTAAGGGTTAGGGTTAGGGTTAGATTGAGGATTAGGGTTAGGGTTAGTGTGAGGTTTAGGGTGAGCATGAGGGTTAGGGTGAGAATTAGGGTTAGGGTGAGGGCTAGCTTGAGGTTGAAGGTTAGGGTTAGGGTTAAGTTTAGGGTGAGGGGTAGGGTGAGGGGTAGTGTTAGGTTTAGGTTGAGGGTTAGGTTCAGTGTGAGGGTTACAGTTAGGGTGACGGTTTGGGTGAGGGTGAGGTTTAGGGTTAGGAAAAGTGGTAGGGTTAGTGTTACACTGAGGGTGAGGGTGAGTGTGAGGGTGAAGGTTAGGGTTAGGGTGAGGGCTAGGGTGAGGGTTAGGGTAAGGGTGAGGGTTAGGGTGAGGGTGATGGTAAGGGTAAAGGTGAGGGTTAGGCTGAGGGTGATTGTTAAGATAAGGGTGAGGGTTAGTGTTAGGGTGAGGGTTAGGTTAAGGGTTCGGGTTAGGTTTAGGTTGAGGGTTCGATTGAGGATTAGGGTTAGGGTTAGTTTGAGGTTTATGGTGAGGATGAGGGTAAGGGTTAGGTTGAGGGTTAGGGTTAAAATGAGGGTTAGGGTTAGGGCTAGTGTGAGGGTGAGGTTTAGGCTTAGGGTTATTGTTAGGATGAGGTTTAGGGTTAGGGTGAGGGCTATGGTTAGTGTGAGGGTTAGTGTTAGAGTTAGGGTTAGTGTTAGGCTGTGGGTAAGTGTTAGGGTGAGGGTTAGGGTTAGGTTGAGGGTTAGGGTTAGGGTTAGGGTGATGTTGCGGGTGAGAGTGAGGGTTAGGGTGAGGATTAGGGTGAGTTTTAGGGTTAAGGTGAGGGTTAGGGTTAGGGTTAGCGTGTGGGTGATGATGAGGGTGAGAGTTAAGGTTAGAGTTACGGTGAGATTTCGGATAAGTGTGACGTTTAGGGTGAGGATGAAGTTAAGGGTTAGGGTGATGGTTAGGTTTAGGGTTAGGGTGAGGGGCAGGTTTAGTGTGAGGGTTAGGGTTAGGTTTAGGCTGAGGGTAAGGGTTAGGATGAGGGTTAGGGTGTGGTTGAGTGTTAGGGTTAGGGTAAGTGTTAGGGTGAAGGTAAGGCTTAGGGAGAGCATTAGGGTGAGGGACATTTTCAGGGTTAGAGTTAGGGGTATGTTGAGGGTTAAGTTGCGTGTTAGGGTTTGGGTTAAGGTTAGGGTGAGGGTGAGGGTGAGGCTTAGGGTTAGAATTAGGTTGAGGGTGAGTGTTAGGTGGAGGGTGAGGGTGAGGGTTCGTTTGAGGGTTTGGGTTAGGTTTAGGTTGAGGTTGAGGGTGAGGCTGAGGGTTAGGGTGAGGGTTAGGGTTAGGATTAGGGTTAGGGTGAGGGTGAGGGAGAGGGTTATATTTAGGATTAGGTTTAGGTTGATGATTAGGGTGATCGTTAGGTTTAGGGTTAGGGTTAGGGTTTTTGTTATGGTTAGGGTTAGGGTGAGGTTGAGGATGAGGGTGAGGTTTAAGATTGGGGTTAGGTTTAGTGTGAGGGTGAGGGTGAGGGTTAGGTTTAGGAATAGGGTTAGGGTTAGGGTTAGTCTGAGGGTGAGGGTGAGGTTGAGGATGAGGGTTACGGTTAGGTTTAGGGTTAGGTTTAGGATGAGGGTTAGGGTTAGTATGAGGGTTAGCTTTAGGGTTAAGTTGAGGTTAAGGGTTAGGTTGACGATTAGGGTGAGGGTGAGGGTTAAGTTTAGGGTTAGGCTGAGTGTTAGGGTGAGGGTAAGAGTTAGGGTGAGGGTTAGGGTTAGGGTTAGGGTTAGTGTCAGGATTAGGGTTAGGGTGGAGGTTAGGGTTAGGGTGAGTGTTAGCGTTAGGGGTAGGGTTAGGTTGGGAGTAAGGGTGAGGGTGAGTGTTAGGATTTGTGTTCGGGTTAGGGATAGGCTGGGGTGAGGTTGAGGGTGTGGGGTAGTGTGAGGCTTTAAATTAGGGTTAGGGTGAGGGTTAGGGCTAAGGTAAGTGTTAGGGTGAGGGTTAGGATTAGGGTGAGTTTTAGGGTGAGGTTGAGGGTTAGGGTTAGGTTTAGGGTTATGGTGAGGGCTAGGGTGATAGTGAGAGTTAGGGTTAGCTTTAGGCTTATGGTGAGGTTTATGGTTAGGGTGAGCGTTAGGTTTAGTGTGAGGATTAGTGTTAGGGTTAAGGTGAGTGTTAGGGTGAGCGTAAGGTTTATGGTGAGCTTTAGGGTTAGGGTGAGGGTTAGGGTAGGTTAGGGTTAGTGTGAGGATTAGGGTTAGGGTGGAGGTTAGGGATAGGGTGAGGGTTAGGGTGAGGGATAGGGTTAGGTGTAGGATTAGGTTTAGAGTGCAGGTGAGGTTTAGTGTTAGGATTAGAGTTAGGTTTAGGCTGAGGGTTTCGGCGAGGGTGAGGGTTAGGGTAAGGGTGAGGGTGAGGCTTAGGTTTAGGGTGATTATTAGGGTTAGGGTCATGTTTAGGATGAGGGTGTGGGTTAGGTGGAGGGAGAGGGTGAGGGTTCGGTTGAAGGCTTGAGTTACGTTTAGGGTGAGAGTGAGGGTGATGGTGAGGGTTAGAGTTAGGTATACGGTTAGGCTTAGGGTTAGGGTGAGGGTGAGGGAGAGGGTTAGGTTTCGGATTAGGAATAGGGTTAGGGTTAAGCTTAGGCTGAGGGTGAGGGTGAGGGTTAGAGTGAGGTTAGGGTTAGGGTTAGCGTTATTGTTAGGGGTAGGTTTAGGGTGAGGTTGAGGATGACGGTGAGGGTGAGGGTTAAGATTAGGTTTAGGTTTAGGGGGAGGGGGAGGGTGACGGTTAAGGTTAGCATTAGGGTTAGGGTTAGGGTGAGGGTGAAGGTGAGGGTGAAGGTGAGGATGAGGGGTACGGTTAGGTTTAGGGTTTGGGTTAGGATGAGGGTTAGGGTTAATGTGAGGGTTAGGTTTAGGGTTAGGGTGAGCATAAGGGTTAGGTTGAGGGTTAGGGTGAGGGTTAAGGTTAGGGTTAGCGTTAGAGTCAGGATTAGGGTTAGGGTGGAGTTTAGGGTTAGGGTGAGTTTTAGCGTTGGGGTAGGGTTAGGTTGAGAGTGAGGGTGAGGGTTAGGGTTAGGGTTAGTGTTAGGTTGAAGGTAAGGGTTAGGGTTAGGGTGAAGGTGAGGTTTAGGTTTATCGTTTGGGTTATAGTGAGGGTAAGGTTGAGGGTTAGGGTTTGGGTTAGTGTTAAGTTGAGGGTGAGGGTTAGGGTGAGTTTTAGGGTTAGGGTTAGTGATAGGGTGAGAGTTAGGGTGACAATAAGTTTTAGGGTGAGTGTTAGGGTTAGGGTGAGGTTGAGGGTTAGGGTTAGGGTGAGGGTTAGGGTGACAGTAAGTGTAAGGGTGATGGTGAGGATGAGAGTGAGGGTGAGTTTTACTGTAAGGGTGAGGATTGGGTGCGGGTGAGGGTTCCGGTGAGGGTTAGGGTTAGGATTAGGCCGAGGGTGAGGGCAAGGGTAAGGGTGAGGGTGAGGGTGAGGGTGAGGTTTAGCGTTAGGGTTAGTGTTACAGTTAGGGTGAGGGCTAGAGTGAGGGGTACCGATAGATTTCAATTGATGGTTAGGTTTAGTAATAACATTAGGGTTACAGTTAGGGTTAGGATTAGTGTGAGGTTAAGGGTTAGGGTGAGGGTTAGGGTGAGAGTGAGGGTTAGGGTTACCGTGAGTGTTACGGTGAGGGTTAGTGTTAGGGTGAGGGTTAGGGTTAGGGTTAGTGTTAGGGTGAGGGTTAAGGTTAGGCTAAGGGTTAGGGTGTGGGTTATGGTTAGGGTGAGGTTTAGGGTGAGGTTGAGTGTTATAGTTAGTGTTAGGGTTACGGTGAGGGCTAGGGTGAGAGTGAGAGTTAGGGTTAGGGTTAGGGTTAGGGTGAGGGTTAGGGTTACAGTGACGTTTAGGTTTAGTGTGAGGGTTAGTGTTAGGGTTAGGGTGAGTGTTAGGGTGAGGGTAAGGATTAGGTGAGGGTTAGGGTCAGGGTGAGGTTTAGGTTTAGGATTAGGGTTAGTGTCAGGGTTAGGGTTACAGTGGAGGTTAGGTTTCGGGTGAGAGTTAGGGTTAGGGGTAGGGTTAGGTTTAGAGTGAGGGTGAGGTTTAAGGTTAGGATTGGAGTTAGGGTTAGGCTGAGGGTGAGGGTGAGGGTGAGGGTTAGGGTTAGGGTGGAGGTTAGGATTAGGGTGAGGGCTAGACTTTGGGTTAGAGTATTGGTGAGGGTGAGGGTGAAGGTGAGGTTTAGGGTTAGGGTGAGGGATATTGTGAGGGCTAGGGTGAGTGTGAGGGTTAAGGTGAAGGTGAGGGTGAGGGTTTCGTTTAGGTAAGGGTTATGGTTAAGGTGAGGATTAGGTGAGGGTGAGGGTGAGGGTGAGGGTTAGGTTGAGTGTAAGGGTTAGAATTAGCATTAGGGTTAGGGAGAGGGTTGGGGTGAGGGTTAGGGATTAGGTGAGGGTGAGGGTTAGGGTTAGGGTGAGGGTTAAGTTTAGGGTGAGGTTTAGTGTTAGGGTTAGGGTGAGTGTGACGGTGATGGTGAAGGTTAGGGTTAGGGTGAGTGTGAGGGCTAGGGTTAGGGTGAGGGTTATGGTTAGGCTTAGGGTGAGGTTTAAGGTTAGGTTTAGGGTGATGGTTAGGGTGAGGGGTAGGTTTAGGGTTGAGTTAGTGTGAGGGCTACGGTGAGTGTAAGGGTTAGGGTGTGGGGGAGGGTTAGGGTTACGGTGATGGTTTGGGTTAGGTTTAGGCTGAGTGTTAGGGTGAGGGTTAGTGTTAGGGTTAGGCTTAGGGTGCAGGTTAGGGTTAGGTTTAGGGTTACGGTTCGGGTGAGTTGTAGGGTTAGGGTTAGGGTTAGTGTGAGGGCTAGGGTGAGGGTGAGGGTTAGGATTAGGCATAGGGTGAGGATCAGGTTTATGGTTAGGGTTAGGGTGAGGTTGAGGGTGAGGGTGAGTGTTAGGGTTAGGATTAGGATTAGGGTGAGGGTTAGTGTGAGGGTGAGTGTAAGGTTAGCATTAGGGTTAGTGTGAGGGTGAGGGTTAGGATTAGGTTTAGGGTGAGAGCTAGGATGAGGGTGAGGGTTAGGGTAGGGATAGCGTGAGGATTAGGGTTAGGGTTATGGTTAGGGTTAGGGTGAGGGTTAGGGTGAGGGTGAGGGTTATGGTTAGCATTAGGGTTATGGTTAGTATTAGGCTGAGGGTTAGGGTTAGTTTTAGGTTTAGGTTGAGGGTGAGGGTGAGGTTTAGCCTTAGAGCTAGGTTGAGGGTTAAGTTTAGGATGAGGGTTAGGGTTAGTGTTAGGTTTAGGGTGAAGGTGAGGGTTAGGTTTAGGGTAAGGTTTAGGTTTAGAGTGATGGTTAGGTTAGTGTGAGGGTTAGTGTTGGGGTTAGGGTTAGTGTTAGGTTGAGGGTAAGTGTTAGTGTGCGGTTAAGGATTAGGGTGATGTTTAGGGTTAGGGTTAAGTTTAGGATTAGGGTGAGGGTGATGTTTAGGATTAGAGTTAAGGTTAGGGTGAGGGTTAGGGTAAGGTTTAGTGTTAGGGTTTGGGTTATGGTGAGGTTTAGCGTGGGGGTGACAGTTAGGGTTAGGATTAGGATTAGGGTTAAGGTGAGGGTGAGTGTGAGGGTTAGATTTAGGGTTAGGATTAGACTTAGGGTGAGGGTGAGGGTGAGGGTTAGGGTGAGGTTTAGGCTTAGGCTTAGGGATAGAGTATGGGCTAGGGTGAGTCTGAGGGTTTGGGTTAGGGTTAGGGAATGGGTTAGGGTGAGGGTTTGGGTTAGGTTTAGGGTATGGGTTAGGGTGAGGGTTAGGGTTAGGGTTATTGTTGGGGTTAGGGTTGGGGTTAGGTATAGGCTTAGTGTTAGGTGGAGTGTGAGGGTGAGAGTGAGGGTTAGGGTTAGTGTGAGGGTTAGGGTAAGGGTTAGGGTTAGGGTTAGCGTGAGGTTAAGGGTTAGGTTGAGATTTAGTGTGAGGGTGAGGGTTAGGGTTAGGCTAAGGGTGAGGGCTAGGGTGAGGTTTAGGGTTAGGTTTAGGGTGAGGTTTAGGGTGTGCTTTAGGGTTAGGTTTAGGGTGAGCGTTTGGGTAAGGGCAAGTGTTCGGGTGATGGTTAGGGTGAGGATGAGTGTTAGGTTTACGGTTAGGGGTAGGGTGAGGGTTAGAGTTAGGGTTTAGGGTTAGTGTGAGGGTTTTGTTTAGTGTTAGGGTTACGGTTATGGTGAGGTTTAGGGTGGGGTTGAGGTTTAGGGTTAGGATTAGGATTAGGGTTAAGGTGAGGTTAGGTTGAGATTTAGTGTGAGGGTGAGGGTTAGGGTTAGGCTAAGGGTGAGGGCTAGGGTGAGGTTTAGGGTTAGGTTTAGGGTGAGGTTTAGGGTGTGCTTTAGGGTTAGGTTTAGGGTGAGCGTTTGGGTAAGGGCAAGTGTTCGGGTGATGGTTAGGGTGAGGATGAGTGTTAGGTTTACGGTTAGGGGTAGGGTGAGGGTTAGAGTTAGGGTTTAGGGTTAGTGTGAGGGTTTTGTTTAGTGTTAGGGTTACGGTTATGGTGAGGTTTAGGGTGGGGTGAGGGTTAGGGTTAGTGTGAGGGTTAGGGTAAGGGTTAGGGTTAGGGTTAGCGTGAGGTTAAGGGTTAGGTTGAGATTTAGTGTGAGGGTGAGGGTTAGGGTTAGGCTAAGGGTGAGGGCTAGGGTGAGGTTTAGGGTTAGGTTTAGGGTGAGGTTTAGGGTGTGCTTTAGGGTAAGGTTTAGGGTGAGCGTTTGGGTAAGGGCAAGTGTTCGGGTGATGGTTAGGGTGAGGATGAGTGTTAGGTTTACGGTTAGGGGTAGGGTGAGGGTTAGAGTTAGGGTTTAGGGTTAGTGTGAGGGTTTTGTTTAGTGTTAGGGTTACGGTTATGGTGAGGTTTAGGGTGGGGTTGAGGTTTAGGGTTAGGATTAGGATTAGGGTTAAGGTGAGGGTGAGTGTGAGGGTTTGGGTTAGGGTTAATGTTAGGGTTAGACTTAGGATTAGACTTAGGGTGAGGGTGAGGGTGAAGGCAAGGGTTAGGTTTAGGGTGAGGTTTAGGGTTAGGGTTAGGGTGAGGGTTAGGGTGAGGGTGAGGGTGAGGGTGAGGGTGAGGGTGAAGGTGAGGGTGAGGGTTAGGGTGTTGATGACGGTTAGTGTTAGGGTGAGGTTTAAGGTGACAGTGAGGGATAGGGTGAGGGTGGTGGTTAGAGTTAGTGTGAGTATTAGGTTTAGGGTTAGGGTTAAGGTTATGGTGAGGGTAAGGGTTAGGGTTAGGTTTAGAGTGAGGGTGAGGGTTAGGGTTAGGGTTAGGGTTATGGTGAGGTATAGGGTTTGGGTAAGGGTTAGGGTTAGGGTGAGGTTGAGTGTTATATTTAGGGTTTGGATGAGGTTTAGGGTTAGGATGAGGGTTAGGGATAGGGTTAGGGTTAGGGTGAGGGTTATTGTTAGGGTTCGGGTTTGAGTTAGGGTGAGTATGAGGGTGAGGATTAGTGTTAGGATTATGGTGAAGGTTAGTGTTAGGCAGAGGGTGAGGGTGAGGGTGAGGGTTAGGTTTAGGGTTAGGGTTAGGGTGAGTGGTATGGTTAGGTTTAGGGTGAGGGTTAGGGTTAGGATTCGGGTTAGGGTTAGGTTGAGGGTGAGGGTTGGGGTTAGGGTTAGGGTGAGGGTGAAGGTGAGTGTTAGGGTTAGGGTTAGGTTTAGGATTAGGGTTAGGTTTAAGGTAAGGGTAAGGGTTAGAGTGAGCGTTAGGTTTAGGGTGAGGGTGAGGGTTAGGTTTAGGGTTAGGGTTAGGGTGAGGGTGAGGGTTATGTTCATGGTTAGTGTTAGGGTGTGGACTATGGTGAGGGAGAGGATTAGGGTGAGGGTTAGGGTTAGCGTTAGGTTTAGGGTCAGGGGTAGGTTGAGGGTTAGGATTAGGGTAAGGACTATGGTTAGGCTGAGGGTGAGGTTGAGGTTGATAGTGAGGGTTAGGTTTAGAGTGAGGGTTAGTGTGAGGGTGAGGGGGAAGGGGAGAATTTGGTTTTGGGTTAGAGTTATGTTGAGGGTGAGGATTAGGATTAGGGGTAGCAGTAGGTTTAGGCTGAGGGTGAGGGTGATGCTGAGGGTGAGGGTTAGGTTAGGGTGAGGGTAAGGGTTAGGGTTAGGGTGAGGGTTAGGGTTAGGGTGATTTTAGGGTGCCGCTGAGAGTTAGGGTGAGGGTGAGTTTGAGTGTGAGGTTTAGGGTGAGTGTGAGGGTGAGTGTGAGTTTGACGATTAGGATTAGGTTTAGGTTGAGGGTAAGGCTTATCATTAGGATTGGGGTTAGTGTAAGGCTTAGGCTGAGGGTGAGGGTGAGGGTGAGGTGAGGGTTAGGGTTAGGGTTAGGTTGAAGGTTAGGGTTAGTGTGAGGGTTAGGGTGAGGGTGAGCTTGAGGTTCAGGTTGAGGTTGAGAGTGACGTTGAGGTTGAGGGTAAGGGTTAGGGTTACGGGTAGGGTGACGGTGAGGGTGAGGGTTAGGGTTAGGGTTAGTGTTATTTTTATAGTTAGGGTTAGGGATAGTAATAGGGTGAGAGTGAGGGTGAGGGTTAGCATGAGGGTAAGGGTTAGGGTTATGCTTAGGGTGAGGGTGAGGGTGAGACTTAGGGTTAGGATTAGGGTTAGGGTAAGGGTTAGGATGAGGGTTAGGCTGAAGGTTAGAGTTAGGGTTAGTGTGAGGTTTAGGTTTAGGGTTATGGTTAGGGTGAGGGCAAGGTTTATGGTGAGGGTTAGGTTGAGTTTGAGGGTTAGGGTTAGGGAGAGGGTTAGGGTGAGATTTAGGGTTAATGTTAGGGTTAAGGTTAGGGTGAATCTAATGGTTATAGTGAGAGTTATTGTGAGGGTGAGGGTTTGGGTTATTGTGAAGGTAAGTGTTAGGGTGAGGGTTAGTGTGAGGGTTTGGGTTCAGGTTAGCATTAGGGTTAGGTTCAGGGTGAAGGTTAGATTGAGGTTTAGGGTTAGTGTTCGGGATAGGGTGAGTATTAGGGTTAGTGTGAGGGTGAGGGTCTGGATTAGGGTTAGGGTTAGATTTAGGGTGAGGGTGAGGGTGAGGGTTAGAATTAGGATTAGGGTTAGGGTTAGAGTTAGGTGACATTGAGGGTGAGGGTTAGGGTTTGGTTTAGAATTAGTGTGAGGGTGATCGTGAGGGTTAGGGTTAGGATTAGGGTTATGGTTATGGTTAGGTTTAGGATGAGGGTGAGGGTGAGGCTTATGGTTAGGGTTAGGGTGAAGTTTAGGTTTAGGGTGAGGGCTATGGTGAGGGTGAGTGTTAGGGTGAGTGTGAGGGTGAGGTTGAGGGTTTCGTTTAGGTAATGGTTAGGGTTAGGGTTAGGGTGAGGATTAGGGTGAGGGTGAGGTTTAGGTTGAGGGTTACAGTTAGGGTGAGGTTTAGGGTGAGGCTGAGGGTTAGGGTGAGGGTTAGTGTTATGGCGAGGACTAGGGTTAGGGTTATGTTGATGCTGAGGGTTAGGTATACCTTAAGGTTTAGGGTTACGGTGAGGGTTAGGGTTAGGGTTAGGGTTAGGGTGAGGATGAGTGTGAGGGTTAGGGTTTGGGTGAGGTTTAGGGTTAGGGTTAGGGTTAGTGTAAGGGTTAGAGTTAGGGTGAAGGTTAGGATTAGGGTTAGGGTGAGGTTTAGGGTGAGGGTGAGGGTTATGGTGAGGGTGAAGGTTAGGGTGTGGGTGAGGATTAGGGTTAGGTTGATTGTTAGTGTTAGGTTTAGGGTTAGTGTGAGGGTGAGGGTTAGGGTTAGCGTTAGGGTTAGGTTGAGGGTTTGGATTAGGGTTAGGGTTAGTGTGAGGGTTAGAGTGAAGGGTAGGGTTAGGGTTAGGGTGAGGGTGATGGTGACAGTGAGGTTTAGGGTGAGGGTGTGTGTGAGGGTAAGGGTTAGGTGTAGGGTTAGGGTGAGTTTAAGTGTGAGGCTTAGGTTTAGGAATAGGGTTAGGTTTAGGGTTAGGGTGAGTGTTAGGGTGTGGATGAGGCTTAGGTTTAGGGTGAGGATTAGGGTTAGAGTTAGGTTTATGGTGAGGGTAAAGTTAGGGTGAGTTTCAGTATGAGGGTTAGGGTTAGGGTTAGGGTGAGGGTGAGGTACAGGTTTTGGGTTAGGGTTAGGGTGAGGGTTAGGGATAGGTTTAGGGTTAGGGTTAGGGTGAGGGTGAGGTTTAGGATTAGGTTTAGGGTTAGAGTTAGGGTGAGGGTGAGTTTTAGGGTTAGTATTAGAGTTAGCCTGAGGGTGAGGGGGAGTGTTAGGGATAGGGTGAGTTTTATGGTTAGGGTTATGGTTAGGGTGAGGGTTAGGGTTACGGTTAGGGTTAGGATGAGCGTTAGGCTGAGCGTTAGGTTTAGGGTTAGTGTGAGGGTTAGGTTTAGGGTTTGGGTGAGGGTTAGGGTTAGGTTTAGGGATAGGATAAGGGTTAGGTTGAGGGTTAGGTTTAGGGCTAGTTTGAGGGTTAGGTTTATGTTTAGGGTTAGCATCAGGGTAAAGGTTAGGGTGAGGATTAGGGTGAGGGTGAGGATAAAGGTTAGGGTGAGGGTTAGGGCAAGGGTGAGGGTTAGGGTTAGGGTGAGCGTTAGGTTGCGGGTTAGGGTGAGGGTTAGGGTGAGGGTAAGTGTTTGGGTGATGGTAAGTTTGTGAGTGAGGGATAGGATTATGTTGTGTGTAAGGGTTAGGGTGAGGGTTAGGGTTAGGGTTTGGGGTTAGGGTTAGAGTTAGGTTTAGGGTTAGGTTTAGGGTGATGTTTATTGTGAGAGTATGGTTTAGGTTGAGGGTGAGTATTCGGCTGAGCGTGAGGGATAGGATGAGGGTGAGGAGTAGGGTTACAATTAGGGTTAGGGAGAGGGGTAGTGTGCACATTAGGGTTCGGATTAGGGTTAGGATTAGGGTTAGAGTGATGATGAGTGTGAGGGTTAGGGTGTGGGTAAGTGTTATGGTTAGGGATAGGGTTAGTGCTAATGTGAGGATGAGGGTTAGTGTGAGGGTGAGAGTTACATTTACGTTTGGGTTAGGGTTAGGGTGAGGATTAGGTTGAGGGTGAGGGTTAAGCTGAGCTTAGGGTTAGAATGAGGGTTTGTGTTCAGTGAGGGTGTGGGTTAGTGTTAGGGTTAGGTTTAGGTTGAGGGTGATTGTGAGGGTTAGGATTAGGAATAGGTTTAGAGTTACGGTGAGGGTGAGGGTCAGTGTGAGGGTGAAGGTTAGGGTTAGGTTTAGGGTTATGTTTAGGGTGAGGGTTACGGCTAGTGTGAGGGTTATGATTAGGGTTAGCGTTAGGGTCAGGGTGAGGGTAAGGGTTAGGGTGAGGGTTAGGGTGAAGGTGAGGATTAGGGTTCGGGTTAGGGTTAGTGTTTGGGTGAGGGCTAGGGTCAGGGTGAGGGTCAGTGTGAGGGTTAGGTTGAGGGTTTCTTTTCGGTCAGGGTTATGGTTATTGTGAGGATTAGCGTGAGGGTGAGTGTTAGTGTTAGGGTGATGTTTAATGTGTGGATGAGGGTGAGGGTGAGGGTGAGGGTGAAGGTTCAGGTGAGGGTGAAGTTAGGTGTGGTTGAGGATTAGGGTTAGGGTTAGGGTTATGGTGAGGGTAAGGTATAGGGTGAGGTTTATTGTGAGGATGAGGGTTATGGTTAGTGTTAGGGTTAGGGTGAAGTTTAGGGTGAGGATTAGGTTTTGGTTTAGGGTTAGGGTGAGGGTGACATATAGGGTGAGTTTTAGTGTTAGGGTGAGGGTTAGGGATATGGTTAGGGTGAGGGTGAGGGTTAGGGTTAGGGTTAGAGTTAGGGTGAGGGTGAGGGTTAGGATTAGGGTAAGGGCTGAGGGTGAGGGTGACTGTAAGAGTGAGGGTTTGGGTGAGGGTTAGGGTTAGGGTTAGGGTGAGGGTGAGGATTAGGGTTAGGGTGAAGGTGTGGGTAAGTGTTAGGGTGAGGGTTAGGGCGAGGGTGAGGTTTAGGCATAGGGTGAGGGTAAGGGTTAGAGTGAGGGTAAGGGTAAGGTTGAGGGTTAGGGTGAGGGTGAGGGTTAAGGTTATCATTAGGGTTAGGGTGAGGGTGAGGGTTAGGGTGAGGTTTAGGGTTAAGATTAGGGATAGTGTGAGGATTAGGGTTAGGGAAAGGTTTAGGGTGAGGGTTAGGCTGAGGGGTAGGGTTAGGGATAGAGTGACTTAGGTTTAGTGTGAAGTTTAGATTTAGGGTTAGGTTTAGGATTAGTGTTAGGGTTAGGTTGAGGGTGAGGGTGAGGGTGAGGGTTAGGGTTAGGGTTATTGTGAGGGTTAGTGTTAGGGTGCGGGTTAGGTTTAGGGTGAGGGTTAGGATTAAAGTAAGGTTGAGGGTGAGGGTTAGGGTTACGGTTACATTTAGGGTGAGGGTCAGGGTGAGGGTTAGGTTTAGGTTGAGGGTTAGGTTTAGGGTGAGGGTTTGGGTTAGGGTGAGCATTAGCGTGATGGTGAGGGTTAGGGTGAGGATGAGGGTTAGGTTTAGATTTAGGGTTAGGGTGAGGGTTAGGGTTAGAGTTAGGGTGAGATTTAGGTTGAGGTGGAGGGATATGGTTAGGTTGAGGTTTAGGATTAGTGTGAAGGTTAGGGTTAGGGTTAGGGTTAGTGTGAGGATTCTGTTTAGGGTGAGGTTTAGTTTGAGGGTGAGGGTTAGGGTGAGCGTTAGAGTTAGGTTCAGTGTGAGGGTTAGGGTTAAGGTGATGCTTAGGGTGAGGTTGAGGGTTAGTGTTAGGGGGAAGGGGAGTTTGAGGGTAAGGGTTAGGGTGAGGGTGCGGGTGAGGTTAGTTTAGGATTAGGTTTAGAGTTAGGGTTAGGCTGAGTGTGATGGTGGAAGTGAGGTGAGGGTTAGGGTTAAGGCTAGGGTGAGGGTTAGGGTTAGTGTGAGGGTTAGTGTGATGGTGAGGTTCAGAGTGAGGTTGAGGTTTAGAATGAGGGTGAGGGCGAGGTTGAGGGTTAGGGTTAGGATTAGGGTTAGGATGAGTTTTAGGGTTAGGGTTAGGGTTAGAGTTATTGTTAGGGTTAGAGTAAGGCTGAGAGAGAAGGGGCGGTTGAGGGTGAGGGTGAGGGTTAAGGTTAGGGTTAGGGTGAGGGCTTGGGTGAGGGTGAGGGATAGGCTGAGGGTGAGGGTGAGAGTTTCTGTTAGGTAAAGGTTATGGTTAGGATGAGGATTAGGGCAAGGGTGAGGATTGAGCTGAGGTTAGGTTCAGGGTGAGGGTTAGGGTTAGGTTGAGGGTGAGGGTTAGGGTTAGGGTGATGTTTAGGGTGAGGGTGAGGGTTAGGTTGAGGGAGAGGGTGAGGGTGATGGTTAGGGTTAGGGTTAGGGTTAGGTTTAGGGTGAGGGTGAGTGTTAGGATTAGGAATAGGATTAGGGTGAGGGTTAGGGTGAGGGGGAAGGTTAAGGCCAGCGTTAGGGTTAGGGTTAGAGTGAGGGTTTCGGTTAGTGTGAGGGTTATGGTTAGGTTTAGGGTAAGGGAAAGGGTTAGGCTGAGGGTTAGGGTGAGTGTGAGGGTTTGGATTAGGGTTTGTAAGGGTTAGGGTGAGGGTTAGGGTTTGGGTGATGTTTAGAGTGCGGGTGAGAGTTAGGGTGAGTATGAGGCTTCGGGTGAGGGTGAGGGTAAGGGTGTGGGTGAGCATTAGGTTTAGGGTGAGGGATAGCGTTAGGGGTAGGTTTCGGGTTAGGTTGAGGGTTAGGGTTAGCATTAGGATCAGGGTGAGGGGTAGGGAGAGGGGTAGGTTTAGGTTTAGGGTGAGGTTTAGGGTGAGGCTGAGGGTTAAGTTGAGGGTCTGGGTGAGGGTTTGGGTTAGGTTTTGGGTAAGAGTTAGGGTGAGTTTGAGGGTGAAGGTTAAGTTTAGGATTAGGGTGAGGGTTAGGTTTATGTTGAGGCCTAGGGACAGTGTTAGGGTTAGGGTAACTGTGAGGGTGAGTGTTGGGTTTAGGTTTAGGGTTACAGTTAGGGTGAGGATGAGGGTTAGGATTAGGGTTAGGGTTAGGATGAGGGTTAGGCTGAGGTTTAGGATTAGGTTAGGGTGAGGTTTAGGGCTAGGTTTAGGTTAGGATAAGGATTAGGCTGTGGGTTAGGGTTAGGGTTAATGTGAGGGTTAGGTTTAGGGCTAGGGTAAGGGTTAGGGTGAGGGTAAATGTTAGGGTGAGAGTTAGGGTGAGGTTGAGTTTTAGGGTTAGGGTGAGGGTTAGGGTCAATTTAAGTTTAGGTTTAGGGTTAGGGTGAGGGTAAGGGTGTGGGTAAGTGTTAGGGTGAAGTTTAGGTTGAGGGTGAGTGTTAGCATCAAGGTTAGGGTTAGGTTTAGGTTTAGGTTTTGTGTGAGGTTTAGGGTTTGGGTAAGTGTTAGGGTGAGGTATAGGGTGAGGGTGAGTTTTAGGGTTAGGGTGAGGGTTATTGTCAAGTTTAAGTTTAGGTTTAGGGTTAGGGTGAGGGTAAGGCTGTGGGTAAGTGTTAGGGTGAAGTTTAGGTTGAGGGTGAGTGTTAGCATCAAGGTTAGGTTTAGGTTTAGGGTTTGGGTGAGGGTTAGGGTTTGAGTAAGTGTTAGGGTGAGGTTTAGTGTGAGGGTGAGGGTTAGGGTTAGGGTGAGGGTAAGTGTTAGGGTGAGGTTTAGGGTGAGGCTGAGGGTTAGGGTTAGCATTAGGGTGAGGGTGAGGGTGAGGCTTAAGGTGAATTTTGGGTTAAGATTAAGGATAGGGTGAGGATTAGGGTTAGGGTTAGTTTGAGGGTGAGGGTTAGGGTGAGGGGTAACATTAGAGTTTGGGTGAGGGTTAGGTTTAGTGTGAGGGTTAGGGTTAGGGTTAGGGTGATAATAAGGGTTAGGGTGAGGGTTAGGGTAAGTGTGAGGTAGGGTGAGGGTTAGGGTTAGGGTGAGGGTTAGGAATAGGTTTAGGGTTAGGGTGAGGGTTACGGTTAGGGTTAGGATTAGAGTTAGGGTGAGGGAAAGGCTTAGGGTGAGGTTTAGGGTGAAGTAGAGGGTTAGGGTTGGGGGAGTGTGAGGGTGAGGGTGAGGGTTAGTGTTAGGATGAGGGTTAGTGTTAGGGTTAGGGTGAGTGTTAGCTTTAGGGTTATGTTTAGTGTGAGGGTGTGTGTTAGGGTGAGGGTGAGTGTTAGTGTGAGAGTTAGAGTTAGGGTTAGGTTTAGGGATACGTTTAGGGTGAGGGTAAGGTTTAGGGTGAGGGTTAGCGTGAGGGTGAGGGTTAAGGTTAGTGTGAGGGTTAGGGTTAGGGTTAGGATGAGGTTTAGGGTCAGGGTTAGGGTTAGGTTTAGGTTTAGTGTGAGGATTCCGGTTAGGGTGAGGGTTGGGATTAGGTTTAGGGTTAGTATAAAGTATAGGGTGAAGATTAGGTTTACAGTTAGTGTGAGTGTTAGGTTTAGGGTTCAGGTTTGGGTTATGTTGAGGGTAAAGGTTAGGGTGAGGGTTAGGGTGAGGCTGAGGGTTAGGGTTAGGGTGAGGTTTAGGTTGAGGGTTAGGATTAGGTTTACGGTTAGGGTAAAGCTGAGGGGGAAGGGGAGGTTGAGGGTGAGGGATAGGGTTAAGGTGAGGGATAGGTTGAGGATTTGGGTTACGTTTAGATTTAGGGTGAGGGTTAGGCTGAGGGGTAGGGTTAGGTTTAGGTTGAGGCTTAGGTTTAGTGTGAGGTTTAGGGTTAGGGGTAGGGTGAGGGTTAGGTTTAGGGTGTTGGTTAGGTTTAGGATTAGGGTGAGGTTTAGGTTTTGTGTGAGGGTTACGGTTAGGGTTAGGGTGAAGGTAAATTTTAGGGTGAGGTTTAGGGTGAGGATGATGTTTAGGGTTAGCTTTAGGTTTAGGTTTAAGGTTAGGGTGAGGGTTAGGGTTAGGGTGAGGGTGAGGGTGAGGGTGAGGGTGAGGCTTAGGTTTAGGATTATTGTTAGGGTTAGGGTAAGGGTTCGGTTTAGGTGTAGTGTGAGGGTTATGGTCAGGGTAAGTGTTAGGGTGAGGGTTAGGGTTATGGTTAGGTTAAGTGTGAGGGTCAGGGTGAGGGTTAGGGTTAGTTTGAGGGTAAGGGTTAGGGTGAGGTTTAGGGTTAGCGTTAGGGTGAGAGTTAGGGTTAGGGTTAGTGTTAGGGTTAGAGTGAGGTTTATGGTCAGGGTTAAGTGGAGGATTATGGTGAGGGTTATGGTTAGGGTAAGGTTAGGGTTAGGGTTAGGCTGAGGGTGAGGGTGAAAGTGAGTGTGAGGGTTAGGGTTAGGGTTAGGGTGAGGGGTAGTGTGAGGGGTAGGGTTAGGGTTAGGGTGAGGTTTAGGTTTAGTATGAGGGTTAGGGTTAGGGTGAGGGTTATCGTGTGGATTAGCGTTAGGGTTAGGTTTAGGGTGAGGGTGGGATTGAAGGTTAGGGATTGGATTAGAGTTAAGGTTAGTATAATGATGAGGGGGAAGGGGAGGTTGAGGGTGAGGGTTAGGGTGAGGTTTAGGGTCAGGGTGAGGGTGAGGGTTTCGGTTAGGTAATTGTTAGGGTGAGGATTAGGATGAGGGTGGGGGTTAAGCTGAGGTTAGGTTTAGGGTGAGGGTTTGGGTTAGGGTTGGGGTGAGGGTTAGGGTTAGGGTGATGGTTAGGGTGATGGTGAGGGTTAGGATAAGGGTGAGGGTTAGGGTTAGGGTTAGGGTGAGGGTTAGGGTGAGCGGTAGGTTTAGGGTTAGGGTTAGTTTGCGGGTTATTCTGAGGATAAGGGTTAGGGTGAGGTTTAGGTTGAGGGTGAGGGTTAGTATTAGGGTAAGGGTAAGGGTTAGGTTGAGGGATAGGGTGAAAGTGAGGGTTAGGGTTAGCATTAGAGTTAGGGTGATGGTGAGGCTTAGGGTGAGGTGTAGTGTGAGGATGAGGGTTAGGGTTAGTGTGAGGGTTACGGTGAGGTTTAGAGTTAGGATTAGGGTTTGGGTGTGAGTGAGGTGTAGGGTGAGGGTTAGGGTTAGGGTGAGGGTTAGGGATAGGGTTAGTGTAAGGATGAGGGTGAGTGTTAGGGTTAGGTTTAGGGTAAGTGTGAGTCTGAGAGTTAGGATTAGGAATAGGGTTAGGGTTAGGGTTAGGCTGAGGGTAAGGGTCAGGGTGAGGGTGAAGCTTGGGGTTAGGTTTAGGATGAGGGTAAGTGTTAGGGTGAGGGTTAGGGTTAGAA
This sequence comes from Dipodomys merriami, assembly GCF_024711535.1. Classification (NCBI taxonomy): domain Eukaryota; kingdom Metazoa; phylum Chordata; class Mammalia; order Rodentia; family Heteromyidae; genus Dipodomys; species Dipodomys merriami. The sequence goes on from NW_027203337.1 coordinate 571,751, forward strand.
TCAGGGTTAGGGTTAGGGTTAGGATTTGGGTGATGTTTAGGGTGAGGGTGAGGGTTAGCGTGGGATTGAGGGTTTGGATGAGGGTGAGGGTTCGGATGATGGTTCCGGTTAGGGTGTGGGTGATGATTAGGGTTAGGGTGAGGGTTAGCATTATGTTTTGGGTTTAGTTTGACGGTGAGGGTGAGGGGTAGGGTTAAGGTTAGGTTGAGGGTTAGGGTTATGGTTAGGGTTAGGGTGATGGTTAGGGAAAGGGGTAATGTAAGGGTTAGGGTGAGGTTTAGGGTGTGTGTGAGGGTTAGGGTTAGGTTGAGGGTTAGGGTTAGGTTTAGGGTTTGGTTGAGGATGAGGTATAGGTTGAGGTTTAGGGTTAGGGTGAGGGTTATGGATAGTGTTAGGTTACGGTTAGGGTGAGTGTTAGGTTTAGGTTTAGGTATAGAGTTAGGGTGAGGCTGAGGTGAGGGTTAGGATTAGGGTTAGGGTTAGGGTTAGGATGAGGGTTAATCTGAGGGTTAGGGTTAGGGTTAGTGTGAAGGTGAGGTTAAGGTTTAGGGTTAGGGTGAGGGTTAGGGTTTCGTTGATGTTTAGGGTGAGTATGAGAGTTTGGGTGTGGTTATGGGTTCAGGTGAGTTTTCGGGTTAGGGTGTGGGTTGAGGATTAGGGTTAGGGTGAGGGTTATCATTAGTTTTAGGTTTACTGTGAGTGTGAGGGTGAGGGGTAGGGTTAGGTTGAGGGTTAGGTTTACGTTTAAGCTGAGGTGAAGATCAGGGTGAGGGTGAAGGTTAGGGTTAGGGTTATAGTTAGGGTGAGGTTTAAGGTTAGTGTGAGGGTTATGGTTATAGTGAGGGTAAGGGTTATGGTGAGGGTAAGGGTTATGTTGACGGGTAGGGTTAGGGTGAGGGGTAGGGTTAGGGTTAGGGTTAGGGTGAGGGTTCGGGTTTGGGTGATGTTTAGGGTGAGGGTGAGGTTTAGGTTGAGGATGAGAGTTTGCGGGTGGGTATGGGTTCAGGTGAGATTTCGGGTTAGGTTGTGGATGAGGATTAGGGTTAGGGTGAGGGTTCTCATTTGGTTTAGGTTTAGTGTGAGGGTGAGGGTGAGGGGTAGGGTTAGCTTGAGTGTTAGGGTTAGGGTGAGGTTTAAGATGATGGCTAGAGTGAGAGTTAGGGTTAGGGTGAAGTTTATTGTGACTGTGAGTGTTAGAGTGAGGGTAAGTGTTCAGGTGAGGGTGAGGGTTCGTGTGAGGGTGAGGATTAGGGTGTGGTTGAGGGTTAGGATGAGAGTCAGGGTGAGGTGTAGGGATAGGGTTAGGGTGAGGGTTAGGGTTAGTGTAAAGGTTAGGGTTAGGGTTAGGGTTAGTGTGAGGTTAAGATTTAGGGTGTGGGTTAGTGTGAGGGTGAGAGTTAGGGTTACCGTTAGGGGTAGGGTGAGAGTTAGGATGAGGTTTATGGTTAGGGTGAGGGTTAGGATTAGGGTTAGTGTGAGGGTGTGAGTTAGGGTGATGTTTAGGTTGAGGTTGAGGGTTAGTGTGAGGGTGAGGGTGAGGGTGAGGGTTAGGGTGAGTGTGTGGGTGCGGGTGAGGCTGAGGGTGAGGGTTAGGGTTAGGTTTAGGGTGAGGGTGAGGTTTAGGTTTACAGTAAGGGTTAGGGTTGGGCTGAGGGTGAAGATGAAAGTGAGGGTGGGGGTTAGGGTTAGGGTTAGGGTTATTGTTAGTGTTAGGGTTAGGTGAGGGTGAGGGTGAGGGTTAGCATTAGGGTTAGGATTAGGTTTAGGTTTAGGGTAAGGTTGAGGGGGAAGGGGAAGTTGAGTGTTAGGTTTAGGGTTAGGGTTTGGTTCAGGGTGAGGGTTACTGTTAGGTTTATTGTTACTATAAGGGTTAGGCTGAGGGTAAGGGTTAGGGTTAGTGTGAGGGTTAGGTTTAGGTTTAGGGTTTGGGTTAGGTTGAGGGTAAAATTAGGTTGAGGGTTAGGGAGAGGGTGAGGGTTAGGGTTACACTGAGGGTTCGGGTGAGGGTTAGGGTTAGGGTTATATTTAGGGTTAGCGTGAGGGTTATGTTGAAGGTTAGGTTTAGGTTTAGGGCTAGGGTGAGGGTTATGGTGTGGGTAACTGTTAGAGTGAGGTTTAGGGTGAGGGTGAGGGTTAGGACCAGGAGGAGGGTTAGTGTTAGAATTAGGGTTAGGGTAAGGTTGAGGGTTAGGGTGAGGGTTAGGGTTTAGTTTAGGGATAGGGTGAAGATTAGTGTTAGGATAAGTCATAGGGTGAGAGTTATGCTGAGTGGTAGGGTTAGATTTAGTGTGAGGGTTAGGTTTAGTGTGAGGATTAGGGTTAGGGTTAGGGTGAGGTTTAGGTTTAGTGTGAGGGTTATAGTTAGTTAGGGTGAGGGTGAGGGTTAGGGTGAGGTTTAGGGTGAGGGTGAGGTTTAGGATTAGCATTAGGTTTAGGATTAAGGTTAGGATGAGGGTTAGGGTTAGGGTGAGGGTGAGGCTTAGGTTTAGGATGAGGGTTAGGTTTAGGGTGACGTTCGGGTTAGGTTTAGGGTTAGGGTTAGGGTCAGGGTAAGTGTTAGGGTGAGGGTTAGTGTTATGGTTAGGTTTAGTGCGAGGGTCAGGATGAGGGTTAGGGTTAGGTTGAGGTTTAGGGTTCGGGTGAGGTTTAGGTTTAGGGTTAGGGTGAGAGTTAGGGTTAGGGTTAGTGTTAGGGTGAGGGTGAGGGTTATTGTCAGGGTTAGGTGGAGGACTAAGGTTAGGGTTAGGGTTAGGTAAGTGTTAGGGTTAGGGTTAGGCTGAGGGTGAGGGTGAAAGTGAGGTTTAGGGTTAGGGTTAAGATTAGGGTGAGGGGTAGTGTGAGGGGTAGGGTTAGGGTTAGGGTGAGGTTTAGGGTTAGTGTGAGGGGTAGGGTTAGGGTTAGTGTGAGGATAAGGGTTACGTTGAGGGTTAGGTTGAGTGTGAGGGTTAGGGTTATCGTTAGGTTTAGGGTGAGTGTTAGGGAGAGGGTTAGGGTTCAGGTTAGGGTAGGATTCAGGTTAGGGTGAGGGTTAGGGTTAGGGTGATGTTTAGGGTGAGGTTGAGGGATAGGGTGAGGGTGAGGGTTAGGGTTAGGTTTAGTGTGAGGATTAAGGTTAGGGTTAGTGTTAAGTTTAGGGTGAGGGTTAGGGTGAGGGTTAAGTTTAAGTCTAGGGTTAGGTTGAGGGTGAGGTATAGGGTGAGGGTTAGGGTTAGGGTGAGGGTTAGGGATAATGTTGGGTTAGGGATAATGTTAGGTTAGGGTGAGGGTAATGGTCAGTGTTTGGTTTAGGTTTACGTTTAGAGTTAGGGTGAGGGTGAGGGTGAGGGTTAGGATTAGTGTTAGGGTTAGGGTTAGGATGAGGGTTAGGCTGAGGGTTAGGGTTAGGGTTAGTGTGAGGGTTAGGGTTAGGGTTAGGGATAGATTTAGGGTTATCATAAGGTTTAGGCTGAAGGTTAGGGTTAGGGTTAGTTTGAGGGTTAGGTATAGGGATAGGGTAAGGGTTACGGTGAGGGTAAAGGTTACGGTGAGGGTTAGGGTGAAGGTGAGTGTTAGGGTTAGGGTGAGCGTTACGGTGAAGCTTTAGGGTGAAGTTTTGGGTTAGGTTTAGGGTGAGGGTGAGGGTGTGGGTAAGTTTTAGGGTGAGGGTTATGGTGAGGGTGAGTTTTAGGTTTAGGGTGAGGGTAAGGGTTAGCGTAAGTGTTAGGGTCAGGGTGAGGGTTAGGGTTAGCACTAGGTTTAGGGTGAGGTTTAGGGTGAGTTTTTGCCTTAAGGTTAATGATAGGGTGAGGATTAGGGTTAGGGTTAGGTTTGTGGTGAGGGTTAGGCTGAGGGGAAGGGTTAGGGTTAGGGTGAGTGTTAGGTTTAGTGTGAGGGTTAGGATTAGGGTTAGGGTGACGGTAAGGGTTAGGGTGAAGGTTACGGTGAGTGTCAGGTTTAGGGTTAGCATTAGGTTTAGAGTTAAGGTTAGGATGAGTGTTAGCGTTAGGTTTAGAGTTAGGGTTAAGTTGAGGGTGAGGATTCGGTTGAGGGTGATTTTTTCATTTAGGTACGGGTTAGGGATAGGGTTAGGGTGAGGTTTAGGGTGAGGGTGTGGTTTGTGGTTAGGGTTAGGGTTAGGGTGAGGGTGATGGTGAAGGTTAGTGTTAGGATGAGGGTTAGGTTTAGGGTGAGGGTGAAGGTTAGGGTGAGAGTTAGGGTTAGGGTTATGGTGAGGTATAGGGTTGGGTGATGTTTAGTGTGAGGGTAAAGGTTAGGGTGAGGGCGAGTGTTCTGTTGAGAATTAGGGATAGGGTTAGGGTTAGGGATTGCGTTAATGTGAGGGTAAGGGTTAGGGTGAGGGTTACGGTGAGGGTGAGGTTTATGGTTAGGGTGAGTGTTAGGTTTAGGGTTAGGGTTATGGTGAGGTTGAGGGTTAGGGTGAGCAGTAGGTTTAGGGTTAAATTTAGTTTGCGGGTTAGGGTGAGGGTAAGGGTTAGGATGAGGTTAAGGGTGAGGGTGAGTTTTAGGTTTAGGGTGAGGGTAAGGGTTAGGGAAAGGGTTTGGGTTTGGGTTAGGGATAGGGTGAGGATTAGTGTTAGTGTGAAGGATAGGGAGAGGGTTAGGATTAGGGTTAGTGTTAGGATAAGGGTAAGGGTGAGGGTTAGTGTGAGGGTGAGGGTTAAGGTTAGGGTTAGGGTTAGGGTTAGGGTTATGGTCAGGGTGAGGGTTAGGGTGAGCCGTAGGTTTAGGGTTAGTGTTAGTTTGCAGCTTAGGGTGAGGGTAAGGATTAGGGTGAGGATTAGGGTGAGGGTGAGGTTTAGGGTTAGGGTGAGGTTAAGGGTTAGAGTGAGGGTTAAGGTGAGGGTGATGGTGAGGTTTAGGTTTAGGGTTAGGGTTAGGGTGAGGGTTAGGATTAGTGTGAGTGTTAGTGTGATGGTGGGGGTCAGGGAGAAGGTGAGGGTTAGAATGTGGGTGAGGGTGAGGGTGAGGTTTAGGTTTAGGATTAGTGTTAGGTTGAATTTTAGGATTAGGGTTAGTTTTAGGGTTATTGTTAGGGTTTGAGTTTGGGTTAGGGTGAGGCTGAGGGTGAGGTTCAGCATTAGGGTTAGGCTTAGGGTTAGGGTGAGTGCGAGGATGAGTGTGAGGGTTTGGATGAGGGTGAGGGTGTTTCGGTTATGTAAGTGTTAGGGTTAGGGTGAGGATTAGGGTGAGGCTGAGGGTTAAGCTGATGTTAGGTTTAGTGTGATGGTTAGGGTTAGGGTTAGGGTGAGGTTTAGGGTTAGGTTGATGGTTAGGGTGAGGGTGAGAGTTAGGATTAGGAATAGAGTTAGTGTTAGGGTTAGGCTGAGGTGAAGGTCAGGGTGAGGGTGAAGGTTAGAGTTAGGGATATAGTTAGGTTCAGGGTTAAGGTTAGTGTGAGGGTTATGGTGAGGGTGAGGGTTAGGGCGAGGTTGAGAGTTAGTTTTAGGGTGAGGATTAGGATTAGGATGAGTGTTATGGTTAGGGTGAGTATGAGGGTTAGGGTTAGGTTGAGGATTAGGGTTAGGGTGAAGTTTAGGGTTAGGGTTAAGGTGAGAGTTAGGGTTAGGGTGATGTTTATTGTGAGGGTGAGGGTTAGGGTGAGGGTGAGTGTTCGGTTCAGGATGAGGGTTCGGGTGAGGGTGAGAGTTAGGGTGTGGTTGAGGGTTAGGGTTACGGTGAGAGTTAGGTTGAGGTGTTGGGATAGGGATAGGGTTAGGGTTTGTGTGAGGGTAAGGGTTAGGGTGAGAGTTAGGGTGAGGGTGCCAGTGAGGGTGAGGGTGAGGGTGAGGGTTATAGTTAGGGTTACGGTGAGGCTGAGGGTTAGGGTTAGGCTGAGGGTTCAGGTTAGTGTGAGGTTTAGTGTGATGGTGAGGGTCAGTGTGAGGGTGAGTGTTAGAATGAGGTTTAGGTGAGGGTTAGGGTTAGGATTAGGATTAGGGTGAGTTTTAGGGTTTGGGTTAGTGTTAGGGTTAGGGTAATTGTTAGGGTTAGGGTTAGGGAGAAGTTGAGTGTGATGCTGAGGTTTAGCGTTAGGGTTAGGGTTAGGGTTAGGTTGAGAGAGGGGTTGAGGGTTAGGGTTAGGATTTGGATTAGGGTTACGGTAAGGCTGAGGGGGAAGGGGAGGTTGAGGGTGAGGTTTATGTTTAGGGTTAGGTTGAGGGTGAGGGTTAGGGTTAGGTTTAGGTTTAGTATAAGGTTTAGGCTGAGGGTAAGGGTTAGGGTTAGTGTGAGTGTTAGGTTTAGGGTTAGGGTTTGGGTTAGGTTGAGGATAAAGCTTAGGGTGAGGTTTAGGGAGAGGGTGAGGGTTAGGGTTAAGGTGAGGGTTAGGTTTAGGGTTATGGTTAGGTTTAGGGTGAGGGTTAGGGTGAAGTTTAGGTTTAGTTTTAGGGTTAGTGTGAGGCTTAGGGTGTGGGTAAGTGTTAGGGTGAGTGTTAGAATGAGGATGAGGGTTAGGGTTAGGGTGAGGTTTAGGGTTAGGGTGAGTGTTAGGGTGAGGGTAAGGGATAGGGTTAGCATTAGGGTTAGGGTGAGGTTTAGGGTGAGGTTTATGGTTAAGGTTAGGTATAGGGTGAGGATTATGGTTAGGTTAGGTTTAGGGGGCAGGTTAGGCTGAGGTTTAGGGTTACGGTTAGGGTGAGGGTTAGGTTTAGTGTGAGGTTTAGGGTTAGCATTAGGTTTAGTGTTAGGTTTAGGATGAGGATTAGGGTTAAGGTGATGGTTAGGTTGAGGGTGAGGGTTAGGGTTAGGATGAGGGTTAGGGTTAGGGAGAGTGTGAGGGTTAGGTTTAGGGTGAGGGTTAGGTATAGAATGAGGATTAGGGTTAGAGTGAGGGTGAGGGTTAAGGTTAGGTTGAGAGTTAGGGTTAGGGTGAGGTTTAGGGTTAGGGTTAGTGTGAGAGTTAGGGTTAGGTTGAAGTTTATTGTGAGGGTGAGTGTTATGCTGAGGGTTAGTGTTCATGTGAGGGTGAGGGTTCGTGTGAAGGTTAGGGTGTGTTTGAGGGTTAGGGTTAGGGTGAGAGTTAGGGTGAGGTGTTGGGATAGGGTTAGGGTTAGGGTTAGTGTGAGGATAAGGGTTTGGGTGAGGGTTAGGTTGAGCGTGAGGGTTATGGTTAGCGTTAGGGTTAGGGTGAAGGTTAGGGTTAGTGTGATGTTTAGGGTGAGATTGAGGTTAGTGTGAGGGTAAGGGTGAGGGTGAGGGTTAGGTTGAGGTTGGGGGTGAGTGTGAGTGTGAGGGTGAGGGTTATCTTTAGGGTTATGATGAGGGTGAGGGTTAGGGTTAGGATTAGGTTTTGGGTTATGGTTAGGCTGAGGGTAAGGGTGAAATTGAGGGTGAGGGTTAGGGTTAGGTTTAGGGTGAGGGTTAGGGTTAGTGTGGGGGTTAGTGTGATGGTGAGGGTCAGGATGAGGGTGAGTGTTAGAATGAAGTTGAGGGTGAGGGTGAGGGTTAGGGTTAGGATTGGGTTAGGGTGAGTTTTAGGGTTAGGGTTAGTGTTAGGGTGAGGGTTATTTTTAGGGTTAGGGTTAGGGTGAGGGTGAGTGTTAGCGTTAGGGTTAGGATTAGGGTTAGGGTGAGGGTGGGGTTGAGGGATAGGGTTAGGATTAGGGTTAGGGTTAGGGTAAGGCTGAGGAGGAAGGGGAGGTTGAGGGTGAGGGTTAGGTTTAGGGTTAGGATTACGTTGAGTGTTAGGATTAGGTTTAGGGTTAGTATAAGGGTTAGGCTGAGGGTAAAGGTTAGGGTTAGTGTGAGTGTTAGTTTTAGGGTTAGGGTTTGGGTTAGGTTGAAGGTAAAGTTGAGGGTGAGGGTTAGGGAGAGGTTGAGGGTTATGGTTATGGTTATGGTTAGGGTTAGGGTAAAGGTTAGGTTTAGGTTTAGGTTTCAGGTGAGGGTTAGGGTGTGGGTAAGTGTTAGGGTGAGGGTTAGGGTTTGGGTGAGGGTTACAGTTTGGGTGAGTGTAAGGGTTAGGGTTAGGGTTAGGGTGAGGGTGAAGGTTAGGGCTAGCATCAGGGTTAGGGTGAGGGTGAGGGTTAGGGTTAAGGTTAGTGATAGGGTGAGGGTTAGGTTTACGGTTAGGTTTAAGGTGAGGGTTAGGCTGAGAGGTAGGGTTAGGGTTAGGGTGAGGGTTAGTTTTAGTGTGAGGATTAGGGTTAGGGTTAGGGTGAGCGTAAGTGTTAGGTTGAGGGTTAGGGTGAGAGCGCGGTTTAGGGTTAGCATTAGGTTTGGGGTTAGGGTTAGGATGAGGGTTATGGTAAGTGTGAGGGTGAGGTGTGGGTTAGGGTTAGGATGAGGGTTAGGGTGAGGGTGAGGGTGAGGGTTAGGTTTAGGGTGAGGATTAGGTTGAGTGTAAGTGTTAGGCTGAGGGTTAGGGTTAGGTTTAGGGTGAGGGTCAGGGTGAGGGTTAGGGTGAGAGTTAGGGTTAGGGTTAGAGTTAGGGTGAGGGTGAGTGTTTTTGTCAGGGTTAGGTGGAGGATTAGTGTGAGGGTTAGTGTTAGGATTAGTCTTAGTTTTAGGATTAGGCTGTGGGTGAGGGTGAAAGTGAGGGTGAGTGTTAGGTTTAGGGTTAGGGTGAGGGGTAGTGTGATGTGTAGGGTTAGGGTTAAGGTGAGGTTTAGGTTTAGTGTGAGGGTTAGGGTTAGGGTTAGGTTAGGGTTAGTGTGAGGATGAGGGTTAGGTTGAGGGTGAGATTGAGGGTGAGGGTTAGGTTTATCCTTAGGGATAGGGTGAGGGTTAGTTTGAGGGTTAGGTTTAGGGTTAGGGTGAGGGTAATGGTTAGGGTGATGTTTAGGGTGAGGCTTAGGATGAGGGTGAGTGTGAGGGTTAGGGTGAGGGTGAGTGTGAGGGTTAGGTTTAGGATTAGGGTTAGGTTTAGGGTTAGAGTTAAGGTGAGGCTTAGGTTTAGTGTGAGGTTAGGGTTAGGGTTAGGGTGAGGGTGAGGGTAAGTGTTTGGGTGAGGGTTAGGGTGAGGGTTAGGGTGATTTTTACTGTTAGGGATTGGGTTAGGGTTAGGGTTAAGGTTATTGTTAGAGTTAGGGTTAGGGTTAGGTTGAGGGTGAGGTTTAGCGTTAGGGATAGGGTTAGGGTGAGTGTGGGATTGAAGCTTAGGGTTAGGATTAGGGTAATGGTTAGGGTAATGCTGAGGTTGAAGGGGAGGTTGAGGGTGAGGGTTAGGGTTAGGGTTAGGGTTTGGGTGAGGGCTAGGCTGAGGGTGAGGTTTAGGGTGAGGTTGAGGGTGAGGGTTTCGGTTAGGTAAGTGTTAGGGTTAGGGTGAGGATTGGGGTGAGAGTGAGTGTTAAGCTGAGTTTATGTTTAGGTTGAGGGTTAGGGTTAGGGTGACGGTTAGCATTAGGTTTAGGGTTAGTTGGAGGGTGAGGGTGAGGGGTAGGATTAGGGTTAGGTTGAGAGTTAGGGTTAGGGTTAGCGTTAGGGTGATGGTTAGGGAGAGTGGTAATGTTAGGGTTAGGGTCAGGTTTAGGTAAGTGTGCGGGTTAGGGTTAGGTTTAGGTTTAGGTTGAGGGTTAGGGTGTGGGTTAATGTTAGAGTTAGGGTTAGGGCTAGTTTGAGGGTGAGGGCTAGGTTTAGGAATAGGGTTAATGTTAGGGTGAGGGTTAGTGTTAGGGTAGGGTTAGGGTAATGGTTAGGGAGAGGGGTAATGTAAGGTTTAGGGTGAGGTTTAGGTGTGTGTGAGGGTTAGGGTTAGTGTTATGGTTAGGGTGATGGTTAGGTAGAGGGGTAATTTTAGGGTTAGGGTTAGATTTAGGTGAGTTTGAGTTTTAGCGTTAGGGTTAGGGTTGGTTGAGGGTTAGAGTTAGTGTTATGGTTAGGGTGATGGTTAGGAAGAGGGGTAATGTTAGGGTTAGGGTGAGGTTTAGGTGAGTGTGAGTGTTCGGGTGAGGGTGAGGATTAGGTTTAGGCTTAGGGTTAAGTTTATGGTGAGGGAAAGGGTTAAGGATGAGGGTTAGGATTAGTGTTAAATTTAGGGTGAGGGTTAGAGTGAGGGTTAGGTTTAGGGTTAGGATGAGGGTGACGTATAGGGTGAGGGTTAGGGTTAGGATGAGGGTTAGGAATAGTGTTAGGTTAAGGTGAGGGTGAGGGTAAGTGTTATGTTGAGGGTGAGGGTGAGGGTGGGGGTGTGGGTTAGTGTGTGGGTGAGGGTTAGGGTTATGGTGAGGATTAGGTTTAGGCTGAGGGTTAAAGTTATGGTCAGGGTAAGGGTTATGGTTTGGTTTAGTGTGAGAGTGAGGGTTAGGGTTAGCGTTAGTGTTAGGGTGAGTGTTAGGGTTAGGGTTAGGGTGAGGGTGAGATATAGGGTGATGGTTAGGGTTAGGGTGAGGTTTGGGGATAGTGTTAGGTTAGGGTGAGGATGAGGGTGAGTATTAGGTTTAGGTTTAGGTTTAGAGTTAGGGTGAGGGTGAGGGTGAGGTTAGGATTAGGGTTAGGTTTAGGGTTAGGATGAGGGTTAGGCTGAGGGTTAGGGTTAGGTTTAGTGTGAGGGTTAGCGTTAGGGCTAGGTTTAGGGGTATGGTGAAAGTTAGGGTTAGATTTAAGGTTAGCATAAGTTTTAGGCTGAGGGTTAGGCTTAGGTTAGTGTGAGGGTTAGGTTTATGGTTAGGGTGAGGGTTAGGGTGAGAGTGAGGGTTAGGGTAAGTGTGAGTGTTAGGGTGAAGTATAGGTTTAGGGTTAGTGTTAGGGTGAGGGTGAGGGTGTGGGCAAGTGTTAGGGTGACGGTTAGTGTGAGGGTGAGGTTTAGGTTTAGGGTTAGGTTTAGGGTGAGTGTTACCCTGAGGGGAAGGTTTAGGGTTAGCTTGAGGGTTAGGGTTAGGGTTAGGGTGACTGTAAGGGATAGGGTGAGGGTTAGGGTGAGTGTGAGGTTTAGGGTTAGCATTAGGTTTAGAGTTAGGGTTAGGATGAGTGTTAGGGTTAGGTTTAGGATTAGGGTTAGGGTGTGGGTGAGGCTTAGGGTTAGGGTGAGGGTGAGGGTTAGTTTTAGGGTGAGGGCTAGGGTGAGGGTGAGGATTACGGTGAGGGTGAGTGTGAGGGTGAGGTTTTCGTTTAGGTAAGGGTTAGGGTTAGGGTTAGGGTGAGGTTTAGGGTGAGGGTGTGGGTTGGGGTTAGGGTAAGGTTTACGGTCATGGTGAGGGTTAGGGTGAGGTTGAGGGTTAGGGTTAGGGTTTGGGTGAGTGTTAGGGTTAGGGTGATGTTTAGTGTGAGGGCGAGGGTTAGCGTGAGGTTGAGTGTTCTTTTGAGAATAAAGGTTAGGTTTAGGGTGAGGGATAGGGTTATTGTGAGGGTAAGGGTTAGGGTGAGGGTTGGGGTGATGGTGAGGGTTATGGTTAGGGTGAGGGTTAGGTTTAGTGTTAGGGTTATGGTGAGGGTGAGGGTTAGGGTGTGCCGTCGGTTTAGGGTTAGGGTTAGTTTGCAGATTAGGTTGAGGGTAACGGTTACGGTGAGATTTAGGATGAGGGTGATGGTTAGGGTTAGGGTGAGGGTAAGGATTACGGTGAGGGTTAGGGTGAGGGTTTGGGTTAGGGTTAGGGATAGGGTGAGGATTAATGTTAGTGTGAGGGTTAGGGTGAGGTTTAGGATTAGGGTAAGTGTGAGGATAAGGGTTAGTGTGAGGGTTTGGGTGATGGTGAGGTGTTGGGTTAGTGTTAGGGATAGGGAGAGTTAGGGATAGTGAGGGTTAAGTTTAAGGTGAGGGTTAGGGTTAGGTTTAGGGTGAGGGTTAGGGTTATGGTGATGTTTTTGGTCAGGGTGAGTGTTAAGATGAGGGTGAGTGTTAGGTTTAGGGTTAGGGTTAGGGTTACGGTGAAGTTGAGGGTGAGGCTTAGTTTTAGGATTAGGGTTAGGGTTAGCTTTAGGGTGAGTGTTAGGGTGAGGAGAAGGGTTCCGGTGATGGTGAGGATTACGGTGTTTGCGAGGTTTAGGGTTAGGGTGAGGATTAGGTTTAGGGTTAGGGTTAGGGTTATGGTGAGTTTTAGGGTTATGGTGAGATTTAGGGTGAAGTTAAGGGTTAGGGTTATCATTAGAGTTAGGATGAGGGTTAGGGTTAGGGTTAGGTTTAGGGTGAGGTTGAGGGTGAGGGTGAGGGTTAGGGTTTGGGTTAGTGTGAGGGTTAGGGTTAGTGTGAGGGTGAGGGAGAGGGTGAGGTTTAGGGATATGGTAATTTTTAGGATGATGTTTAGGTTTAGGTTTAGCATTAGGGTTAGGGTTAGGGTGAGGATAAGAGTGAGGGTTAGGGTTAGGTTCAGGGTTATAGTTAGGGTAAGGTTTAGCGTTGGGGTGATGTTGATTGTGATGGTGAGGTTTAGGGTGAGGGTGAGTGTTAGGGTGAGGGTGAGGGTTCGGTTGAGGGGGAGGGTTAGGGTGTGGTTGAGGGTTAGGGTTAGAGTGAGGGTTAGGGTGACTGTGATGTTTAGGGTGAGGGTTAGTGTTAGGGTTAGGGTTAGTGTGATAGTGAGGGTGAGGGTAAGGGTGAGGGTTAGGTTGAGGGTGAGTGTGAGGTTTAAGGTAAGGATTAGGGTTAGGGTGAATTTTAGGGTTAGGGTTCGGTTGAGGGAGAGGGTTAGGGTTAGGGCTATTTTTAGGGTAAGAGTTAAGGTTAGGGTGAGTGTGAGAGTGAGGTTTAGCGTTAGGGTTAGTGTTATGGTTCGCGTGAGGGTTAGGGTTAGGGTTAGGTTTAGTGTTACGCTTAGGGTTAGGTTGAGTGGAGGCAGAAGTTTGGTGTGAGGGTTAGGGTTAGGGTTAGGGATAGGGTGAGGGTTAGGCTGAGGGTGAGTGTTAGGGTTATCTTAGTGATAGGGCGAGGTTTATGGTGAGGGTAAGGGTTAGGGCGAGGTTTAGCGTGAGGTTGAAGGTTAATGTTAGCATTAGGGTTAGGGTGAGCATGAGCTTTAGAGTGAAGGTTAGGGTTTGGGTTAGGCATAGGTGATGATTAGGGTTAGGGTTAGGGTGAGGGTGAGGTTTAGGATGTGGGGTAGGGTTAGGGTGAGGGTTAGGGTTAGGATGAGGGATAGGGTGAGAGTGAGGATTAGGGTTAATGTTACGGTGAGGGTGAGGATGAAGGTGAGGGTTTCGGTTAGGAAAGGCTTAGGGTTAGGGTTAGTGTGAGGGTGAGGATTAGGGTGAGGGTGAGGTTTAAGGTGAGATTTAGGGTTAGGGTGTGGATTACAGTTAGGTTTAGGGTGAGGGTTAGGATTAGGGTGATGTTTAGGGTGAGGGTGAGGGTTAGGGTGAGGGTGATGGTGAGGGTGAGGGTGTAGGTGAGTATTAGGGTTAGGGTGAGGGTTAGGGTGACAGTGACATTGAGGGTTAGTGGGAAGGTGAGGGTTACGGATAGGGCTAGGGTGAGGGTTAGGGTTAGGGTTAATGTGAGGGGTAGGGTGAGGGGTAGCATTAGGGTTTGTGTGAGGGTTAGGGTTAATGTGAGGGTTAGGGTTAGTTTTAGTGTGAGGATAAGGGTTAGGATGAGGGTTAGGGTGAGAGTGAGAGTTATGGTTAGCTTTAGGGTTAGCATGAGGGTTAGGGTGAGGTTTAAGGTGAGGGTTTGGGTTACTATGAGGGTTAGGTTTAGAGTTAGGTTTAGGGTGAGGATTAGGATTCGGGTGAGGTTTAGGGTAGGGTTAGGGTGAGGGTTCGGGTTAGGGAGAGGGTGAGTTTTAGGGTGAGAGTGACGGTTAGGGTTAGGGTGAGGGTTAAGTTGACGGTGAGGGTTAGGGTGAGTTTCAGGGTTAGGGATATGGTGAGGATTAGTGTTAGGGTTAATGTTAGGGTTAGGGTGAGGTTAAGTTTTAGGGTGAGGTTTAGGGTGAGGGTGTGGTTTAGGTTTAGGTTGAGGGTTAGGGTGAGCGTTAGGGTGAGGGTTAGGTTTAGATTTAGGAATAGGGTGAGGGTTAGGGTGAGGTTTAGTGTTAGTGTTAGGGTTAGGGTTAGGGTGAGGGTTATGGTTAGGGTAAGGGTTAGAGTGAGGTGTAGGGTGACGGTGAGGGTTACGGATAATATTAGGGTTAAGGTTAGGTTTAGGGTCAGGGTTAGGTTTAGGTTTGCTGTGACGGTGAGTGTTAGGGTTAGCATTAGGGTTAGGGTTAAGGTTAGGGGGAGGATTAGGGTTAGGGTTAGGGTGAGGGCTAGGTTTAGGGTTAGGGTAAGGTTTAGGTTTCGGGTGAAGGCGAGTGTGAGGTTTAGGTGTAGGATTAGGCTTAGGTGTAGGTTAAGGCTTAGGGTGAGGGTGAGGGTGAGTGTCAGAGTTAGGTTTAGGGTGAGGGTTAGGGTTATGGTTAGGATTAGGGTGAGGGTGAGTGTTAGGGTGAGGGTGATGGTGAGGGTGAGGGTGAGGCTGAGGTTGAGGGTGAGAGTGAGGTTTTGGGTGAGGGTTATTTTTAGGGTTAAGGTTAGGGTGAGGGTTAGGGTTAGGGTGAGCGTAAGGGTTAGGGTTAGGGTAAGGATTAGTTTTAGGGTTAGGTTTAGGGTTAGCATGAGGGTTAGGGATAGGGTTAGGATTAGGGTGATGGTTTTGGTTAGGTTTAGAGTTAGGGTGAGGGTGAGGGTTAGAGTTTGGATTAGGGTTAGGGTTACGGTTAGACTGAGGGTGAGGTTGAATGTGAATGTGAGGGTTAGGCTTAATATGAGGGTTACCTTTATGGTTAGCGTTAAGGTTAGAGTGAGGGGTAGGATTAGGGCTAGGGTTAGGTTGAGGGTTAGGCTGAGAGTTAGTGTTCGTGTGAGGGTAAGGGTTAGGGTGATTGTTAGCGTGAGAGTGAGGTTTAGGGTTATGCTTAGGGTTAGGGTGAGGTTAGGGTGAGGGTAAGTGTTAGGGTGAGGTTTAGGGTGAGTGTGAGTGTGAGTGTTAGGGTTAGGGTTAGGCTTAGATTTAGGGTTAGGCTGAGGTTGAGGGTGGGGGTGAGGATTAGGGTTAGGATGATGATTAGGTTAGGGTTAGTGTTATTGTTAGGGTAAGGTTAGATTTTCGTTGAGGGTGAGGTTGCGGGTGAGGGTTAAGGTTAGGGTTAGGGTGAGGTTTAGGGTTAGGGTTAGAGTTAGGGTTAGGTTTAGGGTGAGACTTAGGTTTAGGGTTAGAGTTAGTGTTAGGGTTAGGCTTAGGGTTAGGCTGAGGTTGAGGGTGGGGTTGAGAATTAAGGTTAGGTTTAGGGTTAGGGTTAAAGTTAGGGTTAGGGTTAGGGTTATTGTTAGTGTTATGGTTAGGGTATAGTTTCTGATGAGGGTGAGGTTTATGGTTAGGGTTAGGTTTAGGTTTAGGGTTAGGGTTAGTGTTATTGTTAGGGTTAGGGTTAGAGTTAAGTTGAGGGTGAGGGTGAGGGTTAGGTTTAGGGTGAGATTTATGGTGAGGTTTAGGGTTAGGTTGAGGGTGACGTTTAGTTTTAGAGTTAGGTTTAGGGAGAGGGTTAGGTGATGGTTAGGTTTAGGTTGAGGTTTAGGGATAGGCTTAGGGTTAAGATTAGGGTTAGGGTAAGCATGAGTGTGAGCTTTAGGTTTAGGGTTAGGCTTAGGCTTAGGGTTAGGCTGAGGGTGAAGGTAGGTGTGAGGGTTAGGGATATGTTTAGGGTGAGGATTAGTGTTAGGGTGAATTTAGAATTTGGATTAGGCTTAAGGTGAAGGTGAGCTTTAGGTTTAGGGTGAGGGTTAGGGTTAGGATTAGGGTTAGGTTGAGTGTGAGGTTTAGGATTAGGTTTTGGGTTAGGGTTATTGTTAGTGCTATGGTTAAGGTTACCTTTGCTGTGAGGGTAACGCTGAGGGTGAGGTTTAGGTTTAGGATTAGCGTTAGGGTTAGGGTTAGGTTTAGAGTTACGATTAGTGTTATTGTTAAGTTTAGGGTTAGAGCTATGGTGAGTGTGAGGGTGAGGGTGAGGGTTAGGTTTAGGGTTTAGGTGAGGGTTTGGATGAGGGTCAGGGTTAGGGTGAGGGCTACGGTGAGGGTTAGGGTTAGGGTTAGGGTTAGGGTTACGGTTAGCTTTAAGGTTAGCATGAAGTTTAGAGATAGGGTGAGGGTTAGGGTGAGCATGATATAAGGGTAAATTTGAGGGTTAGGCTGAGGGTGAGGGTTAAGATAAGGGTGAGGATTAGGGTTAGGGTGAAGGTTACAATAAGGTTGAGGGTTAGGGTTTAAGGTGAGGGTGAGGGTTAGATTGAGGATTAGGGTTATGTTGAGGGATATGGTTAGAGTGAGGGTTAAGTTTAGGGTTAGGCTTATTGTTAGGGTTAATGTTAGGGTTAAGTTTACGGTGAGAGTGAGGGTTAGTGTTAGGGTTAGGGTGAGGTAAAGGTTTAGGTTAGGTTTAGAGTTAGGCTTAGGTTGAGGGTGAGGTTTAGGGTTAGAGTTAGTGTTAGTTTTAGGGTTAGGGTTAGGGTGAGGGATAGGGTGATGGTTAGAGTTCGGGTTAGGCCTATTCTTAGGCTTAGGCTTAGGCCGAGCTTGAGGGTGAGGGTTAGGGTTAGGGTTAGGGTGAGGTTTAGGGTTAGGTTTAGGGTGAGGGTTAGGATGAGGTTTAGTGTTAGGGTTATGTTTAGGTTTAGGGTTAGGTTTAGGATTAGGGTTGGGGTTAGGGTGAGGGTTAAGGATAGGGTATGGGTTAGGGTGAGGGTGAGGGTGAGGATTATGGATAGGGATAGTGTTAGGGTTAGGGTTAGGTTTAGGGTTTGGATTAGGGTTTGGGTTAGCGTTACAGTGAGTTTTGGGTTAGGGTTAGGGTTATTGTTAGTGTTATGGTTAGGGTTAAGTTTGCAGTGAGGGTGAGGGTTACGGTTAGTGTTAGGGTTAGGGTTAGGGTAAGGGTTAGCGTTATTGTTAGGTTTAGGGTTAGAGTTACAGTGACGGTGAGAGTGAGGTTGAGGGTGTGGGTTAAGGTGAGGTTTAGGGTTAGGGTTAGAGTTAGGGTTAGGGTGAGGGTGAGATTTAAGTTTACGGTTAGGGTTAGTGTTAGGGTAGGCTTAGGCTTAGGCTGAGGTTGAGGGTGGGGGTATGAATTAGGGTTAGGGTTAGGGTTAAAATTAGGGTTAGGGTTAGGGTTATTGTTAGTGTTATGGTTACGGTTAATTTTGCATTGAGGCTGAGGTTTATGGTTAGGGTTAGGTTTAGGGTGAGGGTTAGGGTTAGTGTTATTGTTAGGGTTAGGTTTAGAGTTAAGTTGAGGGTGAGGGTGAGGGTGAGGGTTAGGGTTAGGGTGAGGTTTATGGTGAGGTTTAGGGTTAGGGTTTGTTTGAGTGTGAGTTTTAGGTTTAGAGTTAGGTTTAGGGGGAGGTTTAGGGTGAGGGTTAGGGTTAGGTTGAGGTTTAGGGATAGGCTTAGGTTTTGGATTAGGGTTAGGGTAAGGGTGAGTGTGAGGGTTAGCGTTAGGGTTAGGTTTAGGCTTATTGTTAGGCTGAGGGTGAAGGTAGGTGTGAGGGTTAGTGTTATGGTGAGGATGAGGATTAGTGTTAGGGTGAGTTTTAGAATTTGGATTAGGCTTAAGGTGAGGGTGAGGGTTAGGGTTAGGGTGAGGGTTAGGGTTAGGCTTAGGGTGAGGGTGAGGGTGAGGGTTAGGATTAGGTTTAGGGTTAGGGTTATTGTTAGTGTTATGGTTAAGGTTCCCTTTGCTGTGAGGGTGAGGGTGAGGGTGATTGTGAGAGTTAGGGTTAGGGTGAGGGTTTGGATGAGGGTTAGGGTTAGGGTTAGGGTGAGGGTGGGGGTTAGGGTTAGGGTTAGTTTTAGGCTTAGGCTAAAGGTGAGGTTGAGGGTGAGGTTTAGGGTTAGGGTGATGGTTAGGGTTACGGTTAGGTTGAAGGTTAGCATGAGGTTTAGGGATAGGGTGAGAGTTAGGGTGAGTGTGATGGTAAGGGTAAAGTTGAGGGTTAGGCTGAGGGTGAGGGTTAAGATAAGTTTGAGGGTTAGGGTTAGGGTGAGGGTTAGGGTAAGTTTGAAGGTTAGGGGTTAAGGAGAGGGTGAGGGTTAGATTGAGGATTAGGGTTAGGTTTAGTGTGAAGTTTAGGGTGAGGATGAGGGTTAGGCTTAGGGTTAGGGTTAGGGTTAGGGTTTGGTTTAATGTGAGGGTGATGGTCAGGATTAGGGTTAGGGTTAGGGTTAGTGATAGGATTGATTACGTTTAGGGTTATAGTGAGGGTTAGGGTTAGGGTTAGGCTTAGGTGTAGTGTTAGCCTGAAGGTGAGGGTGGTGTGAGGATTAGGTTTAGGGTGATGGTTAGGTTTAGGGTTAGGGTTAGGGTTAGAGTTATGGTGAGGGTGAGGGTGTGGTTGAGGGTGAGGGTTAGGGTAAGGGTGAGGTTTAGGGTTTGGGTTAGTGTTAGAGTTAGGTTTAGGGTGAGGTTGAGTTTTAGGGTTAGATTTATGGTTAGTTTTAGTGTTAGGCTTAGGGTTAGGGTTAGGGTTATTGTTAGTATTATGGTTAGGGTTTAGTTTGCAGTGAGGGTGAGGTTTATGGTTAGGGTTAGATTTAGGGTTAGGGTTAGTGTTAGTGTTATTGTTAGGGTTAGGGTTAGAGTTATTGTGAGGGTGAGGTTGTGGGTGAGGATTAGGGTGAGGGTGAGGTTTAGGGTGAGGTTTAGTGTTAAGGTTAGGTTGAGGGTGAGGTTTAGGGTTAGTGTTAGTCTTAGGGTGAGTGTGAGGTTTTGGTTTCGGTTTAGGGGTAGGGTTAGGGTTAGGATTATTTACGGTGAGGGTGAGTGTCACGGTTAGGGTTAGGGTTATGCTTAGGCTTAGGGTTAGGCTGAGGGTGAGGGTGGGGATGAGGGTTAGTGTTACAGTCAGGGTGAGATTTAGGGTTAGAGTGAGGGTTTGGATGAGGTTCAGGGTTAGGGTTAGGGTTTGGTTTAGGGTGAGAGTGATTGTGAGGATTAGGGTTAGGGTTAGCATGAGGTTACGGTTAGGTTTATGGTGAGGTTTAGGGGTAGGGTTAGGCTTAGGCTTAGGCTTAGGGTTAGGCTGATGCTGAGTGTGGGGATGAGGCTTAGGTTTAGAGTGTTGGTTAGGGTTATGGCTACGTTGAGGGTTAGGATGAGGGTTATGGTTTGGATTAGGGTTACTGTGAGGGCTAAGGTGAGGGTGAGGGTTAGGGTTTGGCTTAGGATTAAGGTTAGGCTGAGGCTGAGGGTGAGGGTGAGGGTGAGGGTTAGGGTGATGGTTAGGGTTACGGTTAGGGTGAGGGTTAGGATGAGGGTTAGGGTTAGGGTGAGGGTTAGGGTGAGTGTGAGGGTTAGTGTGAGCTTGAGGGTTAGGTTGAGGGTGAGGGTGAAGGTTAGGGTTTAGGTGAGGGTCAGATTTACGGTTAGGGTTAAGGTTAGGGTGAATGTTAGGGTTAGGGTTAGGATGAGGGTTAGACTGATAATTTAGGGTTAGGGTGAGGGAAAGGTTTAGAGTGATGTTAAGGGTTAGGGTGAGGATTAGGTTTTGGATTAGGGTTATGGTTAGGGTGAGGGTTAGGGATAGGTTTACGATTACGGTGAGGTTTTTGGTTAGCATTAGGTTTAGCGGTAGGGTGAGGGGTGGGGTTAGTTTTGGATTAGGGTTAGGGTTAGGTTTATGTTGAGCGTGAGGTTGAACGTGACAGATAGGGTTAGGGTTAATGTGAGGGTTAGGGTTAGGGTTAGGGTTAGGATGAGGGTTAGCCTGAGGGTTAGGTTGAGCGTGAGGGTTAGGGTTAGGGTTAATGTGAGGGTTAGGGTTAGGATTAGCATTAAGCTTAGAGCGAGGGTTAGGGTTAGGGGTAGGTTTAAGATGAGGGTTAGGCTGAGGGTTAGGTTTAGGGTTCGGGTGAGGGTAAGGGTTAGGGTGAGGTTTAGGGTGAAGTTGAGGGTTAGGTTTAGGCTTATGTTTACGGTGAGGTTTAGGGTGAGGGTTAGCGTGAGGGTTAGGAACAGGGCTAGGGTTAGGTGAGGGTTAGGGATAGGGTTGTGTTTAGGGTGAAGTTCAGGGTTAGGTTTAGGGTTAGAGTTAGGTTGAGGGTGAGTGTGCGGGTTAGGTTTAGGTTTAGCTTTATGGTTAGGTTTAGGCTGAGGGTGAGGGTGAGGGTGGGGTTTAGGGTTAGGGTTAGGGTTAGAGTTAAGGTTAGGGTTAGGGTTGGGTTGAGGGTTAGGGTTAGGGTTAGGAAGTGCGTTTGGCTGAGGGTTAAGGTTATGGTTAGGGTGAGTTTTAGGTTTAGTGTGATGGTTAGGATGAGGGTTAGGCTGAGTGTTACAGTTAAGGTTAAGGTGAGGGTAAGGGTTAGGGTGAGTGTGAGAGTCATGGTTAGGATAAGTGTTAGGGTGAGGGTGAGTGTGAGGGTTAGGCTTAGGCTTAGGGTTAGGCTGAGGGTGAGGGTGGGGGTGAGTGTTAGTGTTACAGTGAGGGTGATGATTTGGTTTAGAGTGAAGTTAGGATGGTGAAGGTTAGGGTTAGGGTGAGGGTTAGGGTTAGGATTAGGGTGAGGGTGAGGGTTAGGATCAGGGTTAAGGTGAGGGTTATTGCTAGTGTTATGGTTAAGATTACCTTTGCTGGGAGGGTGAGGCTGAGGGTGAGGTTTAGGGTTAGGATTAGGGTGAGGATGAGGTTTAGGGTGAGAGTGAGGGTTAGAGTTAGGGTTAGGGTGAGGTTTAGGGTTAGGGTGAGGGTTAGGGTTAGTGTGAGGGTTAGTGTTAGTGTAAGGTTTAGGGTTAAGTTTAGGGGGAGGGTTAGGTTCAGGGTTAGGGTTAGGGTTAGGATTAGGGTTAGGGTTAGGGTGAGGCTTAGGTTGAGGTTTAGGGTTAGGGTTAGGATTAGGTTTAGGGTGAGGGTGAGTGTGAGGGTTAGGGTTAGTGGTAGGGTTAGGTTGAGGCTGAGGGTGAGTGTTCGGGTGATGATTAGGGCTAGGATTAGGTGAGGGTTAGGATGAGGGTTAGGGTTAGGATTAGGGTTTGCGTGAGGGCTAGGGTGAGGGTGAGGGTTAGTGTTAGGCTTAGGCTTAGGCTTAGGTTTAGGCTGCGGGTAAGGTTGAGTGTGAGTGGTAGGGTTAGGGTGATGGTTAGGGTTACAGTTAGCTTGAAGGTTAGGATGATGTTTAGGGTTGGGATGAGGGTTAGGGTGAGGGTGATGATAAGGGTAAATTTGAGGGTTAGGCTGAGGGTGAGGGTTAAGATAAGGGTGAGAGTTAAGGTTACGGTGAGGGTTAGTTTAAGGGTGAGGGTTAGGGGTTAGGGTGAGGGTGAGGGTTAGATTGAGGATTAGGGTTATGCTTAGTGTGAGGTTTAGGGTGAGGACGATGGTTAGGATTAGGTGAGGGTAACGGTAAGAATTAGGGTTAGGGTGAGGGCTAGGTTGAGGGTGAGGGTTAGGATTAGTGTTATGGTTAGGGTGAGGTTTAGGGTTAGGGTGAGGGTTATGGTTATTGTGAGGGTGAGTGTTAGGGTTAGATTTAGTGTTAGGGTGAGGGTAAGTGTTAGGGTGATGGTTAGGGTTAGGGTGAGGGTTATTGTTAGGGTGAGGGTTAGGATGAGGTCTCAGGTTATTATTAGGGTTAGGGTGAGTACTAGGGTGAGGGTGAGGGTTAGGGTTAAGGTTAGGCTTAGACTTATGTTTAGGCTGAGGCTGTGGGTGAGGGTGAGGTTTAGGGTTAGGGTTAGGGTAATGGTTGGGGTTACCGTTAGGGTGAGGGTTAGGATGAGGATTAGTGTTTGGGTGAGGGTGACGGTAATCATAAGGCTGAGTTTTCGGCTAAGGGTGAGGGTTATGGTAAGGATGATGGTTAGGATTAGGGTGAAGGTGAGGGTTAGATTGAGGATTAGTGTTAGGGTTAGTGTGAAATTTAGGGTGAGGATGAGGGTTAGGGTTAGGTTGCGGGCTAGGCTGAGGGTGAGGGTTAGGATTATGGTGAGATTTAGGGTTAGGGTGATGGTTAGGGTTAGTGTGAGGGTTAGTGTTAGGGATAGGGTTAGTGTTAGGGTGAGGGTAAGTGTAAAGGTGAGGGTTAGGGTTAGGGTGAAGGTTATGGTTAGGATGGTTAGGGTTAGGGTTGGGGTTATTGTTATGGTTAGGGTTAGGGTTGTGTTTACGGTGAGGTTGAGGGTGAGGTTGAGGGTTAGGGTTAGGATGAGGTTTAGGTTTAGCGTAAGGGTTAGAGTTAGGGTTAGGGTGAGGGTGAGGTTTAGGATTAGAATTAGGGTTAGCGTTAGTGTTAGGGTTAGGGTGAGGGTTAGGGTTAGGGTTAGGCTTAGGCTTTGGCTTAGGCCGAGCATGAGTGTGAGGGTTAGGGTTAGGGTTACAGTGGGGTTTAGGGTTAGGCTTAAGGTGAAAGTGAGGGTGAGGATGAGGGTTAGATATAGGGTTATGGGAAGGTTTAGGTTGAGGGTTAGGGTTAGGGTTAGTGTTATAGTAAGGGTGAAGGTGAGCATTAAGGTGAGGGTTTGGGTTAGGGTGAATGTTATGTTTAGGGTGAGGGTTAGGAGTAGGGTTAGGGTTATTGTTAGGGTTAGGTTTAGGGTTACAGTTACTGTGAGGGTGCGGATGAAGTTTAGGTTTAGGTTTAGGGTGAGGTTTAGGGTTTTGGTTCGGGTTAGACTTAGGGTTAGGGTCAGGGTGAGGTTTAGGGTTAGAGTTATTGTTAAGGTGAGGTTTGGTGTGAGGGTTATTGTTAGGGTTAGTGTTTGGGTTAGGGTTAGGGTGAGGGTGAGGGTGAGGGTTAGGGTTAGGGATAGGGTTAGGTTTAGGATTAGGGTTTGGGTGAGGGTGAGTGTGAGGGTTAGGGTTAGGGTTAGGGTTAGGCTTAGGGTTAGGATGAGAGTGAGGGTGAGGGTTAGGGTTAGGGTGAGGGTTAGGGTTAGGGTTAGGGTGAGAGTTAGGATGAGGTTTAGGGTTAGGATCAGGGTTAGGGAGAGGGCTAGGGTGAGGGTGAGGGTTAGGGTTAGGTTTAGGCTTAGGCTTAGGGTTAGGCTGAGACTGAGGGTGAGGGTTAGGGTTAGGGTGATGGTTGGGGTTACCCTTATAGTCAGGGTTAGGATGAGGATTAGTGTTAGGGTGAGGGTTGGGGTGAGGGTGACAGTAAGGGTAAAGTTGAGGTTTTAGCTGAGTGTGAGGGTTATGGTAAGGGTGAGGGTTAGGGTAATGTTGAGGGTGCTGGTAAGATTGAGAATTAGTGTTAGGGCGAGTTTGAGGTTTAGGGAGAGGATGAGGGTTAGGGTTAGGTTGAGGGCGAGGTTGACGGTGAGGGTTAGGGTGAGGGTGAGGTTTAGGTTTAGAATGATGGTTAGGGTTAGTGTGAGGGTTAATATTAGGGTAAGGGTTAGTGTTAGGGTGAGGGTAAGTGTTAGGTTGAGGGTTAGTGATAGGGTGAAGGTTTTGGTTGGGATGAGGGTTAGGGTTAGTTTTAGGGTTTTTTTTAGTGCTAGGGTTAGGGTTAGGGTGAGGTTTAGGGTTAGGGTTAGGGTGAGGGTGAGGGTGAAGTTTAGGGTTAGGGTTAGGATTAGTGTTATTGTTAGGGTTAGGATTAGAGTTATGGTGAGTGTGAGGGTGAGGTTTATGGTTAGGGTGAGGTTTGGGTTAGGGTTAGGGTTAGGGTGAGGTTGAGGGTGAGGTTTAGGTTTAGTGTTAGTGTTAGTGTCAGGGTTAGGGTGAGGGTTAGGGTTAGGTTTAGTGTTAGGTTTAGTGTGTGGGTTAGGATGAGGGTGAGGGTTAGGCTTAGGGTTAGGATTAGGTTTAGGGTTAGTGTTAGGGTGAGGGTTTATTTTAGGCTTAGGGTTAGGTTTAGGCTAATTGTTAATCTGAGGGTGAGGATAAGGGTGAGGTTTAGGGTTAGGGTGAGGGTTAGGATGAGGGATAAGGTTAGGATTAGTGTTAGGGTGAGGTTTATGGTAAGGGTTAGGGTTAGGGTGAGGGATAGGGTGAGGTTTAGGGTTAGGGTTAGTGTTAGGGTTATTGTTAGGGTCAGCATTAGAGTTAGGATGAGGGTTAAGTTTAGGGTTAGGATTAGGATTAGGGTCAGTGTGAGGGTGAGTGTGAGGGTTAGGGTTAGGGTTTTGCTTAGGGATAGGCTGAGGGTGAGGGTGAGGATGAGGGTTAGGTTTAGGGTGAGGGTGAGGTTTAGGGTTATTATTAGCATTAGGGTGAGGGTTATTGTGAGAGTTAGTGTTAGGGTTAGTGTTAGGTTTAGGGTTAGTGTGAGGGTTAGGGTTAGAGTTAGGGTTAGGGTTATGGTTATGGTGAGGGTTAGGGTTAGAGTTAGGGTGAGTGTTAGGATGAGGGTTAGGTTTAGGTTAGGGTTAGGGTGAGGGCTAGCATGAGGGTGAGGTTTCGGGTTAGGTTTAGGGTGAGGTTTAGGGTTAGGGTTAGGTTTAGGGATAGGGTGATGTTTCGGATTAGGGTTATGGTGAGGGTGAGGGTTAGGGTTAGGTTGAGAGTTAGGATTAGGGCTAGGTTTAGGGCGAGGTTTAGTGTTAGGTTTAGGGTGAGTGTTTACATGAGTTCGGGTTAGGATTAAGTTTAGGATGAGGGATAGGGTGAGGATGAGGGTTAGGGTTAGGGTGAGGTTTAAGGTTCGGATTAGGTTTAGGTTAGGGTGCGGGTTATTGTTAGGGTTACGGTGAGGGTCAGTGTTAGGGTTATGTTGAGGGTTAGAATTAGGTGTAGGGTTTGGTTGACGGTTAGGGTTAGGGTTAGGGTGAGTGTTTGGATGAGGGTTAAGGTTGCAATTAATGTTAGGGTGAGGGCAACGGTGAGGGTGAGGCTTAGGGCTAGGGTTAGGGTGAGGTTTAGTTTTAGGGTTAGGGGTAAGGTTAGGGTGAGGGTTAGGGTTCTGGTTACAGTGAGGGTGAGTGTTAGGTTTGGGGTGAGGGTTAGGGTGAGGCCTATTGTGAGGGTGAGGGTTAGGGTTAGGTTTAGGGTGAGGGTTAGGTTGAAGTTTAGGTTTAGGGTTAGTTTTAGGATTAAATTTAGGGTGAGGGTGACTGTGAGCGTTAGGGTTAGGGTTAAGCTTAGGCTTTGGTTTAGGCTGAGGGTGAGTGTGGGGATGAGGATTAGGTTTAGAATAATGGTTCAGGATATGGTTAGCTTGAGGGTTAGGATGAGGGTTAGGGTTAGGATTAGGTTTAGGGTGAGGGCTAGGGTGAGTGTGAGGTTTAGGGTTAGCTTTAGGCTTAGGCTTAGGGTTAGGCTGAGGCTGAAGGTGAGGGTGAGGTTTAGGTTTAGGGTGATGGTAAGGGTTACATTTAGGGTGAGGGTTAGGATGAGGGTTAGGTTTAGGGTGAGGGTTAGGATGTGGGTGATAGTAAGAGAAAAGGTGAGGGTTAGGCTGAGGGTTCGGGTTATGGTAAGGGTGAGGGTTCAGGTTAGGGTTAGTGTGAGGGTTCGGATTAGATTGAGGATTAGTGTTAGTGTAACGGTGAGGTTTAGGGTTAGGATGAGGGTTAGAGATAGGGTGAGGGCTAGGGTGAAGTTGAGGGTTAGGGTTAGGATTACGGTGAGGTTTAGGTTTAGGGTGAGGTTTAGGATTAGTTTTAGGGTTACAGATAGTGTGAGGGTGAGGTTTAGGTTTAGAGTTAGGTTTAGGGTGAGGGTTAGGGTTAGAGTTAGTGTTCTGGTGATGTTTAGTTTGGGGGTGAGGGTTGGTGTTAGGGTAAGGATTAGGATTAACGTTAAGGTGAGGGTGAGTGTTAGGGTTAGGGTTAGGATTAGAGTTAGGGTGAGGGTGAGGGTGAGGGTTAAGGTTAGGTTGAGTGTTGGGGTTAGGGTTAGAGTGAGGGTTATGTTGAGGGTTAGGCTTAAGCTTATGGTTTGGGTATGGGCTAGGGTGAGGATGAGGGTTAGGGTTAGGGTTTGGGTGAGAGTTAGGGTGAGGGTTAGGTTTAGTGTTAGGGTTAGGGTTTGGGTTATAGTTAGGCTTAATGTTAGGTTGAGGCTGAGGGTGAGGGTGTGGGTTAGGGTTAGGGTGATGGTTGGGAGAGTGTTCAGATGAGGATTATGTTTAGGATTAGGGTTAGGGTAGAGTGAGTGTGAAGTTTAGGGTTAGGGTTAGGCTTAGGCTTAAGCTTAGGGTGAGGTTTCGGGTTAGGGTTTGGTTTAGGGTGAGGGTGAAGCTAAGGATTAGGTTAAGGTTTAGGGTTAGGGTTAGGTTTAGGTTTAGGGTTAGGTATAGGGTTAGGGTTAGGGTTTTGGTGAGGTTTAGTCTTAGGGTTAGGGTTAGGCTTAGAGTTAGGCTGAGGATGAGTGTGGGGCTGAGGATTAGTGTTAGTGTTAGGGTTAGGGTTATTGTTAGCGTTATGGTTAGGGTTAAGTTTGCAGTGAGGGTGAGGCTGAGGGTGGGGTGAGGAATAGGTTTAGGGTGATGGTTAGGGTTAGGGTTAGTGTTATTGTTAGGGTTAGGGTTAGAGTTACTGTGAGGTTGAGATTGCAGGTGAGTGTTAGGGTTAGAGTTAGGGTGGGGGTTAGGTTAGGTTTAGGGTTAGGGTGAGGGTGAGGTTTATGGTTAGATATAGGGTTGGGGGAGGCTGAGGGTGAGTTTTAGAGTGAGGGTTAGGATGAGGTTTAGGGTTAGGATTAGGGTTAGGGTGAGGGCTAGCGTGAGGGTGAGGTTTAGGGTTAGGGTTAGGATGAGGTTTAGGTTTAGAGTGAGGATTAGGATGAGGGTGAGGTTTAAGGTTAGAGTTAGTTTTAGGATGAGACTGAGGGTGAGGTTTTGGTTTAGGGTTCGTGTTACAGTTAGGGTTAAGGTGAGGGTTAGGGTGAGTGTGAGGGTTAGGTTTAGGGTTAGAATTAGGATTAGGGTTAGGGTTTGGGTTAAGTTTAGGTTTAGGGTGAGGGTTAGGCTAAGAGTTATGGTGATGGTGACGGTTAGGGTTAGGTTGAGGGTTAGGGTTATGTTTAGTGTTAGGGTGAGGCTGAATGTGAGGGTTAGGTTTAGTGTTAGAATGAGGGTTAGGATGAGGGTTAAGTTTGGATTCGGATTAGGGTGAGGGCTAGGGTGAGGGTGAGGTTTAGGTTTAGGGTTAGGCTGAGGTTTAGAGTTAGGGTTAGGGTTAGGGTTAGAGGGAGGGGGAGGTTTAGGTTTAGAGTTAGGTTTAGGGGGTAGCTGAGGGTGAGGGTTAGGGTTAGGCTTAGTGTTAGCGTTAGGGTTAGGGTGAGGGTAAGTGTTAGGGTGAGGGTTAGGGTTAGGGTGAAGGATATGTTTAAGATGAGGGATAGGGTTAGGATTAGTGTTATTGTAAGGGTTAGGTTAGGGTTATGGTTACAGTGAGGGTGAGGGTGAGAGTTAGGATTAGGGTTAGAGTCAGTTTTAGTTTTAGGGTTAGGGTTTAAGTTAGGGTTAGGTTTAGGTTTAGGGTTAGGGTGAGGGTTAGGGTTATTGTTAGTTTTATGGTTTGGGTTAAGTTTGCGGTGAGGGTGAGGCTGACGGTGAGGGTTATGATTATGGTTAGGGTTAGGTTTAGTGTTAGGGTTAGGGTTAGGGTGAGGTTGAGGTTTAGGTTTAGGGTTAGGTTTAGGGATAGGGTTAGGATTAGTGTTAGGGTGAGGGATAGTGTGAGTGTGAGGTTTAGGTTTAGGGTTAGGCTTAGGATTGGGGTTAGGCCGAGGCTAAAGCTGAGGATGAGGGTTAGGGTTGGGGTGATGTTTAGGGTTACGGTTAGGGTGAGGGTTAGGATGAGTGTTAGGTTTAGGGTGAGGGTTTGAATGAGGGTGACACTAAGAGTAATATTGAGGTTTAGGCTGTGGGTGAGGGTTATGGTAAGGGTGAGGGTTCACATTAGTGTTAGGGTGAGGGTGAGGGTTAGATTAAGGATTAGTGTTAGGATTAGTGTGAGGTTTTGGGTGAGGATGATTAGGGTTAGTGTGAGGGTTAGGGTGAAGTTGATGGTTAGGATTAGGGCTATGGTGAGGTTTAGGGTTAGGGTTAGTTTTAGGATTAGGGTGATGGTTAGGGTTAGGGTTAGGGTGAGTGTGAGGGTTAGATTAGGGTTAGGGTTAGGGTTATTGTTAGTGTTATGGTTAGGGTTAAGTTTACAGTGAGGGTGGGGCTGAGGGTGAGAGTTAGGGTTAGGGTTTGGGTGAGTTTTAGGGTTAGTGTTAGGGTTAGGGTGAGGGTTTGGGTTAAGGTTAGGGTAACGATGAGGGTGAGGGTTAGGGTTAGGGTTAGGATTAGTGTTATTGTTAGGGTTAGGATTAGAGTTATGTTGAGGGTGAGGGTAAGGTTGTGCATTAGGTTTAGGGTGAGGTTTAGGGTTAGGGTTAGGTTTAGGGTTAGGGTGAGGTTGAGGGTGAAGTTTAGGGTTAGAGTTAGGTTTAAGGTGAGGTTTAGGGTGAGGGTTAGGGTG